>NC_090214.1:21230000-21874000 GCF_033026475.1 Channa argus | reverse complement strand
AGTAGTGATTTTTAAGACAGACCACAACTTATTTACTAAACATCTTCATTGAGTCCCTTAGGTAAATCTAATCTACCCCTGATTTTTTTGTGCCTAACTCTAACCACACCACTGTGTGTCCACAGTTAAAATGTGTGTTAAAGTGGGTGCTATTTTGGCTCCATTTTAAGTAATGGTATCTGCCAACAACTGTGGGAGTTAGAAGACTAAGAGACCAAACCAGCTGTGGCTTCTGTCTAGCTACTCAACAATGAAGGCCTTGTTAATGGAATGTACCTAAGATGTTCTATAAAGTTCTCCCATTTCTGCACACAACTTTTGAAGTTCCTATAGAATGACTCCTGGGTAAATACCAAGCTTTAGAAGTTTTCAACCCTTGTCCAGATCTGAAGTCATAGTATTTGGGCCCAAAAACCTCACAAATATGCTGTTCAACCATATTGTTACTCTAGATGGCATAAGTCTGGCCTCCAGTACTACTGCAAGGAACCTTGGAGTTATTTTTGACCAGGATTTGTTCTTTACCTCACATATAAAACAAATCTCTAGAACAGCCTACTTCCACCTACGGAACATTGCCAAAATTAGGAGCATCCTGTCTCAAAGTGATGCCGAAAAACTGGTCCATGCATTTGTTACCTCTAGGTTGGACTACTGTAATTCCCTACTTTCAGGATGCCCCAGTAACTCCCTAAAGAGCCTGCAATTAATCCAAAATGCTGCAGCAAGAGTGCTGACTGGAACTAGCAAGAGAGATCATATTTCACCTTCACTAGCTTCTCTCCATTGGCTTCCCATTAAATGTAGAATAGAATTTAAAACCCTGCTTCTTACATATAAAGCTCTGAATGGTCAGGCTCCATCATATTTAGAAGACCTCATAGCACCATATCATCCCAGTAGACCACTTCGCTCTCAGAATGCAGGCCTACTTGTGGTTCCCAGAATTTCCAAAGGTAGAATGGGAGGTAGAGCCTTTAGCTATCAAGCTCCTCTCCTGTGGAACCATCTCCCAGTTCAGATTCGGGAAGCAGACACCCTCTCTACTTTTAAGTCTAGGCTTAAAAACTTCCTCTATAATACAGCATATAGTTATTTATAGTTATGCTGCTATTGCCTTAGACTGCTGGGGGACCCACCCCCCGATGCACTGAGCTCCTTTCCTCCTCTTGACCATCTCTTCTCTCCTCTCCTCTCACCCAACAATTGTCACTACTGTATGACTCTGTGTGTTTTCTCCCGTAGTTGTCTTTGTCCTTCTCTGGCTCCCTCTCTCTGTCCCTTTCTGCAGGTGTCCACAGCTTGGGAGCCGTGTGTTTTCCAGTGTGCAGCTACAGATCCTACCAACCTGCCCAATGTTTTTTTGTTGCTTTTGTTGCTCTTTTCTGTTCTCTCTTGACTTTTCACTAACCTTAACCAGTCAAAGAGAGTTTTTCCTCTCCACTGTTGCCTAGGGCTTGCTTAAGTGGGAATTGTTGGGTTCTCTCTATACATCTTTATTGTCTTGACTTTATTTTGTAAATTGCGTTGAGATGAGTTTGTTGTGAATTGGCGCTGTATAAATAAAGTTGAATTGAATTTAAATCTTAACTAAAAACAAACTATAACATTAAAATTTTAAGATTGTAAAAATGTTTTCTTGCCAGACCAGTATCTTCAAGTTTATACAACAGGTGACCAAAACACAAATCAAATTATTTTTTATTGATTATCAAACTATTTTAACCATTATAACTATTATAACTATTAGTACAGATGTTGATATGTAGTTCAGTACTCTTCAGTGCTGAAAAGCAGTTATGTAGTACCTGCATAATACAGGGCTAATGTAAGGGGTGGTAGAATATGTCCAAGTACAAGACTCCTAATAGAACTCCAAGAACCCCTAATATCCCAGTGCCGGTCCAAGCCCGGTAGAAATTGGGGAGGGTTGCGCCAGGAAGGGCATCCTGTGTAAAAAATGTGCCCAATCAAAACTATTGAACTGCTGTGGCTACCGTAAATGTACGGGGGGAAAAGTAACAATAACAATAAACACTTTTCTGATAGGAATTTGCTTTGATGTTTTCTCCTTGACTTAGATTTTTGCTGCCTTGTACCTCACTTTTAAGTCTCTTTGGATAAAAGCATCTGCTAAATGACTAAATGTAAATGTAAATGTGAATATTTGAAGTTTGCAAGACTCTTGCAATTGTGGAAATAACTGGTTCATATTTGGAAACACATGTCATCATTCATTTTATCACTTGTGTAAACACAGCCCAGAAAACACTTACAGGAAAATACTTACAGGAATTTCCCATTTGCACGGGATCCACTTTGAAGCCTGGACTCAGAGTCCTCTCGTGTAATTGATCCATGAAACCAGGGCATTCTCTCATGTGCAGTGGTGGCAATGAGCTTCTCCAGCCGAGGCCTCTGGCTGATGATGGCCTGCTCAAGAGCTGCCCCCTGCACACATGCATGATCTATGAGCTCATGTCTCCAATAGCCAGATACCGTATATTACTCGCTTTAACTGGCTTTTAACTTGCTTATTGGAAATTCATTTGGCTGATAGTGGGCCTTGATGTAAGAACCAGTGAAACAAATGATTGCCACGCATGTGATTTCTCATACTCAGAATACTTTACACTACACACAATCTTAATTTATGAGTGTTCCAAACCTATCATATAAGTCTTGAACAGACATGTTGTTGACATTGTAATTACAGCATCTTAATCTTAATACATTTAAAGGAATTGAAACCAAATGTATTTTAATTACAAATATATGCACTATATCACACACCTAAGTAAGTAAGTGTTAGTGAACAAAACAATCAGGCGGAAGGTGGAGGAGTTGCCCCCATATTAATGTCCAGGTGCCCAGATAAAATAACAATAGGCTTATTATTGAAGTTATTATGTGTGCATCATGCAGTCTACAGCATTTAGTTTCTGTTCTGGCTCCTTCCCAATTTACAGGGCAGGGAATGGGGTAGGTAACTATGGAGATGCGCTCTCTCCGGAGATATGAATCGTGGTGATGCATTCATTTACTGTAAATACAAACTAACACACCTGTCTTATTTATAGATAGATAGACAGACAGAACAGATAAAGTATCATTCGAGATATTCTAAATGGCCCAATACTTAATGGATCGAGTTGTAACTAACCTGCAGATTCCAGGTCTGCTTTACATACTCCCGAATCAATTTTTCCTTCAGGTCCTCAAACGGGCCCACCTTTGGCTGCATGTTCTTAGGCCTGTTGCAGGGTTTCTTCAGCAGACACACAAGGCCATCCATCTCCTGGGAGTGGTAATCAATCACATCCACCGGGCTCCTGTGGCTTTTACCACCAGCAATAGCATATGTTTCGTTGGGTTCTCTTTCAATAGTGTAGTGGTAGCAGCGGCCTGAATGCGATACAGACAGTGCAAAGCCTCCAAGATAGTTTCGGCTTTGCCTTAGGAGAAACAAGCCAGTTCCCGTGCCTGCCTGCCGTAGGTAGTCCTCAGCCTCCTCCCTGGTAATGTTGCCATAGAAAAATGGCAGTGTATTCACGGTGTCAGCCATTTTGCTTACTGGACGATGGCTCCTTCACAGGTTCAGCCACCTTGGAGGAAATGTATCTAAAAACAACAAGTGGAACCAGATGGAATCAGAATCATCATTTGTCTAGATTTAGATTAAAACATTACAAGTTAATATATGACCAAATGGTCATTTCTGCCATTTTCCTTTTACAGATGTAATTCAGAGTCTGTCATGATGTGTGGGGAAATGGGATTTATCCATTGCCTAGTTTTCCACAATTTGAGATTTGTAATTCAAAAAGTTATGTGGTTAACTGAGCATTCTCAGGTTTATTTCAGAGCTTTTTTTTTAACTCCCAGTCCCCCTTTTCAGGGATCCATAGTGGGAAGCAGCAAAAGTGTGTTTGCTGGTTGAAGTACGCATGTTTAGTAGTTTACCGCATATATGATGTTCCCTTTTTAACACACAAGTTACATGATTTCATGAGTCAGTCCAATATTTCTCCCTTTTTGTTTTATGGTAAAATGTTACATAGAGCGGGGGGCTGGATTGTGTGTTGTTTCAAGTGCTGGTGAAACAGTGAACAGTCAAATACAATCAGGAACGTCCCCTTGGAGGTAATAATTTAGATGTTTAAAGGTAATAAGATTCCAAAACACAGCACAGGGAATAATATTATGCACAGAC
This sequence comes from Channa argus, assembly GCF_033026475.1. Taxonomy (NCBI): domain Eukaryota; kingdom Metazoa; phylum Chordata; class Actinopteri; order Anabantiformes; family Channidae; genus Channa; species Channa argus. The sequence continues at coordinate 21,869,787 of NC_090214.1, read as the reverse complement.
AAAATTGTGCAAGTGAGGGAAGTTAACCTGTTCGCAGCTGTGTCATTTTTAGTCATGACAATGCTAAGTTAACTACCAAAAAGTCCATGGTTACGTTACAAAATAATCCAGTTTGCATGTACATCATTGACCAACACATGAGGTTGCTGAATGACATCACATTAGGATGTACAGAAAGTCTGAAATAGATTTGGCTTTGCTGCTATGGGCTGTGCTGGTAAGTGCATGGTCCACACAGAGCCCATCCAAATAAATAACAAGTGCTGCAGCCTGTGTGACCACTGTCTAAATCTTTGTGGTAGAAATTTATCTTAGAATTAATCATGTTGTAGTTGCTAGATTATTCAATTCAAATAAAACTAATGCAAAAGTTTAATCAGAAAAACATATTTATGTTCCCTCACTCTTTTCTCCCCGTCCACTTCTATTTCAATCAGCTGACTGTTTCCTCCACAGCCACAGCAAGGTAATCATCGTATAGCTATCAAGCTATAAATTGGTTGCCGCTCTCTGCTGTCAGTTGTCATTTCAGGGCCAGCTGGTGAAACCCTCCTCCATGGGTCTTCCATTGTGCTCACCAAAACCCTGCCAACCTCTCCTCAGCATCACTATGGATCAGACTCCTGCCCTAAATCTCACCCAAAATATTATCATCTTCTTCCCTCACACAATACCTCACTGGTGCATCAGACTCTTGCATCTCTAATAAATGGTAAATGGTCCGCACTTATATACAGTAACTCATTTAAACTTATTGGTACCCAAAGCACTCTCTCACTATCTCTCTCACACACATAGCTCCCAGAGAAGTTCTCTGACCCATCCTGAATTTTCACAATGGGCTTACTTGTGGTTCCCAGAATTTCCCAAAATAGAATGGGAGGCAGAGCCTTTAGCTATCAAGCTCCTCTCCTGTGGAACCATCTCCCAGTTCAGATTCGGGAAGCAGACACCCTCTCTACTTTTAAGTCTAGAATTAAAACCTTCGTCTTTGATAAAGCTTATACTTAGTTGTAGTTATGCTTAGACTGCTGGGGGACCCACCCCCGATGCTCCTTTCGGCCTCTTGACCCCCTCTCACGCCACAGTCAGTACTGTATGACTCTGTGTGTTTTCTCCCGTAGTTGTCTTTTTCCTTTTCTGTCTCCCTCTCTCTGTCCCTTTCTGCAGGTGCCCCCAGTTTTGGAGCTGTGTGTTTTCCAGCGTGCAGCTACTGGTCCTAACAACCTGTCCGATGTTTTGTTGTTGCTTTTTGTTGCTCTTTTTCTTTTCTCTCTACACTTTCCACTCACCCCAACCGGTCAAGGCAGATGGCTGCCCACCTTGAACCTGGTTCTGCTGGAGGTTTCTTCTGTTAAAGGGAGTTTTTCCTCCAATTGTTGGGTTTTGTCTATACATCTTTATAGTCTTGACTTTATTCTGTAAAGTGCCTTCAGATGACTTTGTTGTGAATTGGCGCCATATAAATAAAGTTGAATTAAATTGAATTGAAAATTCAATTTCAAACCTCCAAACAAATTTGGAGGTTATTACATATCGAAGATAGATAAAATAAGTAATCTGTTTCAAACCAGTTTTATAAGATGTCCACAATATATCCACCCAAAGTTTGATTAATTCTTTGTGACATCTTTTTAATACGTCTTGTAACTGTTGAATTTTTCAGTATGTAAACATCTTTTAAGGACAATTTTTTGAGGTCAGTAAACAATCAAAACAGCCTTGAATCAAATATGTCTATCTATGACATGTTATAGATGTCCAAAGAGGTCCAAAATAAGTTAAATATCTTACTATCTAAATAAGATGGTCCACATGTCAAAGTATCTTCGGTTAAGGTACTTCTGGTATGTAAATATGTAAATTCAGTGTTCCTAAGACTTGCTAAAAAGCCGTTGCAAAACCTTTAATTTAGAACCTTGTAGATATGTAATGGAGGTCTAAATTTAAAAGTTACAAGACATCCCAAAACATGCTGCAAACACTTTCATTCTGGCTACACAGGGGACCTCCTTTGAAAATCTGATACAAACCTATGAACCTAGACAGCAATGTCCAGTGTAGGCCCAGTGATAAGAGCATTATTGTAACATGTAAATTGAGTGCAGACAGTGGTAAAACTTCTTGAAACACTTATTAAGACAGCACAACAGTGTAGATCTCATGGAGCCACATCCCAACAAAGATGTTTGGCTGGGGAGCGTGGCTGTAGTCCTTCAATGGCTAAACAACAAAAATTGGGTTTTAATCTTCAACAACTGCTACAACAAGCACCACAGAACTAATGCAGTATGTGGCTGCATAAGAGATGGTGATATGTTGCTAATTTTCACTATTGATTCTCCGTCTGTCTCTAACCCTTTGGAAAAGTATTATAACGAGTAATGCAACAAGTTATTTTTAACAGGGATTAATATTTTAAGTAAAGTAAAAATATTAGGTTTAAACAGAGTAATGAGGAACAAGAGATATATTACATTTTTAGGTGATGACACTGCGCATGTCCTTGTACAGTTGGGCTTTTATAACCAAGCAACAAGATGTAACTTAAGCGAGAACAAAACCACCTTCTCTGACCAGCTTTCCCTCCCCTCAGCTCTGCTGTGCTTTGCTATGTTCTATTATGGTAAATGGTAAAATGTTCTGCACTTATATAGCACTTTTCTACCTATTGGCACTCAAAGCGCTTTACACTGCTTCTTATTCACCCATTCACACTCACAATCACACACACACACCGGTGGGGGAGCTGGTATGCAGCTGGCCAACACTCACCAACTAAGTTGGGGTTCAGTGTCTTGCTCAAGGACACTTCAATATGTGACTGGAGGAGCTGGGAATTGAACCAACAACTGTGAGATTGGTGGATAACCGCTCTACCTTCCTGCGCCACAGTCTCCCTATGCTTGTGAAAAGTTACATATACTTACATGAAACATATGTATATATAAGTACTAGTTGTAATTCAGTTGTATAAACTGTACATACACTGAAGTTATGACTAGTCAAAACTTAAGACGTCTTAAATTTCAATTATTCCTAATCAATATTCCTTGTCAGAAAGTATTTCCTAAACCCCTTTTAGCATAAGAACACTAACATGATGATTATCTAAATCTGATGCAGGACTGGCACCCAATCCTTGTGTATATCAGTTCAGAATGCAACAATATTTCCTGTCATTGACAAATTGAACTTAAAAGAGCTCATAAAAAGAAGTTTGTTACTTCAGTGAATTTGTCAATAATTAGTAATCTTATTTGAATGGTATATATTAGTTCATAATCTCCTGGTACACATGATAAGCAACTTAAGCAATTAAGTGTGGTGTTACCGAGAACAATAACATCTGCCAGCTCTCACGGTGCTAAAAATTTATTCTAGCGAAATGACACATTTTTGTGTCAACAGGAAATAAGATATTTTTTACTTAATAAAATGTAATTGAAGTTATGGGTATATGCCTTTCAGCTAGTTAGAATTGTAGTTTGATGATATCTCTAATAGGCGTAGTTACAAAAAAATCCATTTTCAATGCACCACCACACTATACCGGCCTCTTTCTCCTAGTTTTTTCTACAACGTTTATGATTAGCGCAGTTTTTGAAATTGCATTGCTAATCCAGGAACAATATTTTATTAACATGGAGCATTGTTCAATCCAACACCAATTTGTCTCGATAAATAAATGATTAAATATTACCTTACCTAATCAAAGACCTTAAAGTTACATTCTTATTAATCATATTACCAAAGTCTTGATTTATGATTTTTACTGGTCACATTCTAATACTAAAATTCATTTTTAGACATTCATATTGTAATTGTGATTATAAATCAAACCTATTGCCACATCCCACAGGTGTTTTGGATCGTTTAACAAACTTAATATATCTCCACCAGCTCTAACTGTGCAGTTAAAATAATTACAGTGGGCAGTATTCATGCATGTGTCTTAAAAACTGAATACCAGCATGATTAAAAGAATTGCAGTGACGACTGATCTTAATAATGCTGCTAGCTGCATGCTGCACTCTCTCCAACCTCTCTATGACCATTGCTACGGAGGTCAATGGTATTAGGATTTTCTTCCGGAGATGAACTGTATTTTTGTATTGTTGATACAACACAGTAGCAGCGTTTGATCTCTTCATACAAGAATTAAACACTGTGATGTAATATATTGTTACATAAGACATTAAAGTACTGTAGCTACTTGAGGTGGAGCTAACTTTATACTTCATATACTGTAACATAACTAGATTCTTTAAGTCAGTGTTTGTTTGGATTATAACAGCATGTGTCAAAGTACAATATTTCCCCTAAAGCAAAGTAGAAGTATTATGTAGAAGACGTGGTTACTACAGCCATTTAAATTAGACTTAAAGGAAACTACGAAATTATTCTCTTCCTAAATTAATAAAAAGTTAAAAGATATTAGGACAATTTCTCAATAACTTAACATGATTCTATGCTGTTTTCTATTTTCTTCATTATATAATTAATTTCCTGAAATAAGGCGCAAGGAACCAGGGACATTATGTCATCATCTCTGGCAAATTCTTCCTTGTTTGATAAAAAATTAGTCACCAAAACGCGAGATAAAATATCTTGATCTGACATAAAACTCAGAGAGTCTCAGAGAGAAACGAACAGTTTTTAACTTGGATATAAACAATAATACTTTAACACTATGAAATCAAACACTAATGCTGCACTTACTGTGTACAATGTAGAGACGTACTTCCAGAGACTGTCTCTCTTCAACTATGGTTCTTTCAGTCCTTCAGCATATCAGCTGTCAACAGTCTGAACAACATGTGAAGAGGTCATCTTAAATCAAGCCAGGTCTTGGCATATAAAAATGTGCAGTGACAACCACATAAAACAAGGCAACACTCACAGTTGATCCTGACGAGCTGGTAAACCATAAGTCTGAGTACTGACATACAGTGAGGTGGTGGAGCACAGAAGCTTCCTCATTTTAACGACTTCCTTGACAATTTAATTCTTTTACTTCCTTTTTTTATTTGAGCACTGACCAGTACATCTGCTGCATGCAGGAAATTATGTGACAGCTGCAGTGACACAAATGACAGCACTAATGAGTGATGGCAACAATTTAGAGATCGTTTAGATGCGATTCACCGAATTTTTACTGAGCGACCATTGCTGACCTTCTAAATTTTATTTAAAGCAGAATACGATCACGACATTATCATAACAGCATAGTCATTACAAAATAGTGCATTTTAATCAAATTTTAACTAAAACATTTATGACATTTTAAATCTATTAGTGTAAGATTTTGAGTTTCATATGGTAAAATTAGGTTTGTCGGTTTGTTTGTTTGTTTTGCTTGCTGATTTTTAAAAAATTGCATTTACACCTTTTTTTCTTATGTGATTAATTCTAACTAATAATTATATGGTTAACCTTGTTTTAACTTAACTTAAGCCTTTAAACGATTGATATATTAATTAATACAATCAAATTATAACATGTTGTTACTTAGTTTTGTATTTGAACAAAATGCATCCATATTCTACTCACATATTATATTTAGGGACTGCTTTAGGAATTTGTTGTTCTGTCCTATCTACAGTGTCACTTAAAGATACCTCAGTCTAGTTTATGTTGATTGTGTGTGTGTCTGAGCATGTTTATCACTCAGGAAGTAGTGGTAGCTGGCTTTGGTGTGTTTCACACTCTCAACACACTGTCAGTAGAACACACACTACCAGTGAAGCTGCAATGTTGGACCTTGTTAAGATTTAAGATTAGCTTGCACAAAATGACCTTCTCGCCGAGCAATTCTAGTAAAGCATATCCTCACAAATATACAAAAGTGTCATTTCTCACAAATGTTCACACTGTTTATGTAGCCACCATTTTCATTTAATCCTGTTCTTACTTTACTGTCTGTACTACTCTTCACCATTTCAGATACGTATTTGAATCACTGGTGTCATTACATTTTTTTAGCATAATTGTTTTTTTTATACTTTTCTTGTTTTAGATTAACCAAACCATAAGTCAGGCATTAGGTTTAATGCTAACCAAGACAGTTAATAAATAAATCAAACTGTGCATAATTTTTTTTTTTTTTTGTGAGTTTTCTTTTTGAAAATTGTTATAGAGTAAATAACGTAATAAAAATAAATTACTAAAATTAATCATATGCCCTAGGGATAATAAAAATTACTACATAAGCAGATCCTGTTATCAGGGTCTATAATAAAAACTCCATAATAAGCTCTTAATGACACATAGCAAAAAAACTCTAGAACTTTACTGTCATAAGTTCCCATTGGCTCCATTTACATACAAAAGCTTTCCTGTTATTATAAAAGCCCTAAAAGCAAGAACAACCTGCGTCCATGTGCACACCAGTAACTTATTTCTTCAGAAAATGCTTCTTTAATTTTTACGTGTTCTATGAATTTTTTTTCTGACAGCAAACCACAAAACCCATTATGATGCGAAAAACCACCATGTTTTAGCCTTTTATTAACTACGCTCTAATTCTAAATACGCAAATAATAAACAGAACCAACCAAAACAAATTAATAGTTCAAAATCTATCTATCTAAATTTTAAGTAGCTCATTTAAAAACTGGTTGATTTTCTTCATGCTGCAGCAATTTGCATCACATTGTGTTGACACTCTTGCTTAGGTCAAAGTGAAATGGAGAAAAGAATGGTTTGTCAACAACAAAGCAGGAAAGACATTATGCAATACTGTGACATTTTAAATAGGCTACAGGCAGATTTAGTTTCATCTCAAAGGTGAGGTGCTTCAGCTTCGTTTGGAGCTGATGCACTGAGTAGTGGAAAATTTCCCTTCATAATGTGTACTTTACACTCTGGTCTTTGTACTGTCAGCCTACTGTAACTATGTCAAACTGCTCACATCTCTTCCCACTGAAGGAAGTGAACTAGCTTCACTTCCTCAGAGGTTCTTACCGCAGTTGAAGTGTGGCCCTCAAGGTCTATATGTCCATTTTTAACCAAAGAAAATCATCTTAGATGTAACGTTTATTTATTTAAAACTACAACGAATACAAGTACGTGAAATTGAACATGAAATGTACGACTTTAATATAATTTAAGTGTCCTTTTGTGCAGCGCTCTCAGTAAATCCATCTCAATTAAGTGAATTTTTTTTTTTTACAAAATTAGAGAAATTGGTTTTCTGCGGGGTTTCTCCCCTTTAAGTTTTCCAAATTCTACTAACAAATACACCAGTGCTGAAACATTACAACTTACAATAACTTTTGTTCCTATGGCTCCACCTTGTGGAAGAACACTCAACAGGTACATTTTCTTTCCTTCTTACAGTCAAACTAGATGATGGATGGATACGTGTTACTGGCGGCAATTTAAAAAAAATCTTACATTGAATTAAATGAAACTACCCTTAGGAGATTTTCCAGATTTACCCAGTTAATTTAACATGGACAGTTTTATAATCTTTAATATCTGTGATGTATCAGTATCAGATGTGTCCTCTGCAGGACTTTGGCAGTCTTTATCTTTACTGATAAGTTTTGTAGTTCAGAACAATGTTCCCATCATGCCTAGACTGGTCCTGTTGCTGTTCTTAGTGATTCTATCCTTACTCATAGCCAGTGATGAAGAGCCATCATTAAAAGATGCTATCACTTTTACCTGCTTTTCTTTTATTGCTGTGGCAAATCACAATATCTGTGTATGTATACTGAGTTCTTCAAATAATGTGTATTGAAAAACTACCAGTATTATATCTTTGTTTGCAAGATGCTATTCTCTTTTTGCCTCTTTAAATTTTGTGTTTTCTATTATTAGAAATTGTTGTCAACATGTTGTTTTGCAGTGCCTCATTTTCTCATGGAAGACATTTTTATGCAGCACGGGGACATTAGGCCTAAATTATTATTTGACTTTTATTTTTGTTTCTCATAGTTCTTTTAGTTTTAGTAGGGGTGACCATAATGCAGTCTCACTTTGTGCAGTCTGTTATAAACCCTGTAACTAGCACCTGTTTGAATTATCCTAGTCCAATGAACACAAATCAATGTTTGTACATATAGGATGACAACATAGAGCCCAAAGAATCAAGTGTAAAGGGAAAAACATGACACACATTTTCAGAAGCCGGTTAGGGCCTAGAAAATATTTCATGACAAAACCAAGAGGTAGTTAGTATGACAAATAAAAATGAACAAATGACACAGATCAGCTCACTTTTTCTATTTCACATCATATTTTACTTAGCATGGAGAACAGTCTCATCTGCAAGGATGATCAAATCCAACTTTATGCAAAAACAATGACTTTCATATAGATGGAATAGAGACCAGATTTGAGTTATGGGCACTTTCTTGCTTAAAAAAAACTTACTCAGCGAGTCAATTCTGGCATCTTTTAAACGGGTTGTAGTCACACCTGATATCCCAAATATAACTACTTGAAATATTTGCAAATTTGGGATTTTATTTTAAAAGAAAGCCATCAATACTGACCGTATCATTGATTGAGCAATACATGTTCTTCACTAGTGAGGACAAAACAGTCGGCTTCTTTTACTAAATTCTCAAATGTTCCGCAAACACAGGAACTGACTATTTAAAAGAGATTTGAGGAAAAAATTAGCAAACAAGTATCAGTGGAAACTTAAAACAGGGCTTATCTCTTAAAATAAACATAGCAGATTATATCAGGATTTTTCTTCACATTGCACTAAATGCAAAATAAAAACTGGCATCGTCACCCACTGCTTATTTTCATGGTGTACAGTCAAGCATTCCTGGCAGGAGATAGTTTGTCACCTTAATAAAATGTAAATGTTAAAACAGATTTTGATCCTCTGCCTTTACTTATTGACCTACCTAATGTCTCTCTTACCCATGACAAATACAGGGCAAAACTATTCAGCACGGTTTCATTCTGTCCAAGATAATGTATACTCATTGGATAATAGTTAGGAAATCTACTGTTGCGGGACAGAATAATATGAATCCTTCTGCTACTTAACATATCTCACAATCAAAGGATGATATTTATCACAAGGTTTTGGGGTTCCTATCTGACCTAAGTAGACATCTTCTGCATCTCCTCAGCTCTTATTAGAGGGTTCATGTTAAGCTGTACATGTACGTAAATGCAAATGGTAGAGTTAAAAAAACAATTAATACCAGTGCCACCAATCAGTGCCACCAGGAGAGGACAGTTTTTTTAAATAACAAGCCCTGGGATATAAATCGAATAAAAGCCGTGTTTAGTTAGAAGATGGGGGCTTTTAAATCTGAGGACCTTTTATCAGATCAATCAGGTACAAACAAGTTTAGATTTAGAAGGACAGTGAAAATATTTCTAATGACTCATTAGGGACATTTTTCTTTCTAAAAATGCCAGATCACGGAGACAAATAGTTCAAATCGTTTCAAACACAAGAAGCTAACAGCCTCAATCCCATTTTCCAAGGTAATAATTTAAAATCCGCTCGAACTATGACATTATTCATTCCATTTAGCTATAATAACTATATTTTACTACCATCCAGCAAATATAAGAGAAAAGCTAAAGTTAGTTAAGTGGATAGCTAAAATATACATTAGGAAAACTGGAACTTAATAATAAATGTTTTTGCCAAAATAAGCTTTTTATCTTATTTTCAAGTTTTTTTTATAACCAATTGATGATATTATATAGAGCTAAACCAACAGTGTATTTCACTTAATTTAAAAAAGTTAATAATTCGATATTACAAATATTGACAATGTATATAAAATATTTCAAATAATTGGTTTACAATAGAATTAATTTGCAAAGCTGTAGAAGTCATTAAAAGAAATAATTTGCTGTTCCATCCATGCATTTTCCAAACTGTTTATCCTGTTAGGAGTCACAGGGGGTTGGAGCCTGTCCAAGCTGTCATAGGGCAAGAGGTGAGGAACACCCTGGACAGGTCTCCAGTCTATCTCAGGGCCAACACAGAGAGACATACAGAGACAGACAACCATTCCCACATGAATGTAAAACATGGTCACAGTCATATTATATTTTAGTTCTACATTTGTTGTTAGTTTAGCAGTGGTAAAAACTGTCTCTAATATCAAACAAAACACTAAATCCTCATCAGTCTTCTCTGGTAGTGCAACAGCTTCTGGTAGAGTTCAGCAACACCACTTGGACATACCATACAGAGAACTGCAGTACACCATGGTACTAGAACCAGTATTAATAATAATTATTGCCTATTTGTTTAGTTTAGTTATATTTGCTCATGATTGATACAGAGGATGGTGCAAGGTTTCCTGTTGTAAAAAACCAAATTGGTTTTTACTTGGAGCGTATTTGGATTCTAAAGGAAGCCCAATATGTATTATAATTATTGCGTTAGTAATGCAAACCTGAGACACATGTTGATAAAATACAATCTCTTGCGCAAACAGAATCCAACTTTATGTAATCCACCAGCAGGTACTTATTGGTTTGGCTCAGGCACTCACTGTAATTTCACATGCAAACATATAATAACAGGAAAAACTATGAAAATAAAGGGCACCACATCTTGTTCCACACTAAATGGAATGTATTTAAGTAAATGCCGTGCAGTTTAGCAAATGTGGGAAAAATAAATTGTCCTTTGGAATTTAACATATAACCACTAACAAAACTATTTTAGTTAGTGCAGTGAATGTTGGGTCTCCAAAGGTGGACTCCCAACCAAGAAAAGCAGATACTGCTCCAGAGTGCCAGACCCTGAAGGGGTGTGAAGGGGCAATTAATTTGTTGTTATTACAAATGTCTTTGGTCATTTTGATCATAATACATATTCACTGGCCACTTCATTGGGTCCACATGTACAATCTAAAGCAATCCAATACAGTCGTGGTTTTAATTAATTAAGGGGCCAAGACATTAGAACCATCTCTTTGTATAATGCAGTCTAGGACAACTCCACTACACACTATGACCTCGATAATAAACATACAGTAGAATTGTCACTATCAATTGACAATTGTAAAAGTCAAAACATTGTAAAAGTACAATTCCTGTCAGAAGCAGTGTGAAGTGGCCAGTGAGTGTATGTTTCTGTAAAGTACTGACACTGGCAATAAAGGACATTGAGGTGTTTGTGGCATTTTATTGTACATAATGACCTATCTACAAGAACAAAAACAGAACATATATATATATATATATATAGAAAGAGAGAGAGAGAGAGAGAGAGTGCAACTCATGTTTAGCCCAGGGGCCCCAACATGTTAGTCCTAACTTTGCTGCATATTTGCATTTAAGTTATATAAATCATAAATGCTCATAAATGAACTGCGCATTTAGAATAATCTCGGCAACTGATTCCCACATGCATTGATATATATGTACAGGTCCTTTATGGCAGCCATAAGAGGATCATCAGTCTATGAATGATAAGCATCAGGGATGCACCTCTGTGTCTCACCTCCGCATTATTTACGTCGTTAAATTTCTCTAATGGGAAATGGTAAATGGTCTGCACTTATATAGCGCTTTTCTACCTATTGGCACTCAAAGCGCTTTACACTGCTTCTTATTCACCCATTCACACACCGATGGGGGAGCTGCTATGCAGCTGGCCAACACTCACCGGGAGCAACTAAGTTGGGGTTCAGTGTCTTGCTCAAGGACACTTCGATATGTGATCGGAGGAGCCGGGGATTGAACCAACAACTGTGAGATTGGTGGACAACCGCTCTACCTTCCTGCGCCACAGTCGCCCAATAATAAATAAGCTATTCAATTTAACTTGTCTAATTAGCATATAGTAACATTATTTTTCAGTTGTTTCACCTGTCTGGCTAAATATTTTTGCAGCAACCCCTGTGTAGATGTCCTATATATTACATTGCCAGAATGAGGTGGTAAAATCGGTACATGCGTTCATATACTCACCTTCTGAAGTGCAGTTATGGCCACTCGCTCCGTCATCCCATTCTTGTTATACAATGAGGTCGCCTACAACTTTAACATTTTGACAGGACATGAATGTGATTCTGTGGTTTGAACAGGACTGGGAGTATTTCTACAGCTCAGCAAATGCCTCTTACCATTGCTTTTAAAATTGCATTGATGCAGAATATGTGCTTCCGTTCTGGGACTGCTGGATTCCTGGATCACTTCCTATTGGTCCGTAATAATAAACGAAACGTTCAGCCAGCCAATGATGCTCCTTCAAACAATATGCTGCGCTGTCATATTTCAATTAGGTCTAGAGACGCTGTGGTATGGTTTTATTAATAACAATATCAATAACCACAAGAATATATACGCACGTATAATACAGGCAAATATAGCACACGTCCATATAACATAGCAGCTCCCCCATCGGTGTGTGATTGTGAATGTGATTGGGTGAATCGCTGAATGAAAACCAGCGTAAAGGGCTTTGAGTGCCAATAGGTAGAAAAGCGCTATGTAAGTGCACATCATTTACAAGTCATCAAACTGGTTTTCTATGGCTTTAGTTTAGAAACTGGTTTTAAACCCCCCTCCTATATATTGAAATATGTCTCTGCTTCTAGCTGAAAAAATCCACCAGATGAAATCAGTTGGAGGAATTTTTCATCATTAGGTGTTTAAGATTATGTCATCTGTGGACCTCTAGAAAAGCAGGTTGATCATGATTAGAAACTCCATGGTGTGAGCAACAAGACAACATTATCTGAACTGAAGGTTCGTCCGAGTGATGTCATCTAGAGGTGTTTTTCTGCCAGAAGTAGAGTAATATTTTAATGTAGGAAAGTCATTCACATTTACTACTCAAACTAGACCCAAAAAATTAAAGTTCAGTATCCGTGAAGGCATCTTTTAAGATAATAGGCGGATGGATGGAGGGTGTATATTGTATTTATTGGACAAATTAATTTGATAAACAATAGGAGTAGTTGTATATTTGTTTTTTGTACCAAGCATAGTATAAAATTAAGTAACATTTTTACCTTCAGAACTTCTTAAAGAAGTACTATATCTGTATTCACATGGGTTTCACTGATCATATAATTAAAAGTCTGAATAATAACAATAATAATAATAATAATAATAATACATTTTTATAAGCACCTTTCATGACACTCAAAGTCACCATACAGATAAAAGCAAAATATAATTATATTACAATTAAATTCAGACAAATCCAAAAGGTCACCAAACAGATAAAAGCATGACATTTGAGATTTTAACCACCTAATGGATCATCCTTTAAATAAATCAGCAGCAAATGGTAAATGTTCTGCACTTATATAGCGCTTTTCTACCTATTGGCACTCAAAGCGCTTTACACGGCTTCTTATTCACCCATTCACACTCACAATCACACACACACACTCATACACTGATGGGGGAGCTGCTATGCAGCTGGCCAACACTCACCGGGAGCAACTAAGTTGTGGTTTAATGTCTTACTCAATGACAATTCAGCATGTGACCGGAGGAGCCAGGGTTCAAATTAACAACTGCGAGATTGGTGGCCAACCGCTCTACCTTCCTGCGCCATAGTCGCAGTCAGCAGATGGCAGTACTTTACCAGATACAGGTCATTTTTACAAGCTGAACAAGAACTGTGATCAACATAATCTTCAATTTTAGTTCAGTTCATTTAATTTCAAATGGAACCAATATGATCCTCACTGACATGATGGAATTATATATTCCTATGGGATAAAATTACCTTTCACTTATTGTTTCTAAAGTTATGCAAGTGATTGCTTTCAATGAGGTGGGGATAACCAAATTATTAGATTCTGAATTTAGTTTTGGAAATTTTGCTTCTTAATGCCTTTTCTGTATGAAAACATGCTATTCAGAAAAGGCTTCATTAGCACACAAATACCCGCAAACCCACTGTTAAAATTAGTTTTAGGATACTGAAGATTAGATATCAGGCAGAACAAAGTAAATTAATGAATAACCACTGGGGAGTGTAACTTTTCACTCGGATTTAACTTGAAATGACATTAATTAAAATTAGCCTTTTCGTGTAAACCAGGTAATCACGTTAATCCCCGCACATTATTGATGTATAACGTTTTTGTTTTAACACGCCATCCATTTTTGTACAAAACATTATCCGCTGTCAGATGTTTGCTGCTGTATGTTGTGACTAACTGAGTCGTTACGTCACTGCCCGGGGTTTCCTAGTGAAGTGAAGCTTATGGCATCATGGCGGAGGCCGGTTGTTGGAAGACCCTGGATTGAAACGCCAGTTCTCTATAATCGCTTCTAACCAATGAGTATTTGACTTTGTTTAATATTAAAATAAGAAAGGGGACTTATTCCATTTTTAGACAGAGAGGGAACAACATTGTACCACTCGTACCGAACTGAGTCGTTCGGGGCTGCTCTCCCTAACTGGGAGCTAGCTACAGTTAGCTAGTTAGTTGGCTTATGGTAACGTTAGCTATCAGCGGCTACGAACGCTAGCTCATTACTTAAATAAAAGAAGAAAGGACCTCTGGAGTGGAAGGACGGATTTAGACACCCATTGCATTGGAGTTTCACAGGTATTGTAACTTAAAAGGAAATTGTACAGTGGGGTTTTACTTATCCTATAGTACAGAGAGAAAGTAAGCTAATGTTGATGGGCAAAAAGCCGCGAGAAGTGAACAGTGAATGAAAACAAGATGGAAGAGGGTGAAGTTAGGTTAGCAAATTTGGTTTTGTAGGTTTAATATTGAATACTATATATGTGTGACACACTGGTGTGGTTCATGAATCGTCTTTTATCACAGATGATAAAACATGAATGGTTAATGCCAAACATTGAGTATTATAATAAAGTGAACCTTCCACTGGTTCCAGGCTAAGCTTAAGTAGTTAGCACAAAGTTTTTATTTAGTTAGCTTCCGTGCTAGCCTCGTGTTTCATAACGTTAGCTGGCTAACGTTGCTTTCCTTGACAACCCCAGTAAACGCTGGTCTGTCTTTCATCATAAATGAATGTTTATTGAACTCACGTTGAAAGAATTTAGCGTTAATAAGTCTGACTTACGTGGTTGCGGTTCCTGTTCTGGGATTATGACTATCTTTTATTGTTAGTAATGACGTTATTTTCCAGGAGAATCAGAAGGCTAGCATAAAAGTTAGCAAACAGCAGGGTAGCGTTATACTCGGTATACTGTAGCAATAACGTGGTAAACATTAATCAAGTTGATGGTTGTGTTAATGCCGATTGCTGTGGACTTCAGTTCTACGTTTAATATCAAAATGAAATACTGACTGACGCGTTGGGTGTCCTGCATTAATTAACGTTATTGCTAACGTACCCCGCCAATAGCTAAAGCTGGCGTCATTAGCTCCTATTAGCTATTGGGCTACTAGCTAAACTGTAGCCACAGGGAGACCAACAGATACCCCGAATAAATGACATGAAAGTTGGTATCGAGATGTGTAACCCTGACTGAGGTCAGTGTTTTTTTAGCGTTTAGAATGCCCAACGTGTTAAACGAAAACATGAAAACACGCAGTTGCTCCACAGGGCCGAGAGGCCTCAGTGGTGAAGAAAGAAATGCATCCAAGTAATATGCTACGTTAACAGCAACCATCCGCTCAACTCCGGCTGTTCCAGGTTGAACTTGTTTCTTAACTTGGAGCTTTTCTCTACATGTTCAGTAAAACACGTTGGGTGTTTGGCAGTCACCGTTCCGAGAAAATGTAAGATACAAAAATTGACTTATGAATTTATGACAGTTGAAGCCTTTGTAAGGTTTATACTATGGGACAGTATATTTCTAGTTGATTTTATTGGCCTAAGTAATATAACCAGCATTGTGTTGTTTGCAATCTAGAATAACATTTCAACACAATTTTGTAGATCCTCAGAGCATATTACTGATGAAAAGGGTGTAACTGAGATGAAATTACAATATGATACTGTCACAATATTTTGCTCATACGTGCAACACTAGAGAATCAGCGACACAACACAATCAAGACAATAATAAATCACAATATCTACAAAAATGATCAAAGACTTTTTTTTTTAAATATCACAATTTAATATATGTACATGATGTACACATTTGCAAATTTGCTTTCATAATTATGCATGATGGCCAGCAAGATCTTTATGCATATTATTATTGTTCCAATTGCCATTATGTTTTTTTTCAGTTGGAGTATTTTTGTTTTATTCTTAATGTCATCAGTATAAAATATAAAGTGCATTCAAATTTGAAGGGCTGAAAAGAAGTTTGCTTCATAAGAACATCATGCTTTTTTTAATTTATAGATCCTTTATTTTTTTGAGAAGCGACAAGGACTCTGAGTTAGAATGGCTTTAGTAAGCTAAAGTGTTAAACGGGCCTACTTTCACTTTAGATCTGTTGTACATTTAAACAAAGTAAATATTAGTGCTTGGTGGCAGTGTAATAATAACATCTTGCAAACGGACATACTTGATTTTGTTGTGCCACATCCTTACTGCTTTGAAAATATACTATAATTGAAAAATTTGCAGTTTTGACAAGGTTGTACTGGCATTTCCTAGAGTATTTCCCTTGTTGTTAATATACAAGTTTTCTTGCAGATTAACCACGTGGAACACAATACTACAGGCTGCAAGGCAGAGCCCATATTTTGGACTTAAATATGGCTGGACGCAGTGAGGATGAAAGTGTAAGCAACAGCAGTGGAGAATCCAGGTAAATCGCCTTGTTTTTCATATAAGGACATCACAATGGCGTTGAGTAAATTGGTATTAGTATCCATATACCTTTATTTTACTTCTCTCCCTTTTCTGTATTGGCATCCTGCCTTTGTGTGTGTTTACATTGAAATGTGTCATTTCTAAAATTGCAGGGTGATGTCTATTGTTATGATACTGTTTTGCTAAAGTGGCAGCAGTATCTGCTAATCTTAACAAGTTAAGATGTGGATTTAGCTCAGTGCCAGGTAATTCGACTCTAAACACAGTTTCTACACACAGAAATTTACTTGGCTAAATTGAACTGTGAGATGACATTGTGTTGTGGGATAAAACACGAACTTTTCCTGTACTCTCAGCTTTGGTGGCACTTGCATGGCATTAGCACCCTTGTTTTAGCAAAGAAAAAGGCTATGGTTGTGTTTTTAAACAGTGGTGTCTAAAATACATACAACACTGTTTCAGTGTCTACAGTGTTTTCTGCAGAACATGATTAATCTTGTGGTGGCCTCCGTCTTTGCAATGAATTTGCTTTCAGTGTTTTAGCAGAAGTGGACTGAATATTATTCATATGTTGTTCATATTGTTTGTGTTTACTAGGGCTGAAAGATATGGGCAAATATTTGTTTAGTTTTTTTACAAAAGCAATATTGCAATTGCCATTCAATATGCGATTTATTTTTTTCCCCCTAAATTGTTCCTTTGTTATTGTGTATTATGCATTATTCAATGCATATAAGCTATAATTGAAAAGATCCTATTGTAGCACAGAATCCTTTCATCATATAAAGTACTGTTTAATGTTGGCTGCACACATACACAAGCATGTGGACACAAACATGCAATAGAAAATATCACCTAAACAAACATCACTTTATATTTTTCCTACCAACTCTCCATTTCTAACACATCCTGTGAGATTCTGAAACTGATGCCTGGTTACTAGAGAAGAAGTCTCACTTTGCTTTAAGATTTTCTGGGACTAGAGGGCTACTTAGTTTACTCTAATTGTTCTGAGAGCTTACTTAAAAGAGGCTCTTTGGCTGTCACTTACAATTGCAACATATCCTGTTACAAGTTATATTAATGCATAAGCACACATATAGGTGAAACCTGGGACCATAAGTGCAAGTCATTGACAGTGTTGTTGAAGAGGTCGGTGTAACGATCCGCTAGTATTTTCCAATTGTCTTGTTGCTGTTTCTAAGAAAAACTATCAGGTCAGATTAGCTGTCACTAGCTAATGATAATCCTATGGTTAAGACTAATGTAATGCCAAAATGCAACTTGTTCACGGTGGGTGTCTGTGCTCTTTACAATCAAGTGGAAAAAACAACTTCCAAACTGTACAAATCGAACATGGTTTATTAGAGGTAGATTTATCACTCTGTAACACCTCTGGGGAAAAACTAGATTGAATTAAGCAGTTTTGTGGCCCCAGCGTTCTATGAATACGATGTTTTCTTTTGCAAAACCATCATCTGATCTCACATCAGCAATTAGAATCTCCCAGGTAAAAGAAATGATTCATATGATTTTAAATAAATCAAACAGATCAACTTTTAATTCAGAATTAGGAAAATGGTGTGTAACAAGACATTAGGTTGTCAATGTGTTTATGTGATAATACAGTTTTTAATAAGATTTTTTCTGCAGCTTTAAATACGGTCTATTTATTCATACATTTTTTACTGACACACATTTCTTTTGAAGATGGATTCAGTTCAAACTTATCTAATTGTTTGGTAGTAACCATAGGTTTTGAACACTAGTAAAACTTTCAATCAAAGCTCTTTTCAACCTAGAGATTTTTGAGTTTTATTCGATCAATCATTTGATTTGTGAATAATTATTCCATATGTTTCTTTGATGTTTCTCCTAATGTGTGATAGTAACTCTGATGATGAATCGGGTTCTGGATCAGGCTCAGCATCAGGATCTGGCTCAGGATCCAGTTCTAGCTCCTCTAGCAGCAGCAGCCAGTCAGGAAGCAGTGACTCAGGAAGTGGCTCAGACTCTGGCAGCCAGTCAGATTCTGACACAGAAAAATCTAAGGAGAAGATGGAACCGCCACATAAGTCAAACATTGATGGAGCTGAGGTAAAGAAATGTGATTTCTAACAAACTTCATCTGTACATGTGGGCATTAAGCATTATGTTAACTACAAAGATTATTTTGTGTGGTCACCTTGACAGTGCATAACATCTTTGTTTGTCAAACTGTACCACGGTGTCTTTGGATCCTTAGTCTTAAATGCCTTAAAATTTATTTATTTAAATTTAAGGCTACAAAATTTTATTTTATTTTTTGCACAGATTACCATCTTCTTTACCGATTTTTATCTCAAGGTAACAGCATTCAGGAGTTGAACCATTTAGCCTGTATCATATTTAATTCAATGACAGGATCAAAGAGTATTTTTGTAGTATTTGTTACAAAGACACAAAGAGTAGGATTTAAGTATTGGGAAAATAATATAAATATCTCACTTAGCCTTGCATTTCATTTTTTTTGCTGTGGAGAATGCATTACATTGTTTTTGTGTATACCTTTTTAAAAAATTAAATTAAACGTGATTTTAAAAAGTGCACATATCGTGTAAACTCTGCATTTCTTTGATTCTTTGCAACACTGTCTAATGCAGGGAACAGTATGTAGAAATTTGAAATTGACCGATGACCTGATTAAATATATTTTTAGAACACCATTAGTAGCACATATTTTTCTGTGTTTAATGTAGTTGGCAGCCACTGTTAGGAAAGCATCTCAACCTGTTAACATATTTTTGCAAAGCTTACTCTTCATTTATTGATTGCAGTTCTGGAAGTCCAACCCAAGTATTCTTGCAGTGCAACGATCTGCTATGCTCAGGAAACAGCAGCAGCAACAGCAGCAAAGACAAAGCTCCTCAAATAGTGGATCTGATGAGGTTTGTTTTATCCAAATAACAATAGAGAGCTATTATTTAGTTATCATTTAGTGATGTTCATAAAGCTTCTGTCTTTGCTGATACTCTGTTCTAGGACTCATCCAGTAGCGATGAGTCTGACACATCAAGTGGATCCAAAAGGAGGAAAAATTCAGGCTCCTCTGGCTCTGAATCAGGGTCTGCATCGGGAAGTGGGTCTGGATCTGATTCATCGGTAGAGGACAACAGTGACGAAACTGCATCGGACTATGAACCCAGTCACAAAATCAAAAGCAAAAAACCCCCAACCAAGTAAGTGAAGAGTCGCCTCTTGCCAGCTGCAATTTATTTATTTATTTTTGGGGTTAGATTATTTTCTTAAATTACCTACTATATGCTAGTCAATCACGTCATACCTTTAGATTTACAATCTATAAGGATGTAGTGTGATTTATCTTGGTACCTGCATTATTAATTTTTCTCTTATCAGGATGAATTTTCGAAATGGAAAGAAAAGTAGCAACCAGAGGAAGAAAGCCCAGAAGTGTTCATCCTCTGATGATGAGGATGATAACTGCAAGAAGATAGAATCTTCAGGGCCACGGCGCCAGGCCACAGTAAACATCAGCTACAAGGAGGATGAGGAGCTAAAGACAGATTCAGATGACCTTGTGGAAATTCTGGGTGAAGATGTCCCACAGCCTGAGGAAGATGAATTTGAAACACTGGAGAGAGTGATGGACAGCAGAATAGGAAGGAAAATGGGTAAGAACCACAGTGACAAGATTAATTTTGTCATTCTGTTCTAGCAAAGGCTGTGGATAGGAATTTAGCCTAGTGTGGAATTTCAAGTGTATCACCAAATTTTGAGAGGTGTTGGAATAAGTTCCATTAAAATGCCCATTTTTACTAGTAGTTTCTTACCTATTCAGGAGAAAAAGCCTATTCTGCTTTATGTCTTAAGCTCATTTTGGGCCCTTAGTTGTTTGTATCTTTTAATGACATCTCTGGCATTCACCCACATCATATTACTTCTCTGGTCATGAAGCTTTTCAGAAGGATGCCAAGGAGTTTTAGGTTGGGTTGAATCTGTCTCTAGTGATACAGTTTGTTTGCTGGCTTCCATGGCTGCTGCATACTGCACTTATCATTTCATTATTGGCTTACAGACATTCACATAATATGGTTAAATGTATTTGGAGTAACCAAAAAGACCTTTTTTCCTGAGCCTCATCAGAAGCAGTTAAACTGTTGATTACATTTCAGGACTTGACATTAATGCCGTCCTGTCAAGTGTAAAATAAATAAAAAATAAATAAATAAACAAGGCACCTTTGACAATAAAGACAGTTATCTTAAAGTGCATGAAATTTGCACTAAAAACTTAAATAGAGTTTATAAATATAATTTGTGTTCTGAGTTCCAAAAAAAGATGCCAAAAAATAAATATATTTAAAAAATTATTAAATTAAAAATTATTATTATTTATGAAAAATTATAAATAAAAAATAAAGTTTGTGGAGCAGCCTCTTGTCTCTCTATAAGCGAGGGTGGAGCTTAGCCAAGTGTCCCTGGCAGCAGCAGAAAAGAAGGAGGCAGTAAAGGGAATGTCAAACTTACTCTTCCCCTCCAGTGGATGAGAACGGGGCTCATTAAGGTGCATGCAAGAAAAACAGTTAAAGGACAAAAATAAGAAATTATCAAAACATTAACTTTGTACTCAGTAATGTGAAAAAGAGCGATGATTGCAGCTCTGCCCCTAGTTCCCAATGGAAATGGTGTTTGAACCAATGAGTGATGATGTACCTTTATAGGTTTACCAGCTGTCAGCACACTAGGTGGTTAAAATCAGCTCCAAAATTGACCTTTGACCCTTATTTCCTTACTATATGTACATTGTCGAATGCTTTGTAGCTATCTATTATCCTGAAAAAATAGCAGCAGAAACTCTGGATCATGTATTTGATTGCATTTATACTGTGACTGTGGTGCAGGAAGGTAGAGCGGTTGTCCACCAATCTCACACTTGTTGGTTCAGTCCCCGGCTCCTCCGGTCAATTGTTGAAGTGTCCTTGAGCAAGACACTGAACTCCAACTTAGTTGCTCCCGGTGAGTGTTGGCCAGCTGCATAGCAGCTCCCCCATCGGTGTATGAATGTGTTTGTGTGTGAATGGGTGAATAAGAAGCAGTGTAAAGCGCTTTGAGTGCCGATAGGTAGAAAAGCTGTATATAAGTGCAGACCATTTATATCAGCTGCTGGTTTTACAGGAATAGATTTTTCACTCTGTTTTGTCCAACATGATGGTCCAGTGGTGCTACTGAATAATTCCTCACTAGCTCACAGTGTTATGCTACAAACAGCAGTATTGTTTTGAACTCTGTTTCACCACCAACCTGCAGAGAACTTTGTGCAGTTAAAGTTTGCAAGCAGATGTAGAATGATGTAACATGACCTAATTGCTATGATTTACCTGCAATGAGATTGTGGACACTAAAATTGATAACAATCTACGATCCTCATGTATCCTAGTGCTAGTTCTAAAGATAAAAAATTATGTTACAGTGTGTATTTTTTGTTTGTTTGTTTTTCATAATAGCAACAGGAAGTGCAACTACTGTATATGCTGTAGAAGCAGACGGGGACCCTAATGCCAACTTTAATCCCAGCAAAGACACTGGAGATATCCAGTATTTGATAAAGTGGAAAAACTGGGCCCATATCCACAACACCTGGGAGACGGAGGACACACTGAAGTTACAGAATGTTAAGGGTATGAAGAAACTGGACAATTTCAAGAAGAAGGAACAGGAAAAAAAGAAATGGTAAGAGCCACTTTATTTATTCAGTAGGGCTGGCAGTGTATACCACTGACATCGCTGTAATACTTGAGACCTCTTTGTAACTCAGAATTGGCTGATCATAACTGGCAATGGGTGCTTTTCTAAGTACTTAAGACACCTGTCCTGAAGGGTTTGAATTGGTGTTTCACCTAGAAAATGTCTCATGCATGGTGGCAAGAGGATGTCAGAGTCAAGTAAAAGAGTATTAATAAGATGTAATTATTGCATGCAAATAATTTCTCCTGTATATTTCACTGTGATGCCCTCTGCAATGTTCCTGCTATACGTGGCTGCTTATGCGTAATTTTGGGCGACTGTGGCGCAGGAAGGTAGAGCGGATGTCCACCAATCTCACAGTTGTCGGTTCAATCCCCATGTTGAAGTGTCTTTGAGCAAGACAATGAACCGCAACCCCAACTTAGTTGCTCCTGGTGAGCGTTGGCCAGCTGCATAGCAACTCCCCCACTGGTGTATGAGTGTGTGTGTGTTATTGTGTGTGTGTGAATGGGTGAATAACTAGCAGTGTAAAGTGCTTTGAGTGCCAATAGGTAGAAAAGTGCTATAGAAGTGCAGAACATTTACCGTTACCATTTTAGATACGACTGAATACTCCTACTAATCAAAATTATCAGTTAAGAAGGACAATGTACAACTGTACTATTTTCATAAATATTGCTTATTAAAAACAAAATTATAATAAAAACAAGTTTAATACATTTCCTTTTAAAACGAGTTT
This sequence comes from Channa argus, assembly GCF_033026475.1. NCBI lineage: Eukaryota > Metazoa > Chordata > Actinopteri > Anabantiformes > Channidae > Channa > Channa argus. Next base: position 21,846,636 of record NC_090214.1, on the reverse strand, counting down.
AAATCTGAGGTCAACAAATTGGAAATTACTGTGGGTAGTCTGATATATCAGATGCAAAATTAAACATCCCATTAATATAATTTACTTTGAGGTATGTATGTACATGGTTTCACAGCACAAAACCATATTGTCAGAGCTAATTTAACTGCTCTTCATTGTAAACATTACATGCATCCAGTTTGGCCTGTGCATATTTTTGACCATGGGCTACACACGCAGATGTGTGCAGACACACATCCCTGAGGAGCAGACAAGAGAAATGTGCACTTCAGTTGTGTTCGTGCAAAATTCTTCCTCTAGGGTTATGTGGAGGTGTGATCATGTTTGTTTATGTTTTAGAAAGTAAGCGATGAGTAAGAAAAGAAGGTTTGAGTTCTCTGATTTATGGATTTGTTCTTCCAAACACCAATCCCTCTTTTCATTCACTCACTATATCACTCTGCCTCTGCTCTCGCTCTAACAGAGCTGGAGAGGAGGGGCAATTAATAGTGCATTTAAGGATAGGACCAAACAAATTAGACGGCTTATAATAAGTCAACTTTAAAAAAAAAAGAAAGGGGGGGGTGAAGTGGATATAGGACGAGCAGGGAAATTTGGGCACAACCTCAACAAAACGGCTCTTGGATCCCTTAAAACCTACCTGTGAGACATTAAAAGGAAGCAGATCAGTCGTAAACAACATCACTTGACTTAAAAATTATTTTTTGTTTTTTGCCTGTCAAAATGTATATATTTATTTATTGGATTCATTTTTTAACATTAGTTCTTGTTTGATTTGTTCATTGCCTACGGCTGACAGTTTTTAAACTTTGCCCAGATTTGTTTTCCCCTTTTTCCTCTGTTTGCATAACAAAAAATACAAATAATTAAAAAAACAAATTGCATTAAGGAAAACTAAATGAATTTAAACCAGATTACTATTAATTTATATTTATTTGGCAGACCACCAGAACTTTCTCATCTTTTAAGATTTGTAGTAAATTGCTTTCGCTTTAGCTTGTTCATATTAATCAGTGATTTGCCAACAAGCTCACTGTGAATAACTTGATGGTGGTTGGGAGATTGTGAGTAAAGCTGATAATACCGATATTCTTATATTTTTACTTGTTCAGCATGTGCGCTGTCAGTGATTGGCCTGAATAATGTCTGATCAGACGTATAATCGGAGTTTATCAAAGTGCTTCTTCCACTCTCGGTTCCAGTATCCCCAGTTCAGGCCAGCACTTCTCCTGTCCTGCCAAACATGGCCTGAGTTGTCAAAGCAATGAGTTGTCAAATAATTTGTCCGGACCTTCTTGAACAAACTGAAAGTTCTTCTCTACAGCTTCCCAAAACTCCAACACCCAGGCCCCTTTCAAGAGTCTAACCCAGAGCCTTCAAGAAGATTGGATACTCTGAAATGCTATTTGCACAGAAAAGGCCTTTCTTCCAGCGACCTATAGTTGCAGGGTATCAGAACTCTCATTCCCTGTGGAAAAGCTGGGGGTTTGTGAGTATCCCTAAATACGCTCTAGAGACCATTGGGCATCTCTAAGAGTTTGCTTTCAGAGACAGCACTGTGCATGGAGGAGAGCCCAGTTACACCTAGTCGATACCATTAATTTGTTCTGGGTGACAACCTGATCTGTGCACACTGTAGCAACACACTACACTAAGCATTATTGGTTGATATTGAATCGTTTAATCTACTTTTGCAGAAGGCAAACTATTAAGACCAGTATGAATGATGGGGAAACAAATTTTGACACTGAATTATTTTGGCTGTTTCTAATGAACAGCACCAGTATGTAAGATGTTGTCAATTCTCCTAACTTGTTTATGTGACTTTTGTGCTGCTTGGTGATACATTCACAAAAAACGTTTTTTCTGCATCACCAAATTCACAAATGTTCAGAAACACAATACTGCTGAGCTGATAAAACCCAGTCTTGATCTTAAATGTCTGTATCTCTTTTCCTGCAGCAATTTACTTGTTTAAAGATATTCAATTGTTTTTTTTGTTTTTTGTTTTTTTATTGAAATCTTTAATTTCTGAAATCCAAAGTTTAGTTTATTATGCTCTGAGTGTGCATACTAAGTCTCTGTTTGGCCCATATTATGAATAGAATACAAACTTGTGCTTAATAAATTCATAGTTTTTTTTTTCTTCTTTTTCCCCTTTCACCAGGTTAAAGGCAGCTTCACCAGAGGATATTGAATATTTCAATTGCCAGGAAGAAATGATGAATGACCTACATTCACAGTACCAGCTAGTTGAGCGAATCATAGGTAAGTTTCTATAGTGCTTTCATTTGTGGGTTGAATGAAGCAGTTTACTCTGAATATGCAGTGGCTTCAGGATGTTTTCAGACCTTTTTGCACAAAACTGACTTTGATTCTGGTATAATGTTCAACACATTTGCAGTTACAACGCTAAAGGTTCAGTGTTCAGTTGGTAGATTGGCTGCCTACCAATCATAAGGTCAGAGGTTTGCGCCCTGCTCTTCCCGACCACATGTTGTCTCTGGGCAAGACACTGAACCCCCTGTTCCACAGCCTGTGCCGGTCCCAAGCTCAGTAGAAATTTAGGAGGGTAGATAAATGCTGTTACAATTGAAATCGTTGTCAAGTCAGCATTCCAGCCTGATTGTGATGACCCATTGAGTCACCAAGTCACCGTAAATAAACTATTCAATACTAATAGTGCACCAGTGCAAATATTTTAATTGTAAAGTACATTATTAAAATAAAAGGACAATAAAAAGTAGTGTTGTCTCATTACCAAATTTTTCCAGACTGAGTACAAGTACTTACTTTTGAGTACTTGCTGATACCAACTGCTAATACAAGCGCTAAACTGTTTTGCTTCTAGTATGAATTGCTGAACATTAAAATCCTCATTAATCCACTGCACAGTTAAGCAAAACCCACAAGAATGGAAATGTTTGTGTGTTCTCCTCCCAAAAACAAGTATGGTGACAGCCACAGTTTTAAATAGAGCACCAAGAACAAAAGAAAAACAAATGGTAACAAAGCACAGATCCTGGATGGAGACGCACTATGGATCTCTACAGATGAGTATAGAGGTAAAATAACTTTAGATGAAGCCGTAGTTCCTGTAGATCTCCATTGGTTGTCTCCAATGTCATTTTCAAATATAACTTGTAACTATATCTAAATGAGCAGAGCTTGAAGTCTAAAGTTATCTTTAAACAGCTCTAAGCACAGATTTCCTCTGCCTACCTGGTTAACGTATCTGGTAGGGCATCGAAGTTTTACAAGTACACGAGCAGTGTTGAACCCAATGCCCAATACTGGTATCTGAATTGGGACATCACGTCTGCCTTTCTACTCAACCCCCCCTTTTTTTTTGTTGTATGTAAACATACAACAAAAAGTGTGCAAAAAGTTCCTGAATTCTTTCTAAAGCATTGTACATTAGTATTTTGTTTCCACATTGCACTGGCTCAACTTGACTATGCTGTACTTGCTTATGGTACCAGATAATTTGTCTGTCACTGCAGGTTAAGTATTATCTTAATATACTTGATCACTGTAAGAACATCAGATAAAAATGCTGTTAGGTTATTTTTAACGCAACCCCCTGGAGCAGTGAAGGATATTGAAAGAATGCTGTTCTTAATTTCTTTATATATATATATATATATATATATATATATATATATATATATATATATATATATATAATTATAATTATTATTTTTTTAATTATTTGCCTAAAGCTGAAGGTATGTTAAAAGACTGCTAAAAATGCAGTTGACAAATCAGTCTGCAGGCTATTTGCATCACCTTTTGGTAACGTCTCAGCAAGTTTAGTAAAATTTGTAGAGGTGATGACTAAAAAAGTATCAGGCAGTCAATTAAATTACATTTAGCCAGTAACATGTGATGGAAACATGCTTTTTGATGCCACAGGAATTGTGTAACCAAGTAGGTGTATGAATTCTTTTGAGCAGGACATTCAAACCAGAAGTCTGCGGCTGGTTATCCTGACTACCTATGCAAGTGGCAGGGTTTACCATACTCGGAGTGTAGCTGGGAAGATGGTGCTCTGATTGCCAAAAAGTTCCAGAAATGTATCAGTGACTACATGTGCAGAAACCAGTCTAAGACTATTCCATCCAGAGACTGCAAGGTAACTATCTGCCAAGTCTCTAGTGGCATATTTTGGTAATACATAACACAATCTTTGCAAGCTTGCTTTTAGCTTTAGTTCTGTGTTATTTTACTGCCTTAAATAAACTGAAAGTTCTAACATTAAACAATTAGCTAAACACTTGCTGTTCTTTCCTGTAGGTTCTGAAACAGAGACCCAGGTTTGTGCCCATGAAGAAGCAGCCAACTTACATAGGAGGTGATGGACTTGAGCTCCGAGACTACCAGTTGGACAGTTTGAACTGGATGGCCCACTCCTGGTGCAAGTATGTCTTGAGCAGTCCATGTATTTTCAACTTGCATAATCCAAAATCTATGCTTTAAGTAGGCACAGAAACTACTATATCAGGGTTTTGTCTGAACCCTGCAAAAGTAGTTATATGCCAATTATAAACATTATTTTTTGATGTAAAATTGAGAATTCAAAAATCATTCGTCAGACATATTTCATTTGCTACATTTCTTTCATGAACTTGTCTTCAACCATTTAGTTTTGTTGTTGGTTTTTATAACAAAAAATCAACAAAATATGTAATTTGTGTTACAGAGGCTAAATGCAATTTAGGTGGTTGCGTCATGTAGCAGTGTGTTGCAATTTCTCCTTTTTTAATGCTACTGTCTTCTGCTCCCTTCATTCACAGAGGTAATAGTTGTATCCTTGCAGATGAAATGGGTCTAGGGAAGACTATCCAGACAATCGGCTTCCTCAACTATCTGTTCAATGAGCATCAACTGTATGGACCCTTTTTGTTGGTTGTGCCTCTCTCTACACTAACCTCTTGGCAAAGAGAAATTCAGCTCTGGGCGCCTCAGATGAATGTTGTGGTCTATCTGGGAGACATCAGCAGCAGGAACATGGTATGGTGCTCTTGCATACTAAGCAAGAAACACTTTTTATAAATTCATTTTTCCCCCATTACTTAGTTTAAGGTGTAATTAAGAGGCTAAGGATGTATATTTGAAATGATTGTAACATATGTTTTTTCTTTTGTGTTTTTAATAGATCAGAACACATGAATGGATGCATGTTCATAGCAAGAGACTGAAATTTAACATCCTTCTTACAACATATGAGATTCTTCTGAAAGACAAGGTTGGCAGCTACCATATGATGGGTCATGGTCTTGATGTAGTTTGTATCTTAATTGTGACCCTATGAAATTTTACTTCTAATATTAACTTGGCAAATATAGTCTGTAATAATTGTGTGTCTGCAGTCGTTTTTGGGCAGTGTTAACTGGGCCATAATTGGTGTGGATGAGGCACACCGATTGAAGAACGATGACTCCCTTCTCTACAAAACCATGATTGACTTCAAGTCCAATCACAGGCTTCTGATCACAGGAACACCATTGCAGAACTCTCTGAAAGAGCTCTGGTCACTGCTGCACTTCATTATGCCTGAGAAGTAAGCCATCATTTGTTACACTGAAATGGTAGCTGAGTGATTTAAAGTAGTTTCTTAGTCTTATTTGAACACTGCTTTAAATTTTTTGACCAAAGTGTTAAGTTTTTTCAAAAAGACCAAGTTACCAAAATGTGGCCATAGGTTACTTAACTTATACTACAGCACTTGTTTTGTTTTTACATAAAACAGTAGATACAGAAGATAAACACAAATCTATAAAACAACAGGGGAAAAACTATTGATACATACACATTATGTATGTCTTGTTTAAGGTTTCACTCTTGGGAACTGTTTGAAGAGGAACATGGCAAAGGTAGAGATTCAGGCTACACCAGTTTGCACAAAGAGTTGGAACCTTTTCTACTGCGTAGAGTCAAGAAGGATGTGGAAAAATCTCTTCCTGCCAAAGTGGAGCAGATCCTCCGAGTGGAGATGAGTGCTATCCAGAAACAGTATTACAAGTAAGAGTTGGATTTTGCTTTTTAACTGGAGAAAGAAGAGTGTGTTTGTGTTTGATTTCCTATTAATATGCATTATAAAGGACTGGTAGTGTGGTAAACAAGAAAGATTATCTTAAGCATAATTTGCGGCAATGACAGAGACCTTGCTGTTCTGTAAAGTTACCATTTTCTATATCTGCTGTGTCCTGTTGCAGTGCCACAGTCAGTAAACATACTTGTAATTTTACTAGTGCTGCCACAACCTGGATATTTACACATCATCCTAAAAATTGTTTTGTAAAATTCTAAAGTGATCACATTAATCCAGTGGGTTTAAGTCTTAATTCTCCTTTCTAATGTTCTGATGTCTATGTACCACTAAAGCAATTTGCGTTGTGAAACATTTAAAATAAAAAACTAAAAAGGAAAAAAAAAATACAGTATAAAACTGCTACGGGCAAAAGATTGTGCCAGGATCAAATAATTTAATTTTAGACTTCTGCAGGTGTGAATACATTTTGTCCAAGAAGACATGGATAACCTGGGTAGTTCAGTTTCATAACACATCAACAGAGAAAACAAGCAAGATGAACAAGAAGCAATGTAACAATGGTTGCAAGTATCTCCAGTACTTACATTAATGGAAACACAGTCAATCTGGACTTGCAACAAAATTTTTAACGCTCATCACCTGCTGAATACCATCCCTACAGTAACTCATTGTGGTGGGAGGATCACGCTGTGGGCGTTATCTACAGAAGCAGGGACTGGGAGACTGGTCAGGGTAGAAGGAAAGCTGAATGGAGTAAATATAGAGACATTGTCAATGAAAACCTGTTCCACAGTGCTCAGGAGCTCATACTGTGCTGAAGGTTCATCTTCCAACATGACAACAAGCACATCAGAGAGCATAGGAGTCGCTTTGGGACAACTCTGTGAATGACTGCATTTACATGTACTTAAGTAATTGGGGTACTCAGAGAAAGCTTTCAGATGTTAAATGTATAGTGTGTGTGGAAAGGAAAGGAAAGGAAAGAAACATGCAGCTGATCTACAGCAGTCTAAATTTTAAACATCCATGAGGGAAAGTGACTTATTTGGATGAGGCACTTTGTGTTAATTAAAATATCTGTCATCCCTTAAGCGAACTTTGTTTTTGAAAAATGATGCGGCATCGCCCTGTAACCCATTAATGATCTCTACTTCATTCATACTTTGACTCGTGTTACTGCATGCAGCCTTTCGTTACACACTTGTACAGCTGGAGAAACCTGATTTAGGTATACACGGCAGAGTAATCGGTGTTCTCCAACAGACATCTACCTGGGGGAAACCAGGTTCTCTAATCCCCTACTTAAACCAGCTGGTTACTTAAGTCCGTGTAAACACACTCCCTGACTGAGCTTGAGAGGATTTGCAAAGAAGAATGACAGAAATTCCCCAAATTCAGGTGTGCAAAACTTGTTGTCTCCTACCTTAAAAGGCATGAGGCTGTAATTGCTGCCAAAAGTGGTTCATCAAAGGAGGGAGTCAATGATCAGAATATTTACGTACATGTGATATTTTAGTTGTATGTAAAAAAACAAAAAACAAAAAAGACATTTCTAAACTTCTGTTTTCACATTATGGGGTACTGAGTGTAGATTAATGAGAAATATGTGAATTTTAACACTTATAGTATCAGACTGCAACATAACAAAATTTCAAAAAGTGAAGGCGATGTGAAAAATTCCATGCCTTGATCTTAAAATTACATCTTGCTCTGGATTTGTCCTACAGATATTTCTATCCATGCCTCACTTCTTTAAGGATGTATTTATTTTTTCTTGTTTGTTATAAATTTTTCTAATGTAAAGTAATTGGTTTTACTTGACCTTTACATGGACATTACAAACCAAAGATTTTATGTTAAACAAGAAATAAATAAAAAAATATTTTATTGCTTGTATGCATAATCTCTATCACACTGGGACAGTATAGTCATGGAAGTGTCTGTATGTTTCTTCTGTTTGTGAAAAGATGGATCCTGACTAGGAACTACAAGGCTCTGAGTAAAGGTACCAAGGGCAGCACATCAGGTTTCCTAAACATCATGATGGAGCTTAAGAAATGTTGTAACCACTGCTACCTTATCAAGCCCCCAGATGACAATGAGTTCCTCAACAAAGCTGAAGCCTTACAGGTCTGTTAACTTTCTGCATTTAGTTATATAGTCAAGGGATGTGGCTGTACTGTACTTTCTAACCTTGATTGAGTACCTTGAAAGATATGGTAACACTTTACTTATTAGTGACTATTGTGTACCTCCACAGTAGTTATGTGTACCTCCACAGTACCTATGGATACATATATATAGTCACTGACTTAAAAACAATAGGCAAACTTAAGGGAATAATGGGTTAACAACATGAGAATAAGAAAAAGTATTTTGTTGTCAAAGGATACAACACTTACGATACTTAGGGTATAACTACTGTGTAACTATAGATAAGAGGGTAAGAGGCTCCACTATAAATTACAGCCCTCATTTGTTGTACCTTCTGTATAACAATAGCTAACAAAGGGGTTTAGATATATACATTTTTGAGAAAATAAATAGCAATCATGTTTTTATATTTTATTGCCTTTACTTTTTTTGCATGGAAGACCAATTTAAATTAGTTTAGCTTTGGTATTCTAAACAACTTATTGATAAATAAATATCACATATGCAGGTTATTCCTGCTGCCTCTTTTTTTTTTTTTTTTTAAATTAACTAAATTATCTAAACCCCTTTTTTGAAAAAAGCTGTAATTTAAAGTGGAACCTCTTATCTTCTTATCTGTAGTTCATAGTTACACTGTAAGTATTAACACTTATCATGTAATTATTTAATAAGTAAACCTTAATCTCATCTTGTTACCCTGTTATTCCCCCAAATTAGCTTATTGTTATTAATCAACTACAAATCCATGGGTACTGTGGACGTACACAGTCTGTACTAATAAGTACAAAGTAAGTTTCCTGTACTTACCCTATTAGTTGCTGGCTGTAACCAAAAGCGTTACTAAAAATATCAATATTTTATACCACTCAGCACAACTTTTTACAAGATTAATTCAACATAGATATATATGGAACTGATACTTACACGCTTTTCTACAACTCTGTTCTCTTTCTTCGCTTAATTTGAATTTGAATCATACTTTCTTTAACAGCTTGTAGGGTAGGCTGTGTACTTGTCATTTGAGCTAGATTCTCCTCTGCCTCTCTGGTAGTATTCTTTGTTTCAGAAACTTTTAGATCAGCCCTTAAAATAACAGAATACAAATTATCTAATTAGCTCATTTTATAAGTTGAGGAAATTTAGTCTACTGTATATTAAGCAGAACAGTATCTAAGATATGTCATACAGTCCCAAAATGGGGATGTAGAGTTTAAAATCTGAGCACTCCTGTAATTTGTAAAGGAGGACGAGCTAAGAGCCCTGGCAGACTTCTCTTTAGAGTCGTTGTTGAACTCGTACAATGTTAACTAAAACAAAAAGAAATATTGTAATCAGCAACGGTATTGCACATTGTAGTGGTGATGCTGAAATGCTCTAACACATCACACACATCAGCCCTAACACAACACAGCGCCTAAGTCGTCCTTTTTCCACTTACAGCAACTGATCCGCAGCAGCGGGAAGCTAGTTCTGTTGGACAAACTGCTGGTCCGTTTGAAGGAGCGAGGCCACAGAGTTCTCATTTTCTCCCAGATGGTACGGATGCTGGATATCCTGGCTGAGTACCTGAGAAGCAGACAGTTCCTTTTTCAGGTATTTTACACATTGTTCTCTCGTGGCCATATACACTCACTGATTCATGGATCAGACACTAGTTGTGATTTCTTTGTGGTTAATCACAAGACCATATGATGACTTGTGTGCTGTGTGCTTGCTTTGTTTATTCTGTCACTGGATGCCATGACTGTGTGTGTTTTATATATATGTGTGTGTGTGTGTGTGTGTATAAAATAATTAGACATGTTTTACATTTGCGTAGAGATTAGATGGCTCCATCAAAGGGGAGATGAGGAAGCAGGCATTGGATCATTTTAATGCAGAGGGCTCAGAGGTATGTTTTTATAGTCAGGATTCAGGAAAAAAAGCAATTTGCTTTGAATTCACGGCGACTATTAGTAAAACTTCCCTTGTGTGCCTAGGATTTCTGCTTCTTGTTATCAACACGTGCTGGTGGTTTGGGTATCAATCTGGCATCAGCAGACACAGTAGTCATTTTTGACTCAGATTGGAATCCCCAGAATGACTTGCAAGCCCAGGCTAGAGCCCACAGGATTGGGCAAAAAAGACAGGTAAGCAACAACTTTCATGATGTAATTAGCTGTGGATATGTGATCTGTCAGACAGACCTGACCTTGAATGATTTGGAACTTGCTTCTTTTGGTTTTAGTTTGGGTAGTACATATACATAAATGGCAATGAACTTCTCAATGACTCCCCTATATCAAAATATCTATCTACGTCTAGTTGATAAATGCCTTGAAGAACTTTTAGTTTAAACTATGTCATCTTGTTGCTCACAATATATGGCGTTTGTAATCGTGATAGATCTATTTGAGAGCTACCCCTCATGACATCATCTAAACGCCTAATGATGAAAAACTCTTCCTCTGGGTGATGTCATCTGGTGGAGTTTTTCAGCTAAAAGCAAAGATATATTTTAATATAGGGACGTCAGGGTGAAGTTTAAAAGTATTAATGTGCATTACACCCTAAACTAAAGCCATAGAAAGCAAGTTAAATTTTGGTGATGTTGGCCTTTAAACTGGCTGTTAATCAGCTATAATTGTCTTGATCTTAAAAGATTTTATTTTGTAATTTTAGTTAATCAACATGCGGACCATTGTCCACATGTAGATTTGGCACAGTTATTTTATTTTTTTTAAATGCCGGAAGCCCTTCCTGACGCAACCCTCCTCAATTATTACCGGGCACTTCAACCGGCACTGCACAGCTGGGGATGGGAATGAGCTGTTAGGGGTTCGTTGTCTTGCCTGGAGACACTTCAACATATAGCCGAGACTGGGGATCGAACCACTGACCCTATGGTCCGTGAACAACTGCATTACCAACTGAGATAGATATAATTTTCAAAATTTCAATGTGCGTCAATATTAACTTTCAAGGTACAATGAGGTTTGGTTAAATTATTTTCTTCCATTCAAGATATATACATGCAATGCAGCATCTGAACCCTTCTCTCTTACTTTCTGGCAGCAAACTGCACTATGTAGAGTTAGCAGTAACATCAGTGACAGTTGGTTTATTGTACACCTTCTTTTAACAACTATAAAGTATTTAAAGGGCATTCTGACATTATCCTGACTTTTGTCGTATGTATGTATGTATGTAGCTGTGATCTAAAATGTCAACATAAAATGCTGCTAACATTATTCGGAATATATCCTACGAGCAGCCTAGTGCAATGTCCATATTATGCACTTGAGCTGGTACCTGTAACACACTGCTCTTTCCCGAATCATTTGGAGGATTAAAAGCGATTGAGTGGGCGTGTTTGTATCACTCAACTCTAGCTGCTGTAATTGAGTAATTGAACCTTTTTTTTTATTAGTTGCATGGCCCTATTGGGCTGTAAACAAAACAGTTTCCCAAATTTAAAATTTTATAACACGTTGTGCTAAGCACCAAACTGGGACAGGAGATATACCCAACAAGTAAGTAATGTTTGAAATTTGTTTTTTGGTTTCAGAGGTAGATGAGTTTCTGTCATTTCTCTTGAGTCTGCTGATTTAGTCTCTTTTAAAAGTGTCAAGAACTGTAGGTAAAAAGTTTTGTGAAATGGATAATTGGTCTGTTGTTGGTGGTAGTTTCAGTTTACTAATCAGCGAGTGTTCACACCTTTGACCTAACAAAGACACACAAATTAGTTTAGTTTCAAAGAGGGGCGGTTTCAGTTGTAGCCAATTAAGACCATATCTAAGGCTCGTGTTGGGCTGGAGCGTCAGCACTTGTGTTCAGGCCTCCTGTGTAAAGACCGGTAAGTCTGCTTGCACGAGTCCACTGAGCGAGGAAATCAAAACCCACTTTATTTCTAACTTCCTTTACATCTTCTGTGTCTATACTTTGCTTCATTAAGCCCTTCTACTCCAGAAAGCCGTTTTCTTTGTTTTACCATTTGTTTGCAGCAAATCCTTGTTGTCCTCCGCAGACGCAGGACATGGCGTCCTACTAGTAGACGACATGTTTCTCACCTGCGCGCTCTCACCCGGACCACTTTGTCACCAGCTTCTTTTTCTGTTGCCCTGTGGAACTGCCAGTCTGAAGGGAACAAGGCCAACTTAATTCCAGATTTTGCTTCACAGTCAGCTCTACACCTGCTTGCACTTACAGAAACCTTGATCACACCACAGAACACGGCCACCCCAGCTGTACTCTCCACCAATTTTTCCCTCTGTCACACTCCTCGCTCATCAGGTTGAAGGGTGGACTGGACTTCTCATCAATGACACCTGGAAGTTTTCCCCGTCAGCAATCTGTCATCTCTTAAATACCATGCCGTTAGATCACAGCACCGATTACAGTCTGTGATTGTAACATATGGATCACCGGGCGATGAGCTTGACATGTTGCTGTCCCACATCCCTGAAGATGCCATTCCTCTCAGCATTATTGGAGACCTGAAGATCCACCTGGACAAACAGCAGGCGGCTGACATGTTTGCTCTTCTAAACATATTTGACCTGAGTCTGGTCTCCACTCCTCTGACCCACAACGCTGGCAACAACCTCGATCTCATCATCATTCTGCACTGCACCACAGACCACATCTTGGTCACTCCTCTGCATTTATCGGATCACTTCTTCATTCAACCCTGTCTACATCCCTAGACCTTCGCATTCTCCCGCCACACTTGTAACATTATGGCGTAAACTCAGGTCTCTCACCCCGAACCAATTCTCTTTGCTGGTCTCTGCAACTCTGCCACCAACACAGGACCTCTCCATCCTAGATGCAGATGCAGCCACAGACAGCCTCTGCAATACACTTTCCTCATGTCTGGATAGTCTCTGCCCCATGTCTTCTAGACCTGCTCGTCCCTCAGCTTCTAATCCGTGGCTCACTTACAGGATCCATGAGCAACGCACCACGCTCAGGAGGGCTGAAAGGAAGTGGCGCAAATACAAGACTTCATCCGCCATTGCTGAGTATCAGGATCTGCTTGGATCATTTCTCACAGTGTCACTAGGGCAAAGACTGAATACTACCAGGAGAACCTCAGCAACACCATGGACACCGGAAAGCTGTTCTCCACTTTAAATCACTCATCTACCCCCCCCTCCACCTTTGCCATCTACCTCTCTCACTGCTGACGACATTGGCGGCTTCTTTACTAACAAGGTGACAGTCATCAGTTCATAGTTCTCTCCTCCAGATGATGACATCCTGCTAACTTCTTCCAACACGGCCTTGCTCTCTTCATTTTCATCTCTGACTGAGGACAATGTATTCATCCTCCTCCTCTCTAACCATCTGACCACCTGCTCTCAGGATCCCATCCTTTCCACTGTCCTTCAAGCAGTTGCACCCGCACTAATGCCAGCTGTCACAAAAATCATCAACTCATCTCTTACAGCAGGCACTTTTAGGCCCAGATTACCCCACTGCTCAAGAAGCCTTCTCTTGATCCCTCCCTTGTGGAAAATTACCGACCTGTCTCTCTTCTTCCATTTCTGGCAAAGACAATGGAACGAGCAGTCTTCAGTCAACTCTCAGACTTTCTTTCCAAGAACAACTTCCTTGACGTGAACATGTCTGGCTTCAAGACGGGTCACTCCAGAGAAACAGCACTCATGACTGTCGTGAAATCTCTTCGAGCTGCAAAAGCCGAAGGTCAGTCTTCTGTTTTAATCCTACTTGATTTTTTTTGCAGCCTTTGACACTGTGAACCGTCAGATCCTCTTGTCTGCACTCTCTGACTTGGGCAACTTTGGATAAGCTCTAGCCTGGCTTTGGTCTTACCTATCGGGATGAATCTTCAAGGTATCCTGGCGGGGACATGTTTCTCACTCTCATAGCCTCTCAACTGGTTCGGTTCTTGGTCCTCTTGTTTTTTCTGTCTATACTAAATCCCTGGGTTCTATCATCCACTCACATGGCCTTTCCTATTACTGCTATGCTGATGACACACTTTCTGTCCTTTCCAACGGACAACTCCACTGTCTCATCACACATCTCTGCCTGTCTGTCAGACATCTCTGCCTGGATGAGAGACATCTTCATCTCATCCTCTCCAAGACCGAAGTCCTTGTCCAGACCTTTGACACAACACAACATCAACATTTGATCTACAGAGATTTTCCCTACTAAGTCTGACAGAAATGTGGAGGTCATCATCGACGTTCAACTGAGCTTTAAGGACCACATCTCCTCAGTTTTTAGGACATGCAGATTTGCAGATTTAAAGGTGCTGGTCGTATCTCCTCTTGATTACTGCGCTTTAATGCTTTGAATCTTAACAAAGTGTTTGTCATATGCACAGACAGAAGGCATGTTTCCCTGCACAATGAAATTCTTGTTTTGCTGTCCACAATAAATGTCATACAGTAAAGTAAAATAAAAATAGAAAAGAAAATAAGAGCAATAAAGGTGAGGTAGTGCAGTTCTGAATAAGGCAATAAAAGTGAGTTAGTGCAGTTCTGAAATAATGAATGTGCCAAAATGTAAATCATGGTAATTTATGTCAATGATTGCAAACTCCTATCAGCTATTTAGGAGTCTGATGGCAGAGGGGAAGAAAGAGTTCTTCAGTCTTGAAGTCCTGCATGTCACACTTCTACCCTCGGGACAGAGGTAAAGAAGTGTGAACAGGCTGTGCTGGGGGTGGGAGTGGTCTTTGAGGATGGAAGCAGCTCTCCTGTGGACTCCGCGGTGGTAGATGCTCTGCAGAGAGGGCAGTGGAGTCCTGGTGATCTTAGCAGTAGTGCTGTCGTACCACACAGTGATGCAGTTGGTCAGGACACTCTCGATGACACACCTGTAGAAGTTGCTGAGGGTCTTAGGCGACATGCCAAACTTCCTCAGCCTCCTCAGAAAATACAGCTGCTGTTGGGCCTTTCAGTAATCCAAAAACCTGTATAAAGGGAAAGACAAAAGAAAATACTGTGATGTACATTAAAACTGTCAGAGAAAAAAAAACTTCACTCTTATCCACCGCCTAGTTTATCTGCCTCCATCTAACTATCCTAAGCATCCTTTTCTCTCACATCAACTAACTTCACGTACTCTATCGGGCCAGCTGTGTGATGTGAGGTGTCCAAGTGAGGTCCTCACTGATGTGGACACCCAGGTATTTAAAGTTGCTCACCCTCTCCAATTCAAGCTCCCGGATGAACAGTGGCTGATGTGTTCTCCTCTCCTTTCTCATGTCCACTATCATCTCCTTCATCTTGTCCGTGTTGAGGGTGACGTTGTTGTCTCCACACCATGACACCAGACTGGCCACCTCCCTCCTGTAGGCTGCCTCGTCACCGCCAGCGATGCGTCCTATCACTGTGGTGTCGTCCGCGAACTTCAGGACGATGATGTCTTTGTGGGAGGCGACACGTCGTAGGTGGACAGGGTGTAGAGGATGGGGCTGAGTACACAACCCTGTGGAGTGCCAATGTCTGATGATTCTGGCTGAAGTCCTATTACCAATCCTGACAGACTGAGGCCTGCCAGTCAGGAAGTCTAGGAGCCAGTCATAGTGTGGGGTGCAGACCAAGTGTTGACAGTTTGTGGGGAACTCTGTTTTTGGGACCGTGTTGAAGGGGGAGCTGTAGTCGATGAAGAGTATCCTTAGGTATGAGTCCTTACTTTCCAGATGAGAGAGGGAATAGTGGATGGCGGCAGTGATGGCATCCGAGGTGGACCTGTTGGGCCGGTAGCACGATGTTATCGACGCAAGTGCTGATGTACCCAATCATGTACTCGGCATAATCCTGTACGCTGACGGAAGAGTCCTCCAGAGGGCTGCAGCTTTAAACACATCCCAGACTGTCAGAGCAAAACAGTCCTGCAGTCCTCTCGGTCCTGCAGTCCTCTCGGTCCTGCAGTCCTCTCATTCTCTGGTGTCCAGAGTTTAACCTGTTTGGTGACAGGGTGTGCTTGTTTCAGTCTTTGTCTGTAAACAGGGTATAGGAACAAAGAGATGTGGTCTGAGTGTCCGAAGTGGGGGTGGGGTGCAGCCCTGTATTCACTACGTATGTTACTGTAAACATGATCGAGTGTGTTCTTATCACGGGTGGGAATGTCCCCATGCTGGTGGTATTTGGGGAATACAGTCCGTGAACTACACTGGTTGAAGTCGCCCGCAACACTGAAAACGGCATCAGGATGAGCCGTTTCTAACACGCTGATGACGTCATGGAGTTTGCTGAGCGCTGCCGTGGAGTTAGCTCGTGTTAATGAGGTTACCTTAATCCACAATCAAACCCTTGCAGATGATCCAAAATTTGGCAGTATGGCTCATTTTTAATGAGCCAAAAAGGACTCGTCACACCACTCTTCAGATCTCTACTCTGGCTTCCTGTAGCTGCTTGCATCAGGTCAAAGCTCTTTCTCTCACCCACAGGGTGATCACCTCAACAGCTCCTGCTTACCTTAACTCCCTTATTCAGGTTTACAATCCTCCCGTCTGCTGCGGTCTGCCAAGGAATGACGTCTGGTGGTCACAGCACCGCACAGAAGACACCAAGCAAAACTCTTCAGGGCTTTGATACCACGATGGTGGAACAAACTTGCAAACTCTGCACGCTCAGCAAACTCACTCCCGATATGAGTTCCCAAGAACTTATCCGCACCTTCCTATGCACTTAAATCTATTCTATCTAAAAAGAAAAAAACTTACTTCTTGTACTTGCATCTCATGAATTGTGAACACTATTCTGATAGAACTTCGCTTCAATGGTTTCTCCTTGACTTAGATTTTTGCTGCCTTGTGCCTCACTTGTAAGTCGCTTTAGATAAGTGTCTGCTGAATGACTAAATGTAAATGCAAAATAATTTATGTTTATGGAAATTGAGCAGGTTTTCAGACCTGAGGACACTTCTCACTCGGGCAATCTACCACTGTGAGTTACATGTCTGAAAGGCTACTCCAGACAATGTTCAAGGCTGAATTCTCTTAACAATGTCCAGAGTATATGTCTGAATCAGGCTATTGTGATGTGCATCAGGAAGTGTAATGTTGGTACTTAAAGAACACCTTCACTGATAATTGAATTTGCTTCTTTTGGGTCTAGTTTAAGTTGTACATGTGAATGAATGCAATTATCTTTCCTACATTAAAATATCTCTCTATGTCTAGATGAAAAAAACCTTCAGTTTATGTTGTCTTGTTGCTCACACTATGGAGTTTGTAATCATGGTCAACCTGCTTTTCCAGAGCTCCCCCAGAAGATATTATCTGAACTAATGATGAAAAACTCCTGGGTTATTTTATCTGGAGTTTAATGTTGGGAATCAGGGAAGTTTAAAAGCATTAATGTACATTTCCCCACTAAACTAATGCTTTTGAAAGCAGGTTGAAAATTGGAGAATTTGCCCTGTAAGAAACAGCTGACTGCTAAGTAGTGGTACATTAAACCTGAAAATCCTTATTGGCAGAATTGTCTCTTTGCCAATGTTGATAAACATTTTTTTAAATTAAAATTGCCTATAAAAGGTTGTGGTACTATCAATTAGACCCAGCTATAAATTCTGAATTAAGTATTTATCTTCCATAGGCTACTTAAAAGAAAAATATTACAATTTGAAAACATTTTGGAGCATTTTTGCCTTTATTTGGTAGAACTAGAAGAGCTGAACGAAAGCATAGAAGACATATGCTATGACATACAGCAAAGGTCTCCTGCTAGATTTAAGCCCCTGCATTTGCCATGTAACCTCCAATTCAGTTATGTGCCACATGTGCTGTACACCTAGGTAAAATGTCTGCATTTAAAACTGGAACTTAAGAGTGTTCCTACCATTGACACCTTGGTAGAATGCATTGAGCTGTAATAACAGGGAAATGCATTTAAAGGGCAAATCAGAATACATTTTAAATCAGTAGATGCATAAATAATAAGATGTCTGTTAATAAATAACAGACATCTTGTGCTCAAACAGGCGAGGTGGCAACAGAAATCCTTTGCTTGCCGATCACAATGCTTCTGTGATTTGTGAGGGACATAAACAGTTGGTTGGATATGTCTGTACCAAGAACGTGGTATAGTAGTAGTGACGGATAGTTCTTTTGTTGTGATAGTGTACCTATCATTTGCCTGTGTGCAGGCTTTATTGTTACAAGTATGACTGCGTAGTGTATGCTTAGGTCAGCACTGTTGTGCCCTGCATATAAACTGGGGGAAATTACATTGTGTATTTTTCAGAAATGCCAAGCATTAGCAACACATTAGTCTACTCTGACATAACACCCAGACAGCACCTAAGCCCTCTAAAAACCTAGGAAGAACTCTAGACTCTGGAGCAAAGAGTTCCCTGTATTCGGTACTTTGTGTATAATTCTGATTCAGTGTGGTACAGTCTCAATAGCACTTTCAAAAAGCACAGTGTAAATTATTAATATACAGTAACAGTAAAAACATAAAAGAATTACATAGTAAGCAGTGAGTAATGGATTGTTTGCATTCTGTGTAGTGGGAGGGTTGGCTCTAAGGATAATGACATGATAAAAGTGTGAGGGAGCATATACATCTGGGCAACTCTGGCGCAGGAAGGTAGAACGGTTGTCCACCAATCTCGCAGTTGTTGGTTCAAACCCCAGCTCCTCCAGTCACATGTAGAAGTGTCCTTGAGCAAGACACCAAACCCCAACTTAGTTGCTCCCTGGTCGATTTGGCCAGCTGCATGGGTGAATACGAAGCAGTGTAAAGCGCTTATAGTGCCAATAGGTAGAAAAGCACTATGTAAATGCAGACCGTTTACATCCTGTAAATCATTCTGTGTAGGTTCTCAGTCATCCAGGTTTGGTTATCCGAAGGTTGAGACAGGTACACTAGACTTTTTTCTTCCTGGTTGGTATGTTTGGTATGTTTGGTGTCGGTCTAAAGAAGCTGCTTGGACGACTAGCGAAACCTTTCCAACCAAGAAGAAATCCAGTTGACATGACTCAACCTTTGGATATCATGTAGTTCAGTATAAATGGGCACGGATTGTTTTTATTTGATTAAGTAAGATTTTAGTAAAATGAACATTTCAATTTCTGAAATAACCTATAGTTTTAAAATAAGAGTATAAGGAATATAAAATTGCTGTATTCCTTAATGAAATATAAAGGAATACATGTGTGAAGTACTGTAAAAAATAAAAGAACTCAACTACAGACAGCTAACAGTAATCCTAAGAACAGTACCTAAGTAAATGTACATAATAACATTCCACTGCTGCAGTTTACCTTTCTGCCTTTTAAATCAAATTTGAATTCTGAAGTACAACTTCATTATCCTGCTCAGATTGTTCATTCTTTCTGGATAAAAATATACACCTTTTATCTAAATGCATAACCAGAACAAGCTAAAGTGTTGTTCAGTTTTTAATATTCAGTATTCTTTGCATCTGATTGTGTGATTTTTGATTTGCAGGTGAATATCTATCGTCTTGTGACAAAGGGCTCAGTGGAGGAGGACATAATTGAGAAGGCAAAGAAGAAGATGGTGCTGGACCACCTTGTCATTCAGAGAATGGACACCACAGGGAAAACTGTCCTTCATACTGGTGCTGCCCCCTCCAGGCAAGTAACGCATGCCCCATTTTGCTGTTAGATTAACAGATGCCTGGATGCCAGCTTTTCACATTCCCTCAAGAAATGAAATTAGTAATGTTGAATATATTTCAAAGGTTGCTGCTACGCATTGTTACCTCATTTGCGTGTGTTTTTATTGCTTACAGTTCAGCACCATTCAATAAGGAGGAGCTTTCAGCTATCCTTAAGTTTGGTGCAGAGGAACTTTTTAAAGAGCCAGAGGGTGAGGAGCTGGAGCCTCAGGTATTTAGTCATACTTGCATATCAGAGTTATGAGTGTATGTACAACTTCACAATTGTTTTTTCTGAAATGTGTTTAAGTTGCATGTCTCAGCCTGTTCTGCGCTTTAGGAAATGGACATTGATGAGATCCTCAAAAGAGCTGAGACCAGGGAAAATGACCCCGGACCCTCCACAGTGGGAGAAGAACTACTATCTCAGTTTAAGGTTTAAAAAGCTGTTGTTTTTTATTCTCTGACAGTTTTAACATACATCACAGTATTTGCTTTTGTCTTTTGTCCCTTTATAGAGGTTTGTGGATTACTAAAAACTTGTTTGTGTTACAAATGTTGTCTGCTATGGCAATGAGCCCTGTTAAAAAGAACAAGCTGTACGTAATTGTGGTAAAAAAGGAGTACGAAGGGCAGGTGCAGTCTATAGGATTCTCCTTTCCACACATACTGAACAGTGTTCTGTAACACTAAACACTATTGAACAGTTTGTTGCTGAAGTTCTACAGGTGTTGGTGCCTCTGCACCCACAACAGCCTGTACACACACACATACGATTGTACAAACTAGACAAAATATAGGAATCCACTTGGAATCGAGAATGAACTGCTATGTCTTTAGTAGATTGCATGTGAACTGCAATTAGATTTGTTTGTGGAGGCATACATCTAAGATACATCCAGTAATTGTAGTTTGAGATATTGTAAGGTAAATTACATTCAGTATTCCAGATGAACCAATATACTACACAATTTAAAACTTTTTTAGTTATTTAATTTTTAGGTTTTACTTTGTAGTAAGAGGTTTGAATTGGTGGTAGTGGTCACATTCAAACATGTAATCAATCCAACAGAATAAGTACTAAATCCTGAATAAGGTATTCTGATAGAAGTTTACAGCTTGCTAAAATACAGAATATTATCGGTACATTAACATTTACAGTTGCTCATTCACCTGACCTTTGCAGGTAGCAAACTTTTCCATGATGGAGGAGGAGGAAATTGACATAGACTCAGAGCGTAGTCAGCGGAGTTGGGATGACATTATTCCAGAGGAGCACAGGAGGAGGATGGAAGAGGAGGAGAGACAGAGGGAGCTGGAAGAAATCTACATGCTGCCACGCATGAGGAATTGTGCCAAACAGGTACACAAGCCACAATGCCAAATACAATTAGGCTTTTAGTCTTCAGAAAAAAGTTGCTTATCTCGATCTATTATAAAAAATTTATGTTCTTCAGTTTGGTGCAAAGTTTCCATTCCCTTGTTTTGAATTGCTATTGCTTGTTTTGGATACTACTAGTTCTTAATGAACCTACAGGTAATTATCCTTGGTTTATATTAACAGATAAGCTTTAGCGCTGGTGAGGGCCGGCAGAGGAGGAACAGGAGATACTCTGGGTCTGACAGTGACTCCCCCTCAGACAGAAAGAGGCCAAAGAAACGAGGACGGCCTCGGACCATTCCACGAGAAAATATCAAGGGTTTCAGTGATGCTGAAATTCGAAGGTGATTATCTTATTACTTTGCATGTTTATTAATTTACTTCTCCTCTCACAGTCCTGTTAATATTTTACAGGTTTGTCAAGAGTTACAAAAAATTTGGAGGACCACTGGAAAGGTAAGCAAATTTTTATTCTCTTCTTACAGTTTTTTATTAATAACAAAATGTGCTAAACGTAGTTCTTCTTCACCCAGGTTGGATGCTATTGCTCGGGATGCCGAACTTGTGGACAAGTCTGAACATGACCTGAAGCGCTTGGCAGAAACTGTTCACAATGGTTGTGTTAGAACACTACGAGAAAACCCCTGTGGACCAGAGAAAACCTCAGGTAAACAGGTGTTGTGTTTTTTAGAAAACTCTTCAGTCTCCACAGACTGACTGCCTTTTGGTAAAAATGTTGGGGTTGGGAGGTGAGAAGAAAAGTGTCAGAGGCAACATGACCTGTCTGTAGTTACTAGAGAATTACTAGAGACATCTTCTCTAAGAAAACCATAAGTTGATCTCATAAGTTCCGCAATGTATTATGTCATTCAAATAAATCAATTAGATTAATTATTATTTATTTATAATTCTCCATATCCATTGTAGTTTGTTAACATACAGTGTCTCTAGAAAGTAGCCCCAGCGCTTAAATGATAAATGGTCTGCATTTACCATTAAATGACTCTACAAGCTAAAGGTTAAAAAATTAAAGGACCTGATTCACAAAGATTATTTCATGTTCTCACTGACATACCATCAGTAAGAGGTAAGGAGCCTTTGAATAATGCATAATAAGATGCATAAGGCAGGCGTGTTATTACATCCAAAATAAATGGAGCCTACACTGTGAATTTATAGGGTGGATTAAAATCCACTGGAAAGGAAAAGTTTTTCCTAAACAATTAAACCATTTGCGGTTTTTGATTTTGTTGTCAGTCCCTAGCTTGATGCACCAACTGGTGCAGAGATACCTGCAGGTAACGCCTGTGTTTTGGACGGTTATTAGCCATGTATGGTTTCCTCTGGTTGCTCTGGTTTCCCCTACCACTAAAATCATGTGTTACAGACCAGTTCAGATTGGCCCATAGTGGTGGCGCTCAGTCGCAAGTGGCTCAGGACTAACTCCTTCTGATTATCTGATGCATCATTGTACACCTCGTATTTATAATTGAACACATATTGGTAGCAGGGAGAGCTATACACCAAGGATACAACTGTGTAGCCAAGGTTGTGCATTGCGTTTGGTTCCTAATGTTACAAATGGCTGTTAAAAAATAAAACTTTAAGCTACTTTTTAAATTTTATTATTATTTTTTTAAAATAGGGGGCAGAAGAGGAAAGGTGAAAGGTCCTACGTTTAGAATCTCTGGAGTCCAAGTGAATGCCAAGCTTGTTATCTCCCACGAGGAAGAGCTGGCTCCACTCCACAAGGCTATTCCTGCTGACCCCGAGGAGAGAAAGAAGTAAGGTTCCGAATTGTTTTTTACAAGAATGGCAATTTGCTAATTGTTAGTTGTCTATTTGATATCCAGTTAGGTATTTGCACATACTCATTTCTATAAGAAGCATCTCTTTTAATAAATGTTAACCAAATTTTGAACAGGTACATCATTCCATGCCACTCAAAGGCAGCACACTTTGACATTGAGTGGGGGAAGGAGGATGATTCCAGCCTTCTGATAGGAATTTATGAGTATGGTTATGGCAGCTGGGAGATGATCAAAATGGACCCAGACCTCAATCTCACACACAAGGTGAGTTCTCACGCAGGCCGTTTTTAGTCTCTTTTAGATGATCTTCAAAGATTAAAACACAAGTGTATTTTTTATTTATTTATTGGATTATACATACAGGTATATACTGTATATTTTTCGTATTCCATGTGTAGTCATTTAGAAAAGGTTACTGGTTACTGGCCAGAACATTGGCCACCGCAAATACACTTTCACCAGTTCAAAACAAAGTCATCTCAAGGCACTTTATATAATAAAGTCAAGACTATACAAATTCATAGAGAAAACCCAACAAATCCCTGTTGACCTCCAACAGAACCAGGCTCAGGGTGGGCGGCCATCTGCCTTGACCAGTTGGGTGAGTGGAAAGTAGAGAGAAAAGAAAAGAGCAACGGTTGTGGGTGACTGTGGTGCAGGAGGGTAGAGCGGTTGTCCACCAGTGTCCTTGAGCAAGATTGAACCCGAAATTATTTGCTCCTAGTGAGAGTTGGCCAGCTGTATAGCAGCTCCCCCATTGGTGTATTCACAGCAAAGTGTGTGAATGGGTGACTAAGAAGCAGTGTAAAGCGCTTCGAGTACCAACAGGTAGAAAAGCGCTATAGAAGTACAGACCATTTTACCATTTACATGAGCAACAACAAAACATTGGGCAGGTTTGTACGACTACTAGCTTCACACTGGAAAAGACACAGCTACAAAGCCGGGGACACCTGCAGAAAAGGACGGAGAAGGAGAAAGACAACTACGGGAGAAAGAAGACACAAAGTTAATGTTATACAGTGGTGACATATACATGTGGGCTAAAAGAGAGGAGAGGGACAAGAGGATGAAAGGAGCTCAGTGCATTGGGGGGTCAGCAGTCTAAGCTTATAGCAGATTAAAGGCAACTTCACCAATTTTCAACTTGCTTTCTATGGCTTTAGGGTATAAATGTACAATAATTATTTTAAACCCTCTGACTTTACTATATTAAAATATTTCTCGTTTTTTAGCTGAAAAAAATATTAAATAACAGCTGTGAATAAGCATAAAATCAAATGTTGATGGAAAAACACAATAGTCATTCCTAGGATCATCATTTTTATTGTGTTCACTTTTGATCAGCTTCTACCAGATGACCCTGACAAGAAGCCACAAGCCAAACAGCTACAGACCAGAGCAGACTACCTCATCAAGTTACTGAGCAAGGATCTGGCCAAAAAAGAAGCACAGAAACAAGCAGGGACAGTAAGTCTTAAAGTTACTTTACATTTTATTTCCTAATTGTCAAGGACAGATTAAAAAGAATCTCTACCATGGCTCTTTTTGTATCCAGACCATTTCACGCAAGAGGAAACCTAGAAGTAAAAAGGGCAAAACTGTGAAGCAAACAAAGATGGACGAAGTGATAAAGAGCCCATCCTCAGAGCCCCTTTCAGACAAGAGGTCAGATGATGAGGATGAAATTGAAGAGGAAAAGGTACTTTTACAAGTGATAGATTTTCTTTGCTTTAGCATGATATGAGTGCGTTTTTTGGTTTTTTGTTTGTTTTTTGATTGTTGATGTGAGACATGGTTTAACTCTGACAGGAGAAGGTGCCAGTGAAGCCACCAAACAGACGAGGCAGAGTGGAGAGGGTAGTGGAGGAGGAGGATGATGACGATGATGACGACGAGGACGATGATGAGCCAGAGCAGGAGGAGGGTTCTTCATCAGGCGAGACAGAGGTCAAAGAAAAAGAAGGCAATAAAGAAAAGAGAGAAGACATTTGGGACATGAAAGACACCAAGGAGTCAAAAGAGAAAAAAGAAACAAAACCACTAGAGGTGGTTAATAAACAAGAGGAAAGCATGGAAAAGGTGATGAAAGAAGTCTAATTTAATCTTTTACTTCTCTTGACATATGACATCTGAATTGAGTGGTTGATAAAGACACTGTGATTATAATGATACTATAAATTAATTTAGGTCTTAATTTTTAATTCTTTTATCAGAATGAAGTAAAGGCTGAGGTATGGGAGCGAACAAAGAAAGCCTCTGATGTGCCGGTCCATATAACAGCAAGTGGAGAGAATGTGCCAGTATCTGAGGAATCGGAGGAACTTGACCAGCGGACCTTCAGCGTGGTATGTTCAACTTAATTTTAAGATGGTTGTAGTATGAGAAGTGTGGGCACTTTTTCATCCACTTAACTCCATACAGCTGCATTTGCTACCAGGTACTTTGTTTTTTATTGCAGATGTATTAGTATCCTCTTGATGTACTTGATCGTCATAGCGACACAGCACATAATCGCCGTTGCATCGTGATCAATGCAACACACAAAAACAATATATAGTTAGTTTTTATAATATTGGAACCATTTTTTGGGCATTAGGCCTTATACACCACTTTAATTATAAAATAAAACACTACACATTAAGCAAATTCAACACTTTCAACTCTAATTCAAGGAGTTGGTGTTGCATTAATCATTCAGGAAACTTAGCCATTTTAAAACACTCACCCCAATTTTTGGTGGCTCGAAGGTAGTCGAACAAACTAAAATAATTATAAACATAATTACCAAATGCTAAGTTTCATCCCTCAAGATACTTTGCCAAGCCTTCACTACATCAGTCTTGAGAGAGACCCGGGTGGAACGGTGAGGTTACAGGGAGCAGAGGTGAAGAAGGTGCAGGACTTTAAGTACTTAGGGTCAACGGTTCAGAGCAACGGAGAATGTGGAAAAGAGGTGAAGAGGCGAGTGCAAGCAGGTGGGAACAGGTGGAGAAAAGTGTCAGGTGTGTTGTGTGATAAAAGAGTATCAGCGAGAATGAAAGGAAAGGTGTTCAAGACGGTGGTGAGACCAGAGATGTTGTACGGCTTAGAGACAGTGGCACTGAAGAAAAGACAGGAGGCAGAGCTGGAGGTAGCAGAGCTTAAGATGTTGAGGTTCTCTTTGGAAGTGACGAGGATGGACAGGATCAGGAATGAGGACATCAGAGGGACAGCTCATGTTAGATGTGTTGGAGATAAAGTCAGAGGCCAGATTGAGGTGGTTTGGACATGTTCAGAGGAGAAACTGTGAATATATCAGTAGAAGGATGCTGAGGTTGGAGCTGCCAGGCAGGAGGTCTAGAGGAAAAGGGTTAGGGTTAGATTTATGGATGTAGTGAGAGAAGACATGAAGTTAGTTGGAGTGAGAGAAAAGGATGCAGAGGACAGAGTTAGATGGAGGCACATAAAAGCCGAACAGCCGAAAGGAAAAGAAGTGATCAGTCTTCCAGTATAGAAAAATACCCACAGTTTTCACTCTTACATCACCTGTTATTTGTTCAAACATTTCAAGCCTGCTTAACTGTCAAAAGCTTGCACTGCTTGACCCATCTCATAATCAGTAACATTTAAGTAGAGAATAGGATGTTGTTATTCAGGATTTCTATCAGCATAAAACCTAGAGATTGTGTAAACACAAGCAAAATTACATAAAATAAAATCAGCTACACCAAGTTATGTGGTTCTTGAAGGCCTGTTGTAATTTTACCGTATGGCATTAGGTTTTTTTTGTACTGTGATGATATCACATAGCCACAGCACTAATTTTTATAAAAGTATTTGTTAGCTTTTATAGTTTTATATAATGCTTCGTCACTAAAGGTGTCTACATTAAAACAGATGTCCATTGGAAACCTCAGATCCAGCTAACATGTTGTATGTTGTATTTTACTTTTGTTGGAATTTTGCAGTGTAAAGAAAAGATGCGACCAGTGAAAGCAGCCCTGAAGCAGCTGGACAGACCAGAGAAAGGGCTTTCGGAGCGTGAACAGCTTGAACATACAAGACAGTGCCTAATAAAGATTGGAGACCACATTACTGATTGTTTGAAGGAGTTTTCAAATCCTGACCAGATAAAACAGTGGAGAAAGTTAGTATACACTGTCAAGTAATTCTCTCTCATTTAACTAATGCTTTCATTAGTTTCCATAAGTCAAGCATTAAAACA
Source organism: Channa argus (assembly GCF_033026475.1). Taxonomy (NCBI): domain Eukaryota; kingdom Metazoa; phylum Chordata; class Actinopteri; order Anabantiformes; family Channidae; genus Channa; species Channa argus. The sequence continues at coordinate 21,819,433 of NC_090214.1, read as the reverse complement.
AACACTAGACAAACAGTTTGGACCTATCAAATATCCTATTTATACATATTAAGCTGGAGGTGTTTTTTTTTTTTTTTTTTTCCTAACAGAAATCTGTGGATATTTGTTTCCAAATTTACTGAGTTTGATGCCAGGAAACTACATAAACTGTACAAGCATGCGATCAAGAAAAGGCTAGAGAACGCTCAGGTATGAGAAAACTTTAGATTGGTTGTGATTACAGTGGGCTGTTTGTACCAGTTAAAGAAGTTTTACATTTTATTGTCTTTTCAGGCAATAGAACAGAACATCAGAAGTGTCAACGCCCATGGCTTTAGGCATGCAGGTACAGTCCAGTTCCTTATTCCATACCTAGAGAATAAGATGTTTTATGGTGAACTGATTTATTTGTGGCCTTCCTTGTCAGATATTGAAAGACTAAAGGAAAACTGTCACCAGGACGACAGCAGCAGAGACAGCTACACCTCAGAAAGACATCAGCTTTCAAGTCGTTTCCATGACACAAGCAGTAAGGACAGAATCAGCTCAGAATCGCACAAAAAGACTGCAGGAGGAGAGTCAAAGAAAAGACCATATTCCTCCTTCAGCAATGGCAAAGACCACAGAGACCACTACAGACCAGACAGCAAGGACAGAGACAGACAGGACAGGTGAGGGACACGTGTTTCTTCAGGACCACATAAATATTGTTGATATCATGTTCTCCAAGGTCTTTTTTTAGCCTACAGAATCAAGCATTTGATTTTATGAATGAAGTCGTCTTTGTTCTTCATTATATCACACATCATTCAGTAACTTAGGATTTACACAACTGTCTGTCAGTTCATTTGTTTTGAAACTGTGAATCTGCAGAGACTTGAAGGTAGAGCAAGAGAACACAGCAAAGGAGGTGGATAAGTTGTGCAAGTGATTTTTGCTCCACTACCTGACTACGGCTATTATCATATGGGATGTTGATAAGAAACTCTGGCCTGGGATTCTAAGGCAGAATAAATGTGATTTCAGAGTGTGTTGTCTGCAAACCAAATGGTTAGCAGTTTGATCCCTTGCTCTACTAGTCCACACATCAAATAGTCATTGGGCAAGACACTGAATACTAATACTTCAGTTGTATAGTTGTCACTGTGAATAAAAACGTTTTTCATTGGTTATGTGGATATAGTACCTGTACATGAATATAATTTTACTATATCTGTTTTGGGGGAAAAACAATAGTGCCATTACTTGCATTTTTGTTTTTGATGGCTTTTATGTGATCTATGAAATCAAAGTTTGCTTTTGGCTTGGAAAAGTGGAACACAATAACTTTGTTTCACATTAAAATCTGAGTTTGAGAGGAAATTCTGACCTGTGCTGTGCAGAGAAGCGTTTAGATAATAACGCTAGAAATAAGGAATTAAAATAGTTAAATTACTGTTGCGGCCCAAGCCCAGTAGAAATTGGGGAGGGTTGCGTCAGGAAGGGCATCCGGTGGAAAAAAAAAACTGTGCCAAATCAACATGCGGACAATGATCCGCTCTGGGGACCCTGAACTCACAGGTTAAGACGAAAGGACAAAAATAAAATCAAATCTGTAGCTGTATGTAAAAGTGTGCTGTCCCTCTTGTGATTTGAAGTAATGTGATGTATTAATGCCTCAGCTACGGTTCCCCTACAGATAAGTTAAATAAGTTAAAGATAATGGGGTCCACTTACAAAAAACTCAAATGTTTTAATATTAAAACAAATTTAAATGTTAATATATTCACTTATTTTTACAGTGTAACTTTGTTTACAGCACATAGGGGCAGCAGCAGTAGCATGAAAGAAATGCTATGAACACGTCCATCTCATTACTCCTAAGACATAGACCTGTTCTAGTCACATATTAGTCTTTGTACTAGTGAACTGGGAGGTGAAGTTCATGTAGCATAACCTTTGTTGAAATTACACAATCATTAAGTATTTTAATGACTGTGCACTAAAATTGTTTAATCAGTATGTACAGTCAATTGTAAAAGAATAATATTGGGAGTTGTGATTCATATGCAAATTAGCCACGTGTTTATGTAGTTTTATGGTAATCATATGCAAATTAGCCACGTGTTTATGTAGTTTTATGGTAATTAGCTATGTGCATCTGGTTTGAGAAAGGTAGCCTACAGTCAAGTAGCCTATATGTTGAAATAGAAGTTTTCCTTTAACTAAGGAAAGGAAGAGTTTTACAGTCACATTATTGAATATTAGGCTACAATAAGTTTTGTCCTAAGGTTTTTAACCCACCATTTCATAGTCTCCTGCTTTATGAGCAACTTGATCATTGCTTTCCCTGTTGGGTTGGGCCTTTTTAAAGTTGATGCGGCTGCTAAAATTGACAGGAAACTTGACAGGAGTGTAGACCAGTGTAGGTTTCCTGAATAAACCTCTTTTGCTGTTTTTGCTTATATTTATTCTCATCTAAACATTCTGGATTATTATGCTTATGAACAACTGTCCTGCATGGTTCTATTGTTTTCGGGGCATTTGCTGCATAAATTGTTTCCTTTTTTTGATAGAATGACCAAAGTGACAGCAAAGCTACTTTATGCTGCTTGAGATACAGATGTAAATTCAAGACATTTATAATCAGCACAGCAACACCACCAAGGTGTATTGCCCTGCTTTATCAGAGTACACACTGATAAACCACCTGACCTGATGGTTCTATTTGTCTACTACTAACTGTGGCACACCCAGGGTTTTTCAAACACACCCATAGTCTTTTCTGACTGCACCACCGACACATAGCTCCTCTGGATAATGTCTAAAAAACTTTCTAGTTCCTGCAATCTGAAATAAACCAGCTGTAGAAACTTGTCAGTATAATGCAACATAATTTAACAGGATCAAAGAATAATACCTCCATAATGAGGTCACATCCGATCCGTATATATTTGGACATTAAGAGGCATTTGGGCTGTGTGCACTACAGTAAATTTGAGATGATTTGAGATTATATGCTGAAAGTGTAGACTGTTCAATTAATTCAATTATTGTTCCATTTTAAGGTACAATTTGCCTTACAAATAAAAAGATGTTTCATTATTGAACCTTAGTTTGGTGCTCTTTCTTTTTTTAATTATCTGTTCTTAACCAGCTAACTTTTATTAAGCCGAAGCAGGTTAATATTCTGCAATGGCCATGTTTATCAACTGTCTTCAATCCACATGAGCTGTGGTTTGCTTGGTAAAGACAAAACTGTAGGCAAAAAAGATGAAAAACAGCATGGAAGAGAAGACCTTGTTAAATGATGTTTTCATATTTCACAGTTGTGAAATATAATCAAGTATAATAAATACTTGGAACATAATAAATCCTTACTTCATTAATTTTAATGGATTTCATTTTGTTGAAGTTTTTCCAGATACAATATATTTTAAAAAGTGATACAATATTCATCATTTTAGCTCTGTCCACAGCCAGTGCCACCAGTTATGTGCCTGTGTCTCCTTGGAGAACAGGCATACAACCATGATCTTGGGTCAAGGCTCAAACCTGTGTCTTTGGACTGCTGCCTGTGGTGCAGGAAGGTAGAACAGTTGTCCAGCAATCTCGCAGTTGTTGGTTCAATCACCGGCTCCTTCGGTCACATGTCAAAGTGTCCTTGAGCAAGACACTGAACCCCCAACTTAGTTGCTCCCGGTGAGCATTAGCTCCCCCATCAGTGTATCAGTGTGTGTGAATGGGTGAATAAGAAGCAGCATAAAGCGCTTTGAGTGCCATAAGTAGAAAAGTGCTATATAAGTGTTGAATGAAAAATAAGTGGTCTTCAAAGTCCCCATTTAGATTTAGAAGATGCGTTCAGTTTCTAAAGTTCATTGTGATCTCATGGTGTAGACCTCAGCACCATAAGACCAAGGTGATCTTGGCAGTCTGCAGCTCTCCTTCTGACAGTAAGTGACTTGGGTTGGGAATTGTTGGAATTTGAATCAATTCAGATTGCAGTTGTGCTCATTGATTCCCCATTACAATTTCAACATTTTTAGATAACAAAAACATCATCATCATCTTTGGGTATTTCTTGCTCTTTACTAGGTCCTGCACTCAGACCATAACCTCTAAAACAAGGTTAGGAGATTCGATGAGATTGATGACTTATAATGATTTATGATGATTTATAATGATTTATGATGATTAAGGTATCCCTTGGTGGCTGGGTGGAGCAGGATTCAAACCAACAGCCTTCTGCATCACAACCCAATGCTCTACCACTAATCCACCGGGCACCCTAACCTTTATGACGTATACCTGTAAGAAAATAACTGACTTGCTTGAGGAGAGTATCCCTGTAGCCAACATTAGTTTCAGAAGGGGAAATGCTCCCAGTCTTGTAGGTTTGATCCCTGTCTCCTCGTGTCACATGTTGAAGTGTCCTCGAGCAAGGACCTGAACCCCAACTTAGTTGTTCCTGGTCCGTGAAGGTCAGCTACATAGCAGCAGTGTGTTTTGTGTGTGTGATTGTGAGTGTGAATGGGTGAATGAGAAGCAGTGTAAAGTGCTTTGAGTATAAATAGTAGAAAAGCGCTTTATAAGTGCAGGTCATTTACCATGTCACCAAGTATGGTAAAATGGTCTGCTAATAAAATAGCTGCTAACCTATAATATTAGTAAAATAAGCACATACAACAAAAGCACTTGGGCTGCAAGAGTTTTCAGAGTTTTCCTGTTTTTACTTTCATAGCTAATTTTATAAATGATTTGTAATCCTATCACAGGATGTTGAACGGTTAATCAAAATGCTTAGACTTGCTCCAACAGTTCCGAATTGAAGCAGGATAATTACTTTAATTACTTTCTACCAAAAACTGGAACAGTTTGCTTTGCTATACCGTTTACCGACAGCAGTGAGTCCACATCGCTGTCTATGGAAAATGTGGACTACTTAGTTTTTCATTATCTATCAGTCTCAGGAATTTCTGCTTTTCATGCTTTATTCACCATCAAACTTTGAGTTAAATTTCTCAGGTTAACGTCTTATCAATACAATAGTAATTAGTTTAAGAATTTAGTAATACCATAATGAAAAACACACACACACCCACAAAAAAATAAAACCACTTCAACCCTAATTTGAAGCTGTTACAGAATTTGTGTGCTAGCTTTGTGAAATTTATTTAAATGTAATATTTTCCTTGTTGCTCATGCTTATGTGCAGGTACTACAGTGAAAGTAAGCACAGAAAACTAGAGGAATTCCGCGCTAGTAGAGACCATCGACTGGACCTGAAAGAATATTCCCATTCAGACCACCGCTCTTCCTATCGCTACCACCCAGACTGGCAGACAGAGCAGAGACCATCAGCAAGTGGACCTCGCTCTCCTCGAGACCAGCGCTCACCCTATGACTCCCGTTCCCCCATGGGACACCGTTCACCATTTGACTATTCATCAGACCACAAGAGCACACCAGAGCAGATCTGGAGCAGCCGCAAGACATAACAGGAGCTGCCTGGTCTGCTAGTAGCAGCCATAGACTCAGCAACACTGCAGATGCCTTACAGGGACTGTTGACTCCAACCTGAAACTGTTTGAAGCACTGTGTATCAGTCAGTTCAGCATGGCTGTCATCTCCTTGCTTCAGCTGCAGCTCATCTCGGGACCCTGGGTCATAAGAACCAGGGTGCAGCTCAAACCAGGTAGCAGATTTAAAAAGAAAAAAAAATCAAAGCATATTTTTGTATTTAAGAGTTTAAAGCTGTATTGTTGTGTATGCTCAACAGCATGCAGCACACTTTTTTATTTTTATAAACTTTTTTGTTCACTTTGGAAATGGACACACTTGACCCTGAGTGCTGCCTCATATTCCTACAAACCCATGACACTGGATCTTGTATTTGACTGTTCTCTATGTTTGTCTGTCTCTGTCCATCATGTTTAATGTGATTATTATCTTGCCTAATTTAAATGTGAGCTCAATGAGATGTTAGTTGTCACATGAATCACATTATAAATTGATGTAAAGGTTGAATCCAGTCTGGGCTCAGGCTCACCACCTGAAGTACCTCATTTTACAGAATTTCTTCTTTCCTCAACAGGTTTTCTTTCTTCCACCAGGTGTGAATTATTTAATAACATATCTTAGCTGTAAAAAAAAAAAACAATTTTGAGAGCAACTTGTATTATGCTTTTTTCTCTACAGTAATACTGTTGTACATTTTTGTAAAATAGTCAATCAGTGGTCTTTTTCCTCAGGCTTTTTGGGTTTATTATCACTTTCCCCCATCAACTCAGGCTTTTTTGTCATTCTGTGATTTACTTTATGTACAATAGTTTGTTTGTTTTTTCATGATAATCTTTTCAGAATGTAACTTTGGTAAAGGGAAAGTTCTTTAACAATTCTCAGATTTATTTACTAGTGCTTAGTTCATTTGTTTCAGTGTGTCATCATTAGTAAATTGGAAGGAGCTGATTTGTAATCAATTCCAAATAGGACACTTAGATCTTGAATATTTTTACTTGGTTTTCTTTACCTTTCATTTATTTTCTATGTAGGCAATAATGTTTCTATGCAGCCAAGTATATTTGTGGTGAACACCCACCTGAATGAAGTCACTGTTACGGTTCACACTGTTGTACATAAGTTTCCTCTAAATTTCAAAATGAATTTACACTGAAAGTGCATGACTTTTTATGAACTGTTTTATATAGTTGTTTATGAAGCCATTAAAAATCAATCGCCATATTCACTCGTAGTTACGAGTTACTGACAAGTTTTTCATTGTCAGAAATGCATCTTGACCACAGACAAACTGCTGATAACATTAGGGAAAATTCAATTCGACCCTAAATCCCAAAAGACTTGACCCAGAATCTTTATCCAGCTCAGACACACCACTATCAACATCTCTGAAACCATGCTGCATAGAGGTGAGTGATATTCATTTACATTGAAAAGTAACATACTGAACTCAATGCCAAAATTGCATTAATTGAAGTGTTGCAATACATATGAACTTCCTAAAACTACGCTAAAGCTTGGAGTTCAGTAGGGAGCAGACTTATTGTTTCATGACCATTTTAACAACCAAGCTCTCAAACAAAAAGAACAAAATTATTCCAGCTTGATTTACTAAATGCAGGTTACAACATACAAGTAAAAGAAAAAAGTGCCAATGTCTCTAAAAATTAACCACAAACAGAAATAACTTGGTTTGATAAAGGATCAGTTCCCTGTGTTAATACTGAAAACACCATTTACTTCAATTACAAGTCTTTTTGGGTAAACTTTGCACACACAGGTTGAGAAATATTTTCTACAGAACTGTTCAAGCTCAGTCAAATTGGGTGATGACCCCTGTAGGACTGCAGTCTTTCTCGTTCCATGGATTTTCAAAAGAAGTCCAGTTTGATGTCTGATGGGGTCCACATCTACAGTGGTGCTGAGATTGACAGTGCACCACCAACTTTTCCTCTTGCCCCTCTAACCCAGGTTACCACCCCATCTGCTGCATTGGTGAAACCACAAAGAACCGTTTTTGGAATGTTTAACTATACTTCAGTTACCTGTTGATACAAAAGCAAACTACTACTTAATCAGCTATATAAAAGAGAGAGAGTGTGTGTGTGTGTGTGTGTGTGTTTCATGGTACGTTAAACTTCAGAAATGGCTAAAAGAAACCAGCAAAACAATGAATGCATTTGATACCAGAGATCAAAAATTACTGTTACAGAAACTTGGATATGGCAAACAGGAAGATGGTAATAGGTACCATCATGTCCAGCTAAATAAAACAAATTCACAACTGGAAAAAGGGAAATGAAGAGGGCCACAATATATTTCATTTGTAAATGAATGATCTCGGTGTTTAGGTGTATACAATTACAATATAAAGAGTAAAAAAGTGGTATGATATCAATAAATTATTCTTAAATCTTGAAACAACAGAAGGTTCAGTAATGATGTGAAAATAGAACTAGAAAAGGCAATTTCCGAGGAAATTACGTGGGAGAGCTGTTAAGTTGCCCGGTAGACGTTGACCGCTCGGAAGAACGGAGACATTTGCACGTTCAAAGCCGCAAACGCGGAGCCAAACGCAAAAGCTTTGAAAAGATGCTGAAGAGAGAAGAAAGTAACAATGGAAGAAGTAAAAATTAGATATTCAAAGTGAAAAGAAACAAAGGAAGAAGCTAAGTAAAATGTTGTTATTAAAAGTGTAAAGAAAGAAGGAAGAAGTAAATAACTAACAAGTTGAAATCATAAAAGTTAGAAGTAAAAAGAAACAAATGAAAATGTGAATAAGTAAAAAGTTGATATTCAAAGGTGAAAGAAACAATAAGCTGAGTAAAAAGTTGATATTAAAGGTGTAAAGAAAAAGTAAATAATTATAAATGAAGTGACCATTTTATTACTGAAAAACTGTAAAAAATTGAAAAGGGTTTTTAATTTGAAAGTGTGTTTCCTGTCTGTATGTACATTGTTTAGTGTCTCCACTGTAGACTTCACCATAAACAAATGAAAACGTATGATGAAAGGCTTGTATTTTGAAAGTGTGTTTCCTGTTTGTGTGTATGTGGTTGCGTGTTTGTCCACTGTATGTAGACTTCACCATAAAGTCATTTTACCATTTAGCTACAGGAAGCCAGTGTGTAGCCAGTTAATGGGGACAATCACTGTAGATCCAATGTTGATGCTGATGTCGTGCTGTGTCGAAGCTCTGGCTGTAAAGTCAAGGACTTCAGTCTTGGAGAGGTTGAGTTGAAGATGTCTCTCTCTCTCATCCAGGCTGAGATGCGTGATGAGACAGTGGAGTCGTCCAGTGGAAGGGACTCCACTGTATGTGTATGTGAAGTCTACACACACAAACTTTTTCCACGTTTTAGCATTTAAATGGTAAAATGTGGAAAGTTTCTGAAAGGCTTTTATTTTGAAAGTGTGTTTCCTGTCTGTGAGGGGTCGTGTGTGTGTGTACCTATTCTACCTATTGGCACTCAAAACACTTTACACTGCACCATTCGTACTCACACGTGGCCAACGCTCACCAGCACTAACTAAGATGGGGTTCAGCATCTTGCTCAAAGACAATTCGACATGTGTCTCCACTGTGCATGTTGTCCACAAATCTTGCAGTTGTTGGTTCAATCTTCGGTTCCTCCGGTCACATGTCAAATATTCCTTGAGCAAGACACTGAACCCCAACTTAGTTGCTCCCGGACACTGAACCCTTTACATCACGTAAAACTATTCATTTTACCTGATGTAAGAATTAACCCTATAGCCATTCACCCTTTATTGCCATTTCATTTCTCAGCTAAACTTTAGAACAGAGAAGAAAGAAAAAAACAGCAATCAGAAAACCACCACAGGAAGTTTGTCATCATTTTATTTTATTTGGTTTACACTTTCAGGCCAGCACATACAGTCATCCTAATTTAAGGGAGTGGCTTTACTTAATACACGTAATGTAACATCTAATACAGTTGGGATGAAGGTTAAGCACTGTAGCTCTTAAATATAAACAGAATTAAGGCAATGTTTCTTCTGTAACAGCTCCAGAATGGACTGGAAACCTCCTTAGGAGCTCTTCTTCTCCTCAAATATGAGATTTGCTGTGGCTTTCTTGGCTGTGAAAAAATTACACACAAATGTCATATTTATTGAGTCTTTTAGTTACAAACACCCAGAACTTTGGCACAGAAAAATAAGGACAATGTCCTTAAAGGTCTTCCCAAACTAAAGTTGAATTTCCCCAGTGATGTCCTTGTATGTCAAAAATATTTTTCAAATCAATTACATGTTAGTGAAGCATATGGCATCGGCAATACATTTCATAGTGCGAAAAAGCTGCATTTCACCCTGTGTCATTCAGCTTCATCTCCTGCACTAAAAATCTCCGACCTTCCCTTTTAAGCAGAATGAGCACCAGGTCATCAATACCTGCTGTGAAATCAATTTTTAGAGCATGACTTTTTAGAGCCTACTTGCATATTTGCGATGTATAAATTTGTGCTGCGTTTAGATCACCTCTAAAGATTTTGCTTTTTTGTAGAATTTATTTGGGTGGTTTCTGATGTAGAAAGGCATTTAAGCCACGTAACACGTCAAAAAAACAAAAAACAAACAAAAAAAAAGTGAAAAGTATTGTAGCAGTATTGTAGTATTTTTCCTGTATTGGAAAAATAAAAAACTTGCTTAATGTTGAATCTTCTGTGACAAGGTGATTGCATCCTTTTGCAGAAAACAGGTAAATATAATAAGCAAATGACTATGGGCGCACATCTGAACACAGCATGGTTACTAACAAAACCTATTTTAAACATAAAGTCTACCTTTAGGGAACACAGAGCGGTTTTAACGCTGTGGTGGACAGTGACCAGCATGGCAGAAAAGGTGATGCTGACCATGGTTTGATATGTGTGTGAACACCCCATCACAGCTTCCTTTGCTTGAGTTATTGACCTCAACAATGTAGCTCTCCATGATTCTTTTTTCTGACAGAAGAGTACCTCATGTCTTTTTTGTCATTTAATAAACATTGTGTAAAATGAAAACCTTTTGGCTCCATCTAGTGGGAATATTAGTAATGTTTCTGAAAGCTCTATTCAAAGAACAGGTTCACATTTTCAAGGGTTCCAGATGCTTCCTTCTGTTAAAAGTGGCCATCGAGAAATCATTTCTCAAAGTTCTTTTAAAGGAAGTGATGGGGGTCAAATTCACAATCCTTGTTCTCTGCATAAACTTATGCAAATGTGTATCTAAAGCTAAAATGGGGCTTAAGCAGTGTTAGTTTTTTAAATCAGGGCTTTTGGTGTGAAATTCTCTGGGTTTCCATGTCGTGCTGTAGTTGTGGGAATTTTTACCTTAGTATTAAGTTACTGTGACAAATTTGGACGGTTGAAATGTACATTACATGCAAATAGATATTTATCACCACTTAGTTCGAAGTTTACTGTTGAACAACTATTATGTTTTTTTACTCCTAATGTTGTCTTTCACATAAGATTTATTTGGTTCTTAATCTCTTCTGTGAATAAATCTGATGAATTTGCTGATTTCAGGGGCCATATTTTCTAGATTGTTACCAGATAGTTTTTTCCCTTTACTTCAAAATGGAGTCTGGGTCAGGATCTGTGGACAATGAAGTTAACACAAACACACTGAATTGCTCACCCTCATCTCTTATCTTATCAGTAGCTTCCGACGCCTTGTCCTTGAGGTTCTTCACCACATCATCAATCTTGGCTTCATTCTTGAGGAAAAATGGTCGAATGATGCGGTTATAAATATGGATGGATCCATTGGAGTGAGTTGGAGCCATGCACCACAGCAAAAAGACACACTGGGAAAGAAGACAAGAACTCTCTGATTAATCTATAACCACACATACATTACAGGCTGTACTGAAACTGTTCCCAAAGTCAAATTTTACGGCTGTCACATCACACACAAACAACAACGTTTGGGTTAAAATCAAGGATGGAAAAAGGAGTAGGGGGAAAATACTTTAATTTTCCTGCTGTGGCTCCACTATGAATAGACCCCATTGTTTAAACTTAGAACAAATTTAATGTCCATATCATCAGAACTTCTCTGACTTTCTGAAAGGCCGCACTCTCTCCGTGTCTCACAGAGATAAGTGGTTAAATTAATGGATGATCTACCATCAGTTTCAGATTCTGTGTTCTTCTGTGAAAACATACACAGGACTTGTTTTTATTTTTACTGTGTATACTGAGCTTATTTCGTATATTAATTTTGAGAATGAATTTGGTCTGATCTTATGAGACATTTCCACCATCATTTATTAGGCAGTATGCAGACAACTGAAGAAACAATGTGACTGCAAAGAATGAGCACAGAGATAGATGTGTCTCTATCAAGTATGTCAAAGTCAATCTGTGCATATCAACGGATATGACGCAGAAAATCCAGCACAAATTCACTTTGGAGTAGGTGACTTTGGTGTGACTGAGGGAAAAGAACTAGAAAAGAGAACATGGTGAAGCCACGTGCTGAAAGGGTTTCACATAAACAAAACACTAGAACAAAGACACAAACAATGCCAGTTAGGCTGCTGCAGTATGTGGAAATTAATTAGGCTCCTACTCCGAACTTCCTTCTACAGATTTTTGTGTTATAATTTCACTAATGTTCATAAATTCAACAGCAAACAATGAAAATCGACACAAATTAGATTAAATCATTTTTTTCCATTTATGGACCCCAATACTAAAAAATGCAGAACTTTGAGGCCATGTCACTTTTTGTTTTTGGGCAGGAATAATATTCAAGCTTTTTCTCCTCCGGCTACTAAAGTGTAATTCCTTGGCAGTTTTCCAGAGAGAGATGAAAGTTGATGATTCAGTTCAGTGTAAATATATAAATAGCACTTAACCCAAACTGTAAATTCTAACAACCAGAATCCGTTACACTACCTGAAGATAACCATCTGACCAAATCTAATTACCTTTCCAATGTAGTACAATGGGAACCAAGAGAGGAAGATGTCGGCAAAAAACTCTGCCACACTGAACACTCCATATACCACCCAGTAGGTCAGCCACTTAGTGTCGTCCTCTTTGGTGGCACTTTCAATGGCCTTAATTCTGAAAAGGAAGAGGAATAGAATGTAAGAGAATAATGTAAAGGGACTCGTCTCAGTACCTTTTCTGTTAGATCTTAGTGCTGCATTTGATACCATTGATCACAACATTTTATTACAGAGACTGGAAGATGAAATTGGGATTAAAAGAACTGCACTACATTGGTTTAAATCTTATCTGTCTGATAGATTTCAATTTGTTCATGTTAATGATGAATCCTCCATGCACACAAAGGTTAGGCTACATTTTACTTTAAATATGTCTCCTTTAGACAACATTATTAGAAAACACACTGCTGATGATACCCAGCTATATGTATATATGGAACCAGATGAAAAGAATCAGTTAATCAAGCTTCAAGCCTACAAGACATAAAGGCCTGGATGTCCCACAATGTTTTACTTCTAAACTCAGACAAAACTGAAGTCATAGCATTTGCAACCAGAATCTCAGAAACCATGTAACTCTAGGTGGCCTCAATGGCCTTAATTCTGAAAAGGAAGAGGAATAGAACGTAGAATAATGTGAAAGAAGGGGTTAGAGGGGGAAAGCAACAAAGTACTTATACATTTCTAAAAAAGCTGAAGTTATAGTATTTGGACCTAAAATGCGAGTAATAATTTAAAAGTAATCAACATTTACATTAAGAGACATAGCTTTGACCTTCAGTGCTACTAGAACAGCCTTATTCCACTACGGAACACTGCCAAAAGTAGAAGCACCCTGTCTCAAAGTGATGCCGGAAGACTATATACTATACTGACCTGACGGACTCGTTCGGTAGGATATTGCGTCAATTCCTGTTTCTGCACACTCTTGGGTTTCTACCGAAGGACTGTTTACTGATTAATTGCAGCTCTTATTTTTAATTAAATAACTGATTCTTGTGATCTAAGTGATCTTCACACAAGAATTAATACGTGAGTCGTAACATACGCTTGTATTACACAAGCACCTGCTCTTGTAAAACATAACCAGCTAAAGTTTACAAATTCCACATTTCACCTATATTAGCTTCGCTAGCTTAGCAGTTATCCGTTAGCAATGGCTTCTCTGTCTCCCTCTGTTTCTCCTTCTCTCACTTGCTCCGTGTGTCTCATGTTCAGTTTTTCCTCTGCCTCCTTTAGTGATAATGGTTTATGTAATAAGTGTAAGGTTTTTGCAGCTTTGGAGGCGACGCTCACGGAACTGGAAGCGTGGCTCTGCACAATGGAAAACAACTCAGCTAGTCAGGCCCCGGTAGCTGGTGTCCCCCAGCAGTTCCCGAGCAGCCGGGAAGCCAGTCCGGCTGGGTAACGGTTCGTAAGAGATCTAATGCTAAACAGACGCCCGAGGTTCACCACCAGTCGGTTCACGTTTCAAATCCATTTTCCCCACTCAGCGACACACCCGCTGAGAAACCAACTCTGGTAATTGGTAATTGGCAGCTCTAGAGTCAGAAACGTGAAGTTAGAGACTCCAGCGGCCGTAGTCAAATGTCTTCCTGGGGCCATAGCGGTGACACTGAATCATGTTTGAAACTCCTGGCTAAAGATGAACGTAAATACAGTAATATTATGTACAGCCGCATGTCGTCATTCATCTGCTGGCTGTCTAGGTGGTGTCCAGCAAACGATGTGGGCTACTTAGACAATTGGAAACGTTTTTGGGGAAAACCTAGGCTGATTAGGAGAGATGGCATCCATCCTACTTTAGATGGTGCAGCTTTCTTATCCAGAAATATGGCTGGTTTTATTAGACAACCAAAAGTATGACAATCCAGAGTTGAGCCTAGGATGCAGAGATCCAGTCCTACACGTCTCTCTGCAGTGTCCTTACAACCGTCACCCCCCCACAACTCTCACATACCCATAGAGACTGTGTCTGTTCCCCGACCAACTAAATTACATAAACCAAAAACGACCATAAGAGGAGCTAATCATGATAAACTAATAAAAGTTAAGACTGATCCTCTTACATAACAAAACTATTAAATGTGGATTATTAAATATAACTGATCATTAATTCGATTTATTTTGTCTCACTGAAACTTGGTTGCAGCAGGAAGAATATGTCTGTTTAAATGAGTCATATTAATTATCATGTTCCTAGAAGCACAGGCTGAGGTGGAGGAGCAGCAGCATCTTCCATTGTAGCTTATCAATAATTCCTAGACCTAAACATAGTTATAACTCATTTTAGAGCCTTACTCTTAGCCTTTCACACCCAAACTGGAAAACTCAAAAACCACTATTATTTGTTATTGTGTACCGTCCTCCAGTCCCTTATTCAGAGTTTTTGATTGAATTTTCTGATTTTCTATCTGATTTAGTGCTTAGTACAGGTAAAGTCATTATAGTTTGTGACTTTAACATTCATGTAGATGCTGACAGTAACTGTCTGAGCACTGCCTTTAATTCATTATTAGATTCCATTGGTTTTTCCCAAAATGTAAATAAACCCACTCACTGTTTTAGTCACACGTTAGACCTTGTTCTTACGTATGGAATTGAAGCGGATAATTGAACAATATTTCCGCACAACTCTCTTCTGTCTGACCATTTTCTAATAAAATTTGAGTTTACAATAACGGACTATATAGCAGTTAGGGAAAAATTCCACTATAGCAGTGGAAAAGCTGTCAACAAATTTAAAGAAATTTTTCTTTCATCATTTGCCAATACAATAAAAAGTAGCCACTTTAATGTTACTCCTGCACAAGTTGATTATCTTGTTGACAATTCTGCAGCCTCACTACGTCCAATACTCGATAGTGTTGCCCCTCTGAAAAAGAAGGCAGTAAACCAGAAGAGGTGGTCTCCATACTATAGTTCACAAACACGCAACTTAAAACAGGCAACATGAAAGTTAGAAAGGAAGTGTTGTTCCAGAAATTTAGAAGAATCTCACTTAGCCTGGAAAAATAGTTTAAAAATGTACAAAAAAGCTCTGTGATGCCAGAACAGCATATTATTCATCATTAATAGAAGAAAACAAGAACAACCCCCGGTTTCTGTTCAGCACTGTAGCCAGGCTGACTAAGAGCCATAGTTCTGTTGAGCCTAGTTTTCCCTTAACTCTGAGCAGCAAGGACTTCATGACTTTCTTTATGAATAAAATTGTAGCTATTAGAGAACGAATTCACCAGATCCTCCCCCCAAATATTATAGATAGATCTTCATGTACAACAGTGCTGGAATCATCATAAGGCTCCACTCCCTGTTAGACTGCTTTTTACCCATAGATCTATCTGAGCTAACTTCAATTATTACCTCATCTAAACCAACAATCTGTCTGCTAGACCCTATTCCAACTGAGCTGCTCAAGGAAGCTTTACCCTTAATAGATACGTTCATATTAAATATCATCAATCTATCTTTAGAAACAGGCTATGTACCACAGGCCTATAAGGTAGCTGTAATTAAACCACTAGTTAAAAACCCTGTCTTGACCCAGGTGTTTTAGCCAATTACAGACCAATATCTAATCTCCCCTTTATTTCTATAATCACGATACACAATGTTTATCCTATTTCATCTCTGAACGACAGGGTTGGTGGATCATTGCTTTTAACATTTTAATGCCTTTGTAAATAAGCTATTCGTGTAGTTAGTTTGACTGCATAGTTTTCTGAGTATAACTTTGAGAGAAATAAGAGTAAGGAACAGGCATACACTGTGTGATATTTAATAGGATACACAAGAGCTTGTGATATGTCTCCTGTATTACCTCTGTATGATTATATCAATAATTGTGTTTAGGCACATTGACGATGGGCTATCAATCGAAACATTAAATAATGTAAAGTGTCATAAAGGAGTTCTGTATTATTCCATATTATGAGCTTTTGACCAGAGGATTTAGAGCCCAAATATGGATTTTAGGGTTGGCGTGTTTCATTTTTCATTTAAACATTTTAACTTAGGTTGGTTGCACTCGATCGATGCCATTTCTGTATGTGAGTGTGTGTGTGTGTGTGTGTGAGAGAGTGAGTGTGAGTGAGAGAGTGAGTGAGTGAGTGACAGAGTGAGAGTGAGTGAGTGAGTGAGTGAGTGAGAGAGAGACAGAGAGAGAGTGAGTGAGAGAGAGAGAGAGTGAGTGAGTGACAGAGTGAGAGAGAGAGACAGAGAGAGAGTGAGTGAGTGAGAGAGAGAGACAGAGTGAGTGAGTGAGAGAGAGAGACAGAGTGAGAGTGAGTGAGTGAGTGACAGAGTGAGAGAGACAGGAGAGAGTGAGTGAGTGAGTGAGAGAGAGACAGAGAGAGAGTGAGTGAGTGAGTGAGAGAGACAGAGTGAGAGTGAGTGAGTGAGAGAGAGAGAGACAGAGAGAGAGTGAGTGAGAGAGAGAGAGACAGAGAGAGTGAGTGAGAGAGACAGAGAGAGAGTGAGTGACAGTGAGAGAGAGAGACAGAGAGAGAGTGAGTGAGAGAGAGAGAGAGTGAGTGAGTGACAGAGTGAGAGAGAGAGACAGAGAGAGTGAAAGAGAGAGACAGAGAGAGAGTGAGTGAGAGAGAGAGAGACAGAGAGAGAGTGAGTGACAGTGAGAGAGAGAGAGACAGAGAGAGAGTGAGTGAGAGAGAGAGAGACAGAGAGAGAGTGAGTGAGAGAGAGAGAGACAGAGAGAGAGTGAGTGACAGTGAGAGAGAGAGAGAGAGAGTGAGTGAGTGAGTGAGAGAGAGAGACAGAGTGAGTGAGTGAGAGAGAGAGACAGAGAGAGTGAGTGACAGTGAGAGAGAGAGAGAGTGAGTGAGAGAGAGAGAGAGTGAGTGAGTGACAGAGTGAGAGAGAGAGACAGAGAGAGAGTGAGTGAGAGAGAGAGAGACAGAGAGAGAGTGAGTGACAGTGAGAGAGAGAGACAGAGAGAGAGTGAGTGACAGTGAGAGAGAGAGACAGAGAGAGAGTGAGTGACAGTGAGAGACAGAGACAGAGTGAGTGAGAGAGAGAGTGAGAGAGACAGAGAACAGACGGGCCCCGCCTCTGTAGAACTGTTCTAAGAATAATATACTTACGATATATAGGCTGGGTAAAGAAAGCCGATGAGGTTGCACAGTAGGGAGGCTCCATAACCAAACACCAAGTAAACACCGATGACAAGGATGACAGCTGCAACAAATTACAGCACATATTTTCACGCTTTTTTACTCCCAAAACACTTCACTAGGCCTATGCTGAACACATTATGTAAAATTAAACTAAATTCTCTCAGCTACTGACTATAAACAGCAAGGTTTCGTTTCTTTTGTTAGGTTATGACTAACGCTAAATGCAGCTTCTCCTAACGTTACACAAGCTGGCTCCTTCCCTCTCTCTCTCTCTCTCTCTCTCTCTGTGTGATGCAGTCGATCTCTTCCTGTTTTCTCTCTTATCATCTTGTATTATCGCTCCTGTCAACACTCACCGAGAGCTAAGTACGTCCTGCTCACTCCAGTTTTCTTCTCGATCTTCGCCAGAACATCTGTCACGGCATTTTTCTCGTGGAGAAACTTTTCGAATTTTTCTTTGAGGGCCTGCGCCATTGCTGCACTTCCGTCTTAAACGATGCTGATGAAATTGTTCCGACTCAAACTGCGACACGCCCTTGACTGTAGACAGGAAGTCCACTACACATTACGATCACAAGTTTCAAAATAAAGGCAGGGAGTTATTCAGTTTTGTTTTTTGGAGCTGAACATTTCCGCGTTTAGGGTTTAGGGGACTCGTTTCTCATACACTGCACTGCCAGCCGAGGTTTGTCTAATGGAGGAAACACTACAGCAGCGTTTTAACGTTTTTTTTACAGTTATTACATAAATTTCAAATAATAACATGTAGGTTAACTGGTTGCATAAAAAGAAATAGAAGAAATGAACTAAGTGTCTCTGGGCAAGACACTGAACCCCTAACAGCCCATTCCCCTCCCCAGCTGTGCAGTGGGTCCAAGCCCGGTACTCGTTAAGTTGGTACATTTACAGATCAGAGTTTTTCCCCTCATGGCTATTTCTCTACAGACGCACCACTTTACATGTCGACCCTGTAAAATCTGGGGGCAGGTCTGCACATAATGAAAGGGGCTAAAAAGCAACACTGGAGAAGCTTTTGCACATAAACAAAGATTGTACTGTGTTTCCAATCTGTTCTTAGAATCTTCACATGGTGTAATAGGACACACATAAAGTAATTTGTATTATATTATGTTTTTCTCAAATACTTTCAATATTTTAGTGAATGTTTCAGTTGTTCAGCCCAACAATGCAGCTATTGTGTTGTGCAGTTTATTTTTGTCTCAAACAAATCACGTCACAAAATAGTTTATTCCTTTTTCCATTTGTTAAGAAGTGTGTGTATTTTCTTAATACACCTAGCAAGTGTAGTTTTAATAGCTCCTATCTTTAAATACTATTAAATTTATTTTGCCTAACAACAGGTATAATACTGATTATTTAACAAATTTTAATAATCAGCCATCACAAAATAATAGAGCATATTCAATTGTATATACAAAGACCAGTGTAATTGGTTGTGACATTTGTATTCATGATGGATTACAACACTGTTTTAACAATTATTACAGTGCTTTGTTTTGTTTTTTAATATATGTAAGAAAGTCACAGACATTCAATAGCCAAGATCTATGTCAGTGTTTATCAACTGTCTTAGTTTGATATTACAGGTCCACAGTTTTAAAAAAATAATATTTTCATATTATGCTCTGACATTAGTTCCACACAGATATGGAACACACTCATCACATGGAAGTCTTTAAATGCCCACTCATGCCACATAATGCAGACAATCTCTGCCTACATACATTTAAGGGACAGCATGCAAGATGGATGTATGTCCACAAGGTTATTGGAAGCTGTGGACATGACTGTGTTCAAGTCAATACTTAAGCTCTAGATCATATTTAATGCAATTTGCAAAAATACTGGCAACTAGGGCCTCACTCAAATAATTCTGACGTGATGGTTTGTAACATGACAACAGCACAATGCAACATCACAACTTTTGCTATAATGACCTCTTAACAGCTAAAATTAATTTATATCAGAACCCAATATTTAAAAAAGTGATTAGGTTTTTACTTATTCATGTTCTGATCATTACACAGGACACATTTTAATACATCTTCTCTAGGTTGGACTACTGTAATTCCCTACTTTCAGGATGCCCCAGTAACTCCCTAAAGAGCCTGCAATTAATCCAAAATGCTGCAGCAAGAGTGCTGACTGGAACTAGCAAGAGAGATCAGATTTCACCTTCACTAGCTTCTCTCCATTGGCTTCCCATTAAATGTAGACTAGAATTTAAAACCCTGCTTCTTACATATAAAGCTCTGAACGGTCAGGCTCCATCATATATAGAAGACCTCATAGCACCATATTATCCCAGTAGACCACTTCGAGGTCTACTTGTGGTTCCCAGAATTTCCAAAGGTAGAATGGGAGGCAGTGCCTTTAACTATCAAGCTCCTCTCCTGTGGAACCAGCTCCCAGTTCAGATTCGGGAAGCAGACACCCTCTCTACTTTTAAGTCTAGGCTTAAAACCTTCCTTTTTAATAAAGCATATAGTTAGTTATAGTTATGCTGCCATAGGCTTAGACTGCTGGGGGACCCACCCCCCAATGCACTGAGCTCCTTTCCTCCTCTTGACCCTCTTTCATCTCTTCTCAACCCACATTTATTTGTCATCACTGTATGACATCAACTTTGTGTCTCTTTCACCCGTAGTTGTCTTTCTCCTTCTCTGTCTCCCTCTTTCTGTCCCTTTCTTGCAGGTGTCCCCGGGCTTTGAAGCTGTGTGTTTTCCAGTGCACAGCTACTGGTCCTACCAACCTGCTGAATCTTTTGTTGTTGCTTTTTGTTGTTCTTTTCTTTTCCCCCTTCACTTTCCAGTCAACCCAACCGGTCAAGACTGATGGCCACCCACCCTGAGCCTGGTTCTGCTGGAGGTTTCTTACCTTAATGGGAGATTTTCCTCTCTACTGTTCCCTATGGCTTGCTTAAGGGGGACTTGTTGGATTTTCTCTATACATCTTTATAATCTTTACTTTATTATGTAGTTAAGTGCATTGAGATTACTTTGTTGTGAACTGGTGCTTTATAAATAAAGTTCAATTGAATTGAATTAAGAAGCTATCTGAGAAGTACTCTGTCAAAGAGGTCAGTCCAAAAACTGGACACATTGTCTTTGCAAGATCAACCACCATTGTTGTATCTGCTACTTGAACCAAAGGTTTCATTGTCAGTTTCAGCTTCTCGTGCATTTTCTGTTCCTACATCCAGCAGTGCTGATCACTGCATCTCCCAAGTAGCCAGCAATGATCTTTGGGTCGTTTGTAAGCTGTAAGCTTCATATCATCTTTCTTCAAAATCCATCAATGCATTTATTTATTACAATTTCAAATGGCTCAAGCTCGTTGTAACCCTCACTATGCCAAATATAGTTCTGACCACAGCTGTGATAAACACGCTTTTGCAATCTGTTTCCGGATCTCCAATCAGTACCTTCACCATCCTTCAAGCAGTTTCTCTGTCAGTTCCAATTCCAACTGTAACTGTTAAATAAACGCTGCCACCTCAGCCACAGTTTCAAGTACATATATTTCAGAACTGAATAAATGGAATAAAAAGGGCTAGCAGACATTTAAAGCATAAATTCATAATAAATTCAACCAAATCAAAAATCAAGTCAACTGAGTTTGATGTTGCTGAACACAGTAACTACATACATTTTGTCTCAGTGACCTTCTGGTTGAAGTCAAGTCTTAGTCACCAGTCTTTGTTCCACTGACTGTCTCCAAATACAGCTTCAGCTGTGATACCTTTGAGGTGATGAGGATCTTCAGCAGGTCTTGTTCTCATCAAATGTGTCCTCCTGCATCAGGGCAGCACTAACGAGGTGTCTTTGAAGAACAACCTGGTGTGTTGCTACAGATTGAAGAGTTAGAACATGAAAATCATGTAGTGATGACAACATGATCATTTTACACACAATAAATACTAAACACACACTAAATACTGATTAACTAGTTCTGTTCTGAGTCTGTTCTGTAGAAAAGTTCTGTGTATCCTGAATAATTACAGTATATTATCAATGTTACTAAAACATTTGGCACACTGTAGAAATTGCGAATAAAAAAAAAAAAAAGAATGCAATAATTTAGAAATCTCATAAACTTATATTTTATTCAGAATACAACTTAGATGACATATCAAATGTTTAAACTGAGAAAATGTTACAAAACGGCAAATGTTTTCTATGGGTGAAAGATGTGGACTGCAGACTGGCCATGTCAGTACCCGGATCATTCTTCTACGCAGCCATGATGCTGTAATGGATGCAGTATGTGGTCTGACACATCATGTTGGAAAATGCAAGGTCTTCCCTGAAAGAGACAACGTCTGGATGGTGGCATGTGTTGTTATAGAACTTGGATGTACCTTTCAGCACTGATGGTTCCTTTCCAGATGTGGAAGCTGCCAATGCCACACGCACTCATGCAACCCCATACCATCAGAGATGCAGGATTCTGAACTGAGCGCTGATAACAACTTGGGTTGTCGTTGTCCTCTTTAGTCCAGATGACATGGCGTCCCAGTTTTCCAAAAAGAACTTCAAATTTGGATTCGTCTGACCACAAAACAGTTTTCCACTTTGCCACAGTCCATTTTAAATGAGCCTTGGCCCAGAAAAAAACCCTGCGCTTCTGGATCATGTTTACATGTAGCTTCTTTTTTGACTTATAGAGTTTTAGCCGGCAACGACAAATGTCACGGTAGATTGTGTTCACCGACAATGTTTTCTGGAAGTAATCCTGTAATGTATGGTTTTCTGGCCTTGACCCTTACGCACAGAGATTGTTCCAGATTCTCGGAATCTTTGGATGATATTACGCACTGTAGATGTTGATAACTTCAAACTCTTTGCAAATTTGCTCTGAGAAACTCCTTTCTGATATTACGCCACTTTTTGTCACCGCAGCATTGGGGGAATTGGTGACTTCTGAGCGACGCTGCCACTCTTTTTATACCCAGTCATGTTGCCAATTGACCTAATAAGGTGCAAATTGCTCCTCCAGCTGTTCCTTATATGCACATTTAACTTTTCCGGCCTCTTATTGCTGCCTGTCCCAACTTTTTTGGAATGTGTAGCTCTCATGAAATCCAGAATGAGCCAATATTTGCCAAGGCATTTCAAAATTTCTCACTTTCAACATTTGATATGTTATCTATATAGTATTGCAAATAAAATATAAGTTTATGAGATTTGTAAGTTATTGCATTCCTTTTTTATTCACACATTGTACAGTGTGCCAACTTTTTTGGAATAAGGTTTGTACATGGCCTACCTCTTAAGCTCTGTTAAGTTTGTTGGGGATGGTCATTTCTTTTAGGGATGTTGAAAATCTGCTCAATTCCAGCTCTAAAAGCAGGAACAATCCAAGAATCTCAGGCCAGTTAGGAGTGATTCCTATCTAACTGACAAATATATGTCACATTTCTACATTAATGAAAAGAATTTAAGTCACTTCTTTTTTCACAAGTGATAAAATAATGATACACACAGGACTCATGTTGAGTGTCGATTTATTTTGAATCCACATGTTCACACATGTAGATCTGAAAAAAACCCCATAAATAATTGTACTTTGTACTGTACATTATATTTCTAGGTAGAGATCCTGAAACCTACAAACATGTATGTTACAGTAATACCAAGAACATTTATATGTATAATTAACAACATTTGTACAATATTACACATTTTTCTACCAGTTTACAAATCCTACATGTGTATTGTAAGGCTTTTGTAGAATGTAGTCACCTTGAAATGAACTGCCCTGACTACTCTGATCGCTGTGTTCACGTGTATAAGCAGGATTCAGCCATCAACAGTATCACAGCTCTGGCAGAAAACATCCCCCTCAAACAAACTTCGCTGTCTGGCTTTGTGGTCAGATTACACTGCCAATGTTAAAAAGGCAAAACAACCACGCTTACTGTTCAGTTATGTATGTTGCACTTCAGTCTCCTTGATAACAAAGCTCCATGGCGTTAAGGTTTTATTATGTGAATTAATTTGGTAAACTTCAGGTATTTCAATGAAACTAAAACTAAGCCAACATGGAACAAACCAGTGGAACAGTGCAGTTCATTTGTTTCTGCTTCAGCAGCTGCTGACGTTTTCAAAGAGGCAGTGCTGCTCAGTAGATTTGCTGGGAATGTTACAGATGCACTTTAACTTATCAATCTACTGTGAATTTGGATTTATTGTCTGAAGAAAAAAAAAGTAAAACCTGAGGCAGCATTGCAGTACTTTTTAGGACAGATTAGGAAGCTTGCTCAGCATTAACCAGTTTTAACTTTTAAATATGACAAAGATCAAATTACACTTTGTTTACAGCTCAATGTTAGAAGAGTTTAAACTGTACAGTTGAGTGCAAAACTTCCTGATATCCTCTTACTCTGTTTTACATTTTTGCAAATGCCACAGACATGCAGTGTATAAAAGAACGTTATAGTAAAATAATGAAACATATAGTGTAAAATAATAATTTTTAATTTTTTGACCGATGGTCGGAAGCAGCGCATAAAAATCCTCTGATAGTGGGCTGCATTCATTCTTCCTTTGACTTTACACAAATCCACCCCAAACCTACATGGGCCTATCTACTAGTTGAAATTAGTATTCCTCTCCTCATAGGATATGAACAAATACCTATCTGAATTTTGAGCAAACAATTTAACTTTGTTCTCATCAGAGTAGGTAATTTTGTTCTAAAACTCATTTGATTACATGCTTCTTAGAAACTTTCAAGGATGTTGCCTTATATCTAAAAATTACCAATGACTTCCTGTGTGCTTTTTTCTCAAACAATCCAGACTTGTGCAGACTACACTTGAAAGTCTCTCTACATTTCTTCCATTTCTGTATCATGGTATGGTAATACTTGCTCATCAACAACTAAGCGTTGACATTCTTTTTTTACCTGATTTGACAAAGTAAAGTTTATCAAGGGAATTAAAACTTTTGCACTCATCATTTTCATTATTTTACTACAACTTTCTTTTTGTATCACTCCTCGACTATTCTTGTTTGTTATCTTGACCATTTGTACTGAGTGTGCATTTGATATATTAATACAGATATGTTGATTTTAAAAAATGTTTTACTTTTTGCCATTTTAACATAACATGCTATAATTTCCTCACTCAACTGTGTGTTTCCATATCCAACTGTAATTGTTTATTTAAAAAAAACAAAAAAACAGTGTGTGGTGCAAAGTTTTTCCTAAGCACAGGTTAAGAAGTGGCTAAGTCTATGCTGCTACACTCTGGTGTTCAATGCTTATAAACATGACAATAGGTGGAGCTACGACATGCTTGCGCCATTGTTTTTCAATTAACATGTTCTTTGTCCATGATGATATACAGGTTACTACATGGTGACAGTGAAAAGGCAAAGACATGATAATTTGGATTTGCAAAGTGAAAAAAAAAAAAAAAAAATCAAAAACAATCAGGACTAATATTTATCAGTTAAAAGGACAAATAAATGAGTCATCTAGTCTCCAATAACAAACATGTCCAAAACCATATCGAATATATTGCTTCAAACAGTCCAAATCTCAGAGATTCAGTTTATTGTTAAAACACTCTCTAGTACTGAGAAGCTAAAACCAGATCATGTTTGGCTTTGTATAACCAACTACCAGTGTGTCACAAAGTATCCTCTGTGTTTCAGTACATCTCAAGTTTTTATTTTTAAATTACAGACTATGAAAATAGAGATGAATTTGGAAAATGAACTTGACAAATAGCAGGACCTACTCACTCAGCTGATTTAGACATTTCATGCCAATAGGAGGCAAACCGATCATTTGTGTGGATAATGTTATCCTACATCAGATCAGTTACAGCAGTCAACAGAAGTTTAAAACAAGACTCGTGCAAAAGCCTCCTATGTGGAGCATGACCTGATGTCAGGTCACAAGCTTACGAGATTCATTTTCTGCATCCCGTAGAAAACTGACCGCATCTCTTCATAGAAAACTGAGGTATTGAACACAAACAGCAGACTGAGGATACAAACTGTCTCATGCTGAATCACTGTGGCAGCAAAAGCAGCACTGTTTTAATACACGAACACGGCTGAGGCCAACTTCCCGTTGTTCAGCAGCAGGCCAGAATTCATATTAACTCCATTAATTTCCTCTTCCTGTTATTGGCTGCCAGCTGCCAGCAGGAAGTTTGCTTGTTAAAGTCAAATGTTGTCCATGGTGCACAAATGCAAAAGGAAATATGTACATGTAAAATGTAAACTTTTCGATAAAACAGAAAAAAATGATTTTGATGAAATATAATCAAATATGGACTTTACTGTCCAAACGTATCACATGTGGACCAGAGGGATGACGGGAAGGGTTGAAATTGGACACAGAAGTAAGTGTCTCAGCTGTCCACAGGTCTTTGCTCAACACTTTAGTGACACACTACTAAAACCTACTTATGAGGGAGGCTTTGTCTAATTCCTGGAGCATTATACCTCTCAGAGGTAAAGCTGACTGCTCTCAATTGCTGACGGGAGCCTCAGGCCCAGCATTAGCTGCAGGGATGCGAGGCATCTTCTTGGCCGGACTGGGGATATGCTGAAGGAGAACAGAACATAAAAACAATGTACACATTATGAGGTAACGCCTGGATTATAAAGAACTAGATGGTTCATTTTTTATCTTCTGCAGAAAAACTGAATCTGCTGACTGTACCAAACAGAAACTAAATATGGAGACACAACAATCAGTTTCTGTGCTACACATACACTATATTGCCAAAAGTATTCGCTCACCCATGCAAATAAATGAATTCAGGTGCACAAAGCAAGGTGAGTGAGTTTGGTGTGGAAGAAGTTGACTGGCCTGCACAGAGTCCTGATCATTAGTCTGCATGTTGATTTAGCAGTTTTTATGCCGGATGTCCTTCCTGACGCAACCCTCCCCAATTTCTGCCAGAATTGGTACCGGCACTGCACAGCTGGGGAGAGGAATGGGCTGTTGGGGGTTCAGTGTCTTGCCCAGGGACACTTTGAACCTTCGATCCTGGTCAGTAGGCGGCCACTCTACTAACTGCCCCACTGCTGCCCCATGGCAGAGCCGATACCAGGCTGTTCTCTTTTTAAATACAAGAATAACATAAAGTAATACCTTCCTATTATTATTGCAATCTGGGCTGTGAATGTGACCTACACTCAGTCCATCATCTTGAGGTGCTACATCTTCTATGTAGACACAGTGCTACTTTCTTAATGTGACCCCCATGTAACAAGTGGGAGATGAGATGAGATGTTTGTCATTTCCATGTCACTGAGGTGAGATGACTCGTTTCTTTGCTATTATTTTGTTGCATTCAGCTGCAGCAGCTGCCATTACTCCAGCTCATTTATTGGCAACCCTCACAAATGTGCAGAGGTCTCCAGGAAAATACTCACAGATGATGATACTTGTGATTACAGAGAACTGCTGCTACTATGGTTTGGGCTTAACTTAGCATCATTCTAGATTTTTTTATTTAGGCTTTTCGAAGACCAAAAATCCGATTAGTCAAAAAGATATTTCCCTGCTGGTCATCCACTGCATTTACAGATTGACAGCTTGAGTGTGAATTCCAAGGATTAATTCAAACTATAGATACAATGTTTAAAGTAGGAAAGAGTCATAAGTGCAATTTCTCCTGTACCTCAGCAGCAGTGCTGGACCGAACATGTTCTGAGTCTGGCAGCAGGTCATGGTCCAGAGGTCTGCGGGCATATTCCCTTCGATGTTTTTCATCCACTCTTGTCAGGTACCATGTCCCTGGAAAAAGATCCTCTACGGAGCCTTGAGGAATGTAATTGGCTGTATACAAAGATTTTTAAAAGAGAGAGAGAGAGAAATGCATGTTCAGCTACATTACAGTGTTTTTCCCCAGTCAGTCAGGACTATGCAGGGAGTTCATGACTGGATTTGACTCACACAATGTGACCCAGATCCATACTTGGCTGAAAGTAGTTTAGCCACACTGTTCACAGCATTGCAAAAATGTAAGATATCATGTCTTTAGTGTTTACGTGGAAACACACTTTTCTATGCGACCAGTATATGTTATACATATTTATACCTAAGTGATGAGTCTCCTCTCTCAACTTCATGTTCTCCGAGAAGGCAGCAGGTGAAACCTTCTTTCTCGCATCCAGTCTGACTTTCAGGTCACTCAGATTTGACACAAGTTTGTCCAGACCAGATCCTGACACAAAGCATCCACAAGTCATATAGAAGAACACACAGAATCTATACAATCTCATTGTATTCTTATTGCATCCACCTCCCACAGCTAAAGTGACCTGTGTCTAACCTACCAGGTGTGTAGTCCTGTGTGACTCGGAGAGAATAAAGAGTAGCAGCAAATCCTGAACCGTAGGAGAAAACACCAATCCTCTGTCCTGCGATCTTTGAAGGGGTGTGTCTGCAATGCACAAAACATTCTTCTTACATACTAGTTCTTACATGGACTTCTTTGGAATTTCAAGTAGCCATGGCAGAATCCTACGGAACCATAAAGTACTTTGTTTAAAGTGACTTTCCTGAAGATTCCGTTTCTATTTTTAAGCTGCAGTATACAGCTAATTAATAAGCTTAAAATCATCAAATAATCAAATAAAAGACTTAAAAGTGGTGTTTTCACTTTAATACCAGCGTTGTGAGGGGCCAGGCAGCAAGCACGACGGGGATATTACTACAAAGTGCTGCTGGCTTTGTAAGTATATATTGTGATCACTATGCAGAGCGGTTCTGTTCAACAGAAATGGTAAAACGCTACCTTACAACAGTTATATTAGCCTTTATTAGCTTTATGCTATCTAACCAGCATTGAATACCTACTGTACAATGAGGGATGCCAGGCAGCCATAGACAGATGGGGTGTACATGTTTCCAATCTGATTGGATATCAGCAGGGACGGCTTTGTCTTCCTTTCGAAGAGGTCTGCACTGGCCTTCATGAAGGCCTTTTCCACATCCCGGTCAAAGTAGGTCTCTTCCGGCTGTACATCTCTGCCACACACACACACACACACACACACACACACACACACACACACAGCCGCAGAATGAATCTTTGTTTTGACATAGCACTGTACAATTGTGCAGTGCTTTCACAGATTCTACAAACTTATGTAAAAAAGTGTTAATAGAATGTCAGGTACTTGATGAATCAGCAGAGAAGTCATCAGTAAGTTATTGGCTAAAGTAAGTTAACTTTATTGTGAGCATATACACTGATTTGAGGCCATAGGTCTTATTATCGTGGTCAAGATATTGTTGAAAAAAAAGTTGCCCCACATGCTTTAAATGTACAAACATTATTATGTTTGTTGGAATTAGGAAATAGTAAATCAGATCAGTAGGGTCAAAATTTTTCCACTTCCTTGTTAGATTGAGTTCTACGCCATAAACAAGTTAATCCAT
This sequence comes from Channa argus, assembly GCF_033026475.1. NCBI lineage: Eukaryota > Metazoa > Chordata > Actinopteri > Anabantiformes > Channidae > Channa > Channa argus. The sequence goes on along the minus strand of NC_090214.1, from coordinate 21,790,417 downwards.
TTAGCAAAGGTAAATTTGTAGTTTCATGTTGCAGAAGCTCCATCGATGGTGGTTTTTAACACTCGTCATGCACAAGCTAACCTCGGGCTGAGCAAACAGCCAGCAGTCCAGCTAGCTTCTTCAAATACAGTGGGAAACGTTTTTATTTCTGGTATTTGCAGTTATAATATGGAGCCAACTGAAGCATAACTCTGGTCTGTGTTGAATGATAGTTGGATTCTTTTCATTCCCTGATGCACAAGTTTAACCAAGAGGCATATTTAAGCTAATGACCAAACGCAGTCTGTGCTGCCCAGTTGATTTATTCCAACTGTACCTGAAGGCATCAAGGCCTACGAAGGGTCCCGTCTCAGTGTTGGGGTTGGGATGGCTCAGAAAGTCATTCAGCATCAGTCTGGCTAAAGACTTCTGCACCAACTTGCAATATGGAGAATGAAAGACTAAAAAGCCAAAGTCCTCCAGGCTGAAGTGCTTCTCTAAACCCTCTGTCAAAAAAACAGAATGATTACACTGAAAAATATAATAAAGTTTCCTGTTTTAAATTGTTGTGTTTTTGGTTTGTTTGGTCTTATGGAATTCTCGCCCACAGTGTTTTCTAAAATCCACCCTACTCAAACACCAGCACATGCCTTACTCTGCTTTGTCTGAATACAACTCTCACCTTCGTCTGTCTCCCTCTCATCTTCATCAACTCCCAGCTCTACCCTATGAACACTGCCCTGGGTACAAAAATATCAAAAGTGACAAAGACCTGATACTCAGCTCAGGAAACACAGTAATGCTTATGAGGTTTAGAATCCATCAGTCTTTGACATCAGATCAAAGGCTTATCTCATTAAACTCATTTATGGCCGCTGAACTTAAGTGAACTTCTTGGTAACGTCCTAAACCTTCTTAACTAATAAGGCTGTTATCTAATGAGTATCCTCCTTTCCAACAGAGTGGTGGTCTGACTATAACTGTAGGTAATGAATATGCATTAGTCTGTAAATGTTTAAACTACGTGGTCAAGTAATAATACTAAATATCCAATTTATTAAGATAAAAAAACCAACAAAACAAATAAAAAAAACACATGCACACCTTTCTTGTCTAGGTCCTCAGTCTAAAACATTACATCTCTAACAGCTGTAATACCACCCGATAGTGTCAGTGTAGACTCCAAGTTACCCACATAAATATAATAATAAAATAATAATAAATAAACCCACCTCTTTGCATCTGGGTTTGGATCTTTTTGCGGTATACAGCGTAGCACCGGTCTAAGGCACTGAGGTAGCATTCTATCGACAGCTTGCCATCCACAACAGGGTACTCTGACTCCAGATCCGGCTTGTAGAAGTCATATGCATGCTGCATGTGGGTCCCTCGCAGACCTGCAAAACAGCAATTACAAACAAATTTATTAACAAATTTAGTAACAGATTATAGCGATTAGTCTGTGTGATACTTTAACATGTTTCTGGATGTTTCAACTTTGCACCTGTAACCTGGTCGACCCCCCACCGTTACACCATGATGAATGTTTTAGTGTGGCATGCAGTAAACTGCATAGTGATTGGTCAAAGGCAAAAAGTTAGAAGAAAACAACCACTGGTTGACACAACTGAAATGCTACTTTTGGATGTGATATGGCTCAGTGAAAAATTATAGGTTAAAAAAATACTTTTGATATGTGAGAAAAATCTTTTGGAAAAGTTGGTTTTCTGCTCTGTTGTAGTTACTGCTGTGATACACTTGCTGACTGATCTGGCTTCTGGTATTTACATGTTAATTTGAATGGGGTGACTTTGGTGCAGGAGGTAGAGCAATCATCCTCCAATCTCAGGGTTATTTGTTTGATCCCCAGCTCCCCCGGTCACACGTTGAAGTGTCCTTGAGCAAGACACTGAACACCAACTTAGTTGGTAAATAAACAAAATATTTCTGACGTGAGAAAAATCATTTAGGAAAGCTGATTTTCTGCTCGCTTGTACTTACTGCTGTGATAAACCTTCCGGAAAAGACTGAGCTGGCTTCTGTTCAGTTAGTTAAATAGGGCACAGGAGATAGAGCAGCCCACCAATATCAGGGTTGTTGGTTTGATCACAGGTCTAAGTGTCCTTGAGCAAGACCCTGAACACCAACTTTATTGCTCCCGGTAGCAGCTCACCCATCAGTGTGTGAATGTGTGTGATTGTGAGTGGGTGAATGAGAAGCGGTGTAAAGTATTTTGGGTACCAAGAGTAGGAAAGCGCCATACAAGTGCAGACCATTTAAACAGTGCTGGATATTGGCACATTTCATTTCAACTCACACTGTCTAGAAGGAATTACAATCAAATGTGATTCATAATTGTCATTTGCTGAGATGAATAGAAATGTTGAAAAAAGTGCATCTCACAATTCTGGATCTTTTTCCCCTTCTTCATTCAACTACTTTTCCCATAATACAACAAATGACCAACACTTGTTTCCTTAAGTATAAAAATATATTTTACTACACACCTGATTATAAAATTGGAATTCCATTTTGCACAACATGCAGGCTTAACAGAAACACTTATTAACCCCTACATCCGTGAAGCATTTTTTCAGATATAACAGACGTTTACTGAGAGAAAACCTTCAATGACCTATTTCAAAAGTGAAGTAATGAGTTAACATTTGGGTAATGGAATGAACAGTGGGGTTGATATGGGATCAATAAGTTAATCACTGAAGACAATCAGAGCACCACAAACAACTACCAGTGTACTAACCTCGTTCAAAGGCCAGAGGAGCGTTAGGACCAATCAGCATAGCCACTGCCCCAGCTCCTCCTGTAGGCCGAGCACTTCCTGTCGCGTAGACAGCAATGTCGCCTGCTACCACTAAAGCATAACGCCCTGCAGACAGTAGACATCAAAACATGGGAAAGTTATTCAAATATACATAATATCATATTTTACTGGATACTGTAAGAGTCTAAAAAAAGTCCTTTGCTACACTAATAAAATGCTGATAAAAATATCTGAAAAATGTTTACAATATCTTTGGGTTTGAACTGGGAAATCATGACACATTCACTGAAAATTTCCAAATTTTGAAAAGAAAAATATGAATAATTTACAACTAACCTTGGTTGCAAGTGCAATAATCAATCGACAGAAATTTGTTTTTATTTTGCTTTACAAATACAACCACAATTCCAAAAAAGGTTGAAAGGATGTGTAAACGTAAATAAAAACAGAATGCAATGAACAACCCATATTTTATTCACAATAGACCATAAACAACATATCAGATGTGGAAACTGACATGCTACCATTTTATGGAAAATATTAGCTAATTTTGAATTTGATGGCTGCAACACATCTCAAAAAAGTTGGAACAGGGTGACGTTTACCATTGTGTAGCATCCCCTCTTCTTTTGTCTAAACGTCTGGGAAGAGAGGAGACCAGTCGCTAGTGTTTGTTTTGTTTGTTTTACGATGTGCTAAATGTTTTCTATTGGTGAAAAGTCTGGACTGCATGGAGGCCAGTTCAGGACCTAGACGCTTCTCCTGTGAAGCCCTGCTGTTGTCATGAATGCAGTATGTGGTTTAGCATTGATGGGGCCTTTCCACATGTGTAATGGATCAGAGATGCAGGCTTTTGAACTGTCCACTGATAACAAACTGGATGGTCTCTCTCCTTTTTAGTCCACAGAACAGGGCGTCCATGGTTTCCCACAGAAATTAAAAATTTTGATTAATGTGACCATATCTGGCCCAGAGAACACGGCGACGTTTCTGGATCATGTTCACATATCGGTTCTTCTTTGCATGATATAGCTTTAACTTCCATTTGTGGTTTTTACAGCACATACACAGCACATACAGTGATTTCTGGAAGTGTAGAGAATCATGTCTGTTTTTAATGCAGTGCCAACTGAGGGCTCAAAGATTACTCGCATCGAGTTTTGACCTTTGGACTTGTCCCTTGTGTCCAAAGATACCTCCCCATTCTCTGAATCTTTTGATATATTATATGCTGGAGATGGTTTGATCTTTAAAGTCTTTACAATTTTACATTGAGGAACATTTTTCTGAAATTGTTCCACAATTTTTTGGGATAGTTTGTCGCAGATTGGTGAACCTCTCCCCATCTTCATATTCGACCGACATTAGACTGCTAGTTAAATAAAACTAATAAACAAATATTAATGCAATAATATAATAAGCAAATAAATAACAAGCTATTCGAAATTAAAGGCATTTTGATTGCAACCCTAGCAAAGACATTAACATACATTAAAAAAAGGTCTGGTTACTCACCATCCCATGAGCTGGACTCCACCCAGTTGACAGCATTAAAAAGAGCAGCCGTCCCTCCGTAGCAGGCATTTGTGGTGTCAATGCCTTCCACATCTGTATTTCCAGAGTCCTCAAACAGCTGCATGATGACTGTTTTGACAGACTTTGACTTGTCAATGATGGTCTCAGTCCCGACCTCCAGTCGACCCACACTGTCATAGGACAGGCCATTTTTCTCCATCAGCCTCTGAACCACCGTAAGGCACAGAGAATTGATGTCCTCACGGTCAGAACAGAAGCCCATGCGAGCTTGCCCCAGGCCCACTGTGTATTTACCAGCTGACACACCATCAAACTGTTCCAGCTCAGCCTGGTCCACATACTGGGCTGGGAAATACAGTTCCATGGCAATGATACCCACATCTTTGGGCCATGGACCCAAGCAACTGATTGGGGCTGATCCAGGCATCCTAAACGGGTGGAGACTTGGTTTCAAGTTCTGCATTAAATTAATGTGACAAATATATTTTTTTGTGCATTTTTTGTGCATTGTGTCTGTTCACATTGTGTACTGAATAAAAGAGCGGTGGATATAGGCCTGAATGCACAAGCAACGAGTCCTCAAAGGTAAACAACTGTAATAAGTAACGTTATGATTTGATGCAGTTTAAGTCATCATACCAATAAGGAGAGCAAGTGTCCTTTTCTAACGTTACCGGTAAACAAGTTTAAAAAGGCAACGTTATGATTATTGTTGTATCGTTAGCTACAGCTTAGCTATAATCGCTGTAACTGTTAATGACTTACAGGGGTGTTTGTCTGATTTTCTGACGTAAACTATATTTACTAACGAGACCCGTACTATCTAAAAAAAAACAGCAAATTGTTGGCGAATTGAATGACCTCGAGCAGAGAATTTTCAGCACTTACTCAACGTAGATTAAGTTACTTATTAACTTCCATATTGGGTTAAGTGTGATGTTGTTAGCTGTCAAAGTACACGTGAGCAAACAGGTAACGTTAGACAAATATTCCAACAAAACAAAAGACACCAAATAACCCTAACTGACTGACGACTGGAAAACTGGGTGAAAGGGCATTTCCTGGATTTCCTGGAACCTACGTCATTTATGACCGATGTGCACCAAAATCCAAAAGATGTTAGTCTCTGAAGCTGACATTTTACATGTTAGAAAAGACAGCTTTGCTTTAACGACCAGTGTTGACGGTAGATACAAAACACGATACAGGACAGCAAATTGTATACACTGACAAAAAGGAGATAAACCATTTCAGCCAGTGAGGTGGGTACCCGGACTAAATAAGTGACGGACCTGCTTCCTATTCAACTCATGAGGCTAGTTCACCTCTATAAATAATATTTATCGGTAACGGTATGTGATGGGTTTTTTTTGTTTGTTTTTTACATTTGTAGCTATATTGTAACAGACATGTTCTAGTCAACTAGCAAAACTTAGCAAAAACTCAATTCAAGACGAAATAACATGGCATCTGATGATTAATGTTGCCCTATTAGAACTACCGTTAAACGTCGCTAAAATCGAGATAAACACAACTGTACACCTATTATACTATTTATACAGAGCGTACATTGACGCAAAAGCCTCTCACCTGTGTGTGAAGCAAATTGATGCAGAGAGTTGCTAATCCTGTGTTAATACTACCAGCCCGGCACCACTGTATTTATATTTGACGATGACAGAGCAGCGTACACCGTGTACTACAGCGCCGTGCCTCTTGTCCAATAAGGACTCACACACAACATGCGACGCTACCAAGTCTCGCAGATTTCTGACCAATTGGATTTCAGGAATCACAACCACGCGCCAGAGCAGTGTAAGAAGTCCAATAGGGTGAGATGCACGATGTCTGGTGAGAGAGAAGGACCCAATCAGAGTGTGAAATTAATACCTAGCGCGGCACCATGGGTGTATGGCGAGGAACAGGACATGGCAATAACCAAACAATCAGTGACAGTGTTTTTATGTAGTCGTAGTTAGCTGTGCATAAACGGAGGCTTTCGGAAGTCCTGAGCCTTTATTTGGCCTGAAAATGCTTCACTGTTTCGAAGCAGTCAAACCTGCCGTCATCCGCTGGCCACATCTTTGGTTTTGAATTTGGACGGATAAAACAAATCCCAAACTATCATAAATATTTGTTCAAATATAGAAGTAGCATTTATGCTACTATTGCAGTTTTATTCAGTAAAGTCTGTATTATGAAATCAACCCTTAACAAACAGAATGAGATGCGATACTGACAGTCAGCGCATCTCCCCACTCACTTTATGTACGTTTTATTACTAAGCAGCGTGTAGACAACTAACATAACTGCGTTTAGGCGATTTGTGCGTGATTCATAGTCATAAATGCGTAATTTACAAATGTGTATTTGGATGTACCTCGTGATGGTCACACATGTCTGTTTGGCAAACTTGAATAGTTTTGGGTGTGCGAATCTTTAAAATGCAGATTGTTGGTTGTGTGTGCTTGGGAACATGGTTTTGAGTTTTTTGTTGTTTTCCCTCGCTCTCGGATTCACGTGTACGACAGATGGAAATCTCGGAAATTTGGCTTTTCCAGTTTTTTTTTTTTTAATTGATGAAATTGCGTGTTGCTTGTTATTAGGACATGTGGAATAATCCTAGGACCACTTGTGCGCAGTAATGTCGAGAGTTGTGAAGTCGGCTCGCTTGACTCGCCCCCACAAGTTAAGTGAGGAGCCTCAGTGAAAGGAAGATCCACGATCCACCGGAGCACGAGACAGAGCTTCATTCACAATCATAAGTGAGAAACTTGATGCGGGACTAAAACAAACAGCCAAACATCCACCAACAAATGATGATGATCATCCTCTTTGTCTGTCCCTTTGGGTAAAGTTCAATTTTGGAGTCATGAAATATGTTGGGACTGTAGGTTCTTCCAACAGAACTTTTTCTGGAGTTGTTAGTCTTAATCCAGTTTTCCTACGTATCATTCCATTCATGCACAGATATCTCCAGGCTGGATTCATTCTCCCATTTCTGTCCAACATGGACTGTATTGCGATTGTTTGTGTTTTCTATTGAGTTGTATATTTGTGATATCTCACGATAACTATCTTTTATCTTGTAGGTACACTGACCGCATAAGGTTCGCTATTCACTACTTACTTAATATCTTTGTCAAAGTAATCTCTGTAATATCGCTCTCTAATATGGAAGTATTTAAAGAAATATATTTGTTATTGTTTATGGTCCAGTACCTAAGAAACAAATCAAATCTTTTTCATATCCTACTTATTTACGTTTTTCACTTTGAGGTAATCATTTGCAGGTCTTTAATAAAATTCCTTAATTTAATACATTTAAATAGTAAGGCTGTTGTTGGACATTACCGAGTATTCACTCTGCTGGTGAGTCAAATTGTGGCAGATCCGTATTTTTCCTGTGTGCTAAATAATTTGGGACGCACTAGCACACCAGTGATTTTATAAGGGGGGTCGTATAGTAAAACTACAATTACCTTAAGTCTTAAACCAGGACTTCATTAAACAGAAGGTGATTGGAGTGGGTTAGGTATATATGAAATACCTATATTATTTTTATTATCTAAATTCAATTTGACATTTGTAGTGGTGGTAATGACCACCAAAACTGTTTGGTATTAATAAAAGGAACATAGTTTTCTTTATATAGTCTATAAGTATTTTTTTGGGATCAAACTTTAAGATATTTGATGGAGGAAGTGTCAAATTTGAGGTCATGTTTGGGTCTTCTTTGACTTATACACCAAATGTGTACCAAATATTTTTCAATACCAGTTAAAATCCCGTAAATGTTTGGATCCTTGGCGTTCTGTACAGGGAAGCAGGCAGTACCTTGGTACCTTGATAACCTCTCTTTCTAACTTAATGGTTTAAAATAGATGCTCAGTTATTCTTATTCTGGCTGAAAGAAAAAGTGATTTATTCCATCTTACTGACTTCTCATCAAAGTCAAATTGTTGGTGTACTTGGTACAGAAACCACTGCTCAATTCAAATGGCCTTTCTGCATAAAGGCTGATGATTGTATAAATATAAATTTAGAAGATGATGAACAATCTTTATTGTCATTAAGCATATATACATATTGCATTTAATAATAGTTGCATATTATGTTCACATGGTGCAAGTTCCATGTTGCAGCTGGATTTATTTTTACTGGACAATTCACATTTAGTTTTGATATTTTACCTATACCAAACTATAAAATATAGCATTAAATATTCAACATGGAGGAGAATGTATTTTTCATTAAACTGGCTATAAACTAGTTGGACCACCACACAAATCACACAGCTTGAGTAATACCAGTCCATAAGGGACAAATATCCCTTAAGTATTACATCTTAGATCATTCTCTTAATTGAACATCCATCAGACAATCAAAAACCCAGGTTGAATTATTAATTTCCCTAAAAATATTTAAAGGTGCTCTGTGAGAAAAGATGAAATTCAGTTCAGGTGGATTTACCATGTCAGTTCCTGTCTTTTTTATGTTGATTGACAGTTTGACAGTCAAAAATCAATATTACTGAGGACACCACACTATCAAAATGTCTCGCATTAAATCTTTTTTTTTTTGTCAACCCTTTACAATACCCTGACAATACCTTAACTCAACAGTCCAGAACTCACTTTTCACCTCAACTTATACAGCAGCAAACTGAACGTTTCAATGTTGAGGTTCAAATGCTAACAAAATATGTAATTTTCTATCTTCATGAAAAGCTTGCAAAAATATCATGTGTTTGAATGAGTCCCTTGAACTGTCTCAGATGTAGCAAATTGAGCTTGAGTCACTCTAAAATCATCAGAGCAATACTCAGAGCTATTACCACACATGCAGAAAATTGTTTATGCACTGTAAATTGTGTAAACAACAACCTCAAAACAACAACATTATGTACAAAGTTACAATTATCTTTATGAACCGTAAGAGTGTTTCTTGTAATCAACTTTTTAAAAAATGTTTTAATGTCAATAGAGCCATAGACATTTTACAGGGAACATGCAGTTTAGTAAGAACATGAGAACCATTTTTATTACAAGGAACACAAACTTCTTAAACACATTAAACAAATGTGATAGAAAAATTAAGAAATACAAACAATGATTTGATTTCAGATGAATCAGACAGTGTCTTGACATCTAATTTTTGGCTAAAGGCTAAACAGAAGTATAAATATTTAATGAACAATATATGCATATAGAAGGAGCTGGGTTCTGTGCATTAGGAACCAACATTTAAAGTGTGATGCTGAGAGGTGTCCTGTTCATACTTCTTACTGAACCTGATTGCCAGAGATTCTTTCCCACAGTAGAAGCAGCTGTCTGCCGGCCTGTGGTTCTAACTCCTGCATAAAACAAGAGAAAAAGGAAAATATTGTAAGTGCAGTCATTAGAGAGGTTAACATGATAAACTGAATTTCAGCGAAGGGTAAGTGAGTGCAGTTCCAACAAAGACATCTGGGGAGACCTGTTTTCTGAGCATTCCCCCTTTCCTCCCAAATACTACCTCACTACTTAAACATAGACCTAAGAACCAGAATGATCACTCAGGGTAATTGTCTAGACGCTGTAGCATCGTTGAAGCATATCATGGTCTGTGACCAGCACATGTTGCTTCCACTATGATTTTCGCCATATTATGCAATTTTAAAAGCCACAGTATGACCTACAAATTTATAATGTCATTGCGTTGCTCTTCACGAAATCCTCCTGTCTTTTTCAGCACCACGGTGTTGGCGTGGTCACTCTTTTGTCCTGACTGTCTTTGAGGCAGTGTATGATGACCAAAATTGTAACTCTTCTTCCTTAATTTACATCTGTGGCTGTTACAAAGCAGCAAGACAGAGATGTGTGTATCCATGAGAAAGGGGCAGTGTGCAGTTAGACACTGGAACAGAAGCTTTAACATCTTTATTATCTTTATCCATGGAAGATTGTTTTAACCTAAATAATTTTCTGCACAGCAAACAGGTAATCTGCAGTAGTTGAATGAATCCTTTAACTGTTACCTGAAGGATTCAATCATTCACTCTACTTTTGTTTAAACTCATTGAACATTCTACAATGTACTTTTGGAGGAATGTTGGCTGGACGACAGCTTTTTTGGAGAACACTCACAGTACAAAATCAGCTCCATTTGTAGACAATATGTCTAACTGTGGAATGATTAACATCCTCTGTAACTCTTTCCAGCTACATGCAAGTCAACAACTCGTAATCATAGGTCTTGTGAGATGTTTTTGTTGCAGGGCATGATGCTATATGTGAGTAGCACACTGACAGTGAGTGTTTTTATAAATCAATGTAGTTCTACTAAACCCTGCATAAATGATGGGACTGTACCTTTGCTAAAATATCCAGTTGACGTTTGGCAAAATCAGAGGCCTTGTAGTCCCATTACTTTTTCTACCAGCGCTTTGTAAATGGGTGTATTTATTAGGCACATGAAAGATCATGACTATGTGTTGTGAGCTAAAAATATTGTGTTTATTGATATTTGGGACTTTGGGTGTGTGCTCTTGTGAACACAAAAACTCACCAAGGGTGCCAACAAGGTCAGGGCTATTTTTGTTTAAGTGATTTTCACACTATTGTCTGGTGTCCTGGGAAAATATACCACTTAAATAGTCTATATCCTTAATGCTGTGTGTGTCTCAGAGTCTTCCTGCTTTAATTATGAAGTGAAACAGCATCTGTGACCATCTGCACACTGTGTTTGCACCTGTCCATCCCTGCTGATCTGGACCTTCTTGTTTTCGTTCCATGGGTTGAGGATGTGTTGAGTGCACTGGAAGGGAAGACTGTCCTTATGAATCCACTCTAGACTGAAAATCCCTCCGAGTCCCATGAAGCCCCAGTCCTGGCAGCTCTCTTGACTGATGTCTGATGCCATGCGAGCATAGCCCTGTAAAAAAGAAATCCTAATTTATTTTGCACTTTTACAAAAAGGTCTCCTTTACATTCGGATTATAGGACACATGGCTTAAAAATTGACCATTACATAATTTTTTTAGTGTGAAATGTTTTTCCATCTTTCAGAATTACCTGGAAGTGTCCGGAGCCCTGAACAGAGAAGATGAGGATGATGAAATCATTTTCCAGGAAGGCCTTAGTGAGTTTGCTCTCATTACTTGGTGTGGTTGACCAGATACCTTTCTGCTGAGAAATTTCTATGTTCCTGACATTGCTGCTCTTCATGATGAAGTATCGGACAGAAGAAACCAGGTGAAGTGACAAAGGCTTTAAAACCTCCAGGGAACAAGAGAAAAAAATAACAACATAATTAAGGGACAAAATATACTTCTATTGGTATGATATAGTTTATCCAAACACTGAACAAGTCACCACAGTACTGCCCCCAAACAGCCTGCACAGTAGCAAATGCAATTTTCAGAGCGCTTCATGATTAGTCTTGCGTTGGGGATAAAGAGTAGGGGTCGTTTAGTACATTTGTTACAGGTTTTATTTATTTATTTCTATTTGCTAAAATACATTACAGGTGATTCAGAACTCTCCTGCCTGAATGGTGACAAGGGCCAGAAAGAGAGTTTTAAAATCCAACCAATCCTGGTTGTTTGTCATCTTCTGTATTGTTTTTAAAAATCTTTTTTTTAAAGCAGTTCCTGGTTTTGCACCAGCCTACTTGTTTGACTTATATAAACCTGTGTACTCAGATGCTCTGGCATGAACATTGTAGTTGTGCCAAACTGCAGGACACTCACCTGAGAAAAATTACAATAAAATACATTTTTTTATATAAATAATGTTGTTTTTAAAATTTATTATTAATTAGAACCTTGATTTTTATATTTAATCTTGTCTTTATGTGGATTACTCTCATTATAGTCTAATTCATTTGCCTAGTTTCTATTGCCTTGTTATGTGTGGGGAGTGAGGAGAGGCTTCCATCTAGGCACTGGGCCTAAAGCCCAGATCAGTAAAGGGCTGCAGGGATGTTTGTCCTTCTGGAAGTTTGTCCCATCTTCTCACGGGATCTCTGGAGCTCAGTCAGAGTAACTATCTGGTCTTTTGTAAATGTGTGGTTTCATTTTTTCCTTTTTAGTAAATTTAGAGAAATTTCTAAAATCTTGTTTTCACTTTGTTATTATGCGATACTGAGTGTGGATTAAGGAGAAAATAATGCATTTAAACAACTGTAGTATCAGGCTGCTACATAACAAAATGGAAAAAGGGAAGAAGGTCTGAAAACTTTCTGAATGCACTATAATTATGAAGATAAATGAATTATTAAATAAATAAAATGGCCACATATCCAGTCAATCTTGTTCAAACCTGTAGACTGTGTGTTTGTGCAACAGCACAATAAAGCAAATGAAAATAAACACAAATGAAACAGTCCAAAAACCAATCATCACTGTAGAAGCTACTGCTTCAGTTGTAATTGTTTTTAACTAACTAAAGCTAGAATACCAAGCTAAGTTTATGAAGTTGCTGGCTACAGCAGAAAAGAAATGAAAAGGGCTTTGACTTTTTTCTAACAACTCATCAAGACACACTCAATTTAGTTAATGTAAAAGTGGAAACACATCTCAATAAGAGAACAGACTTGGAAACAACAAACCACATCGCTCATCGCACATCACATCGTTCAATGAACAAGTGACGACAGGCCAGATAAAGCAGCATCACAGTGCACTATAGCACTGCATTTATAAAAATCAAAAAATCAAAGACATCAGTCACTGGCACTTAGTGATCCTTTTTTTCTTCTCCACATGATGTGGTTCACTGGTACAGCTGGTAGAGGGAGGGGGGCTGGTTGAGTGAGGAGGCTGCTGATCGACTATGGCAAATTGTTAGTGTCAGATATTAAGTCGTGTGATAAATCAGCCTAAATGGTAAAACTACCAGACAGCTATTGTTTATATTTATCCTTGTTTGATGGTTGTTTTAATGAACTACTTTTATTGGCCGACTTATAATATATCATCAGATTCAAATACAAGCGTTGTCCATCTGAGTGTCTCACCTCAGCTGCCCTGCTGTGCGCTGTGAGTGTCTGCGTGTATAAGAGCCGTCCTCCACTCCATTAGACAGAGCAGCAGACAACAGATAAACATCAAATTGTCTGCACTTATATAGAGCTTTACTACCTATTGGCACTCAAAGGGCTTTACAATGCTTCTTATTCACCCATTCACACTCACAATCGCACGCACACTCACACACTAAACACTAATCATCAAATAAAATGGTGAGAATCAGTCAGCATTCCTACTCACTCGCTTTGACAAACTCCAGGTCTCTTTGAAAGCTCAAAACAAGCATACATTTCATTGCCTTAGACATGATTAGTCCAGGGTTCTTTCCTTTGGTGCAACTACTGCACAGGCAATGTAGCTGCATATAGTTAAAAACAAATCCCACAATAATCAGCAGCTTGTGAGATGCGAGTTCACAAGAAAAAGTCACAAGTCAAAAGTCACTGGTACACGAAGTAACATTATTGTAAACAGACACTAATCTAGTTCTAGACTCATCTGAAGGAAACTTGAACAAAAGAGGTTGTACTTGACCTCAGTGTGGACCGGTACTGCAAAGGCTATGATAACTTATATAAATTAATGTTGCAAATTATTTAGAAATTAAAAAACAGAATTATTTACAACATATTTTCACTTTTCTATTATGGGATATTGAATTTAGATAGATCTTAAAAAACATCAAGACCAAAATAAGATACTAATTACTGAAAACTGAATAAGTGACTGTGTGTTTTGCTACCTTCAAATAAAAAATAGAAAATTGTACTTCAGATACTTCAGATTCTCAAACTTGAACAGTTTACAGCACATCTCGTTTTTTCTAGGATATCAACAGTAATAGGTTGACAGTATACCTTTCCTGAGGAGGAAGGAGAGAGGCTGTCAGACAGATTCTCTGATATCACAGAGCAAGAAGAATTGCTAGAGATGCTTGGGTCATCATAGAGCTGACCTATGGGCAGCGAGGCCTCCTCTCTGCCGGTGGGTTTCATGTGAAGTAGGCGTGATGCTGTTGGAATCCTAGAACAAAAAATGGTAATATGGTGCTCTATCATTAAAATGTGATATAACACCAAAGGCCTTTATATTCCTCGACTGCAAAAAGAAAGTAGTTCACACGTGTATAATAGACACTTTTATTTTTCATTTCACATTCTATATGTAAGTATATTCCATCAAATTGCAGTGCATGTACCGTGTGTAGTGACTAAGGGAACTGTGCAAGATATCGTATGGACGTAAGCTTATATCAAATCAATGCAATTTTCTATATGATCTGCAACTGTTTGAATCTATTAAACCCTACTGTCCATGTTACCTAGTGTCTCGACATAAATAGTTTACAATTAAAAAGCGCTTTTCTACCTAATCTGTACCCAGTTGGTGGCTCAGTTGGAAACTGATTTTTTTTTGGAAAACACAGTGAAAGCTATGATTATTGCCATCTATATGTAGCTGTCCAACAACAATTTCCCAAACAATTATTAAAATACATTTGAAAAATAAAATTAAAAACAATAAAAAATCTTGAAAGAGTTCTCATGCAAATTGCTCCCGGCAACTTGGGGTTCAGTGTTCGAGGACAATTTTATATTAAAAAAAACTTCATTTACTTGTCCACTCAGTTCTTATGCTCTTCACCTCACTAAGAACAACCTTATGCTTTTGAGTTCACCACAATCAATTTAACAAACGCATAGTTTCACGCAGCGATTTATCCGTGCCACAGAAAGTTTCTCAGGGTTGCATTCCAGGGGACAGCTTACTAATTCCTATTACTGCTGTTTGGGCTCTCGCTAGCTCCCCGCATGTTGACAAAATATGTCGAGGTGACCTTGTTTCCTCTTCTGTAAATGCTCAGAAAAAGCTAGCGATTTTCATTTCTTAGACTAGAGATTTGTTCCATCACCAGCCAAGCATGATGTGTTGGAGCACAGAATTACAGCTTTTCATCGCTGCCTTGCTCAGTTTTGACTGGGACACAAACTGCTTTTCCGAGTATTTTTATAGTTATCCGGTGGGGGAGCGTTTATGTTTGCTGTGGTGCCTTTGTCTGTGTGTGTTACACCACCTCCACAGGTGCCTGGTCGTGACCTCGTCCTGCATGTCAACGATTTTGCTACGCTGAGAACCCAGGCTGTTATCCCAGGGTCCCGATAGGCAGGACAGGGACGGTTTTGTCTCTCTTTCTCTGTTGCTATGGTACAGTGTTAATTTTCTGTCACTCACTCCAGGTTGTCTAAACATAGGGGCAGATCTTCACTCCAGGGGTGGAACTCTTGAAGAGCGGTTTTCAAACTGCAGGGACAACTGTGGTGACAGAGGCTTATATGTGCAGGCAGGGCACATACATCCTCACAGCTATTCAGCCTTTACAGCTTCAATAAAGGCCACATGAGGGTGTGACATCCCATATTTGTGTTGCACCTCGTTCCTGTCCTTCATGGAAGAGAGGTTATACACCTAACCATTCGTTTTTACTACTACGCCCAAACCAGCTAACTGTTGTTTCGAGATTATTGGGATAAAAAATCCCAACAGGGTGTTAGGAGTTGGGATCTTTAAACCCGTCTTTAAAGATATGACTGGGTCCAGTTTTCATGACTCAACCTCCAAATAACTAAACCTGGATGACTGAGAACCTTGGTTAAGTGAGAGCAAAAGTAGATTCTAAAGATGGAGTCAAATTTGGGTCTCCTGCACAGCAGTCCTGCATATTACACATTCACCTTCTGATTAAATAGACATTTGTACATTTTGATAATTTTGTATTTCTCTTTTTGTCTTTAATATGAATCTTAACTGCACTGCCCGACAGGTCAGACAGAGATTACTTAATACTTGTCATGGGTTGTTGGTTTTGGGCTGCCCTTAGAGTTCTTCACAGATGCCTGATGACCCTCCTCTGATGACATTGGCCGAGGCCGCTGACCAATCCCTGTGGGCTGCTGCAGGCCAGCTCGCTGTTCCTCCGCTGCAAGCACCTAATAGAACAGGGAAGGAACAAGAGACAAAGGTAATTCACTGAACAGCCATAACATCTGCCTAATATTGAGTAGGTTCTAGTCTTGACCTGAAGAGGCATAGACTCCACTAGACCTCTGAAAGTATGCTGTGATATCTAGCACCCCAGTCATTAGAACCCAAAGTTACCCAGCAGAACAATGGCTAAGCATCACACTGTCTCCAACCAGTGCACACACACACCCCGCAATTCAGATGATGTAAAGGAAAATGTGACTCTCAGATCAGGACACATTCTTTCATTGTTCCGTTGTCTAGTTCTGATGTCCAGTGTACAGGCTTTTGGCAGTGGACACAGGCCAGTATGGGCACTCTGACCAGTCTGCAGATTCCCATTCAGAACAAACTGCTTTGCACTGATTGTTCTGACACCTTTCCATTGAAACCAGCATTAACCTATACAGTCTGTCTTCTACCTGAAGCTTTTAAATGAACATTCTACCAAAGATCGAAGAAAATTCCTGATGTTAGTATAGTTTTCCAGTAAAGCTTATTCAGATCAGCAAGCTGGCTGCCAATGATTCTATTGCCAGTTTACTGACTACTGCAGACCGAGAACACCCCACGAAAGATTAAGACTACTCCTCTTACAGAACAAAACCCCAAAACTATTAAATGTGGATTATTAAATATCAGATCTCTCTCTTCTAAATCACTGTTAGTAAATTACTTAATAAATGATCATCAATTCAATTTATTTTGTCTCACTGAAACTTGGTTGCAGCAGGAAGAATATGTCAGTTTAAATGAGTCATATTAATGATCGTGTTCCTAGAAGCACAGGCTGAGGTGGAGGAGTTGCAGCAATCTTCCACTCAAGCTTATCAATAATTCCTAGACCTAAACATGGTTATAACTCATTTGAGAGCCTTACTCTTAGCTTTTAACACCCAAACTGGAAAACTCAAAAACCACTATTATTTGTTATCGTGTACCGTCCTCCAGTCCCTTATTCAGAGTTTTGGATTGAATTTTCTGATTTTGACTCTTCACTTTCCACTCACCCCAACCGGTCAAGACAGATGGCCGTCCACCCTGAACCTGGTTCTGCTGGAGGTTTCTTCCGTTAAAGGAAGTTTTCCTCTCCACTGTTGCATAGGGTTCTCTCTATACATCTTTATTAGTCTTGACTTTTTTCTCTAAAGTCCCTTGGGATGACTTTGTTGTGAATTGGCGCTATATAACGTTGAATTGAATTGAAAAAAGATGCCTTTTTGAAAGAATGTTGTGCACATGGATGGAACAGGGTAAACACAAACAACGAAACACCCCTAAATTGGCAAAACACTTTCAATGCTGTCACTGAACCACTAAAAATAGGGAGTCTATAAATAACTCTGGGCTGTAATTTCTACATGATATCATCCAATATTTTCAGATTTTAAACTACAGCTGTCATTTTACAAATCCTGTTACGATCGTATTTCAAATGCAATACATGGGCGTAGCAGTATAATGAAAATTGTCCAAATATAAAGTAACAGTACATTCCCATGTCAAACACAAATATCATTGCATTTTCAATCAGATAAAAGGTAAAAATGACATACACAATTTTCACACGTTACTCTGAAATGAACATATTAAAGTTTTAGTTTATTTACTTGTAAAACCAAGAAAAATGTTGAGGAACAAAATTCATTTAACATACAGAAACCAGGGTCTGGAGAGTGATTTCATCCTGTTGAGTCCAGGGCTTTGAAGGACAATGGATCCTCTTGATAAACAAGTTTTGCCACTTTTGCCTGAGTTCAAACACCAATCCTGCAGCCTGAAGTAGAGATAAACAATAGGATATTTAGATGAACCTGCTTGTAAGAAATACACAAAATATCAAGGAGGCAAGATGGAAACAAATGCATGAGCAAAACAGAGTTAACAAGAAAAGCAAAAGGTATCAGTAAAAAAAAGTGAGACAAATATAGACTCAGTCTTAAGAATTTGACTCCTATCCTGATCCAAGCAAAAAGCACCGACCTAGCAGCATAACCCAGCTTTACATCAGCCATGTATCTGCTTATAACATTAAGTACACCTGTTATCCAATACAGTGGCTCCAAATTCTACTTTTACAAGGTTATAATTTAAACTGTCAGAAAGCTGAAAATTCTACAGTAGTATGTGTTGTTATTGAGGTCAAAGTGGGTAGTGGAGTCATGCTGGAAGCTGGCAAAAGCAACAAACTAAAATGTTTTGTATTACTCTTTTTGCCAATTTAACATAAGGGGTTACAAACGTTTGCATGTGACTGTATTTAAGAATCCCTTGCATCCTGCTAAAGTACTAAAATCACTTTACATTAACAGAATAAGTCCGTAAGTAAAAGTATATATGACAGATCAGAAATATTCTGTTTCAAGCTTTCAAGGTTTGTTTATAGCTTGGCTGTAGGCTAACAGGGTAAAAGGTATCTGTTGCTTCAATACACAAAACAACATCTGAATGTCAGGCTTTTAGAGATCTCACTCAAAATTATAAACCACCTTTTTAGCCTATGCTTAGTCACATCGCCGCTAATCAGAAAACCAACAAATACAAACGCGCAAACAAAAAGGAAACCAGAGGGTTTCCATTTTGTTTGCGCGTTTTTATTTGTTGTATATTTGTTGTATTTGTTTGTGTTTTCTGATAGGCAGAGGCCTTGTCATCTCAAGGCCCTTAATGACTTCTTCAGTTGTTTGGTGAGTGTGAGACAAAGTCTCATGTATTCAAAACTGAAGCGCTAGTGCTGTGATGAAGGAGAGCTCTGCTCTATCGGAGTTGTATTTGCATGTCAGGACAGCTCATCACTATCTTTCATGATGCCAGATTTTATGTCACAAAATGAATTATGGAATATATCATAATGCATCCTATAGCAAAGCCACACAGCTCGCAGAGAGAGGATGGGACACTGACAGGGTCATCTCAGGTCTCAGGCTGCGAGTTGTGTCTTTTTATTTGTATATGTTTTTTGTTTTGTAGCGCGTTTCCTTTTTTTGCGCTTACATATTTGTACGTGGTTTGTCCATAGGGGCCATCGTAAATTAGGGCTGTTAATGGTAAATGATTTGACACAAATTCCTTAATACTACATATTTTTTTGATGGTGTTAAAGCGGGTTCTGACTGTTGCTCTGTGTGTTGAAGCAGCAGTTAAGGGAGTAAGCTATACTTTCATAGAGTAGTGGTTTTTTGGTTTTGTTTGAGCTTCAAGAGAGGGGAACACTGAGCTTGAAAGTGACTCTGACATTATAAACCGAAGAAAAAAAACAAACAAAAAAATAAAGAACACTAATTATTAAATTAAAAGCATTGTTTTGTAATTTGTGCACATGGTTTAAAAATCCATAATTATAGAGAGTAAAATGTAAAAAAAGAGTCATACAAATGACTCAGCAAGCAAACTGTACTGTGGACTGCATTTAATGGTTTCCAGTGTAGACACACAGGTACTTTCAGCTCTTGCTATGCCTTCTGTGCGTAGACACAGATTTAAAAGGTTGAAAGTTCGATGTTTCAAATGTTTCCTCACCTGTCTGTCCAGCTGGAAGACAAGCCAGTCATCTACCATCATTTCAGCTAGGTCCTCTGTCTCACTGTCACTAATTTCATCCAGTGGACTATCTGAAGGAAATAAAAAAAAACAGTAGTTTGAAAAAAACATTGAGAAGTTTATAATATGTATGATTAAAACCACATTGCGGCTGTAGCTCAGTTGGTAAGGCAGTTGACCATGGATCACAGGGTCAGTGGTTCAATCCCCGCTCCTGGCTACAAGTGTCCTTGGACAAGACACCAAGTTGCTCCCGGTGGGTCAGGTGAGCAAGACCTTGCATGGCAGCCACCGCCATCGGTGTGTGAGTGTGTGTGTGAATGGGTGAATGGGAAGCTACAAAGCTACCGCTTTGGATAAAAGCGCTATAGAAGCAACTATTTACATTCAAGAATTTAAAATGAAAATGCTATATTTCTTTGAGACTGTTCAGAGTAAACAAACATGTCACACTGTGAAAAACCACAATGTTTGGGGAGGCAGCAATGCTGGAGGACCTTAAGGGAGAATGCTACAAAAGCTGTATAATGCTGGAATATACACGTCCCTCTGAAGATAATGGAATGACAAGGCCAATTGATTCATTGTGTACCCCAAAACATTTAGGTGTAAGTTAAAGAGATACATTTGAGAAGCAAGTTCAGAATAACAAGCTTAGATTATTGGTAATTATATCTAGATATTATAAAGACCATCACACATTTTGTACTAGATCAAGCAAATGGAAAGATGTTTCTTTTTATCAAATCTTCTGGTAAAAAGATCAAAAGTTTTATTTACTTTATGCAAAATATATCTGTTTCAATACTTCTGCAATATAAAAGCTAGAATTCTAAACTTGCACAGCAATTATAGCCATCCATGAACAACAGGGCTAGTGGTTCGACTCCTAGTTTCTCCTGGCTACATGTTGAAATTGTCCCTGGTGTGTGCTACTTATTTGTAAGTTGATTTGTATATAGGATCTACTGAATGACTAATTTTAAATGGCCCAGGTTTTCCAGTAATATTTTTATCACATGCAGTAAATATTTTTAAGTTCATTACCAGTTTCTTTCTGTACAGCAGGTTCTAGGAGGGCGGTGCTGTGTTGCTTGGCACAGGCTCCGAATATGGCGACAGTGATGGCCGTCACCAAGGAGCAGCATCGAACATTGGCCATCCTGTGGCCACGGCTCATCTCATTGTAGATCAACCAGTCTGTGGGAAGAGCTTGGGCCTTAGCTGCACGGTTCTAAACAGCAAAAACACAGAATAAGAAAACTGATGTTGACGACCGAAGAGAGAGGCTTGCAACTTAGTTTTTGGATTAAATAACTATTTTTTTAATGTAACAAAGTTGCTTTGACCCACACACTAGAAGGCATAATGTGACCTCTGTTGCTTGCCAACCACCAAGAAAAAGAAGAATAAGAAGCAGACAGAGAAGGCGAGTCAGATTAAGCAGACATGACTCAACAAATCCTGTCAACGGAGGACAGGAGGACTGCTTTGAAACTGAAAAAAAAAAGGAAGCACAGTTCCAAAATAAGTACGAATCTAGCTGATAGGAGAGCCATGAGGCTCAGGCGGGCGACTGTGGCACAGGAGGTAGAGCAGTTGTCCACCAATCCCAATTATTAGGATAGAGTGCAAAAACCAAGGTCGTTTTGCTGCACTCCAGCAGCACCAAATACTTAAATATTTAATATTAAAATACAAGTATTTTTATATAGGCTCCTAATTATACACTATTAAATATTAACTATTGTTAACAGTACTAGCTGTAACCAAGCCAACTAAGCCAGTATAATAATAGTCCAGTGTGACAAATAGTGTGGCAGATCTTCCAGACAGCCACAAGTTTAACTTTTTTCTTAAAGACAAATCACTGACCAATAGCTACAAATCAATCACAAGTGATCTGTCTTTCAAAAGTGGCAGGTTCATGAAAGGCTGGATTTAGTCTGGGTGGTTAAACAGATATTCAGAAGTAATTAGTCTTTTACAACTCCACAGCTACCTCTGATTCCTTTCTGACAGTTCACGGCAGATCTAGTTTTTACCTCCAGTATCGGGAGGAGGCCCATGCAAGCAAGAAGAGAACACATGCAAACTCTACAGAGAAAGGCCACAGCTGGCCAGATGGATGACTCCACGGTTTCATCATGCATCTGACATCTCTGCTTGAATGAGAGGGACATCTTCAACTCAGCCTTTCCAAGACAGAAATTCTAGTCTTCCTTTTATTAAAGCCATACCTTCAACACAACATAGCATCAGCATCAACTTATTGATTGTCCTCACTAAGTTTGGAAATAATTTGGGTCATTATTGACAACCAACTAACCCTCACGTACCACATCTATCTCTCAGGCATGCAGGAATCATTCAAACCCCATCTTTCAGAATTTGCAACCCAACTACTCGGCACTGGCTTCCATCAGCTGCCCCCATCAGTTTTAAAGCACTTTCAAAGCCTACAGCTTGGTAACCTCAACAGCACCTGTCTACCTATACCGAGCATGTTTGGATCAAATCCTGCATCTCCACAGATAAAAGAAAATCAAAGAAGGTGAAGAGAACAAAAGGGATGAAATTCACATTTTTCTCTTTGATTAAATTGCACTACACAGATTTTACTGTGATACTAGGATGTTAAAGTGGTACAGTTAGTAAACCACAACAGTTAAAGATGAGCTTAATGAGGTTCAGGGGATTAAAACTTATAAATTCTTTTAAAGTGCATGCACTCAGTCCAAAAGCAAAATAACTGAAGATTAATGAGTAGAGTTAGTTCATCAGGGTTGGTAATCCAGTATTCCAGTCTATGGCTCTAGATTATCCCACATTGATCAATAAAGTAATGTAGTAGTCAAAGACAGAATCACATGATCATGCTTTTGTTTTCCTACCTCCCTGGACTGGAACTGACTCAGGACAGAAGTGGGATGAAAGTGGATCTTCTTCTCCCTGTTACTGGAAATCAGGGAGGTGTCCTGGTCGACATGGACCAGTTTGGGATACAGGCCTGCCACAAGGGCTGCTTTAACTATGGCCCAATTTTCAGAGTTCAGATTCACATCACGAATATCACTCCCCCCACGCGCCCGCACAAAACCTGGGGGAAAAAAAAAAATGTCAGTCTTGATTTACATTTAACAAAACCTATTACAACTAGAAATGTGAAGTTCTGAGCCACTGATGGCTGGGTAAATATTTGCTCCAAAAATGCCTGGCCCAGTTGTCTGCCATTCGTAAGAAATACTAGAAGAGCCTTTTCTAAAAATTCTCAATTGTTTTTCACATCATTACATCATTTGATTCCCAGCCTGTCAGATTAATTTAATTAATTAAGGTAATTTAACAATCCATCTATGCAAAAAGCATAATCGCAATGTAATGTGCTACATATTACATGGTTAATTATATTCTATTGGTTACATCATAACTATTGATGCAACAATAGGACAGGCATAATAAGCAATTAAATGATGTGGGGTCACACACACTTGAGTAAGAATGGTATAAAAAGGAAAAGTGTAGCTGACCAATTGCACGGAGCTGTCCCAGCAGCTGTGTCCTCATGCCAAGTATCATGTCCATAGTGGCCTGAGATAGGAAGTTCTTTTCACAGAAGGATCTCTCCCAGCCATCACTGCGGGCCCTCTGCCATGCCTGGTTCAACAACAACCAACAAATAAAATCGGGCTTTTAACTTGGTTGAGGAAGTATGATAGTATATCTGCATCATGCTAAACTTTCAAACATTACAGTGATAATATTGGTAATATTTTTTAACAGAACATGATCATTGCTCTTTGCACTATTTGAACAGGTAAATTCTGCCCTGCATTTTAAGCCTAGATAGTCTATTTAAAATGCACATGATAAATCTAATGCACAAAATGTATTTTTTCAGCTTAAGGGAATGAAAACTGAGCACTCCAGAGAGTGAAGCAATATCGTTTTGCTTTATAAACTTAGTAGAGACCCCATGACTTTTAATTCAAACTCTATATCTGAAAAAATAAATAAATAAACAAACAAACATTACATCACCATGTGTCTGCAGAAAAACTTTTTAAAAAGATTTTTTGAGTGTTTCATGGAGCATCGGATATTAAGTCATTCAGTTAACACGTTAAACACACACACAAAAAAAAACATACAGGTATAAATCAATATCACAGCTAAAAAAACATTGCACATTATATTTACATATTTAAAAGAAGCAAATCCATAAAGCCATAAAAATATTCATAAAACCGAAAGAAAACTGATAATTGCATATAAATAAAAATTGACTACATAGCAGTTGTAAAGTTGCGTTGTTAGAAATTTTGATAAATTATACAGAGTATGGAAAATGTTTAGACAGAAACTGGCACTAATCAGCCTACGAACAATGTTGTTAGCCAGTCAACCTGGGGTGGCTGTATCTGTATCTGTCCAGCAGTCTGATCCAGTAGTCAAAGCAGGGTATTAGGGAGGGGGTCAAAGACCATTCATAGCTGTTCCATCTGTACTATCAATTTCCAGCTGTTTAAGACCAAGAATATTCCTTTAATAGAGGGTTGGAAGGCAGGGAAAACTGGGCAACAGGACACTTTATTTTGACCATGATCCGCATGGCAGAGATTGTCAAAAAGCGCAGAGAATAGAGTGGGATCAAGTAAGTCAAGTCTTATAAGAAAGGAGTTTGCTTATAAACACATACCAGAGAATGGGGATTCAATGGAATACTGACTCATGTTTGAATCAAAGAGGAGGTTTATGCAGATAACTGAAAGAGTGCTGCAGAGACACATTTACTGAAGCTACTGGGATGGCAACAGATAGCAGCTTGCCAAAAGAGTGGCACAGATGCAGCCCGGAGGGGAGATCTAGAAGTTGCTTATTGTAAGGCATCTGCACG
Source organism: Channa argus (assembly GCF_033026475.1). NCBI lineage: Eukaryota > Metazoa > Chordata > Actinopteri > Anabantiformes > Channidae > Channa > Channa argus. The sequence goes on along the minus strand of NC_090214.1, from coordinate 21,765,649 downwards.
ATCTGGTATCGCTATTAAGACAGAGACTTGAACATGACTGAATGTATTGGTTGGGCACAGAAATAATCATAATTTGACAGGGAGATGTAAGATCTGTTGTCTTTTGTAGTTGCTGTCATGTTTCAAGCAGCAAGATGGGCTACTGGCTCATTAGAGAAGACAAGGGTCGACAAAAAATGACGGTAGAGGGTCACAGGGAAGCTTGTCTACTGTCTACTTTACATTCCACAGAAAGTGATAGAACGTGTCTTAAATCCCTATTTAATATAGTGATTTCTTAAAGAAGGCATTCTAGTCTGTGCAAACTGGAACACAATTCTGAAATATTCTAATCTAACCTTTTGTCAAAAGTTTAAGAGCAAGTTTTAGAAATGTTTTTGTGTACCAAAACATTAGACTACAAAAATACCTTCAAAGTGCAAATTTACTTCCAAGTTAACTCCAATCACAGTTTGGGAGAAAAAAAATGAAAGCTTTCTTTGAAGTACTGTAAGTTTAATTCATTCCAATTTGATTTGGCAAAGTACATTTTTCTCAATAGAACAAGGGCTGCAGAGAATTTAAAATTAAAAGTTTGTCCACTATGCATATTAGTATTGCTGAGTAGGAGTGTCCAATATTGACAAAAACGAAATCTGGATATCGAAATCTGGGAAGTTGGGAAAGTTTTCTTCAGTTTATGTGCAACAATTTGGTCACTGCAAAAAAGTTGGTTTTAAAGTAGCTGTCCTAAACTTGTGCTGTGGTGACAACAAGATCTTTCTAAAGCACACGTGAAACAGTCTATCCTAGCAAACAGCATGATAAAATACACGCAAATAGGTTTATTTCCTTTCCTGTTGTCCTAACATTCTTTCATGAACTTAAGAATATTTTAAGAGCATCCGTATATATCTCCTTTCAAATAAATCACTTCAAACATTCACTCCAGATTGCAGGTCTTGTAATGAACCCACCTACCTGGAAGGCTCTCAGTAGAGCCATGTGATCACTGAAGGTGCTGGATGTAAAACGTTTGCGGCACTGTAGAGCTGCTTGTTTTTGAGAGCCAAGTGCAGGAAGAACGAAGGGGTCACGATAGGCCAGTGTACAGGCAATGGTTAGAATGGGGTCCAAGCACTTGAGCACAACAGCACACAGTACCATCTTGCCCAGGTGGGGCTCTACTGGCAGATCCGCCAGGTGGTAGCCCAGATCAGTCAGGTCTTCATACTGATCCATAGCATCTATTGTCTGAGGGGAAAGGTCAATTAGTGCTGGAGTATTGTGCGTGGATGTGTAGGTGTGCATGTACACTGTAAATAGTCCCCTTCCAAAACTATTAGAACTGCAAAGCTAATTTATTTAAGAAAATTTGGTTTAAGATCAAAACCTAGATATAGGATGACAGTACAAAGTTGAGACTTAATAAGTGTGAGAAGCAATCAAACAAACTGAAGCAGAGAAATATCAAAGTCACCAAATCCAACCTCACTTGAAGTTATATTTGGACAAGAAGGTAAAGGTGTTCCCCTGCCAAAGGGAGACTGAACCAACATTTAAAGAACTGGAAATCAAAGTAGAGCTCAAGTAGCGAGACGTCAAAACATGTGCATGAACCAGGATAGTCAGAGGTTTTTGGCTCCTGCAGAGATTAGAACATCACTGCAGGACAAGATCAGCATAAGTGAAGACAGGAGAGTAGTAACTCCTGTTGAATACAGCTCATGCAAAATGTTAAAAGTATATACACTTTTAACATTGTGTTCCGTGGGTAAGGTTCAAATAATATATGAACAATGAAGCTAAGCCAATATGAAAGCATAAGAAACTGAATAAATATTTTTGGTTCATGGGGCAGAGGAGAATGTGAAAGTCACATGTTATGGTGCATATAGGGAATCTTACACAATGGGCAGAGGAAGAGAGGATTAATTAACTTTTTCCATGTACAGAAGTTCAAGTTCTGAATGTTAAAAGAAACAAACCGAAGGATAAGTGGAAGTTTAATATTGTTAATGTGCTATTATGTATATGCTCCGATATGTTTCGTGGCAAGCATGAACAAAGTTGAATCCATTACTGAACAATCCAGAAGTTGTACAGCTAATTGTAAAGCCAGCCAATTATTGGCATTCGAAGAGTAGAAAAATTTGTGTCTCTTCCTAAATACAGTCATGGCCAAAAATATTGGCACCCTTGCATTTCCGTCAGAAAATGCAACTCTTCTCTTAGAAAATTGTTCCAGTTGCAAATGTTTTGGTACTTACATGCTTATTGTTTTTGTTTGCACTGAAACAAACCACAAAAATACAAATAGAAGAAAAGTCAAATCTGATACAATGTGATAATGTGATATGTGATAATTAATATGACTTGGGGGGGTTGACTCATTTAGACTTATCGTATATTAAGTCATTTACTAACAGATTTAGAAGAGAGAGATCTGATACTTAAAAATCCACATTTAATGGTTTTGGGTTTTGTTCTGAAGAGGAGTCGTCTTAACTTTTATTAGGTTGATTAACTCCTCTTGTGTTCAGAAATTTACATCACTAATAAGGATAAAACATGGGAAGATGTGGGAAAAGAAATGAAAAAACTAATAGTCCATTGTGGAAAGAATTTAATTGGAAGTTTAAAATGAGACATTTTAAAACTTCTTTCATTATGTGTAAATTTGACGGTCATAAAAATAATTTGTCCTTGAGGGAATGTAAGCAGCTTGGGGATCACACAAACCTTTTTAAGGACTGACCCAAAGTGAAATTATACTAGGAGGGAATTCAGGGACAGATGGAGGGATTGATAGATAGATAACTAGTTAAACCTCTGATATCTATTGTACTATACTTCAATGGTATGATAGTCTTAAAATGTCCACATTGGAAAAGATGAACTCTGATCTGACATCCATGTTTTGATCTTAAATCCAAAGGTACAGCAAAAACCAATGATTTTGCCTTGTTTACCATTTTTGGAGGAGAGTATATATATGTCTGCATATGCAGTGGCTTGTGTCAGAAACAGAATTAAATGAGGTACATACTACAATTATTGCTTGTTACCTTAAGCATGTGCACAGCATTCTTGATGGCATGTGAAGGAGGAGGCTGTGGCGCTTTGGACAAAAAGTCAGCTACTGAACAGGAGGAGGGCACCAGCAGTTTGGTCTGCAGACAAAGTTCCTTACACACAGCAGGACATATTATCATTAATACAGGTTGTTACTATTACATTCAGCTGCTCGCAGTCGGATACAGTCATTACTAAACAAATCTGATCAAATCAGAAGCCACTGCATCCTTTTTCCTTATATGCTGACTTTCAAACAAGGCAGAAGCAAGTTGGGTCAGGACAGCATGCTAAAATGCACTGATATGAATATATTTTTTATATGCATTCATATAAGAGCCATGACACACCACAATGACAGTCGGGGTCATTGTGTCTCGCAACACTGTCATTAATTGGACCCCCGCTGGCAGCTTGCTGACTCGGATTTAGCGTGCTGAATAATCATTGACTGCATTATTAAGAGAGACCACTCTGAGTGGTAGTAATAAGTTGAACAATTCCACAAAAAATGTATATAGACCTACTGTTTCACTTTTTGTGTAAGTACAAAATACTATTATTAGGGAGATTAGTAGATTTTTCTTGTATTACATGAACATAATTACTTGGGGTAATACTGATGTTATATTGTACTGCATGAAGCTGTAAAATCAGTTTAAAAATAAAAATGAAGCTTTGTTTAATGCAAGTTGGAAGTGGGAGAGAAATTATGTGCATGTGTCTACCTGCAGTGGCATCCGCAGCAACTGGGGAATCTGGAATTCCAGCATGTTCTTGAACCTGAGTCGACTAAAAAGGTGGAAGCAAATCCCTGGTCTGCAGCGCCCAGCTCTGTGGACATGTGTTAAACTCAGTAGATTGTTTGAAATTACTTTGATCTAAACTTAAATTAATGTAAATGGTTGAGGAAGAAATTAATACAGCAAAACATGCTTTGACATTTACTTACAAGATTGAACTCAGTTGAAAAGGAAGATTTAACTGTTAAAAATTTTAACAAGTGCGATTTTAACAATGATGATGTTACCTCCCCTTCCTTTGTAGGGCACTCGCTTTTGAGATCCAAACTGTCTTTAACATTGATGCTTGACTGAGTGTATCAAAGGACTTCTGCAGAATGAAATACACAATCCATTTATAAACTTCTTTTAAACATATATTATAAATCCAATTATTAAAAGTAACTGTACCTCTTTCACTTTTCCTGAATCAATGACAAAGACCACATCATTGATTGTGATGCTTGTCTCGGCAATGTTAGTAGAAAGAATCTGTAAGGTAGAAAATTAACAGTTAGATTGCAGTTTGACAATGAGTAACTTTCCTTTAAAGGACACCTGCACAGTGGTTTAGTCAGATGACACCACTTTTCTTTGTCTTTCCAAATTAATCTTTTTTGAAGGGTAGGGCTTCTATAAATGAAACTAATAAAAAAAAAAACATTTTTATACATTTTATGTAGAGAGGTCACGTGGGCCGATGTGTCTCTGGAAAACTGAATGCTTAACAGTTTGTTTGTACATGTTTTGTGAACAAATTATCATTTTTCCTCATGCCATTTTTTGCTGTTTTCCATAGTGTGGATACTGATATTCCTTCATTGCTATAAGTTGTATAAAAAAAAAGTTCATTCCCATTTAAAAATAAATACAAACTGCCAGCCAAGGGACTGAGGAGAAATACGGTTTACCAGGCTGTACAGAAAGTTGTCACTCACAGTACTAAAAAAATGTAAACATCACAGAAGGAAATCAAGGATTTTATGTCTACAAAATCTGGATAAAACTAGGTTCTGGATGTTCGCAAGAGTTTTCTTGGAGAACTATTTTTCAGTCATTCTGATTTCAGTATTTTATGTAGAACTTGGCACATCATACTCTGTTAATGATCAGTATTGAGGATTAAAAGGGTGATGTTTTAGTACTTTCAGTTCTTCTGAATCATCCTTTACTGCTTGTGGACTCAAATTTTACATCATTTTAGCAGAACACTTTGCGTTATGTGTTATATTCATAGCAGAGACCTATCTTAATGACCCAACTTAATGGCTGTACAGGACACAGTGGACGACCAAGCGAATTCATACCTGCACTAACTGTCTTACCTGCAGAAAAAGATTGTGTTGAATTGGAGGGAAGCTGGGAGTTAAAGGCTGTGACTTATAGTTTCATGCAAGCATCTTGTTTGTAGCAGAGTATGATGTGCTATTTTGTTCACATCAGCTTTTTCATAGCTTGTACATGTAAATTGTTTGGATACAACTATATTTCAGCTCAGGGTTTAAACACCAGGTGGAGAGGTCCTCAAAGTTTAAAGCTTTACAACAATTGGAATCCAATCAGAGGTTAGTTTATTACTATGTTGACCATTCCATTAATTCCTGCGAGTCTTACAGCAGAAATGCTTAAAGTACTATCTAAAAAAGTCATCCTAAAACTTTTATGCAGTCAGGTCATCAATAAATACTAGTGACTAAAATGCCCCTACAAAATTAAGCAGAAACTGTTGCTCTTTTCTAATTGGTCAGCAGGGTGAGGCTAACTCTAAAGAGTTTTAGAAGCAAATGTTACTATGTTACTGCACCATGCCAGTGCTGTTCAATGATTCTGTGTCACGGCTTCCACTGCAATTCACAAATATGTATTAGTGTTGGAGGATATTTGTATTAAGAAAATATGTGAAATTGCAACACACTGTAACCTTAACTAGAGGACCATTTATTCATAGAGACCATTTTTGCTCTTTGACAAATTTAGGCTACTAAATTGCTGCCTAAATGTAAAATGTCGGCTCAGGTCCGCTGCCGATAATTGTAATTACATTATTTTAATTTTTGACAGGACAAATAAAATGTGGTGTCTGTATTTGCTCTCTCTGCCTGTTTGCTTCAATACAACACTGCTGCCTGTGTCAAATATTGTCCATATATGGTAAAAGCTATCCCTCTGCAACACCTCTGTGGACTGAACCAGTTTCCAAATTACTCAGGCAAAATGTTTATATCATTTCAATAAACTGATAATCAAAACTCTAGGATAATCAAATTATGTGGGAAACACTGAAAATTGTAAGTCTACTGGCTTACAGCAAGCTGCCCCCACGTCTAACTCTCTGCTCAACTGCAAGACATTTTACATTTTCATCCTCACCTTAATGGTACCACATACAGTAGGTGAGGTTGGTGGTAAGTTGTAACTGGACCTCACATAATTGGTCCCATCTAGGTGAGATCCAGTTACCGCCTGCTTCAGTAAACACAAGTAGAGCTAAGGAAAGCACCACCATTAGGTGGTGTTAATGTTGTATACTGTAAATGGCATCAGATACTTACTATCTTCCTTACACCAGGTGGAGAGGTCCTCATCACTTTCTTCTGATCCAGGGTCTGCATGTCTGAATGTAGAGTGAATACCTGAAATCTAAGAGACAGCACACCCTTGAAAAATCACACATTATGTCACAATACACAAAAACACTGAGAGTATTTATCTATATGTTAAAATATCATTAAATACCTGCCATTATTGCCCATTAGGATACACATTTTTAAAATATTGAGTGTAATTTAAACATCTATGTATATCTTCTCAAATTGGGTAGAGGTTTGGCCTCCATGTTCCCCACCCGCGAATAGGAATATAACTAAATGAATAATACAAATTCTCTAATGCTGTTTACATCAATATAGGCAGATGCTTAATACATAAACACAGGAAGACAGAAGTTGAATAATTAAAAGTTATGTCTGAACTTTAGTGTTAGGGGAAAAAAACCCAACGATGCAATTAATTCTACTGAATGTTTCAGAATGGGAGGATCTTGTCAAAGTTTCCTTACAAAGTAATATAATTTCGTTTTAAACTTAGCCAGAGTTAGCGAGCTTACTTTAAGCAGAAACATTTTATTCTTTCAGGTGTGTATAAGAAAAAGGTTGACAGCTGCTTTAAAATGCACACTTTGTTTTTGCAGGTGGGCTATGTGCTATATACCTTCAGCCTAATGCCAAGTAGGGATAAAGTGAGCTTTATCTAATTTCACATTTGAGTAGGTGAACTCCAAAATGTCAATGTCAATGATCAAGAGACCACACCAGTGTCAACAAATCTGCAAAATATTAGTCACATCAGTTATTTGGATATTTGGTTTAAGCAGGGGATGTGCTGAAGCATCTGCACAATGCAACACCACAACAGTCCTCCAACATTTAAAAAAGACCCAACAGGCATTCTTTCACACGCTAATGATGAAAAATGTGCCTACTAATGCCACCTACAAACACTACTTCAGTCAACTGAGCCACTTTGATGACATGTTTTCATGTAGTTGTTATGAATCCCCAAAGACCTGTAAACTAAGGCAATGTTTTAAAAAAAGAATAGGCCGAATCTCCTTTTATGAGCCAACAATGGCTCATAAAATCATAAAGGAAATGACGTATTCAAGTAACTGATCCTAAAGGTTGATCTAAAAGTTATTGAATCACAGGGGATAATTAGTATTGCCCACATTTTCTTTTTGGCTACACTTTCATTTAATAAAAATAATGGAACTTTGGAAAAAGTTACATGTTGTTCATCTGAGGTTCCCGTTGCCTAAATATTATAAAATTATAATATATATATTATAATATATATTATATATATATTATATATATATATATAATATTATAATATATATATTATAATATTATTATTATAATATTATTATTATATTATAATAATATAAGTGTCGCTTTCCATCAAAATGGGACATTAAAATTTTCAAATAGCGTACAAACACTGTGGAATTTTACAGCACAACAGGGCCCCCATGATGCACCACAGATTTTTCTTGTCTTCCCTAATACAGCTGTTAAAAAAAACACTTTATAATATTCAGTTTGTATTTTTTACCTCTCAGAGTAGCTAGAGAATCGCTTATCATCAAACAAGATGAGATCTTTCAGTGACACTATCTCATCGTAGCCAGGAAGAAAAATCAGGACAGCACCTGAGGAAAAACAGACAAAAGCTCAAATTTTGAAAAATTATAAATATTATCCACATACTCTTAAATCTGCATGTGATTTCTAGAAGATGTGATTAATAAGAATAACGTTACACCAGATAAAGGACAGAGGCATGTCGGCAGTTTTCCTTGTTATACTTCATCATCACCATCATCAGGTGCAGGCATAGTTGACAAGGAAACAGCTAATATATCTAATGAAGTGTGCCAGTTTACGGCTTACTACACCTATTAGGCTGATGATGTCACACAGAGATTTAATAATAACACAAGTGAAGGGCAGATGAACTTACAAAGGAGCACATGTAAACTCGGTCAGGTGTAACAAATATTTTCTGGATTACCTGTGAGCTGTTGTAATGATTTCAGTTAGTTCAGTGAAAGTTACACCTAAGACATTCCAGTGTTTATAGTGCAACCTAAAGCAAACTGTCTTCTACGAGTGGCAAGGCACTTTCAAAAGATGCCAGACGATGGAAGTGTTTTTTATTTCCAAGTTGGGAAATTAAATTAAAATACCCTCACTTTTCAAGGTAATGATCAGTCTCAACCAAATTTGAGTCAATTCTGCACTGATGGCCCATAAGTAAGCCTCAAGGGAGGCCTTTAAGCATTATGTTTGCCTTTTTGTATTCTGTGCGATCACTAATGGACAAATGTAGAACTTTGAGGAAAGTAATGAATTTAATCCATTTTCGAATATGGCTTAAACATAGCAAAATGTGGAAAACGTTAGGTGCTGTGAATAGTTTCTAGATGCACTGTATAGAAATTCATATTAGTAATTCTACTCGTGTATTTTTGCTTATTTTGGAACTTCCCATTATTCACAGACCCTAGTCTCTTCCCATCATTGCTGTTCTTAAAGGGGATGAGAGAAACTACCCTGCCCTTGCCCTGTCTTATGTTTAGACTGCAGTTTCTCAGGAAAAAAGGGATTAGTTTGAAATATTTAACAAATAGAATACTAGCCAAATACTTTTTCACTGCACTGTATGTTACCAGGATCCACATGAGTGCTAAAGCTCACCATCATTGGTGGTGGATAGGATGTTGTACAGCAGATCCTTGATGAGGTCCAGGTCCACCGACTCATCATCAAAGCTGTGATGGTACAGTTTGAGCAGCTCCTGTTCGTCAGTGCTGAGCTTTGCATTGTCACACTGCACCAGCGTAGACTCCTTCATGCTGCTCATCTCTCTTAAAGGACTATACAGCAACATAAACAGGAGAAACTTATCACAAGTTCATTAGTTTATAAATTATATTTACAGTTGTGAAGAAGCTTTCTTATCCAGAAATATGGCTGGTTTTATTAGACAACCAAAAGTATGACAATCCAGAGTTGAGCCTAGGATGCAGAGATCCAGTCCTACAGGCCTCTCTGCAGTGTCCTTACAACCGTCACACCCCCACAACTCTCACATACCTAGAGACTGCGTCTGTTCCCCGACCAACTAAATTACGTCAACCAAAAACGACCACAAGAGGAGTTAATCATGATAACCTAATAAAAGTTAAGACTGATCCTCTTACAGAACAAAACCCCAAAACTATTAAATGTGGATTTTTACATATCAGATCTCTCTCCTAAATCTATTAGTAAATGACTATATAATACTATATACTCATACTATATATGACTCTATAACTCTCTTCTGTCTGACTATTTTCTAATAACATTTGAATTTACAATAACAGACTATACAGCAGTTAGGGAAAAATCCACCACAGCAGATGCTTCAGTGAAAAAGCTGTAAACAAATTTAAAGAAATTATTATTTCATCATGTGCTTCACCATATGTCAATACAATGGATTTAGCCAACTTAACTTTACTCCTGCACAAGTTGATTATCTTGTTGACAATTCTGCAGCCTCACTACGTACAATACTCGATAGTGTTGCCTCTCCAAAAAAGGCAGTAAACCAGAAGAGGTGATCTCATCATATTATTAATCATTAATAGAGGAAAACAAGAAATGCAACCGCAAGGGGGCACAAGCCAGTGTCTTCTTGTGCCAGTCCCAAGTCTGGATAAATGCAGAGGGTTGTGGCAGGAAGGGCATCCGATGTAAAACACATGCCAAATCAAACATGCGAATCGTGACAAAGACTTCCATACCGGATCGGTCGGGGCCCGGGTTAACAACGACCGCCACCGGTGCTGTTGACCTACAGGGTACCGGTGGAAATTGGACTACTGTTGGTCGAAGACGAAGAAGAAGAGGAGGAAGGTGTGTTCGTAGGCAGAGAGAGAAGAGGAAAGCTAAGAATGTAGGACTGACAGTAGGGACTTTGAATGTTGGTACTATGACAGGGAAGGCTAGGGAGTTGATCGACATGATGCAGAGAAGGAAGGTGGACATACTGTGTGTCCAGGAGACCAGGTGGAAAGGTAGCAAGGCTAGAAGCTTAGGACCAGGGTTCAAGTTGTTTTACCATGGGTCAGATAGGAAGAGAAATGGAGTAGGAGTTATATTGAAAGAGGATTTTGTGAGGAATGTTCTAGAGGTGAAAAGAGTATCAGACAGGTTGATGAGCCTGAAGCTGGAAGTTGAAGGGGTGATGTTCAATGTTGTGAGTGGTTATGCCCCACAGGTAGGATGTGAGTTAGAAGAGAAGGAGAAATTCTGGAGTGAGTTAGATGAAGTGATGCAGAGCATCCCCAGAGGTGAGACAGTTGTCATTGGTGCAGATTTCAATGGGCATGTAGGTGAAGGGAACAGAGGTGATGAGACTGTTATGGGCAGGTTTGGTGTTCAGGACAGGAACGCAGAAGGTCAGATGGTGGTTGACTTTGCAAAGAGGATGGAAATGGCTGTAGTAAACACTTTCTTTCAGAAGAGGCAGGAACATAGGGTGACGTACAAGAGCGGAGGGAGAAGCACTCAGGTAGACTACATCTTATGTAGACGTTGTAATCTGAAAGAGATCAGTGACTGTAAAGCATTGGTAGGGGAGAGTGTAGCCAGACAACACAGGATGGTGGTGTACAAAATGATGCTGGTGGTGAGGAAGATAAGGAGGACTAAGGCAGAGCAGAGGACGAAGTGGTGGAAGTTGAAAAAGGAAGAATGTCGTTTAGTTTTCAGGGAGGAGCTGAGACAGACTCTGGGTGGTTTGGAGGTGCTTCCAGATGACTGGACTACTACAGCTAATTTGATCAGGGAGACAGGTAGGAGGGTACTCGGTGTGTCATCTGGAAAGAGGAAAGCGGACAAGGAGACTTGGTGGTGGAACGAGGCAGTTCAGGAGTGTATACAGAGAAAGAGGTTAGCTAAGAAGAAGTGGGACACTGAGAGGACTGAAGAGAGTAGACAGGAGTACAGGGAGATACAGCGTAAGGTGAAGATAGAGGTGGCAAAGGCCAAACAAAGAGCATATGAGGACTTGTATGCTAGGTTGGACACTAAAGAGGGAGAGGTGGATTTGTACAGGTTGGCCAGACAAAGAGATAGAGATGGAAAGGATGTGCAGCAGGTTAGGGTGATTAAAGATAAGGATGGAAATGTATTGACAGGTGCCAGTAGTGTGATGGGAAGATGGAAGGAGTACTTTGAAGAGTTGATGAACGAGGAAAATGAAAGGGAACGAAGAGTAGAAGAGGTGACTGTTGTGAAGCAGGAAGTAGCAAAGATTAGTAAGAGTGAAGTGAGGAGGACATTGAAGAGGATGAAGAGTGGAAAGGCAGTTGGTCCTGATGACATACCTGTGGAGGTATGGAAGTGTCTAGGAGAGGTGGCAGTAGAGTTTTTGACTAGTTTGTTTAACAAGATCTTGGAGAGTGAGAGGATGCCAGAGGACTGGAGGAAAAGTGTACTGGTACCAATTTTTAAGAACAAGGGAGATGCGCAGAGCTGTGGCAACTACAGAGGAATAAAGCTGATGAGTCACACAATGAAGTTGTGGGAAAGAGTAGTGGAAGCTCGGCTAAGGGCAGAGGTGAACATTTGTGAGCAGCAATATGGTTTCATGCCTAGAAAGAGTACAACAGATGCAGTATTTGCTTTGAGGACGCTGATGGAGAAGTACAGAGAGGGTCATAGGGAGTTGCATTGTGTCTTCGTAGATTTAGAAAAAGCGTGTGACAGGGTGCCGAGAGAGGAGCTGTGGTATTGTATGAGGACGTCTGGAGTGGCAGAGAAGTATGTTAGAGTGGTGCAGGACATGTATGAGAGCTGTAAGACAGTGGTGAGGTGTGCTGTAGGTGTGACAGAGGAGTTCAAGGTGGAGGTGGGTCTGCATCAAGGATCGGCTTTGAGCCCCTTCTTGTTTGCTCTGGTGATGGACAGACTGACAGATGAGGTTAGACAAGAATCTCCCTGGACTATGATGTTTGCAGATGACATTGTTATTTGTAGTGAGAGCAGGGAGCAGGTGGAGGAAAATCTAGAGAAGTGGAGGTCTGCTCTGGAAAACAGAGGAATGAAGCTTAGCCGCAGCAAGACAGAATACATGTGTGTGAATGAGAGGGACCCAGGTGGAACGGTGAGGTTACAGGGAGCAGAGGTGAAGAAGGTGCAGGACTTTAAGTATTTAGGGTCAACGGTTCAGAGCAACGGTGAGTGTGGAAAAGAGGTGAAGAGGCGAGTGCAGGCAGGTTGGAACGGGTGGAGAAAAGTGTCAGGTGTGTTGTGTGATAAAAGAGCGAGAATGAAAGGAAAGGTGTTCAAGACGGTGGTGAGACCAGCAATGTTGTTCGGCTTAGAGACTGTTGCACTGAAGAAAAGACAGGAGGCAGAGCTGGAGGTTGCAGAGCTTAAGATGTTGAGGTTCTCTTTGGGAGTGACGAGGATGGACAGGATCAGGAATGAGTACATCAGAGGGACAGCTCATGTTAGATGTTTTGGAGATAAAGTCAGAGAGGCCAGATTGAGGTGGTTTGGACATGTTCAGAGGAGAAACTGTGAATATATTGGTAGAAGGATGCTGAGGTTGGAGCTGCCAGGCAGGAGGTCTAGAGGAAGACCAAAGAGGAGATTTATGGATGTAGTGAGGGAGGACATGAAGTTAGTTGGTGTGAGTGAAGAGGATGCAGAGGACAGAGTTAGATGGAGGCACATGATTCGCTGTGGCGACTCCTGAAAGGGAGCAGCCGAAAGGAAAAGAAGAAGTGAGAGAGGACATGAAGTTAGTTGGTGTGAGTGAAGAGGATGCAGAGGATAGAGTAAGATGGAGGCACATGATTCGCTGTGGCGACCCCTGAAAGGGAGCAGCCGAAAGGAAAAGAAGAAAAAGAATAGGGGAAAACAAGAACGACCCCCGGTTTCTTTTCAGCACTGTAGCCAGGCTGACTAAGAGCCATAGTTCTGTTGACCCAGGTGTTTTACCCAAGAGCCACTGTCCTTTAAAGATCACTACTGAGATGCACCCACACTAAGCACTGAATATGCTAGTGAGGAAGCTGTAACGACTCTGTAAAACCTAGCAAAGATATGTGGTGAGGCCCAACTTGCTGTAGTGCAAATGTCCTGAATGGAGATCCCTCTGAAGCTAACCCATGAAATGGCTGCTCTTGCCTACTTCTTGCTGCCAGAGACCTGGCATTGCTTCCTCTCACATAGCTGAGCCACATTTGGCTTGAGGGAGGAAGCAGTTGAGACCCTCAGTATGGCTTGAAGATGGTCGTCAGTAAGCCTGGACCTGTACTTGGACTTATTGAAGTTCAAGGTAGAGAATAACTTTTTGCACAAATATGTCCTTGCAAAAAAGCACATGGTCTGTTATATGACCATGCGGGTAGCAGCTCGTAAATACGACTCAAAACTATGCCCCGGCTCAACCATCGGACCTCTGTGTAGTACAGCACATCGCCATGCGCAGACTCCCGTTAGGACTGCCTGTGTTTAAGTCCCTTTGCTCTGATGAAGTTTATGCATGACACCACAACCTTCATGACAGAATCCCACTTTAACACTTTGCAGCACAGTGCTGGCTGGTGAATTAGGCAGTGGACTTGTAGCGGGGTGGTGAGACCCTGTTCTTCCATCTCCCGGTTCATGCGTCCTATTAGACCCCGAGACACGCCCAACATACTAGGAGCCCAGTCAGTCGTGATGCTGGCAATTACGGCATTAAAGACATCTTTCTTCTCGGGACACATTTCTTCCGTGACAGCATTCAAACATTTCTTGACAAACTCTCCATCAGTGAAAGGTTTACCGCAAACTGGGGACCACTGCTCTAGACCCATATAGCTAAATGCCAAGGCAATATACCCCACAATCCAGTGAGAGAGCCGTAGTTTAGAAAGATTCTTTGCCCATGATACAAATAACTGGTCCCTCCTCCTACAGCCTTTAGTTCTGTCTATGTAAACTCGCAAAGGCCCGAACTGGACAAACTGCTAAGTAACTGCTGTTGCTCCATTGAGGAAAATGGTGGAGGATAAAAGGATACAAGGTCAATTGGAGAACATGAGCCTCCAACCTTAGGCATAAAGGCCGGGTTAGGTCAATCTTGCGTTCCCCGAAGAGAACTTTGTGCATGGTGGACGTACTGAAAGGACATGAATCTCTCGCACCCGTTTGGCTGAAGTGGGGGCCAGCAGCAAAACTGTCTTTAGAGGCACCGTTTTCAAATCCATCTGTTCTAATGATTCAAAAGATGGAACTGACAGGGCCTCCAATACAACAGGAAGGTTCCATGAGGAGGCCAGCTATCTTATAACAGGGAGCTTACGCTGTATGCCCCTTATGAAACGGCCCACCAGGGTGGTGCTGTACCACATTCTTCCACTTCAGACCAACATGGCAGCAGAAATAGCTGCCAAATACACTTTTAGGGTGGTAAAGGCCATTCCCCTTGAAAATCACTTCCATGGAACACTGGAAGGGAATCTCTCCATGATCAGTACATCATTTCTCAAAAATCAGCAATAGAGACACCTTGTTGAGGAAGTCCTAGCATTCTGGATGGTCTCAATAACATTCTGAGGGAGACTCACAGTATTCAAGTTGAACGACTCACAGGCCAGAGCAAGGGAGCCAGCCTCTTTGGGTGGGGGTGAAAGATCTCCCCTGTGCTTGAGACAACAGGTCTCTGCAGCAACAGGTCTTTTGGGGCAACTGTGGTGCAGGAAGGTAGAGCGGTTGTCCACCAATCTCGCAGTTGTTGGTTCAATCCCTGGCTCCTCCTGTCACATGTTGTCCTTGAGCAAGACACTGACCCCAACTTAGTTGCTACCAGTAAGCATTGGCCAGCTGCATAGCAGCTCCTCCATTGGTGTGTGATTGTGAGTGTGAATGGGTGAATAAGAAGCAGTGTAAAGCGCTTTGAGTGCCGATAGGTAAAAAAGTGCTATATAAGTGCAGAACATTTACCATTTACCATCTGCAAATTGGTACGGTCCAAGGTTCCTGGTAGAGGAGCTGATTTATCTCTGCTGACCAATGTTTTTATGGCCAGTGGGGAGCTCCCACACCAGCTTCACCACATCCAGGTGGAGTCTCCATTCTGCATAAAGGGGGTTTCCCCTGAACAGTAGATGTGCTCCACAGTTCATCAACCCTAACACATGGGTGGCTTTCAGCATTAGAAAATGTTTGCTTCTCCAGACAATTATTCTGTGTGCCAGCGTGTACAACCAAGGGGATCTTCGCCCCCTCTCTGTTGATATAACTGTGGAGTTGTATGTTTGCACACACTGTGTCCCCTCAAAATAAAAAAAAATAACATTTTTTTAAAAAAGCACAAAATGTTTCAGTACTAGCCAAACTGCTAATAGATACTAGTAATTTATATGCGATGAGCAAATGTGAGGGTCCTACGGGACGTTCACTGCTCACTCTTCAAATAAACCCCCTCCCAATCTTACAGGGAGGCCTGTGTTGTAACCACTGACCTGCACAAAACCACTCCTATGAGCACTCCATGACTGGGAAAACTAATTTCTCTTCATGGACGTAGTGCTGCTGTGCATGTCAATAAGACATGCAGCTGGTGAGAGCCCTGACAGCGTGGGTCGAACCTGGGAGAAGCCACCCAATGCTGTAAAGACTTTATGTGCAAACAAGCCATTGCTACCACTACCAAGACTGAGACCATCAGCCCCAAAAACCTTTGGTAGAGACTGGCCTGGGCTAAATCTATAAATAGACCTATGAAGGAGATGGTCTCGATTTGTTTTTAAACCCAGATTTATCAAGTGTTTAATTAGCACATTTGTGTGGTCTGCTGACCCCTGGCTGGAGGTTGCCGCAATGAGCAAATTGTGTATTTAAGTGGCCAGACGTTTCTTTCTCCTTACCACCTGGGTGGAGGTGGGAGGTGGCTGTACAGCCCGTTCCCTTCTGAGATGAAGGCTTTTTCTGCCACAGACCTTCAGGAGCTGCCTGGGTCGCCTTAGGCTGCCTAGGGATTCTGAAACTGGAAAGTGGTCATGCTCATGTCTTTGGACAGTTAAGCTCAGTCCTGGAGAGACAGTTGGCTCGAGAGATAAGTATATTGGAACTAATGCTCATAGCAACAAGAGGTTTTTGAATGACAGTCTGTGCAGTATCACCCCCTTTTATAAGGGCGGGGCTTATCCCTCTTTGACATTGACATGCTTAGTTTCACTCAATCCTGGCTGGCAGAGTGCAATAGGAGCTTCTCTAAGAATCGTCAGCTTGCTTTATTCATTCCACAATGGATGGTAGGACACTTGCTGTAGTAGTAAGCTATCAAATGAAATCACATTCAATTTTAAACAACTGAAATAGGTTACTGTGATTATTAGTGATTTTCTTTTTTGTTTTGTAGAAATGGAGGAGCCGCATATTTATTAACGCCTTGTGAAATAACCTAAAATTTTGCAGGGTCAGCAGTCGGCCTTCTTGCTTGGTAAGTATTCCAAACCAAAGCAATAAAACAATTTCCATCAAATCCAATGTCCTCTCTCCTGAGACTATTGTGGTCTTCTTACAGGCTATGGAAATTGGCTACACACCCCAATACCACATATTTACAGGTAACAGTTTAAACCGATCATCTCAGAATTGGCATTTGTTTAGAGATGGCTCAAAGAGACATTTACTGACTTGCATAAATCTACAATAACTTTTCTCAGTTCTGCAATAAGCTCTTTGGATAATTCCACTGTACTGTGTGTTTGTCAATCCATTGGTGTCAAAATATAAATATAATAATTGTACATCAGGATAACCAACTGTCTCATATTATATTACATTATCACCTTTGTTGCTTTACTGTGGGTGAAATGCTTGAGAACACACAATGTTCATGTAAAAATGTTAAAACTCACATGGAAGATTTGAGGAGATCCATAGCCTCTGTCTGTTGGAAGTGTTTTGCAAAGTCTAATGCTGTCCTGAAATGAGAAAAACACTATTGCTCAATTCCTTTAATGCATTACCATCTCATACAGCTATGAAGAGTGAAAAAACTAATAAAATCACAATGTGAAAAGTATATTGTTACAAGTGGTAGTATCTAAAGTTCATACAACATTATTGATCAGATTGTAAAGATGCCAGAGGGGATAAATCCAAACTCAACAAGCTACGTTTTAGGTAAATATGTCTCCTCCATTTTTACAAAACAAAAAGAAAATAACTAAAACTAAAATAAATCACAGTAATTTCAATTATTACAAATGTATTTTGATTTCATCTGATCAGCTTACTACTCCAACAAATGTCCTACCATCCATTGGATGCCTTCATGTTGATGTCGGCCCCCATGTTGAGCAGCTGCTCCATCTGAGTAAGGAACCCTCGACCTGCTGCCACCATCAGAGGTGTGGCCCCTGTTTCACTATGTGTGTAGTCCACTAGGTACAAAAATACAGATATGAGACACAAATTACAGCCTTGGTATTTTATAGATTCTGCTCATTAATTTTGGGTGTCGTGGTGCAGTTGTTAGCACTGTTGTGTCTCAAACAGAAGGTCATGGCTTCATGGCTTTCTGTTTGGTGTTTTAATTTTTTTCTCAATGCCGGCGTAGTTTCCTCTCAAATTGACCACTGCTCTGTGTATAGTTGTGTTGTTTATAATTGTGTTGGATTGCTAAGCCTCAAACCTTAGTGTTGTGACCTGTATACTTTATAAAATGTATAACTGGCGTATTCTATGAAAGGCTGCAAGATACTAAAATTTACAACAATACAATACAGTTTTTTTCTGGATACGTATATTGATTTTAATGGACTAAATACATGAGTAGAGTAACTACTCTTCTGAGGAGTCTGCAGTAGAAAATCAGCTGAGAGACATACCGTTAACATTTTCATAGAGGATGAGGTTGAAGAGCTGGATAAAAGCATCCTGGTCTTCATTAAGGAAACTATTGGAAATGCAAGAGTCCATCTCCTTCAGCAGCCATGGTTCCAGCTGTTCTGAGCCAGTATCATTCTGTCACCAAAGGGGACAAAAGTAAGGCTTACCATCAACAGTCAAGATTATTAAACACACACCAGCTGATTGTTTTACACTCATGAGCTACAAAACACCTTGGGGTCCTGTGTCATAAGAGAGTAGCAGACTTTTTAGGCTCTCCGAGTTTTGCTCAAAACTACTACACCAGCTACCTATTCCTAATTCTATCTAGTCCATGTAGTATTATTACTGAACCATTCTTTTTGTACACCTTTAAACTCTGTTCAGAACTGTCGGGAGGATTTAAAAGGAGTGAATGGACGTGTTGACAAGGTTTCTATCATCTCATTTTTAATGACTGGCTATAAACAAAACCTCGTTTCCGGCAGCATACTTCTTTCTCATCCTGTGCCTTTTGTAGCTGAAGCCTCCATCAGCCCCGCATCACTTTTAGAAAGCTTTAAATTCCTGAGGTCCACCATCTCCCAAGGCTTAAGGTGGAAAAAAAACAAACCAACCAACCAGCCGCCCCCAGTTTCAGATATTTTACTAATATATTCTAATTAATCAAGCAAATCTTTTAGTACTAAAGAAGAAGAACAGGTGTAAATGTGTAAATACAGTTACACAATAGTTGATGTCTCTTGCTGCTGACCAGATTACATTTATTTTTATTATCTATACTGACAAAGGCCGAATTATACTTCTCCATCGATACACGTTCACACTGACGCAGACCTTTGCTCGGATAGACGTACAAACCCAGTATCGCATTTAACAAATCTTAATTTGCTGAAAATTAAGAAACAATCCAGAAACAGGAATTAAATGTGCATGTTCTACAATTCCCAACACGCATCTGTAGACGTAAACAGGGATTTTAATGAAACAACAGATATGACCTGATTAACTTTTTCCAGATCCCTGCAGTATTAGTTCTTTAGCAGGATGCCCTGCTGAGGTGTGATCTACTGAACTGACTTTCAGTAGAGAGCACAAAATTACAATAAGAAGAAAAAGTTTATTTTCTGAAACAAAAGTTCATAACCTAAATAGACATCTCAAACAGAGTAAAAACAAAATGAATACACTATATACTGAATAAAGCAGCAGTAAAACAATAGAACATAGTAAACAACATATATATCGGGTTTCATATAATATAAATATTATTTGAAACGATGACAGAAGAATTGAAGAATTGACTCACTCCAAAGAATGACACATTGCAATGTCTGCCAACCAACAAACCCCTCCCTCTATGCCCAGAACCCATTCTCATGGGCTGGTAAGTGGATTCAATACAGAGGTAGCCATTGAAAGGGTCCATCTCTGCCACATGAGTTTGTCACTCTTACCGTGATTGCTCGTCTCTCGCCCCACGATAGGGCATGTGATTATAGTACATGCTCTTTAGGTGGCTACATTCAGAGTTACAGCAACCTGGTGCATGCGCAAATCATAGTCTCTACTTCAACGTAGCATTAGTATTACTATATTTGTACACCAACAAGGCGACTGTGGCGCAGGAAGGTAGAGCGGTTGTCCACCAATCTCACAGTTGTTGGTTCAATCCCCGGCTCCTCTGGTCACATGTTGAAGTGTCCTTGAGCAAGACACTGAACCCCAACTTAGTTGCTCCCGGTGAGTGTTGGACAGCTGCATAGCAGCTCCCCCATCGGTGTATGAATGTGTGTGTGATTGTGAGTGTGAATGGGTAAATAAGAAGCAGTGTAAAGTGCTTTGAGTGCCAATAGGTAGAAAAGTGCTATATAAGTGCAGAACATTTACCATTTACCGGAGAAGAAGATATATCCAGTATTATTCAAGAGCCACGATAACAGCAAACTTTCCCCAAACAAGCTCAAATGAACCTAAATATGTTGTAGTTATTCTGACTTTATCAAGTGATCCCACAGATAATTACTGTTCAGACATTGATGGCTGCTTTCAGTTTTTATACTGTAGTCTTATATGCAGTGCTGTATTACATCAATCTAACGCTGTTCAGCTTAAATCATATGCGTAATTTTCACCTGGATATTACTGAAGCCTGTTGGTGTTTTTTAATCTTCATCAGGCTGAAGTTATTTTCATAATGCACAAAATATTCAGTTGGATGAGACTGAATGGAGTCAGGAAATATTATTCCCTTGGAAAAAAAACAAAGAAAAAATCTGATAATGTGAATTGTATTAGCACTGTTATCATATTTTTCTTGTTTAGGATGAATATAATACGAAGATAAGAAAAGAGAAGATAAACCAGGCCTTAAATAAGTTACTGGTACAACAGATGAATAATATGTGTAGTTACAGAAACAGGAGGAGAGAGAATAAAATTTATTTGTTCATGAAGACAGATTTTAGCAGACTGGCTGGAATCAGAGTTACAGCAGTTTCCTTATTTGTGTTTTTTCCCCACCTTAAAGGGCCGAGGAGGTTTAACAGCCGCTGCCTTATGTCCCTGCATTGAGAGACACACTTTCACCAGTGGAAACTGTCTCTTAGATGTTAATAACAGCGCACATTCGGCCTAATTACATGCGATTTGTTTTCATGAAAAACTGAGTCATCAAACCAAACAAAGTGTACAGGTACACAGCAAAACCACCAGTTTACAACAACTTTTGAGTGATACATTTATATTTCGGAACTGTAAATTTAACCCTGGTGATTTTCCTCTGTACATCCAGGAGAACAGACTGATCATCTCCTCAGCCACGAACAGGTGCTGCTGTAAGAAACACATGTGAGGGAGGTTTCTACTCTCAGCTGATTCCAGTTAACACAATGCTTATCGTCTCTTGCAAGCAGAAACTCTCGTTCTGGTAAATCTGCTTCGTGGAAAAAACGATCAATCGTACTGTAGAACCAGCCCGGTGCCTGCAGAGGTTTGGGGGTTTTATTTATATTTAAATTAAGTCGTCATTCACACCTCAAGTGTGAGACCATCTCCATGGATACCTACCCTCCCCCTGCCCAGCACCTTTGTAGAGAAGTTTGTTTTGGGGGAATCTGCCATGAAACAAAGCAGAAACACTGACACATTGCTGCAGAGCTCATGATCCACAGAGAACAGCGAGAACTTAATTAATGATCCCACTATTATTAAATGAGTCTGACACTAAAACCGGACAAGATTTTTAAAGTCATTAAATCTGTGTTCACGTCCATCTCACCTGGAAAGGGCTCTGGACATTGACAGATGTCAATCTGTCAATCCTGTGTATGGTGAATGTATAGTTACTAGGACATGATCATTAAAACTATTCAACAGGCAGCGGATCACGTTGGTAGGTTATTAACCAGAGATCATCAACAGCTTCAGATTAGTTTTCATGATTAGATTAGTTGAAAATAAACTGTTCTAAACAACACTGTTGTACATGTGGGACACACAGTAGCCTATGAGAAGATTATAATAAATAAATCCCAGCTGACAGACTGACATAGGAAACAGCGCATAGACAAAAGGAGCAAATAAAGAAGCCCCAGATTCATAAACTTTGCCAATTGTGAATTTTTAAAACAGGCCACTTTGTGCTAGTTTCAGCTTTATTCAAATGTTATAGGACTTTGATGTAAAAACAAGCAGACATGACTCCATGTGGAAAATGTCTCTTTCTTGGCTCGCTGCTCTCTGTTATTTTTTTTTAACAGCTGATCCAACAAATCTACAATCAGCCAGCATATTCACCTTTGAATGAACTTAAAATCTTAATAGTCTGATAATGATGAGCTCATTGAGAGCAGTGGGAGGTGGTTGTTGTTGTAGTTTAGACAACAGCTTTTATCTTTCAAAATTAATTACAACACTTTAAAACGCTAACATGAGCCAGTCCTGGAAACTGGTCATTCATTCTCTGGCAGAGAGGGCTGGGGCTGAAAATGTCGGGTCAAACTTATAGACCGAGATTGGATAAACTGATATACTCAAACTGACAAACATCTGAACCGAGATCACTTCAGAAGAAGAGAGAGACACTTTCAAGGGAATTCTAATTTTAAACTATAAGGAAAAAAACTGCATAAATATATGTATTTTTTTACAAATCATTTGTCATTGCGAAGAAGTAACTACAGTTGATTTTGAGATGAGAAAGGAGGAGCTGCTCCAGCTGATCTGACACCAAAACTATGCATAGTAAAACATGACAGCAGCCTATGATCAATAAAAATGAATCCAAGTAATTCATGTAACATTTAACAATATTTACAAAACAATGTGTTACAGTGCGCAGAATTTCCAACGTGGTTTGTCCAACACTGGTGATTTTAGTTGTGTTACCAGTGCTAGTTTGAGCAGCTACTTTCAGGGCACATTATCTAATAAGTAGTATCAAGGAGTAACATTATATCATAAACAAGGACATGTGTCTGTTTAAGGGAGGGAGAGGGGGTATGACTGTCAGACAGAACCACAGTTGGGCATCACCATAATACAGTGTTGAAGCAAATCGGTGCATTTGCCTTATAGAAATGATGCGTAACAACATGCTGGAACACATGGCTTGGTCAAAAAGTAGTCTGTTGGTTGTGTGATGGTTTACCAGCTTGTTGTAGGTGCTGTCCCCTCTGTCCTCCGAGCTGCTGTCATGGAGATAGCTTGGGACAGATACAGGGCACCTCTGTTTCTCTTCACCACAGGTGTTTTCCACTGCCTTGCACCACTCAGACAAACGTTTCTGCTTCCTCTCATCTAACAACGAGAGCATGTCATACACAGAGATTTAGACATTTTGTTATTTAGGTTAACTCAGCAGTCTAATGAATAAAAGCTTCATACTTATCTGTGTCTCTTCCTTGTATATGTTAATGTCTTTCTTGTTAAAGCCTGTCAGCCTCAGAATATCCTCTAGAAAGAATTCCTCTACTTCAAAGGGTCTTCCTTTAACTATAAAAACAACAATAAAAAATACATTAGCAACATTCTCTAGAAAAACTTATAATTAACACATTTATTAATAATAAAATGGTTAAAATCCCAATGTATATACACAATAGACCTTCACATCTAGGGGAAAACAATGTTTGGGGGTAGTAATTCCTAATCCTGATTTGATTCCCTTAATATCTAGCATCTCATATACATTGAAGAGAAATCAGTGTTCTCTGGAAGAAATCTACCTGACGAAATCAGGTTCTCTTTCATAGCATTCGTTGGAAACTCTTTCAGCGTGACCTCATCAGAGGCTCCTATTGCACTCTGCCAGCCAGAGTTGGCTGGAACTAAGCACATCAGTCTCAAAAAGGGACAAGCCTTTCCCCTATAAAATGGGGTGACATGGCTTAAGCCATCATTCAAAAACATCTTCACGCCACGAGCAGAAGTTCCATTATACCTCTCGAGACAACTGTCTCTCCGGGACTTAGCTTAACTGCCCAAAGACACGAGCGCAAACTCAGTCACCAGGTGCTTCGTTCTCAGTATCTTGAGAGTTCTGCTCATATTAGGCGGTCACCAAACAGTAGATTGAGCCTCGAACTGTGAAAAGTAGCAATACTTCTTATAGTTGCTCCAACCAAGTGCACTTTTGAGTAGCAATACTCCCGAGCTAACGTTAGCTATTCCCCGTGGTTAACATTAACTACCTATTGTATTCTGGAAGTCGCAACACTCCACTTTGGCCAGCTATTTTTTTAGCCACACCAGAATAGATTTAGCAGCATACCACATCATAGCTTCAGAGCTATTAACCCGATAGTGACCATGGCAAATACTCCCACGGGGACAGAGGAGAAAACACAGACACAAGCCTGTTTGTGTGGCAATACAATTTCTAGCTGGGACATCCACCTGTTGTGCGTGATGTGCTTTGGTCGAAAAATGCCTAAACTGCCCTTGAGTCATCAGAGGAGTGCTCACACTGTAGCTGGTTCCTCCTTGAGGTGCTCCATCAGACAAATTTGTCTGGCAACAACCCAGTGATTGCTTTTAGGCAAGCAGCCCTGGAGCCATTGGATGTAGTCCAGTTCAATCCCCGGTGCTGAATTTTGCCTGAGCTGGGGAGAACAACTCGATACCTCAAATCCCATCCCCCAGGTCATAGATGGACCCGGACTCATGGCCGGCCCACCTGAGGAGGGCGCTTTCTGTTTGAGGAGGTGGATTAAGAGTGATTAAGGTGGGTCGGAGCTCCTCATGTCCGACAAGGATGATGATGACTCGTCACTGGCATGTTGCAAAACCTGCACCCCAGAGGATGGCCCAGGCAGCTGTTCACGCTTTGATGTAAAGATAGTGCCAGAAGTGAAAAGGACAGAGAAACAACTGCTGCCAATGTTCTCAGAGCTGTTGGAAGAGATTGCAGTCTCCTGGCACATTAAATCACATTTGCATAGGCTGCAGTACGACCACGTTGTAGTTTCAGAATCAGCAGGCAGCAAAAAGCACCGTGGCAGAAAAAGTCTTCAGAAAGCCTTCGTGGCAGAAAAGGGATGTGGCCTGTACAGCTCTCTACCACCTCAGCTCAGGTGTTAAGTAGAAAGAAATGGCTGGTCTGATAAGCGCACAGATGGTGGAGCGGAGCATGCCAGCTCCTGTCTCGGACTCAACCCGTTTACAAGGCTTCATTCCTGAACTTGTTCAGATGGCCAGGTTCTGTTCAGCCCACTGCCGACAGGATGTTCGGCCCATCCCCAGGCCCCAAGAAGGGTGGCAGAGACAGCGTTCCTCACATATCATTGCACAGAAATAAAATTTTCCCAACTGTGGAATCCAGGCCATGTGCAGAGGACAGAGTTAAAAACACAAGAAAACACAACTAAATAATTGTTGGCTCCTTCTATATAAATTAATTTGAGCTGTCCTGAGCCGACACCATGTGTCTCTCCCTGGCCATGGTACGGAAGGAGGGCCTATCTGTGATTCTCATAGCTCTCTACTGGCTGTCAAAAGATTTGCTGGCAGAGATAACTCAGCCCCTCTACCAGGAACCCTGGCCCCTATCAATTCCCTGAGACCTGCTGTCTTAAGCACGGGGGGGGGGAATCTTTCACCCCACCCAGAGAGATGGGGTTGAAAGGGAAATTGACTTTCCTGCAGGACATTATAGATAAAGGAAAGGCTTTTTTCATCATAAAGTTGTACTTAACAGCTATTTCTGCCAGCCACATTGGACTGGAGAGGAAGAATGTGGGACAGCACACCCCCTGGTGGGACGTTTCATGAGGGGCATATGGCGTAAGCTCTTACAAGACAGCTGGCCCCCTCATGGGATCTTCCTGTTGTGTTGCGGACCCTGTCAGTTCCAGCTTCTGAACCATTAGAACAGACAGAACCATTACAACTGTCTAATAACAGTTTTGCTGCTGGCCACCACTTCAGCGAACCAAGTGCGTGAGAATCATGTCCTTTCAGTACGTCCACCATGCACAAAGTTCTCTTCTGGGAACGCAACCGCCTTTATGCCTAAGGTTGGAGCCTCATTTTCTCCAATTGACCTTGTGTCCTCCTATCCTACGTCATTTTCCTCAATGGAGCATCAGCGTTTACACATGCTTTGTCCAGTTTGAGCCTTGCGAGTCTACATAGATAGAACTTAAGGCTGTAGGAGGAGGGACCAGCTATTTGTATCATGGCCAAAGAATGTTTCTAAACTACGGCTCTCTCACTGGATTGTGGGGGATATTGCCTTGGCATATAGCTGTAGGGGTACACAGCCACCAGCAGGGCTGCGGGCGCACACTATCAGGGGCCTCACCACTTCATGGGCTCTTTCAGATGGATCTCCATTCAGGACATATGCACTGCAGCAAGTTTGGGCTCACCACATACCTTTGCTAGGTTTTACACATTCGATGTTACAGCTTCCTCACTTGCTCATTCAATGCTTAGTGTGGGGGCATCTCAGTACTATTCCTTAAAATGACAGTGGCTCTCGGGAAACATCTGCCTGTAATCCGGTAGTCAGTACTTCCCAATGTGAGACATGAAATGAATGTTATGAAAGAGTAACTGAGTTATTTACATAACCACAGTTCTCTGAATAGTATGAGTGAAAGTCTCACCAGACCACCCTTCTTGCTCATTCGTAGCGAGGAAGAGGTGGTGCTTAACAGTCATTCAGTTTATGCAGTTCCACCCCATTTTATAGGAGGGCTTGCTTGACACTGACATGCTTAGTTCCAGCCAATCCTGGCTGGCAGATTGCAAAAGGAGCTTCTGATGAGGTCACACTGAAGGTGTTCCCAATGTGAGACACTCACTCATGCTACTCAGAGAACTGTGGTTATGTAAATAAGCCAAAGTTTTCCAAATTGCCTACCCTGATTTAAAAAAAAAAAAAACAAATGTTCTATTGACATGACAGTTAAGAAATCAGATTTCCCAAGAAAGGTGACTGTAACCTGAATATTTTAAACACCGAACTTTTTAAAGTTTAGGCTGGTTTGAAACCATAAAAATCTCAGGAAACTTGACAGTCACTATGGATCAAGTTGCTGATAAAGCAGTACCATACAGCAACTTCAACTTAAAAACTGAGAAATTATAACATTGTAAAAGAAGAATTCATGGAAGAGTTGCTGTATTGGACTGCATTACATGATACAAGTGTACCTAATAAAGTGACCAGTGAGTGTAAAATTTTAGAACACTAAATTCTATTTTGTATTTTGAACATAGCTTGAACTGATCTTTAGTTTGTGGCAACCGGAACTGTGGCTTCAAGTAACACAAGCTAAATAACAAACAAAATAATCAGATGAGGGTTGTTTCTGTTTAATACCCAGGGCAGTAAATTTACTTTTCGCATCAGTAAATTTATATGTGTGCTTGATCAGGTGATTTAATTTTTGGGCCCAACCCATCACTTAAATAGGTGTGGGCGGGATTACACAGGGACATTTCAGTTTGACCAATACTTGTAATGGCATCAGGACATCCCTACAGATTATTGGGTTGAATTGAATTGAATTGCTTTAGATAGTTTAGTGTGGAAAAAATGCAAAATTCATTCATTCATTCATTAACTTAATAAATTATTTGGACATACGATGTATAACAGGGCAGGAGTCAAAGTACTGAAGGAAAAGGTTTATATCCAGAGCTGCACTGGACAGGATCAGTTTCAGTGTGGGGATCTTCTGAAGGACCTCCCGCATCTTGGTGAGTAGAAAGTCAGTCAGACCATCACGCTCATGCACCTCATCCTGTTAAAAGACAACAAGTCCCTTAAACACACACACACACATTTGCTCAAAACAGAAACCAAACTGCAAGCTGATAAAAGCTTTGAAGAGGACTTAAAACCACCAACCCCACCCCTTAAAATGTTGTTATTGCTAACCTCTAGGTTTAGCGAAGAGGTTTAGTGAAAGTGGCTTTAATGCTTTCAGCCAGAGAGTAAAGGAAAAACCCTTGTGATCAGCCTACTTTTAAGTTAGTAAATAACAATCCTATACTCAATTTGATGCATTTCACAAAGTAGGATCATACAGTATGTCCTTTATTCTTGCTTCTTACCACAATGACATGTGTGACAGTTGTCAGGCTGGCATCTCCAGCCATCAAGGTTCTGAGGAATACTCCACTGGTGCAAAAGGTTAGCAGTGTCTTGGGAGAGACCCTGAGGATTTAGAGTCAACAGTTAGGGCGACTGTGGCACAGGAAGGTAGAGCGGTTGTCTACCAATCTCACAGTTGTTGGTTCAATCCCCGGCTCCTCCGGTCACATGTCGAAGTGTCCTTGAGCAAGACACTGAACCCCAACTTAGTTGCTCCCGGTGAGTGTTGGCCAGCTGCATAGCAGCTCCCCCATCGGTGTATGAGTGTGTGTGTGTGTGTGATTGTGAGTGTGGATGGGTAAATAAGAAGCAGTGTAAAGCGCTTTGAGTGCCAATAGGTAGAAAAGCGCTATATAAGTGCAGACCATTTAGTTAGTTACTTTCACAGTAAGAAATGCAAGGTTGTTGTTTGTTTGCTTATTTCAGGGCAATTTCAGTTTCAGTTCAAAGACACCCCAGCGATGTTGATGGGGGAGAGGAAGGGCTGCTTTTCACTTGCCCCTCTCATCCATGTATTGAATTGATGACTTTACAATCAATAGCTCAATCAACTAAACATTATGCTGTCATTCTGATATTTTCCCAAAACACTAAATTGTCAGATTGTGAAATATGTAGCCCATTTAGCAAACATTGTTTATTGGAAAATTAAGTTGAATAGTTTAGGTTCATGAGCAGCACACAAATAGTGAATGACCAGATGTTGGGACTTGTGTTTCATTACAATCTGCTCAAAATGAGAAAGTCCCTTATTTTTACTACATAACGTCCAACCACTGGATAGAAAAAATAATTTTTTCCTCCTTTTTTTAAATATAACTGGATAAAAGCACACACAAGAAAATGCTCTGGCTGGTGACTATCAATTGGTTCAGTTAGAAAAGAACACTGAAACTGGCCACTTTCAATTACATGACAAAAAAAGCTTTCAGCTCTGGTCTAGCATACCTGCTTTCCAGTCTGATATGATAGCCAACAGTCTGGCCAACACTTTCTCCTCTCTCTGCTGCAACTCTCTCAGCCACAGCAATGGCAGCGAGGCGTCTTGGCTGAGTACAGAAGATCCTGCAGGGCTCTCTATTTCTGTTGCATTCATCTAGCAGGAACTGTGGAATCTGGACAATCCACATGACTCTGATTTAGCATTTCACGAGCAGTCCAAGTGCCCATGCCACTGTAATTTTCATAAATTATTTTTTCAAAATTATACCCTTTTGTCCACCAATATTTGTAAAACAAGTTACTAGTTATTATTAGCATAGAAAATCCCAACAAAAAAAAAAAAAAACACGTAACCAGTTACACCAAAACAAGGTTGTGTTCCACCTTTTAACTCCTCCGGTTCACACCCCACACATGGTCCACCAAGAAAATCTTATTTACTGTGTCATGTTTATTTGGTCACTAGCACAGAACTGATAGGCAAGTGGCTTCACAGTAGACTAATTAGCAAACACTGAGTGCAGGTAGTGGTCATAGGGTTGTAGTGTCAAAGTGTCACATTGCAATTAGTTCTGATGGCTTTTGAGATTATGTACAATTAAAAATATATATTCAACCCACCAAAGTGACTGTAGGAGTGACCCAAATTTAGCAGGTGTCATACACCTGGCATGATTCCAGCATGTCATACCCACCTTTGGGGTTCATATATATTTCTGAAAGCTTGACACCAATTTGTACATGAGCACAAACATATGGTTTTCATCTATGATTTTAGTCTTTATATAATTAATGATTAAACGCAAAAAAGCTAAAAAAAAAAAAGTAAAACGTACCTTTACAGTTTTGGAATTTTCTGTTTTTAAGTTGAAACTGTCAGAAATGTGATAATTATAAGAAGAGGTGGTTCTAATCTTTTGGCCACCTTATTCATTTTAAATTGGGTGGACAAAATATTAGAACCACCTCTTCTTAAAATGCAATGCAGTACGATTCCACTACCCACTTCAACATAAATAATTAACATAAAGTAGAATATTCACTTTCTGACAGTTTCAAATATTTCCGTTCATGGCAGAGCTACTGCAGTGGACTGCATTAAATTGTTCAGGTGTACCTAATAAAGTGGCCAGTGAATGTATATTCTATGAGTGTGTGTTAGTACAGGTAAAAATGTATGTTTATGTGTAGATACATGATTTTTTTTCCCCTGAAAACTGCAGGAAGTATTGTGGTGTGAGCTACAGAGGAAATTGACTTCTAGAAAGGCATCATAATTATTATGATGTCAAATGAGAAGGACGGCACTGAGGGCTGTTTAAGTGGATTGGAGTCGGGAGCTATTCAAATGCAAAGTATATGTCTGTCTGTATATGCCACTGCAACAAACAGTGTCTGGATGGTTGGAGACTTTGAAAGCTACTAGCTTGTTTTCACACAGTTGCATGTGTACTATTTTTGCTATGTCTTAATAAAGCACATACAATCATCAAGTTACTCGCAATTTCTTTTCCTCAATTATGAATATTTAAGTTATTTAATGTAGTGAAACACCCAGGGTAACATGAATATATGTAACAATAGTCAGCAACTGCAATATAGGCCAATTCTACACAATAAAAATAAACAATTATTAATAATAGTAAAATGCCAAATGGAGTGGTTAACCCAAACCAGTATTACAGTATAATGGTCCAGTGTGACTTAGAGCAGCAGATCTACCAGCGAATCACCAGTAATTTTTTTCACAAGTGGCAGTTTCATCAAAGGCTGGAATGAGTGCTGCTAGTCTGCTATTCAGATCATAGTTAGACTTTAAAACCACTGTCCACTGGCCTCCCACTGCAACCATTACCCCCCAGATGCCTGTGATTTGTTTCTGACAGTTAATGCCACCAGAACAGGAATGTTAGACTGTAAATGGCTGCCTGGCATTAATAAGCTTTTCGGGTGTTTCACTTTTTCATGCAGTGTTGTTTGACGTGCAATCTTAATGAGATTAACATTAAATGTGCCCTGAGTGATTTAAAACACAATGCATGTTTGAGACTAATATTATTTGAAACAAGATAAACTATTATGTTTCTCATTGGATTTTCCAAAATTTGTGAGGGTTTCACATTTTGTTTACCACTTTGATAAAGCTTATAGTTAGTTATAGTCATGCTGTTATAGGCTTAGACTGCTGGGGGACCCACCCCCCGATGCACTGAGGTCCTTTCCTCGTCTTGTGTCTTGTCACCACTGTATGACAACAACTTTGTCTATTCTTTCTCCTTCTCTGTCTCCCTCTCTCTGTCCATTTCTGCAGGTGTCCCTGGATTTGGAGCCTGGTTCTGCTGGAGGTTTCTCCTGTTAAAGGGAGTTTTTTCCTCTCCACTGTTGCATAGGGCCTGCTCTGTTGTTGGGTTTTCTCTATACATCTTTATAGTTTTGATTTATTCTGTAAAGTGCCTTGAGATGACTTTGTTGTTAATTGGCAATAAATGAATGAATTGATTTTTACAGCACCCCATGCCCTAAAAACACAATTTTCAAATTACATGACTTTTCCAGGTTTTCCATGACCGTACAATCCCTGCATCTGAATCACTATTTTTAACTCTCTATCTTCACTTTCAATTGTCCACTTTCTATAGAGGACTTTAACACCTGCCGAAAATGTAAGAAAAACAAAATTTATTCTTTGTTCACCTTACTGCTTTCTGTATGGACGTGAGAGTAAGTCATCAGAGTGCATTAGCAAGCTAATTAGCAGTCAACACAAAGTACAGCTCAGGCTTATGGGAATGTGATTTGGCACCAAAGTCTTTGATAGATTTTAATTTCAACAACTAAAAAAGGGTTGAGCTAAATACATTTTTATTGATCTGTCAGACAGGCCTACCTGTGTAGTTTTTCCAGAGCCAGTCTCCCCCACTATTAGCAGCACTCTGTTTTCTCTGATGAGCTGGAGGATCTCTTCCTGGCGTTCATGGACAGGCAGGGTGCGCCGAAAACTGTCTAGTTCTGATGGACTCCTTCTCTGGGGTATCATGGGAATGCCATTGTTTAAGCGCCCACTTGCCCTATTCTTGTCACAGCTGTTGTCTGCGAAAAAAGCTGAAGAAAATTACATGACCCAATAAAACACCCACCAACTGTATTTCACATTTCAAATTATATGATCAAAAGGATTAGGTGGTTTCCTGACATTACTGTAAACATACGATACAGTACATAAATTTGATCACTATTTAACAATATGAAGAGAATGAAAAAGTGAAGTTATTTTTGTTTTGCCTCTAACTGACAATGCTCATAAGCCCATGTGCGCATGCTTACATGCAAATATTTTCAGGGCTATCTGGTTGCCAACAAAGATGGGGAACTACCAACCTTAGCAGGAATTAGTAGATAGCAGCCAGACTTTATTAATTATTACTAATTTGAAGAAGCATGGCCTAAAACAAAGAGGGCTAGATTAAGACAAAAATGTTGAGTGGTTTGTGTTAGGGAAATACATAATTCCCTTAAATGTTCTAAAAACACTAAGTTCTAGAAAAAGTGGAATACCTCCCTGTTGAAGTTTAAAGTCGGCCACCTAAGGTCATGTTAATCAAAACTTTCCACAAATGACAGAATTTCTTTTAACAATGATGACTTCTGAAGCGGCAAGTAAAACAAACCCAATTAAAAAACCAGACAAAAAATGACATTTATCCATTCATCCATTAACTGTCACCGCTTATCTTGTGTGGGCTGTGGTAGTGCTGGAATCTATCCTAACTGTCATCCTGCGAGAGGTTAAGTGCACCCTGGACAGATCGCCAGTCTATTGCAGGGCCCATTTAGTCATTTAGTTACTTTGGAAATGATTTAATTCTAAATGCTTGTGTATGGAAAAGAAAATGTTAATTTCTAGCAATATAACTGCGACTAGTGTGAAATCGGGGTCACATTTCAATCAGCAGAAAACCATCGGCCTCCCACTCATATTATGTGAGACGTAAAACAAACACCCTCTTAATGCTACACTAACCAGCTGAACTCGTTTAGAGGAGAGTTCAGTGAAGAGACAACACATTAATAAAAGAAGAGCATGTCAAATGAAAACATCACAATGTAAGTAGTAACTTACAAGCCATTAAGTAAGATTAAAGTGGTTTTGCAGAGCACTGGTTTAAATTAGACAGTAACTAATCCTACCCTGCATGCTAATCTGTGTGCACAATGCACATTTGGGTAATGTTACTGCTTGATACACTTTCTAGTTTCTGAAAAGTTTTTTTTTTTCCCATACTTTGGAGAGAATGAAAGGAGAAGACAACAGAAGAGGGAAAGAAATTTAGGGTGCTGTGATACTGTTTTGTAAAATTTAAGATGGTTGAAAACCATCATACACAATGATGTTTTAATGGAGACATATGTCGCAGGGACTATCAGACACATCATACTGGTGTGACTGTATGCATTAAAGAGTTAAACTAAGCATTTATGAAATGCTTTATGGATTTCAAATTATCAAGACACATATCCCAGGGCTCAATGTTAACACTTGCCTGCTTGCCATGATTGAACTCTTTGTAATCATTTAAAATCCTTTCTTCATGTAAAAAGCTGACACATTGGGGCTGTAAATTGCATGCGAATGCAGTCACTGACACTTACCATGTTCAGCAGCCACAGACATGCTACTTTTAATGTTGGTCTGTATCTCTGTGCGTTCCCTATTGCTGATGGGAAACCTTTGAAGCAGGCTGCGGATGAAATATAGAGAATTGTGGGAGAGTATGAGGGGCATGGTAGGCCGAGGTTTCTCCAAGGCATTCTTCTTCCTGATGGTGAGGAACCGATTTGGTTCTTTGCTGAAACAGAGAAAAGTCTTCATTAACATGTTTGTTGAATATAAGTGAGCCTTGCGTGAATAACATGCCATAAATTCAAATGGTATAAAGAAACAAAAGAATAAAAAATAAAAATAAGAAACTTAAAACGTATCTTACAGTGCTTATAAGAAGTATTCACCCCCTTGGAAGTGTTCCCCTTTTATTTCTTTTCAATCATAGTCAATATAAATTACATTTATGTGACGTCAAAATAAATACAAATTTCTACAAAGAAACATCAAGTAATTAAACATAAAAAACAGAAAATATGTAATAGCACAGGCAGTGAGAATGCTGATTATTGAGTGTGGAGAGGGGGATTCTATTAACTGGCCCTTTTGTTACTCATGGTTTCAAGGTTCAAGATTCAAAGAACTTTATCCCATAGGGAAAACACCCCAACCAAACCAAGGAGAAACCACATAGAAAAATAAACAAATACAAAATACTGAAATACAGACAAAATCAAAGTAAGATAGATACGGTAGATAAAAATGTAATTTAAATTTAAACACACACACACACACACACACACACACACACACACACACACGTGATAAAACTTACCCTTTGCTTTTAGAAATGTATCCCAGGGACTGTGCCATTCGATGAATAAAAGCCCTCTCAGTACTGGACAAGGAGGAGGGAAATTCCATTTCTGTTCAGCCAAGGAATAAAATATTACGTATTTTACTTTGTAGATATGGATGATATCCTTTTGTGGAAATTCTGTCACTTTACTTACTAACTTATGTCAAATAGAATTACAAAGATATGTTTGGTTCTCCTGTGTTATTGAATACACCTTTCTGACAGCACCAAATCCAAAACGGCTACAAACCTCCACAAAATTCGACAGACTGCCAAAATGGCAACAGAAGCCAACTGTAAAAATACCTAAATGATCTTTAATGTATTTGTGTAACCTTCAAAAAATGTACTCCTTTTCTGACATTTCAAAATAAGGGTATGCAGACTTGTACACCCAACTTTAGAAGACAGTCAGTACATGCTGGAGCAAATGTCGACGACCCTGGAGCACATCAGGAAATAAGATCATGAAGCTTATGCAAATAAGACATGAAAAGTCTGCCTTTACCCGTCACTACCAACAGTCAGCCAACAGAATTCTTTAACCTCCACCTTCATTTATGCCTTCCTGACGCAATCTCAGCCCATTCCCCTCCCTGGGCTTGGACCAGCACTTGGGGAGGGTTACGTCAGGAAGGGCATCCGGCATAAAAACTGTGCCAAATCAACATGCAGACAATGATCCGCTGTGGCGACCATGAACTCATGGGATAAGCCGAAAGGACAACAACAACAACCACTGCTCAACTTAACCAAGACCCATTAAAAGTCCATCAGCATCATTTGCTGTAAACATCTATGTTCTGAACTTCCTGTCCCCATCTTGGAGAATCATAAGACACACAACCCGATTTCACCTGCTCATGATTTAGCCCCTGGTGCCCAGCTACATGTCTAAGTGGCATCCTCAGACTCAATCCTTGGCACCCAGTCTCCCGTCTCTCATCCAATCTATGAATATTTGACTCAAAAAAAAAAAAAACTGCAAGGTGGCATTTGATTATGTGTCAACACCCCGCTCTATCCTGGCTATTTCAGTGTGCTGCCCTTTTAGGTTGATCTCGAATTACTAAGAGGTCCGACTTTACTGCCTCAGTCTCTCCCTATCTGTACTGGGGACTCACAGGGGTTTAGCCAGTGTGCTGTGAAGCTGTCAAGCTCTTGTTGGGTGAGGTAGAGCAGTCGTCCACCAATTCAAGGGTTGTTGGTTCAATCCCCGGCTCCTCCAATCACATGTTGAATTCAGCTGAGCGTAGGCCAGCTGCATAGCATCAGTTTGTGAGTGTGAATGGGTGAATTCGAAGCAGTTTAAGGCGCTTGAGTACCATTAAGGTAGAAGAGGGCTACATACAGTGCATCGAAAAAGTATTAATACACACGTTCCACATTGTCATGTTATCACCACAAATGTCATTATATTTTATTGGGATTTTATGTTAGACCAACACCAAGTTTTACATTATTGTGAAGTGAAAGTAAAAGTTTAAATGGTTTTCAAACTGTTTTACAAATTAAAATCTGAAAGGTGTGGTGTGCATTTGTATTCAACCACCTTCAGCTGCACTTACAGTTACAAGTCTTGGTTTATGTCTCTACCAACTCTGCTGTGTTCCTTGGACTTGATGATGCTTTTTGTTTATTAATGTTCTCTAACAAACCTCTGAGGGCTTCACACAACAGGTGTATTTATACTGACATTAAATTACACACAGGTGGATTCTATTTACTAATTAGGTGGCTTCTCAAAGCAGTTGGTTCCACTGGATATCACTGTATCAGAGCTGAATACAAATGCATGGTACTCTTTTCAAGTATTTATTTAGAAAACAATTCTAAAACTCATATCATTTTCTTTTCACATCACAATTATGTACCACTTTGTGTTGGTCTATCACATAAAATCCCCATTAAATACATTCATTTTTGTGGTTGTAACATAACAAAATTTGGAAAAGTTTGAGGGGTATTCATACATTTTCAAGGCACTGTAAGTGTGACCATGTACCATTTCACTGGCATCCTGACACAAGGAGCATGTGCAATTCATGTTTACCAATTGCTCAGTAAACTGGTTAAACAGTTGAACCCTATTGGGGGAGGGCTACTGTAAGCCCTCCCCCAATAGTGTAAAAGCTGGCTATGGATTTGACTCGCTGCAATTGTTCGATTAGAGATAACAGAAAGGCCACGTAGCAAGGAAATGGTAAATGGTCTGCACTTAAATAGCTCTTTTCAACCAATTGCCTCTGAAAGCGCTTCACACTGCTTCTTATTCACCCATTCACATTCACAATCACACACCGATGGGGAAGCTGCTTATCAGCTGGCCAACAATCACCAGCAGCAATTAAGTTGGGTGACCTGAGGAGCCGGGGATCGATCCAACAACTGCGAGATTGGTGGACGACCCCTCTACCTTCCTGCGCCACAGTCGCCCTTTTATTTCACAACACAAAGGCAAAAAAAGACCAACAGCAAAATGGTCAGTTCAAACTAAAGTTTGCAGTACATCACAGAGAGTCATTTGGATTGTGACATCTCGTTATCACAAGAACATTTGTTTTATTGTCCCTAGATAGTGAAATAAATATTCTGATATTACAAGATAAGAACTTTAAAAAAAAAAGATGCCTCACTTTTCATAAACATGTTTAAACCTGACTGAAAGAGGACTTTGA
This sequence comes from Channa argus, assembly GCF_033026475.1. Lineage (NCBI taxonomy): Eukaryota > Metazoa > Chordata > Actinopteri > Anabantiformes > Channidae > Channa > Channa argus. The sequence goes on along the minus strand of NC_090214.1, from coordinate 21,728,677 downwards.
TTTGACAATGGGCCAATAACAATGTTTCTGTGATTGGCGACTTCACAGCAAAAGCCTCTACACTCTGAGTAATAGCTGAGTCATGACTGCACTGAGCCATGTGAGATCGCGCTCAGAGTAACGTGGCATTATGTACAAGACATTTTAGGCTACAAGCTCCATTCAGTGGAGTACATCATCTTCATCATGCGCATTCTACACCCACCAACCATAACCTTTAAAGTAGGCCCCCTCTTTGCTGCAGAAACAGTTCTGACCGCTTTGAGGCATGGCGTCTACTTAATCTCTTAGCTGTCAGTAGCAGATCCCTGTAAGTTGCAATGTGGACCCCACTTTACCCAAGTGTAGTAAAGTGCATTATCCTGTTGAATGAGACCTCTGCCATCTTGGAACACTGTTATCATGAAGATGTGTACTTGGTCAGCAAAAATGTTTAGGCAGGTGGTACATGACAGTAACAACTACATAACTGGCAGGACCCAAGATTTCTGAGAACAACATTGCACTAACTATTATACTGACTCTGCCTGCTTGCCTTCATCCTATAATGCATTGTGGTTTCATCTCTACCCCAGATAAGCAACGTGCACACGCACCGGGCCATCTACATGATTTATCTACATGCATTTTTTCTTGCTTCAGTTCTGATGCTCCTGTTCCCACTGTAGGCACTTTTGGCAGTGGATACGGGTCAGAATAGGCAGCCTAACAGACCTGTGGCTATGTGGACCACTATGTAAAAAACACAGCACTGCCACCTCTCTTTTACAACCAACATTTACTTTTTCACATATTTAAGCTATGGTAGCTCTTTTCCTTGTCACAACCTGGCCCAACAAGGTCTGGCTTAGGCCATTACATAGTTGTATAATTTGAGCACTGTCCACAAGGACCACAACAAAAAAAAATGGTGGATTCCTTAGACGACCAAGAAGAAGTATTAAGCCACTTTCACACATGCACTGATATCTCGAAATTCTCCTGACTTTGTCCGGAGGGGTAGTATGTGTGAACGAAATGTCCAAGTGCGATGCTCTAGACATCCTGTGAGCCCCCAAGTACAAAGTCTGTATTATGGGATGATCTTCTGCTGTGTGCTACATGTGTGAAACACAACTCTGGATCATTTCTGGGGCTGATTTCTCCTGATATTGTGCAGGGTTCAAATGTGAAACAGGCTTCAGAGGACTTGACGTTATGAGAATGAACTAACCCATCTCTTGAATTGCAAGAATGTTTAAAAGTCATTAAGTTACTCTATAGTGATTTTTAAACAGACAGGCTGCCATGCAAGGTCTGACCCACCAGGAGCAACTTGAAGTTCAGTGTCTTGCCTAAGGAAACTTCGACATTTAGCCAGGTGGAACAACTGGGTCAGTGGCCACTGACAAACTAACTAAACTGAACAGTTAAAACAGTGCTATACGTAAAAACGTAAAAATTTTGATAAGAATTCACTTCCAGGTCCAACATTAGGCACTTCTAACAACTCACATTGTTATCTCCAAATTAAAATGTCACTCTTCTTTTCACTCTTTAGATATTTCCTCTGAACTCTTTCCTTTAGGACAGCAGGCCGTGCATTTGTTTTGAATTTCACGTAGCACAGCATGTAACTAGCGTATTGATATTCCCACCATATTAAAGAAATATGTCCTGAATTGGGAATGTACAGTTAAAAAACGAGCACTTCTGGAATCTGTAAAGACTTGACAGAAGCAAATAAGTTTGGTAAGTGGTACGATGTAGAAGCTTGCCAGGTTTAAGGTACATTTTAATCATTAGCATGACGAGCCATGAGAAATTTCAGCTGTGGGCTTGGCTTCACGTCCACTGTTAAATTAATAGGTAAACATACTTAAAATCACATCTTTGCATGGGAAGTTTACAGTTTAAAGTGTATATTTTCCCTCAAAATGCATCACTAAAGACAGTATAAGTTTGTCCAAAGTGAAATTGTTCCTAAATACATATGGAAGCATGAGTGATTACAACAATAGCCTCAATCTGACAAAATAATCAACCCAACATAATCAGTGAGTAAATATTGTTAATACCTTTCTGGTCGCTGTAGCGAAACTTCTCTAGAGAGAGGTTTACTGCTATCTTGACTTCTTCATCAATGTGAATTTCTTTTAGGCCCCTGGAAGCACGGGGTGTTGTTTTCTGGCTCTTAGCATGTTTCGAAGCTGAAACTGTTTTCAACATGATGCACTGCAACAGAACAACAACAACAATTTACAATGAGAATGAAAACAGCTTATCTTTGTATGTAAAGACCTAGTTGTAATTGATTCTTTTTGGATTTTCCCATGGGAGACAAAACATCAATCAAACTGCTGAATATCGTTCTACATCCCTGAAATGTATCTAGAATACAAGTGCAGTACTGTGAACAAGTGGACTACAAAGCACAAGCTGTTAATGTGCATTACACACTTGTTACATTCTAACTTATTCTATTTTTGCATAAATATGGCCTAAAACAAGAGTATCAAATTATTACTTATTGATTCACATGCTGTGAGGGTTGTGAATAAAATTATGGGCCAGACATTTATATGTCTGTGTAAAAAAATTTAATAATATATTTAATTCCACTTAATTCTGATACATTAATATAACATATGTAGTCTGGCTTCACTGTAAGGCATGATTCACAAATAATGTTTTTTGCAGCTTAAAACATTGACTTGACGTCAGTGAGAATCTTCTTCTTCTTCTTTTCCTTTCAGCTGTTCCCTTTCAGGAGTCACAACAGTGAATCATATGCCTCCGTCTAACCCTGTCCTCTGCATCCCCTTCTCTCACACCAACTAACTTCATGTCCTCCCTTACTACATCCATAAATCTCCTCTTTGCTCTTCCTCTAGACCTCCTGCCTGGCAGGTCCAACCTCAGCATCCTTCTACCAATATATTCACAGTTTCTCCTCTGAACATGTCCAAACCAGCTCAATCTGGCCTCTCTGACTTTATCTCCAAAACATCTAACATGAGCTGTCCCTCTGATGTCCTCATTCCTGATCCTGTCCATCCTCGTCACCCCCAAAGAGAACCTCAACATCTTAAGCTCTGCCTCCTGTCTTTTCTTCAGTGCCACTGTCTCTAAGCCAAACAACATCGCTGGTCTCACCACCGTCTTGTACACCTTTCCTTTCATTCTTGCTGATACTCTTTTATCACACAACACACCTGACACTTTTCTCCACCCGTTCCAACCTGCCTGCACTCGCCTCTTCACCTCTTTTCCACACTCACCGTTGCTCTGAACCGTTGACCATAAGTACTTAAAGTCCTGCACCTTCTTCACCTCTGCTCCCTGTAACCTCACCGTTCCACCTGGGTCCCTCTCATTCACACACATGTATTCTGTCTTGCTGCGGCTAAGCTTCATTCCTCTGTTTTCCAGAGCAGACCTCCACCTCTCTAGATTTTCCTCCACCTGCTCCCTGCTCTCACTACAAATCACAATGTCATCTGCAAACATCATAGTTCATGGAGATTCCTGTCTAACCTCATCTGTCAGCCTGTTCATCACCAGAGCAAACAAGAAGGGGCTCAGAGCTGATCCTTGATGCAGACCCACCTCCACCTTGAACTCCTGTCACACCTACAGCACCTCACCACAGTCTTACAGCTCTCATACATGTCCTGCACCACTCTAACATACTTCTCTGCCACTCCAGACGTCCTCATATAATACCACAGCTCCTCTCTCTGCACCCTGTCATACGCTTTCTCTACATCTACGAAGACACAATGCAACTCCCTCTGACCTTCTCTGTACTTCTCCATCAGCATCCTCAAAGCAAATACTGCATCTGTTGGACTCTTTCTAGGCATGAAATCATATTGCTGCTCACAAATGTTCACCTCTGCCCTTAGCCGAGCTTCCACTACTCTTTCCCACAACTTCATTGTGTGGCTCATCAGCTTTAATAAGGGCACCTTTGAATAATACATAAAAAAACATAAGAGGCAGGAAGCTTACTCCACCCTTTTATAAATTGAAAAGGAGCCAACACTGTGACATAATGAATTGAAAACGACTATGTAAATCTGAAGATCCTCAGTAAATAGCAGACGTTCCCTCACTTGACACCAACAAGTGCAGAGATACCCCAGGTTACAGCCTTACTAACGTTGTTCATTAATGTTGCTTACAGCTGTGGCAGTTTAACCTACTTAAGGAAAAAGTTCAGGCACTTTCCTATTGTGGCAGAGTCTGGTCTTTCAGAGGGGAGAGGGTTAACAACTGTGTCTGTGGATTTGTCGTTGCACATTTCAGTTCTTTTTTTAAACAGAAGGAGCATCGATCGTTCAGCAAACGTTCAGCAAAAGGCAAAGCTACAAACCTAAATTAAATGGAGTGACATCTTGTTTTATTTGAGTATATTGTATAATTTTACACTAAAGAACTTTCACAACTAAGTAAACTTCACCTGAGTAACAGTACTTTTGCGTAACTAAATTAATTTATACCTCTGGTTTGTTTGCCCGATGCTCGTCTGGGACTAGTTCTTGCGGACTGAGGAAACGTGATGACCAGTAGGTCCGTGTAATTTGTAAAAGTGACCTTCTTAAATGAATAAGCAGTGAATGACGTGTAGTTGTGAAACGTTTGCGCCAAGCTAGCTACGTTTACTTTAAGGAGCCCATCCACAAGTGTTGTCACTGCTATCGAAACACAGAATATTATTGTAAAGCTAGCTAAGTTAAAGCTAACATTAGCTGCACGCTTGCAAAGAATAAAACTGTAACTAGTTACATATCCAACCTTGTCATCAAATTAATAAACTCAGATACTGTACTTTGCTTAGAGTCTTACGCTCCGACAGTGCTCTAAAATTACAGCACCCAGTAAACATATGAAAGACGTGCTCCGGTAAAATAATTCTCGCTTTGCTTCCTTCTTTGACACTGGCGCTGTAACGGACCAATGTACATCCGGTACGACTTCTTCACAATAAACGTTTTTTCCACTGATGTAAAAAAAAAAAAGAGCACTAGTAGGAGCGAAGAAAAAATGAATAGGAGCAAAGTAAGCTGCCTATAATAAACAAAACAGTAATAAGAAACAACTGAGTTTCTTTTTGGCTCCGTGAAGCACGATGAAAAACGAGGCTCGAGATTTTCAAAGTAAAATCAGAGTAACACGGAATCATGATATCCAGCAAAATACGTGTTTGATTTGCAAATCAGGTTTTGTCTCAGGGAGAACTGGTGAAACTAATCTAAGGCTTCAATGGTTGTAGTGCTTGAGATAGATCAGATAAAATACTTAAACTGGTCAGGAGTTAGTTGAGTGTCATGTTCAATTGCAAGTTAAAAATATGTCCAATATATCCATACACTTAAGTAAAAGTACAAATAAACAAAAAATAATGTACTTTAGTAAAAGTGTAGTTATCCACTGTAATTTGTACTTAAGTAAAAGTAAATACATGATTCATAATTTGCTTCAATTAACAAAAGTAAAAGTACTTGACTATTTTTTTTCTGTCCTTTTTCTGTTGAAGAGTGCTGCTTCATGTTTGGGGGATGTTAACTAATTAAGGGTAATAGACATAAATCATGGGTTGATGCTTTTTTCTGTTTTATTTCTAAACTACTGATGTCCAGTAAGAAGAGGTACGCTACATCTTTTTTGACCATGGTAGGAGAAACTGACACTATCCCCGTCTCTCTAGTGATTAATATTCAAAAATAATGACAGAAGTAATTTATTATGACATGTGGAAAGATAGACAGATAGATAAATAGGTATGTAGATAAACACTTTATTGTACATTGTCATTGTACAAGGATGTACAACGAAATTTAGATACACTCCTTGGGTACAGACTCAAAAGAGTATATAAATTAATAGACATAAAATGCATTAAAAATTAAGATACAGGAAACACTTGTCAAAAATACAGTTTCATATAAAACCAAACACTCCAAGGTATACATTAAGTGAGGTAGACTGAGTTCAGAGAATGTCCATATTTCTCTTAAAAAAGAGAGAAAATCCTGATAAAATATTGCAGAGTAAACTGTGCTGTCTTCATTGGGAGTAGTTTTTAAGGTCATTGTTCAGTGTGCTTATGGCTCTAAGGTAAAAACTGTGCATTTTAATGGATCTGTTTCGTTTACCCGAGGCCAGCAGTTCCAAAAAGTGATTGAAAGAGTCTCTGAGAATGCTGCTTGTTTTTGGCAGACAGTGGAAGGGCTGGGAGCTGGGAATTAGTGATGGTCTGTGCAGTCCTGAAGATTTTCTGCAGAGTCATATCACGCCAGTGTCAGGACCCTCTTAATGATGCCGCATTACTATGACCCAAGCAGATGCTGTGAGAGATTTATTTTCCTGAGTGTTCTTAAAAAGTATAACCTCTTTTGTGCCTTTTTGACCAGCAGTCCATGAGAGGTCCTCCGTGATGTGGATACCCAGGAATTTAAAGCTTGCTACACAGACAAGGTGTAGGTCTCAACATCATTGTCCTTAAACAGTGTCCATTCAGTATCCCTGAAGCGGTCAGATGTTTCAGATGCTCTTTCTGGCCCCACTTGCACACTAGCAGTTGGCTTGACTGTGTGAAAAGAGGTCTATAAGCTGGAGTTAAGAACAATGATATGTGATCAGATCGTCCCAGATGAGGCAGAGATGGGCAACATCTTGATGTTACTATAAACAAGGTCCAGAGTTTTATTTTCTCTAGTGGGACAATAGACATGTTGGTAGATTTTAGGGAGGACAGTCTTCATACTGTTTAAAATCACCTGCTATTAAAAACACTCCATCTGGTTGAGCCACTTGTTGTTTGCTACTGGCAGTTAGCAAGTAGCCCAGAGCGTAGCAGTGTTAGCATTGGGATGTATGTAAACAGGAGTGATTATCTCTTGAGACAGATAGAATGGGGCGACATTTTACTGCTAAATACTGCAGTATTAGGTGCAATATGTGTCCATTATTGTGGCTTTTTTGCACCACTTGTTATTCGTGTGAACACAAAGCCCCCCCTCCTCTGCTCTTGTCATTCGTTCGGTCAGTGTGCTAAAGCCATTCGCCAGCTCAATATTGGCCTCCAGGATTGTAGGATTAACATAACATAACAGTCTCCAATGTTTTTCTGTTTGCTGATGGTAAGTTCCAACTCCTCGATTTTGTGGCATGACGTCACTGTAACTCAGCCTCAAATAGAAATGTAGAATAAAAAGTGTATATATTTGCTGTTAGATGCAGTGGGAAAAAAAATATTTAAATCTATTTAAATAGAGTACAGATACGTGAAAATTGTATTTAAGTACAGTAACATTGTACTTGTACTTGGTTACTTTCCACCTCTGGCTAAGTCAAATGAATTGTCCAAAAGGTTAAGGGATCACTGCCTTTCACTAAATGTTGCTGGAGACATTGTTGGAAGCATAGTTCACAAATTGAAAGTTAAAGGGACAGTGGCTAAAATACCTAGATGTGCAGATAAAGAAAGCTAGGAAAGCTGCTTAGTTTCCCGGTTACCTACTTGAGTGAGTGCAAAAGACCTGCAGCAAGACTTGGTGGCAACAGGAGCTGAGGTTTCACTTTGCACAGTGCAGATAAGGCTGAAGAGTTTCCATGTTAGGCACTGGAAACCAGCAACGTGTGGGAAGCAACTATGGATTCATTCAAGTATCAGGACGCGTGTCTCTCCTTTTATAGACTCCCTATGGCTGTGTGTCAAGTGTTTTCTTTGGTCCTCTAAAATTTACTAAACCTGATATGATGTAGTAATGCCATTATAAAATATTACAGAATAAGACCATACATTTTCCATATATTTGATGGAAAGAGACAGGAGTTGTGATATTTCCCAAATGGGATTATTTTGCCCACTATTACCTCACTCGTGCGGGCACATACATGGCAATAGGGCAACATTTAGCTAGTCTTAGTTACATCTTCCGAGGTGGCCACTAGATTTCATTTCCAAAAAAGTCAAATATGTGCAACTTAAGTTAGCACTATCATAAGACTCAATTCTGTCTGTCCTGACCAGCTCTCCCACTCCCTGCTCTGATACAGCCTGACTGGGCTCTTTATGCTCCACCACACTCTGCACAGCCCTTCAGGTAGTCAGAGTTATCAATTTACAATAAACTAATCAAGCAGAAATTGTTGCTTTCCTCTGGTCTGGTCAGTTGAGTCTTGCTTTTTTACACTTTTAGAAGCTAACACAGAATTTCTGTACTGCTGCCAGTGGAGCATTTTTCTACAAAAGCAAATGGGAAAAATGTTGCACACTGTAACTTCACCCAAATGTTAGGTGTGTCACACTATTGTGTATATTTAGATTTATATTAAGACCCAAGTGAGGAGATGGCAGCGAGAGTGGGGGTTATGGTAAATTAGGGTTTTATTAGCAGAAAGCAAAGAAACAGAAAGTCACTCCGAATGGTGGAGAGGAACAAAAACAAAACAGCAACACAGGGAACTAAGCTAAATTTGGAAGCGAGGGAGGGAAAGAAAATCATCTCTATGGAGCAGGATTGACAAGGGAAGACAACACATACAGAAAACAACTGAGCCGATATTTAGTGCCAGCAGGGGAGAGCTGGGTTTGAGTAAGCAGAGGCACAGGTGAAAGCAATCAGGACTAACAAGATGGGTAAAAAAAAACTAAAGAAACTAAGAACAGGAAGTGGTGCTGAGGGACTACAAAATAAAAGCCAGGCGCAGGAAGTAAAGCCAGGGAAAGGTGTGCTGTATGTGTAGCATATGAGCCAACTAGGGTTTCCTCTGTTTTTGTTTGTATTGTATTTCGTTACTGTATTCTGTTACGTATAGGCCGTATATATACCGATGAAATCGTTGGTGACGTCATATGGCTTTGATGATTGCCTTGATACTTTGCCTTTGTAGTTTACCTTTTAAGTTTGTTGTCCAGTTGCCAAGGAAACCACGCATAGCAATGGTTTCGTTCGCTTCATCTCAGCTACTGAAGGTAGCAAAGGTCTAAATACAGGAGACACGGTAACTGGAGCAAAGGAACTGACGCGGGGCGACTGTGGCGCAGGAATATGGAGCGATTCTCCATCAATCTCGCAGTTGCTGTTTCCATCCCCGGCTCCTCGGAGCACATGTCGAAGTTTCCGGGAGCACGACATTGAACCCCAACTTAGTTGCTCCGGGCCCATCGGTGTGTGTGCGATTGTGAGTGTGACTGGGTGAATTAGAAGCGTAAAGTAAAGCGGTTTGAGTGCCAATAGGTAGAAAAGTGCTATATAAGTGCAGAACATTTATTACAAGGTAGTGGGGACAGCAACAAGGTAGAAAGTGGAAGGTTCAGTGTGTAGCTGTGGATGCACACGGTTTCTTACCGGATTTTTTTGGTTTAGACCAGTGGTTCTCAAAGTGTGGAGAATAAAGACATGAAATATTTGGCGCATACACTCAAAACAAAATGAGCACACACAAACAAAGGGATCGGTAATTACTGTAAATTAAAACATCAATTTGGGGACCGGGAGGGAAAAGTGGAACCAGGGCGAAGTAACGTTTTAACGTCGGCATGTTAATTGCAGCGGAACAAAATAAACACATTTTCACACAGAGAGGCAGCAGCGTACGTAGCGGGCATAACAGGATCATTGGATACATTTGTAACATGGACCATAAAAAAAACAGGCGATTCGGTGCCTGCAGACAAACAAGAGACAGGCGGTAATCAACCCAAAAGCCTGCTTTAAAGAAAATATGATGATTGCTCTTGGATTCACCGTAGGGATGGTGGGGGCAGAGGGGAGACCCATGTGTGTTTTGTGTCTTAAAATGTTGGCAGCAGACAAATGAAAAGGACACTTAGACAACACACCCCAAGTCATGTCAATAAGCCCCTCGACTTCTTTCAGAAAAAACTGGCAGAATATCGTCAGCAGGAAAGTCGCATGGTGAAATCTGCATCAGTGAACAGCAACTGCGAGCACAAACAGCCTCATTCAAAGCTGCATACACAATTGGCCGGTGCAAAAAACACACAATCGCTGAGCAGCTCATTCTTCCCGCTGCTGTAGACGTGGTAACAGTTATGCTGGATGATGAGGCAACTGCCGCAAAATTGAAAGCTACCCCACTGTCAAACGACACAGTTGCAAGACGATATTTCAGGTGATCTTGTAGAACGACTCAACGTCACGTTTTTCCTTTACAAGTGGACGAAGGTACTGACAGCAATAATGACGGTTTGTTCATTTCATATGTCCGTTTTGTAAGTTCTGAGTCACTGAGCGAGGATTTGCTGCTTTGCAAGTGCGTCCAGACCAGAGCCAGGACTGATGCGCTCTTCATGATTTTTGACAGTTAGCTCACAGAACACAAGCTAAAATGGGAGCAGTGTGTCCGGTTTTTGCGCTATAGTCAAAGCGCCTCAGCCCTGAATTAAATGAGATTGTGAGCGTGGTCAATTACATCAAAACTCGACCCCTCAAAGCACGACTGTTCTCCGCACATTGTGTGGAGATGGGAGCTGATCATTTGATCAATTCTTTGAGAATTTGAGTGAACGTGTAAAAGCCAGTGTTTCTGCCATGAGGGGATTATTTCTAAAATACTTCCTAAACAACAGTGCTCAGTGTGGTGAAATAAGTAAAGCTAAATGGTAACACAATTGTATTTTCTCTATTTTGAACTTGGTCGTATTTGATGTCATTAATGTAAAACTTGATGATACTTTAATAAATGTGAAAAATTTAAACTCTGCCTATTTTATTACCATTTTGATGGACAGGTGGGGCTTGAAACCCCCCCCAGAAAAAGTGGGGAATGACAGAAACAGTTTGAGAACCACTGGTTTAGCCACACGTTGAGAAACTTGTTTAATAAAACTGTCTGTGAACGTGTTTGTGAGTTTACTGTTCGTAAACGTCTATGTGCAATCAGTCAGTTATCGGCTAAGATGAGAAACAAATCTTCAATGTTGTTTATAGAACAATCGGGAATGAACTACTTGTTGGCTCATCAGATATGAGTACGATCGCCTCTACATGTACTTTAACCCTGTGTTTATGTCAGAAAACTCCAAAAGAATCAAACACTGCACAGCAAATTCTTGTGGGTTTCTTTTATTAAAGATGTACAATCAGTCTGCCTCAGCAAAACAATCATTTAATAATAAAAAAAAAACACAAAGGGCCATGTCTATGATTAATGAATGTCAACTTCATTTGCAACTGTTTTAATTTTATAGCATTCAGCTTACAAAGACCAAAGTTTTGAAGATCATATAAAACTCTGGATAAAAGTATTGTTAATAAAGTCAATAGCACTGTTAACACCAACTTTCTTTCACCATCCAAAACAGATTTGAGGCTCGATGGGAAGAATGGAGAAAATGATCAATGCCTAAAGTATTATGTATTAAAATCCAAATGCAGATTCACTGTCAGCTCATGTGCATTTAAAAACGATTATATTCATCTAAATGTTTCATTTAAAAAGAACAGTCCAAGCTGGCCAGTCCTCCCCTTATGATCTGTGTGTTGCCACAGTCAAATTGAGTTATGACTCTGTTTTGGACTGTTAGGATTCCACTTGTAGTAATTGTTTAAAAAAACAAAACACAAACAACTGAAAAAGGCAAACAGCTTTAGTGACATTTACTGAGTATGTTCATTGACGAGTAGGGATCTTCCCCAGTGTAAATGTGTGTCTGCAACAAAATGCAATAAGGAAAATGTACATGTTCTGAACATTCTTGCCTAAACATCAAGGCTGATTTCTCTGAAGCCACGGTTTGATGTTGGTTATAGGCAAGTCACAGTCCTTCATTGGCCATATCAGTAGTCAAAACATTTCATGATGGCATCTTTGTCAAATCTAAAATTGAGGAAAGTCTTGGAGGACAGAAAGTGCTCACTGTCTCTGCTGTGGATTGTCTGCTGACCATTGGAGCCATATGGAGCCACATCTGTGAAATAAAAAGAGTGTTCACATTTACATTATATTCATGGAAAAATTCAACCGACCATTGAATATTAAGAACTGCTCTCTGAGAGTCACCTGGGGCAGCCTGAGAACACGGATCCTCACTATCTTAGCTGCTATTGACATGCATGACATCATCTGATTAACTTCACCGTTTTCAGCTAGATTGAAATTTGCTACAGCTTTTTTAAAAATGTTGAAAACAAGATATTGGTGTGAGGCACATAGCCTCTTAAAAAATAAAGACTGATAAATCTAGTATCCATGTGTCTATAGTCTGGTTTAATTTTTACTAAATGTTTACTTGTTTCTATTGTTTAGATTTGCAACACTTTTGTCCAATGTTTTCTCAAAGAAATCTAATTGCAATTTGTGTAGGAAAATTGTACTGCATCTAATTTTTTGAGAGCTATATGGAAGTTATTTGCCATATACATCCATTCATTTCTGAACAACAATGGAGTTCTACAGCACAGACGAATAAGCTGGTATCAGTAAGCTAACCCAGGATGGAGACCGTCACTGATCCCCCCTGTAAGTTGAGGGAATTCATTATTGCCTGTTTGAGGACTAATAAAAATACAATAAATTCAGAAAATGACTCAAGTTATCTTTTAAGTGATTAGATTTGTTTCATGCTTGAAGTAACACGGTGATGTTTGTATTTAAGTATCAAAACTAAAGCAAAACTAAAGCTCTGTCAGTGCTTAAAGTGGGCTGGTACTCAGTACTAGCTTATCCACTTACGCTTTTGAATTACCACGAATATTTATGTTGAGGTCACATGAATTCTTTTCACACGTGTCAAACTCACATTGCATTGTCAAAGTCAATTAAACTCCGTATGTGCTCATATATGGCTATAACAACCTTAAAAATGTGCTTGGCCTAACCATCCTACTGTCTGTGCCAAGCTTGGAAAGGATTTGTACAGTTTAAACCAGTCGTTGACAGTAATTGTGTGATTGTGTTTATAAATGAACAGGAAACCCAACCCTTCTTCATACTGAAAAGTTATGGAACCCAGTGTGTTTCATATTTACTAACATAACCAGCACCTACATTTTCATAATAATTTTTGATCCTTAAAAGGTATTTCTCTATTCCAAAGGTTAGGATGAAAAACATATTAACACACAAAACAACTCAAATTTGACTGACACAGTCCAGAAATTATTTCATTCAGTTGAATTTGATTCACGATGTTCATTTTACATTAGACAAACACAAAAATAAGTTTATAGAAATTTAAGTTTGGATTTGCAATAACCGCAAAAAGACCTGTCTGCCATTTTTATTTATCACAATTTGGATATTGAAAAATTGCACTTTGATCAACAACTGAATTACTTTAGCATAATTTAAAAATTCATACCTCTCTCAAAACTATCTTGCAGTCGTCTGGGTTGAAGTCTTTTATCTTCTCTCTGTAGAAACAATTTAAGGTTGTACTGCTTATATTCAATTTATACTTATGGATCAGCATGAAAATCCTTTGTTAATTCTTTGCTATTTTAACATTGTTCAGAATTCACAGCAATGTTCAGGATTGTAAATTTTACTGGTACTTAGGTTGGAACTTATTTCTAAACTTTAGAAAAAACAACAATCTGAAAAAAACTTCTCCACTTATGAGTTTCACCTGAAGACTGGCTCCATTGTCACTGGCACCTTTCTTCACATAAGAGGAGTCTTGACATTTTTTTCCATTGTTCTTTAAGTTTGGGCTCTGCATCATAAAAAGCAAAAATTAGAAGTTAACTATGCTTGTAAAAGTTCTGTCTCAAACTGACATTTTCTCCTTAATATACAGATTTTGACATATGGGTCATACTACTACATACATAAAAAAAAAAAAAGAGTTAAAAAAAACATCAGTATTACATATCAAACAACTAAATCAAGCCATAGTCTGTTTTGTCATCTTTCCCAGATGCCATATTTTCAACTTTAATCCAAACAGGTCAGTGATGAAAAGAAACAGGGTGTCCAGTTATATAGAGTGTGGTGCAGGAAGGTAGAGCGGTTGTCCAGCAATCTCGCAGTTGTTTGTTCAATCCCTGGCTCCTTCGATCAATTGTCGAAGAAGAAAACAAGAACAACCCCCGGTTTCTGTTCAGCACTGTAGCCAGGTTGACTAAGAACCATAGTTCTGTTGAGCCTAGTTTTCCCTTAACTCTGAGCAGCAATGACTTCATGACTTTCTTTATGAATAAAATTGTAGCTATTAGAGAACGAATTCACCAGATCCTCCCCCCAAATATTAAAGATAGAGCTTCACATACAACAGTGCTAGAATCATCATAAGGCTCCACTCCCTGTTAGACTGCTTTTTACCCATAGATCTCTCTGAGCTAACTTCAATTATTACCTCATCTAAACCAACAACCTGTCTGCTAGACCCTATTCCAACTAAGCTGCTCAAGGAAGCTTTACCCTTAATAGATACGTTCATAATAGATATCATCAATCTATCTTTAGAAACAGGCTATGTACCACAGGCCTATAAGGTAGCTGTAATTAAACCATTACTTAAAAAACCCTGTCGTGACCCAGGTGTTTTCAGTGCTTCAAGTGGTGCATCTAGCAGAATGCTAAATGGTCTGCACTTACATTGTGCTTTTCTGCCTAATTGGTACCCAAAGCACTTTATACTGCTTCTTATTGACCCAATCACACTCACAATCACACACACAGTCACACACATATGAGGGAGCTGCTATGCAGCTGACCTACAGTCACTGGGAGCACCTACGTTGGGGTTCAGTGGATAACCAACAACCCTGGGTTTGGTGGACGACTGCTCTACCTGTTGACTTGCTGCCCCATAAGTAAGAAGTAACAGCAGATAAAAGTATATTCAGGACTACAGCTCTCACTGTACTATTTCAATCAAGTTTTACAACAGGTACACAGTCTGTAGGGAGTTTATACAGCAGCATAATGTTATCATTTAATTTTCTGCTCATAGTTGTTGAAAGTTTAATGTAACCACCATAAACCCTGATTTTAACCTGGATATTTTTATTTTTAAAAAATACAACAAGTCTGACATTACTGTTTCTTCAGAGGCTAAAAATTAGTGTCTGTCTGTCTGCACCAGAATGGACTGTTTAATGGTGGTGGAGTGTCTCTCGCAATTTTTAGATCTTATTTATTATTACATTTGATTGTGTTTTAATATAAAGTATCCAAGAAGATACTGTATTTCTATAGCACAGATATACAGGATATGTACAGTACAACACCTACACTCCTGCCACCAGCAGCCCTCCCCCATTTTATTTACAGGGCTGTTAGCACTTATAGTCAGTGATGGGGGTGCTGAGGGGTCTACTAAATCATGTTCAAACCCTCCCCCCTAACGGAGCAGTTCTCCAATCTATTAGGTAGTTAATAAAAAGTTGCATTTTGTGTTGACCTTGACTTTTACCGTTATGTTAAGCTATTTAAATTGTTCTTATTTCCTTTGTTTATTTCAATCAGCTGAAAGTTTGTACACTTACAATGCACATAATTTGCACTTGGGGGTTTAACAATTTTGACTGCAACTGTAGATGTAGATTATCATCATGATAAGTGTTTCCCACCCCTGTCTTGGTAAACACCAGCAAACATCTCTTTTTATTGCTTTAACATCTGTTGTAAGATTCATCCATCTTATTACAAATGGATTGCATGTTTGAGAGAAGGATTGAGAGGGAGCTGGCATCTGGCAGTCTATACTTAATCAGTCTGCATGTCTGTTACTAAATATTGCGCACCATAACCTTGTTATTACAGAAATATTAACCCTCATTTCACTGAGGTGTAATGCAAAGTGCAGCCTGTTTAAACACTGCCAACATATTGTAGGTTGTAATTGTAGCTGTGTTATAATGGCTAACTACAGCAGAGCAAATGTGTCTTTTCATACCTGGTTCAGGTCACACTGATTCAGCTGGCCCATAAGTTTCAGCTGCTTGTGTTTTGTCCAGCTGTCTCCAAGAAATACATCAGTACCCGGGAGATGGCAGAATTTTGATCTAAGAGATAAAAAAGAAAACAAAGTACATATTTAAAATTGTGGATGGTCAACTGATGGTAGAAAGGAAGTAGTTTTTTATTCTGTGCCCAAATGTAGTACTATGCAAAGCTTTTAAGCAGTTTAGATCTTAATGCTCTTGAAATAGTGGGGTCTGGTGGGTCAGGGGGTAGAGCATCGGTTTTGAACGCAAAAGGCCACGGGATTGAATCCCACCCGACCAGGTGTCAATGTGCAGAACAGGTTCCGCTGTGGCCACCCCAGAAAGGAGAAGCCGAAAGCCGTTCTACACGTTAATGTTCTTAGCTAACTTGAAATTACATCGGGGCCGAACATGATGGGTCCCAAAGTAAAGTGCGATACCCAGAAGGTCAGAGAATCAAAACAGGGATCAGATCAGAACCTGTTCATTGCTCAGGAACTAAGCAGTCGGCGCTTTGAGAAAGCTGAGTCATCATTCCTGCAGGTTCCCAGTATGGACAGAGTTAACAATAAAGTGACAAGTAAAAAAGAACAATGTTTTCACTGGTCAGTACAATTATTTTGTTGTTCCAGACTTTCTGCATTACACAGGTTTTAAAACAGAGTTTAAGTTTAGTTATAGTAGTAGTTATAGTTTAGGTCGCCACAGCCCTTGTGTGCTCATAGTCCAAGAATCACTAGTACTAACACATAAAAATAGTAAATAAAGGCCAAAACTTTCAAGAATAACAAGAGATGTTCATATTCACAAAGTCTGTTGTACTTATCATACCGATTTGCATACCCTCAACTATGTTAGCGTGATCAAATGAATTGCAATTAATTGCAAAGTCCCTCTTTACCATGAAAAACAAATTTCCACTGCAGATCAATTTGTCATTCTGATTGAGCTGGAATAACAAACAGGAAGCTTTAAAAGGAGAGTGTTGATTAAAATCATTGTTATTCCTCTATTAACCATGGTTACCTGCAAGGAAACACAAGCAGCCGTAACTTTGCACGAAAGATTATTCTCAGGCAAGGATACTGCTGCTAGTAAGATTACACCTAAATCAACCATTTATCAGATTATCAAGAACTTCAAGGAGAGAGGTTCACTTGTTCTGAAGAAGGTTTCAGGGCACCCAAGAAGGAAAGTTCAGCAAGCGGCGGGACCGTCTCCTAAAGATGCGGAATCAGGGTGCCACCAGTACAGAGCTTGCTCAGGAATAGCTCTGGTGTCAAGAGGGGCAGCAAAAAAGCCACTTCTCTCCAGGAAAAACATCAGGGACTGACTGATATTCTGCATAAGGTACAGAAACTGGACTCCTGAGGACCGGGGTAAAATAATTTTCTCTGACGAATCCCCTTTGTTAATGTATTGGGCAGAGAAGAAAAGGTGACGGCTACCATCAGTCCTGTGTCATGCCAACAGTAAAGCAGCCTGAGACCATTCACATGTGGGGTTGCTTCTCAGCTAAGGGAGTGGGCTCACTCATAATGTTGCCTAAGAATAGCCATGAATAAAGAATGGTACAAAAGAATCCTCTGAGAGGAACTTCTCCCAACATCCAAATGGGCTGCCACCAGTCAGGATGTGGCCCAGAAGTTGATTGACAGCATGCCAGCGTGAATTGCAGTGGTCTTTGAAAAAAAAAAAAAGGTAAACACTGCAAATATTGACTCTTTGCATAAACTTAATGTAATTATCAATAAAGACCTTTGACATTTATGAAATGCTTGTAATCATATCATAGTAACATCAACAGACTTCAACAGAATCTTTGAGTCTGTTCAAAGATAACACACAAACATGTCTTTACTCACCCTGTAACACAGCAGACACAGTAAAATGCTCTGCTATGGTTGTTAAAATGTATAGAATATGAAATCTCTACACCTATAATGCATACAATGCTAATTTACATCTAGCTCATTTAGATCTTATACAGCAGGTGAAATCTGGTGAGTGAATCTCTTTCCTCTGAAACACCAAACTCTGCCGATGAGACAGTAACTGGAGCAAAGGAACTGACAAAACGATAGTGGGGAAAGATTCAGTGTGTAGCAGTGGAGGAACACAGTTTCTTACCATGTACTGTGGCTTGAGTCACTTTGAGAAACTTGTTTGATAGAATTGATTTGTGAACGTATTTGTGAAATTACTATTCGTAAACGTGTAATTGTAGAGTTATTCCGTTATCGGCTAAGTTGAAAAACATGGAATACAATAAATGTTCAGTGTTCTTCATACAAAGATCTGTGGAGTCGATAATTGTTGGACCATCAGATTCGAGTAAAATCGCCTCTACGATGGTCTATATAAATTCACAATGTCACAAAGTGGGCTTCATTTAATTTAGATGTAATAATAGAGTGGAATAACAATCCTGCGTGTCTGTATCTCATTATGCATTATTCAAAAGCCACTTAGTCTCACTGATGTCATGTCAATGTTTTGATGCAAAACATAATATTTGTGAATCAGGCCCTTCACTATATATTACTTTATTTAATATCAGGTGTAAAGTCAGACTACAGATGTTATTGGTTTTCTCTGCTGCCAACATTGTGCTATGGGTGCGACCACACAATTTTCCTTTATCTAAAAACTACTGCTTGAATGGGGGCATGTAATGGTAGATGGGCACTTATATAACTTTACAATGTTGCTTCTCATTCACATGCCATGCAAGAAGATACTTGGCGTTTAGTGTCTTGTCCAAGGACACTTCAACACGTAGCCGGCACTGCGGATCTGACCCTGTGGTCCGTGGACGACTGCCTTACCAACTGAGCTACAGGACACTCAGGGACACAACCCTCTTCTAGAAGGACACATTGAGGAAGTATTTAAACTGGTGAAAGTTAAATCCTTAGTCCTTCTGAAAGTCATTGGCTTGAATTAAACAAACCAGTATGTGAAGGGCCACATTGGTGCTGGTGCAGAGCCTGGAAAAATGGGAGGGCTGTGGCAGAAAGGGCATCCAGCATAAAAATGCATGCTCCGCTGTGGCGACCCCTGAAGGGAGAAGCCGAGAACCCCTGAATTTTCACCAACCAGTCTGAGTAAGTTGATTCTGTTGGTCCAGCACTGCTGGGTACAGTGTTTTTTTTTTTTTTCAAAAGAGCTTTTAAACAGAACCAATTAGCTGATAATTCTCTAGAGCAAAGAATATGTGTGCAATGGTAAATGGTAAATGTTCTGCACTTATATAGCACTTTTCTACCTATTGGCACTCAAAGCGCTTTACACTGCTTCTTATTCACCCATTCACACACACAATCACACACACATTCAAAAAACAGATGGGGGAGCTGCTATGCAGCTGGCCAACACTCACAGGGAGCAACTAAGTTGGGGTTCACCCTTCATGGTATTTAGCCTTTACTGATTTGTGTTCTTACCGTATAAGGTCTGATGAAGTGTTGCTGTTATTTGCCAAGTCTTCATCGCTGTCTGCTGACTCGCCTTTGAGCTTGCTGATCCATTCTCGCAATGGTCTGTAGGGGGAAAGAAAACAGTAAATTACTATAATAAAATCAATCACATATTGTAATTCAAACTATACATATGGTCAAAAATACCAAGTCAACCATGCGCTGTTCTGTTTATACAGATGAATTCAAAAAGGTACAGTACACATTATTTAAATCAAATATTGGCTTTACAAACAATTCCTAACTACATAAGGAAACACTGCCAGTCAAACTGTATTGAAAAATGCTGTATTGCCACTAAAGAAAAAAAATTGATAATGAAAACAGCTGCACTCAAAAATAAATTTTTAAGAATATCCACTCTTTAAATAAAAACATATTTGTTCACGGTCTTAAATTCTTTTGCTTTTATATTTTTTGAATTTTTTCCCTTGAAGTCTGATTTTTCAGTTCTTTAAAATAAACCTTAGCATCTGCAAACTAGAGGGTAAAGCTAATTTCTTCCTGTCAAAGTTAATACACCTTTTTGACATTTTTGACACCCTCCAGCACCAAAGACTCATCACCTAACCCAGGTTTGAACTCTTTTTAGCAGATACATGCTAATGCCTTTGGTATCAATAAGCTGTTAGTGCCATATAATGTGAAAAAACAAAAAACTTAAGTATGCAACTGACCAAGGATGAAATACTTATTCTTTGACTTGCCTAATCAGAAAGGTTAGTTTTCCATTGTGCCTCAGAGACTTTCAGGCTACAATTTCTGTTAAGAGTTATTATTTATATATAATATTCATTAAACTTTTCCTATGTAATAATATGTAGCTACATTTCACTCAGTTATATTCATTACATACATGTAATCGCTTATTGGTGGCAAATGTTACCATGATGTAATATGCATTAAACATTTGCACCATTATCATAATAGCTAAACTGCTGAAATGTGGTATGTTTTGCTTATGGTAATTTCATTTTCACAGATATACATGTGGTGTGACCTGGTGCTTGGAAAATCTCCTATTTTTCAGATGGCTGAAGAACAGGATGATTATTTGTGTCTTTGTGACTTAAGTTTGTGAATTAGACTAGAACTGGACTCTTTCATTGATTAGCAGAAATACATCTTGTAAATGTAAGGGTTAAAATCAGAAACACTGAACCTGTCAAACACCGTCTTAAAATCTGCATATTTTGCTTCAGTACCTAGATCAAATCTATCTGTGTGTTTTGCATGGAAATCAAATACTGTAAATGAAATTGAAGCACCATCCATCTCTTCAGAGATGCAAGCTTACCCTCTAATGGAGGGTCTAATCAAAGGGTTCACCCCCTCACCACCACATGATCCCATACAGAAGACCTTAAACTACAAAATATTTGCTGTTGTTGGACATTTTCTACTAAATAGTGCCCTAGCTCTGTCTACTTGCTCCACTACCTGTGTGAGTAGGGAAACATCTTTAATCTGCAGAGAACCTGACTTGACCCATTTTGCAATGTAAATGGTAAATGGTCTGCACTTACACAGCGCTTTTCTACTGGTGTTCTATTGGTCCTCAAAGCGCTTTACACTGATTCTAATTCACCCATTTGCACTTACAGTCACACAAATGGGGGAGCTGCTATGCAGCTGGCCAACCCGCAATTATATATAACCCGCAGATTGTAAATCCTTTTATAAAAAGTCACTGAAGAAAGAAAGACTGTCATTGAAAAACCAAACAACATATGAAAGGAAAATGAGATAAGACAAAGTGCATAATCAAAAAAAATTACAGATATGTTGTCATTCAAATCTTTGACCTTTTTGATTCAGCTTTTGTCAGTACCAACCTTCTTTTTCAGTGCCAATTCAGCTTTTAATAAAACCAATCTTTAAATGACAAAGTTTCCTTTTTTAGTTTGTTTTCAATGCCAATACTTTATTTTCAATTTCGAACATTAAGGAGTTTTAGCCCTATAGTTTCCCCATACTTCCAGTCTTTACTCTAAGCAAACTAATTACAGCTCCATACTGAATACACAAAAACAAATTACTGAGAACTGTCTGCACATTTCACTCTCAAAAAGAAAGCGAATGTCTATATTTTATATTCCCATTTCCCCTGTATAATTCAGTAATAGAAATGAATGAATTGCAAAACACGTACCTTATGAATGGAATTGCCATGAAAAACCTGTTGGGAGCAAGTCCAAGTTTAGACTTTGGGGTCATGTCATTCCTGTGACAAGGCAGCTTCTCAATAGGAAACCATTCAATGTTCTAAAAGAAAAGGACACTATCATTAAACAAATGTGTCAGGTACAAAAAGTTGTAAAACAAATATATAGTAAAAGAGTTCTTACCCTTATTTCTTTCCTTGTTTTGGGGTTGAACTTGGTATCCTTTGACACGCCCGTTATGATGTAAAGCCGCACCAGCTGGTCAGTGATTTTCTGTTCTATATACATGTCTTTGCAAATGCGATTCTTGATGTCAAAACCGGTCTCCTCCAAAACCTGTAAGACACACAATTTGAGAACAGTCAACAAACTTGAAATGTTAATTCAAAATGCCTCAATGGATTTAAGTGATGAAATTTCAGCAGCAATAGGCATGGAGCTTACCTCACGCACTGCACAGTCATGAGGAGCTTCATCTTCATTAACTTTCCCTTTCGGAAAGCCCCAGCCAGACTTCGCAAGGTAGCCCTGAACAAGCAGTGCCTGAAGAGAAAAGCAGCAGCATCTGAGATGTTTTGACACATAGCACCAGTGGCTTTGTATGAAAAATTTAACTAGCAATTCTGCAGGTAAAGGATAATGGAATGATTAGGTTAAATGTACAACATGCATGTTAGTCAAAACTCTGCTCAGATGAGCTGTGAAACAGCTCCACTTTGCTGTGAGGGTCCAACTCAGGCCTGTTGCATGCACGTCTTTCTTTGAAACTCTGTATGACATTATAAGTGTATCCTATTATAGTTGCCCTTGTGAAATTAAAACAAATAAGAGTGCTGCAAAACTATTTTGATTTGGCTCGTTCAAACCATTTTAGCCATAGAAATCAATATCTGAAAGTTGCTCTAACCGAATGCAGGCTAATTGCATATGTTTAGCGTTACATTAGTGCAGACTATTTCTCACTCTGTAGGTCAGAGAGCCAGGGTTTTGAACAGTGGTGTCACAAATGATTCTGATCAAAAATGGACACAAGATATGATCAGTGCCTGCACAACGAGTTGTGTAGCAATTCAGAAAGGTATGGGCTGATATTTCTGATGATGAAGAGGGCAAATCTGCATACCTAAGAGATAGAGGTGGTATGTAGATTCATGGATGAAACATTCTCAAAGTTAAAAAAGCAGCTTTTATTGTGGTGCATTGCTCATTGATCAGATCAGTGAGCCAAGGATTAGGATGTAAAGATGTGCAGATCTGGAAGACAGGGGGCAGAGACTATCCAGACAGACTTAGAGTGTGGTGCACAGGCTGTCAGTAGCACTGTCTGTGTCAAAGGTGGAGAAGGCATGTGATGGATGCAGGGCTTCAAAAACCAAGAAATAAAAACTGTTTAGGACTGAGAGATTGTGAAGAGTGACAAGTGGTGTGGGAGCATGACATGGGGAGAAAGACATGAAGGCTGAAAGATGAAATGGAATTTTAAACATGTGATATAGGGTCTTTGTACTAATTTACTGAATGGTAGCTTTTCAATGATTCAGTTTTTATGTCAGCCATGTTCCCAACATTTCTGATCATGGTTGAAACTGTGAGGAATCAGTTAATAGTTATCATAATATAAACTAATTGCTGAGCTTTGAAATAAAAATATCAGCTATTATTCAAGATGTTTGACCCATCCCATTTCTTTAGATATCATTGTGCTTCTAAATGTCAGTGTCGCCGGTGCTGGAGAAACATCTAAATGTGTGTAAGAATAGGAGAATGTGATGCAATGTGACTATGTAAAACTCAACAGTAAAAGTGTTAATAAGTTAGGTGTGGGTTTCTAGGATTTATTAAAGTTCCCTCAGTGTGTTTTCATTTATATTTATGTGCGTGAAAACAGTTGAACTGTAGATTAGCAGCTAATCAACATCAAGTTTCTTAATAAGTGGACTGTTTTATTTTTCCCTAAATCACCATTCTGCTTCCCATGCTAGTCTGAAGACATGATTAGCCTCTTTTGTGTCAAACAATAAGAACACTACTGCAATAGCAGTGAAGTCAGAAAACACAAACAGAGCTGTCACAAAAGACAAAAAGAAAAACCAACAAGCTCAGGACTCTGTGCTGCTTCAACTGTAAGGAGGATGGACAAATATCCCCTTTGTGCACCAATGCTGCAACACACATTATGTTTAGTGATGAAACATTTGGAGGTAAGACAGCTTGTAGGGAAAGACAGAATGATGTGTTTAAAATGCAGCGTAAGAGCCATCAAGTCATCCCAACTGGGCAAACTGTACTTAAAAGGTCATTGCTGTACTAAATGGCTTCCAAAATGAGGTGGTCTGGTGAAAACCTGCGTGGTTGATTTCCAGGCAGAATTCCTGCCAGACTAATGAAATTTAGACTGAATAGTGTATTTTCTTTTAAACATTCAACTAATTATGGAACTGTGAGAGAGCTGATGAACAATCATAGAGCAGATCAGTGCATTAAGCATGTAATTTCTCAGATTAAGCAGAGATCGTGTAGTGTTAAGTGTAGCGAGATCGCCATCCATGTTAAGGAGTGAGCTCTCAGAACGTCTACTTGAGCCAACTCACCTCGAGCAACAACAGTATACAGAATGTGGCGAGTAGGGTCCTATATATTCTCACCAAGTTGTACTGCCAGCACAACTCTGGAACTGT
The DNA here is from genome assembly GCF_033026475.1 of Channa argus. Lineage (NCBI taxonomy): Eukaryota > Metazoa > Chordata > Actinopteri > Anabantiformes > Channidae > Channa > Channa argus. The sequence continues at coordinate 21,704,465 of NC_090214.1, read as the reverse complement.
TCGAACCAGCCAGCCTGAGAGTTGAGTGCACATTAGATCTAGTTAGAGCTAGGTTTTCTGGCCAGAAACAGCTCTGTCATAGAGAATAAAGGTAAGGCCGGTGGGAGACTTGTATGAAAAAGGTGTAGCCTAAGTCAACATTACACCACACCACACGGCCCTTTCAGTTTGATAGGACATCCTCAACCTGCAACAGACCAAAGTGGGACTAAAGAATTTCTGGTGATTGAGGATCCTTTTACAATTTGGCAGTTGCCATCCCAGTACCCAACCAATGTGCCTACAGTTCTAAAAGTGAGTGGAACAATTATATCTTGCACAATGGTATCCCAGAAAAAAAAAAAAATCCCTAAACACTGATATTTGAGCACCAGCCTTGGCTGATGTAGCATTTGTCCTGCCTTTGAAGGGTGGGCAGCATACATCAAAATCCCAGTACATACAGAATCTCAAGTCCCATCTTGAAGAGAGTTATAAAATAGCCAGTGGTTGCCAAGATAGTAGAAACCATCAAAAGGTTTGACAGGCATATGGTGACCAGGTACTGACAGTAATACTGCGACTGTCTCCTCAGCAGCGTTGTAATGTACAGCCTATTGTGTTGCTTCCTGTTGTTTCTGGGTTCTGTTCCTACAAAGTGTTTTGTTGTTGTTCACTGATTAATTCACTGATTAATTGTAGCTGTTACTTAAATAAACATAAGCATAAGGACTCATTATCAAGATGTGACACGTTTAGCACATGTTCTCCTAAAACATCAAGCTAATGTTAACTAATTTCAAATTTAGCAATAACTTCTATGTGTCCCGCCATCTCGCTCTCTCTCACCTGCTCACTGTGTCTCAACTCAGGTTTTTTCCACTGCCTCCCTTTGCGATAATAGTATCTATCACACGTGTAAGGTTTATGCAGCTTTGGAGGGAAAGCTCACAGAAATAAAAGTTTGGCTCTGCATGGAAACAAGCCAGGTAGTCAGGCCCCATAAGCTGGTGCATACCAACCTAGCATAGACCCTGTTAAGTGGTCCCCATTAGTTCCAAAGCAGCTGGGAAGCCAGGCCAGCCGGGTGACAGTTCATATGATACCGAAGACTAAACAGACGTCCAAAGTTAAGCACCACCCAATTCATGGTTCAAATCAATTTCCCCAAAACTCCAACATACTCGCTGAGAAACGAACTCTGGTAATTGGCAGGACACTAGTCAATAATGTTAAGCTTAAAAAGACTCCAGCAGCCACGGTGAAATGCATTTCTTTTCCAGAGCATGTGACATTGAAGCATATTTTTAAACTTAAGTTAATGATTCTCAATTACAAAAATCGGAGGTCAATTAATGTTAAATTGCAATTGCCAAAACAATGTCAGAGTTTCTCTGGACCCTTGGCAAATCTGACCAGTGACATGCATGGCCACCTTATCATTCAACCGCTGGATATCTAGGTGGTCTCCAAGCAAATTATGTGGGCTATACAGATATTTGTTAACACCAACATCAATAAAAACCTGGACTGATTAGGAGGGACAGGATCAATCCTACTTTTGATGTTGAAGCTTTCTTACCTAAAAATAGGGCTGAGTTTATTAGACAAATCACGATAAACTAGACATATACATACATACATAGTTATAGCTAGGTAGATAGATAGATGGATAGATTATATTGGAATAAATAAATTAGATAAACAACCCAGAATTGAGCCTGGGACACAGAGATCCAGCCCTACATGGCTGTCTGAAGTGTCCTTACAGCCATCACTCTGACCAAAAGATATCTGAAATGTGCAAAGTCAACTTACATTTTCTAGTGATTCATCCAATATGATTGCTCCGTAGGTAGGAACACCCATTTTGTACTCCTTCCACTGTTCGAGGACTTTCTGCACATCTTCTCCATGAGGCAACAAAAATGGACAGTGATGGAAAAGTTTTCAGCTGTCAAGGAAAATAATCTATACACATATAAAAAACAGGTTGCACCTGAGAAAGTGCTTTAAAAAGGCTATAATAATGCTCAGATGAATATATATATCAATCACACAATCATGACTGTTTTAGTTGGCTCTTATTTATACAACGAAGAAACATGGTGAGTTTGTAATGTGTGCAGTACATAAACAGTGCACATCAATGAATGTAAAACGTGAACAGAATAAGTTGTACAGTTTTAAAGATATCAGCTTTGGCAAAGTCTCTTATCCCACAGTGAGGAGCTCCTGGAGTGTTCTGCATACAGAAGTCTAGGTAGAACCAGTGGGCCAGCTCAATCTGGAAACACACCCGGATGGCATTGTCCCTCTCCTCACTAGGAATATGCAGGATAAACCGGCTACAGAAATAGAGGAGAAACCAGAATAGGGTCTTAATAATATGCTAGGACGAGGAGAAAGTTATTAGTTTAATCAGTTATGGGAACCACATTTACATTTTTTTTAGCAGATGCTTTAATGCAAAGTGACTTACAAGTGAGGTGCAAGGCAAGCAAAAATCTAAGTCAAGGAAAAAACATCAAAGCAAAGTGCTTTCAGAAAAGTGTTTACATTTCATGAGATGCACGTGCAAGAAAGAGCAGAAAGGAAGTTTATTTATTTATTTATTAAAAAAAATTGATTTAAGTGCATGGGATGGTGTGGAAGAATTCTATTTTCAGCAGTTGTTTTAATACTGGGAGTGAGTTGGCTGAGCGTGCAGAGTTTGGTAGGTTGTTCCACCATCGTGGGATCATTGAGCTGAAGAGATTTGCTTGATGTGTTCTTTGTGGTGCTGGGACCACCAGACACCATTCATTGGCAGACCACAGCGGATGGGAGTTGAGATAAGCAGGAGCTGTTGAGTTGATCACCCAGGCAAGAGACAGAGCTTTAACCCTGATGTGAGCAGCTACAGGAAGCCAGTGTAGAGACCTGAAGAGTGGTGTGACATGAGTCCTTTTGGCTGATTAAAAATTAAGGGTGCTGCCGCATTTTGGATCATCTCCAACGGTTTGATTGTGCAGACAGGGAACCCCATTAACAGAGCGTTGCAGTAATCAGATATGACCAGCACCTGTACGATGAGTTGGGTTGTATATTCCGTGAGGTAGGGTCTGATCTTTCTGATGTTGTTGAGGGCAAATCTGCATGACCGAGAGACTGAGGACATGTGGACCTTAAAGCTCAGTTGGCCGTCGATGATAACCCCCAGATTCCTTGCCGCCTTAGTGGGGACAATCACTGTATATCCAACGTTGATGCTGATGTTGTGTTGTTTCAGACGTCTGGCTGGTAAGACAAGAAGTTCAGTCTTGGAGACGTTGAGCTGAAGATGTCTCTCTCTCATCCAAGCAGAGATGTTGGAGAGACAGGCAGAGAGGCGGGATGAGACACACGAGATCCTGACTGAGACTCAGAAGTTGCTTAGCACCACAATGTAAGGAAGTGACATTCTAAAGTTAACAGCTCAAAATGAGCTAATATTTTCCATGAAAATGTCTGTTTCAACATCTGACATGTTGTTTATGTTCTATTGTGAATAAAATATGGGTTGATGAGATTTGGAAATCATTGCATTCTGTTATTATTTACATTTTGACATCTTCCCAACCTTTTGGGAATCGGGGTTATACATAATAACAGCCATACTGACTGTGGCACAACTTGTTCAACAGCTTCTTGCTTCAGACGGGCTACAGAATGTCCTGGTTCAGAACTCAAATTAGATTTATTGATTTTTGACATAATATGAATATTTAAACTAGACGATTCTGAAGAGAGAAGAGGTCATTTGAAAGTCTCTGGACTAAAGTAAAGTGGTCAACCAGTTTATAAATGGCCAATGCCAATGCTGATCTCGATAGAGCAAGGAGGCTAATGTTTTTTTTTATGTCACATAAAATACAATTTAACAAAAACAAAAAATACAGAAATGTGCACCTTTCAGTTCTGTTTTAACCTGAAATAGCATTGATACGTTCTAAACTATCAGCAACATGTGCAGCTACTCCATGAATATTTTCTACACTTTGTTAAGGACCCAGGTGTTTTGCCACATTCAAACAGTTCAAACCCTTCATTTTTGTGTGGATCCAAATTAATGAAAGCATCATGAAGTTGGGCAAGTTAGTAAACAGGGGTCAGGACAGTATCCAATGAAAATAAAATGGCCTGGTGTATAGTTCATCTGAATTTAGAGAGTGTTACACTGCACACAGCTCTACTATGAAATTAGATTTTACCCAATTTGTGGCGGAGCAACACACATAAACCAATGTTCGTTAAAACACTGCAGACAGTCACAATAATTTTTCACTTGCCCAAGCAAAAAGTTGAATTGCCCCAGGCAAGCAGGGAAGCATTGATGTCATCCAACTTGTATGTATTTTATTATGGGATAATAAATGGTAAGACAAAACTAAAAGGGTTACAGGAAATGTTACAAATCAATGGGGCATTCAGGTTTAACAGACCTTCAAAACTGTTCGAGAAATTTGGGGTTTAGATTTTATGGAGGTGTGATTTTTGTGTCACTAAGCCCATAAACTGTCAAATTTTTATCACTGGGTGATTATTGGAAAGTTTTACTTTGACTTTTCAGTTTACACATTTGAAATAATAGACATATTTTATCTATGGGGAAAAAGGCTTTATACTACTATGACTTTTTATTTTGCACTTAAATAAATAAATCCAGATGGTAATATCTTAAACAATATTTGGTTATAACTGTAGCATTTCCTCTGGAATTGGTAAATATGATAAAAAAAAAGTACAGTGCCTACTCCAAGAATATCATCTTTGTATATAAATGAAATGGAATTCAAAGACAAGACTTTGCTGAATTAGCTCAATAGTTGCAGCTTGACATTTGTCAATACATCGTATTGTCATAAACAGGAAATAACGTCCAATTGCTAAGTTCAAAGTTGAGGCGCAGTGTTGTTTTTTTCTTTGAAAGAAAAAAAAAACGTGATGATAGCGGCTGCAGAAAATGATAGATAACACAAATATAAAGATGAATGTAGATGATATTTTCCTCTTTTACGGCACATACTGTTTGTATTTGTGGAGACGAAACTGTTAACCCGGAGAAGCTGCCGAAAATAATTATTTTCGAAGATTATTTTGCTATTTTACTCTTAGACGCTTTACTAAAATACCTTCAGAGTTTGAGTGAGTCCCGGCGAACATCTAACGATTTAAGAGGGGTGGTCGTGTGCTGGTTTCTGGGGTATCCACAGAATTCAATGTATGGAAAACTTGAGAGGTACAAGCAGGAACTTCGATGCACGAGTATATGTATCAAGCTTTAACATTAAAGACATATCACAAGTTCATGAGGGCGTATTATTATGTAGCATTGTTGTTCTAAAAATGAAGTCTCGCGCACGCAGCTATCACCAGTTAATTCACCACTAATTAAACAGATTGGTGCAAAGCGTCCCATTAATGCTGTTACCTGCACAGGTCGTCCAGCACACCGGAGGGAATCTCCACTCTTTTTGTTTCCATGTTGGTTGAAAACATCCCGACTTTTGTATGTCTCAAGGTTTTAAGACACAAAAGCTTTAAGCTAAGAGAAGCAAATTACACTCGCATGTCGACTCATGGTCCTGACTCCAGCTTTATATTAACATTACACCAACTCCCACACAAACAAAGCTCTTGTTCTTCTTCTGCTTGTGCTGCTGCATTTGTTTCTGTTTCGTCTGCTTCGTTTTCTTCTTCTTCTTCCTGCAGGAACCACGCTAGGCAGAGTCTGCTAGTGACCATTAGTGGCCGAAAGGTGTTATTACAACTGCCAGTTGAGGTTTGCTCAACCTCATGAAGAGGATCTGTTAAAAAACGTATTTGGGCGAATTTTGTCCGATATTTTGATCAATGTGTTTTAAACAATAATTTGTATAAAACTGTTTTTGATAGGTTTGGGTTGTTAAATTTATCTTTAGTTTTTTAGTACCTTATTCTTATTGTCACAAACTAACATGACACTTTTACACTTTTTAGGTCTTTTGCACCTTTATACATCATTGCTATGGAATTGAATGATGCTCTAAATGATACAATAAAGCATTGACTTGACAGGAAATTAAGGCCAATTGCTTTGTCAAAAGTGAGGCGCAGTGTTTTTAGTCTTTGAAGGAAGAAAAGAACGTGATGATACTGGCTGCAGAAAATGATAGATAACAAAATTATAAAGATGAATGTAAATGATGAAAACTTTCCTCTTTGACACCCGTTCACATCACCGTTTGAATCTGAATTACATCTGTGTCTCAAAATTTATGAACAAAAATCAGTGTGTTTTAAACAGGTTTGGATGATACATTGTATTGTTAAATTGAGCTTTTGATTTTCAGTGCAATGAACATGTATCTTTGTATTAAAGAAGCCTACACTTATAAGGTTGGTCAGTTTTTGTGTTGGACTACACAAGAACATTGTTATTTCTGTCACTGGTTCAGTCTCCATCATCTTCACCCATATCCTTTTCCTTCCCAAAGTAGTTTTGATTGATGCAGTCTTTTCATTTTTCTGTCAGTGAAAAAAGTCACTTTAAACACTGGCTCAGTTGATAATTATAATGTTAGCGGAATCTGCTAGCAAAATATTCCAATGAAAATAAAAATATTTAGGAGCCTCGGTCAAAACGCCTTTAGATGACCTCAGCATTTGTAAGTGTCAAAACATATATCTTTTAAAAAATATTGTAACTTAAATGTTTCAGTGCTGATTTTTTGAGGTGCTGCTCTGACTCATTGACATTAACAAAATTGAGTAATCATTCTCCTCACCCACAATAAAGCAAATAAAGTGAAACCATTGGTATTAAACTCAAGGTATTTTTCTTAAACTACTATATACCTCGGAAAAATAATGAAGTGCAGACATCAGGGCCTCAATGGTGCCAATAGACACATCTCAAGCCTAGTAATAGAAACATCAGAACTAAGAAATAGCTATAGTGAAATATTTTAGGAAAAACATAGTGTTTTATGAGGTTATAAGGTTTTATCAAGCAAAAGTCTTCCCAAGACCCTCATTCTGTTAGTTCGGTGAATTTGTATGCCATGTTCACTAACCATCTTTGTGAGTGCAATTTCAGCAGTGGCCAGGTCCAAATGCTGTAAGGTAAACTTCAGAGAGATAGTTATTCGAATGGAGTGTTAGCCAATCTAACTAGAAACTAGACAGCTGTGGCGTTTGTGTGTGGAGTCTGCATGTTCTCCTCATGCCTGTTTGGGCTTCATCAGACAGTCATGTTGGGTTGATTGTGGATTCTAAAGGGGCTGTAGATGTGAATGGTTGTCTGTCTGTGTCTCTATGTACTGGCCCTGAGATAGACTGGAGACCTGTCACCTCTCACCCAGGGACAGCTGAGATAGGCCTGAGATAGGCCGACATCGCTGATCAATGTAAAGGATTGAGGAAATACCAGGGTATGAATTATAGCTCTAAACTCCATTACATCTTGTTTACTATGTCAGAGCTCATGATTCATCTCAGCTCAAAACAACGATCTATGTTTCGCTGCTAAGTCATTCACTTGTTCATGTTCAAATTAGATGAGGTAACTAAAATAAAATAAAAACACTGTTTATTGACAGAACAAGCTTACTTGAATTAAGAATTAAATATTTACACACCAATAATATATAAAACTCAATTTAACAAAGCAGTGATTAAACTAATACATCAAATACATGGTAAAAGTATTCAACAATGTAAAAAAATACAGCTCCCTAATTATTTTCCCACATTTAAAATTATTATTATTTTTTTTTTACTGTTTAACTGTTAGATGACAAAACAAAGTTCACAGACTTAAACTGGAACTTCGTTTACACCATCAGTAAACTATAGAGCTATGCAGTACAAAAATATCAAACCAGACTGAAATCGACAGAATGTCATGTTATTCCTTCTGCTGGTGCTCTTGTTGTACTTTGTATATTGTGTTGGTTTTACAGGGTATCCACTCCGCGGATCCTCCTGGCAAGCTGAATGTCTCGAGGGAACAAAGTAACCCTCTTGGCATGAATGGCACAAAGGTTGGCATCAGAGAATAACATGACGAGAAATGCCTCTGCAGCCTGGGTGGATGAGGAGGAAGAAGAAAAGTTTAAGTGAAATTTTAAAATGTGCTTTTTTTAATACAATTGTGATGACAAGATAATTGTTCTCTCTTTATTCTGTTCCTGTCTAATTTGATGCCTTGTTCAATATCACAGCCAGTGTCCATCAAAGCAAACAACAGACACTGGCCAGTGAAGATTTAGCAGATGAAGAGCCAAACATTTTCCGTAGGAGTTCAAACACTGTACATGTGATACTAAGTGATACTGTGCGGGACTCATTTTTTATTCTTTTTACTGATGCACCTCACACACTCAGGTGAAGAGATTTATCATTTGCTATAACCATCTACAACTGTAGCAGAGCTACAAGTGTTTGTTATAGGATAAAATAAAAAGTGGGTTTCTGTGTTCACTGCAACATGTTTTTGTACAAGCAATACTCAACAAGCAACTGTTTTTTATTTTTACTTGCTGTGTTGGAATTTATGGTTACGACATTGGGAAAGTAGAGAAAATGCGTTCACCCTTAATCTGGACCATATTTAACTAGTTAGGAGTCTTTGGCTGAACTAAACATGCCACAGCCTATCGTGTTGGATTTATAAAACCAAGATTAAAAAAAAAGAAAAAAGAACATCATCGTACAATGGAAAGGGGAACAATATTTGTTTCTTTTTGATTATTTTGTTTTCATAATTGTAATTTCATAATAAGTTCTGAACAGGTCTGGACTTTCATATGCTTTCTTATTCCACACAAGCAGGATCACCCCTTTAGATAGTTGCCAGACTTATGAAGTAGTTGACACCACAGCAATGCAGAGAACTAGTAGTGTCTTAATCCATTTGTCAATTAAAAGTTGACAAGGCATTTTTTTAGTTTACAAGTTATGTATCTCAGGAGCAAAGGGGTTGCAGACCGCTGCCTTAAGCCAATTGAACGTGTATACTGGTGGTACAGTAACATCATTGCAGGGCCATATGAGATCTGAGTACAGAGAATGTGTTCTGCTATGTAAGAACAGGGTTTTTATGTCTTCCATTCTGAGACTGAAGGATAATAAGCCCCTAAAAAACAAACAAACAACAAAACTTGATGCAGGTATCCAACCAAACAGATTTAAATACAAACTTTGTAATACTTTTGATCCAAATATTACCTCCTGCAAGGCCAGAAGAGCATAAACCTGCCACCGGAGAGCCTCTCTGGAAAAACTCTGGCACACCTCACGAACCTGAAACAAAATGAAAAAACAAAATCTTTAAATACATTTCTCAAAATCTGTTTTTGATTGACATATAATTCAGATCTAGTAGAATTCTAGCAGCTGAATAATGTGTTGGTTAGATCGCTGCCCTTTCACAGGGAAGACCAGATTTCGAATCCCGGGTCCTTAGGCAAGGCCGACCATGTTTGGATATGGATACAGGCCTTTAGGCAAGGTCCTTAATGCTAACTGCCTAAATCATAACTAATGAGAGTTCAAAATGCAAAATGAACACCGGTGTTTGTTTGTTACCACCCTAGGCAGTGGGGTTACTACTGAGATTGGGTCTGCATAGGTTTTGCTCGGCGTTGGTTCGACCTTAGCAAATTAGTGCACAAGAAGACACCAGGGAATTAACGCCAGTACTACAGGTAACTTCTTCTCAGATGAATCCTCAATCAGAAGGAGTTTGTCTGTGGTGAAGGAGAATGGTGAGAAAATGTAGTGTTCAAGCGCCACTTTTTGGTCTAGGCCATGATGACATGAGGTGATGCAGCATTTGGTCTTTATTGCTGTCTTGATGTTTGCCAAGCATGTCACAGCTGTTAAGAGTAGGGTTGCTGCTTGATGCACTATTGGATTTAAAAATAAAATGTTTTTTTTATTTTACAGTGAATAAAGTGTAAGTTCCAAATCAGTTAGCAATTTGCTGGCAGCAGCAGAGTACAGAGAAAGAGATTTGAAAATGTTGCCCTTTAAGAATTTTAACTTCAGAAATGTAGAAGCGGTTTTGATGAAATACGCCAAGAAAGTTAATAAAATGCAAAGTATCTATAAGCATGATTGTGAAATGAACTGAATATAATATTACCAGGCGGGAAAAGGGACCTTTCCTGAGCAGAAGATCGGTGCTCTTCTGGTACTTGCGTATCTCCATTAAGGCTTTGGTCCCTGGTCGAAACCTTCTCTTTCTAGGAGACACAGGCTGCTCTGGAAAACAGCAAGTGATAGTTGTGATTTCACAAAAGTGTTTATTTAAGGAGACGAGGCACAAAAAACACAGAATGGAATGTTTTTGTACAATTACACTGGCTTCTTCCTATGATCTGAACAATCATAATCGGATGTCTGCTGATATATTTCATCCAGTCTGACAATTAAATTGACCTAATAGCAACCTCAAAGGTTTCCTGCCACATTTTCAATGAACACATGTACAAAAATATGCACTAAAGCTGTGTTTCTATACCACCCAAAAGCATAAATTCCTATTTTTACACACTGTCCCTAATTTGATATAATGCAACAACATTTTCCAACTTTTTTTAAACTCAATTCAACTTTATATAGGTATCTTAAGGACTTGTTTTTTTTTCTTTTTTAAATAAACCCAGAACCTTGACTGGGGACTTCTCCAAGGAGCACAAATATCAGTCAATTCTCACGTGAAACTCCACTACGTCTTGGTGATCGAGGTGTTAAACCAGAGGTCCCTGGGGCTGGCAGAGGGGGACGTCGTTGAGGGGTTTTTCCCTTCCGGCGGCTGGCAGATGTATTATGACGCATTGCCACCAACACACAGGTCAAGACTAAAAGAGTGGCTGACTGCAAAAAATATCACACATATTAAGATATGCTTTCATCAGGATATTGTAGAACCTTTCAGACACGCCCAAGAACCACGTCGTGCCCAATTACACAGAGTACTTTTTCACTAAGAATGCATCTCGCACAGACTATTTCCCGATACTAGCAACATGCTGGAAAAGGAAACTCCAGACAATGTCAGGAGCTGATCTTCCTGACAGTCTCTAGAGTTCATGTCTGAAACAGGCTCCAGTCATACCCGACCACGATGGATAACTTAGATCCCATTTACACTTGGTTTTTAAATGCATCTCAGGCAATTGGACCACAAGTGTACAGCACTAATAGATGTGTTAACAACCATCAAGATGGATTGTTGATCTTCCAAGATAGAAAATGAGTGACCACTCAAACAACTTGCTGAGGTGATGTGAAAGGCTTCTGACAATTTTTTTTAAATTACATATATTACATCACATTAATGCACATTCAGCTAGTACAACTGTTCTTTCGTTAGAAATTAAAGTAAATTTATATTTAATTAAATTCTGATTAAAAAACAAAACTAAATTCTAACAATTGTGAAAAAAATAGTGAAGGAAACTAATAAGCCTGTTTTGCAAAGTTAGATTTAGTTATCAATCAAAAACCCCTGAAATAATGTGTTCACTGGAATAGTGGTCAAAAAGAAGAGTCACACTAGGCAGCATGCATCACTCACAAGCAGCTCTCAACATGTGCAAGTACAGTGACCATCGGTTGAGTCTCTTGAGCTATATCAGCTGAAAATCACACATTTAAAAAAAAAAAATATGATTAAAGTCACTGTTTTGGAAGATTGTGGTTTCTTCTAATAGTGCTCTACCTGATAAGTCTTTGCAAAATCCAGTGGCCAGATGCGCTTTAGAAAGCTGACTTAAAGAGCAGATGGAATAAAAACAAGAACAATGAGCTTTGGCCTTGATTAGAGTACTACACGGTTGACTAGCGATCATTTGAAATTTGTATCTCAACTCGAACTTAGAACATAAAAAGGAAAATTACTGTACATTGGTTAGAAATATTACAACAAGAGTAATATTTTATAAAATTAAATGGCAAGCTCAGTTGGTAAGGGCAGTCGTCCACGGACCACAAGGTGAGTGGTTCGATCCCCGGCCCTGGCTATATGTCGAAGTGTCCCTGGGCAGGACGCTGAACCCCTAACAGCCCATTCCCCTCCCCAGCTGTGCAGTGCCGGTGCAAGCCCGGTAGAAATTGGGGAGGGTTGTGTCAGGAAGGGCATCCGGCCTAAAAACTGTGCCAAATCAACATGTGGACAATGATCCGCTGTGGCGACACTGAACTCATGGGATAAAAAATAAAAAAATAATGCCAAGTGGTTTACTAATAAAATATCTAAATCTTTTAATATAAAAATCTTTACATGTGGACAGATTCATAAACTGCAACTTGTCCTAATGATCTGTGTTTAGAGAAAATGAAATTAAGCCTACAGTAAAATGTAGTTCAACTATTTAACAAAAAGAAAAGAGAAGTAGTTTACTGGAAGAAAAAATGGGAATAAGTAATTGTTTTGGTTTCCAAATTTGTTCAAGTCATGTCAATGAATCACAATTTGTTTGGATCACGACTCTCAGTAGCCTATTTGAAGCAACTAGCTATTGGAAAATAAGATCTGCCAAAGTCAGAAGACTGCCAATGTGCAAACACAGTCATATAGCATACAATACAATTGTAATCTACTTCTGCTATATACAGGCCTACAATACAGAATATTTTGTGCTCAGCATTTAGGCAAAAATAATTAAGCTAATTAAATTCACTGTAGTGTAGTGTGCTACAGTGCACACACCAGATTGTGAGCCTTTCTTTCTGGAACATACTATTTTCTATTTTTCCCATTCAAGTGTCAGTGTGTGTGTAGCAGCTTCACCTCTGTAATAAGCTTGTGCAAGTAATGTTACGTTATGGTTCTCGTCACATTTCTGCTGGTGCTTAAACCATCTTTCAACAGCGTTTACATACTGTATAGTGTGTATGTAAGTTTGCCAATTTTGTATGAACTAGAAAGTTAACTACAACAATGGGTAGATATGTTTTACAAAAGTTTTGAGAGACTCCTCTTTGTGGGATTTAACATGGTATTCTGCTATAAAAAAAGAGAGGTCCATTGTTTAGACAAGTGTTTAAGGGATGCAACTTGTAGGCTTAGATGTTCAATTTCTTTTGTATTTGTCAGATGTTTCTATACACAGTTGACAAGTTCTTGGATTTTCAGATCACTTGTCAAAGTTTTTTCTCTTAAGTTTTTAATGTTTTCAATAGGTTTCAAAGTTGTAGAGCAGAACCTAAACATACTATTAGGTGTCAGTTACTCATAAGCATTGATTACTGCATCTTATTACCAAATGTTAAGAGAAGTTATTTTAAAGTTACCAGGTTAACTAATAAGCATGGTGCAAAACCTAATAAAAGCAGACATCAATGCACTTTCCTGTGTATATCTGGGTGTTCTATTAAGTTTTTTGTTATATGTGAACTGTGAACAAGTAAAACGTTTAACAGTCCTTTAATGTGAGTGACATTTGCACAACTTTTTAAATTGGTGTAAAATTGGTGATGTAAATACATCACGTAACACATAGTAGTAGCTATAGTAGTAGTCAAGTAGCTTGACTAGCTTTCTCTCTATGTAGCACTGTGTAATGCTGTGTAACATTAGCTTTAGTGTAATTCAATAAAAGCTACTTTTAACGTAATGTTCGCTACTTCGCTTTGTATCAAGCTTTGGCACTTGTGTGCATTGATGTACGAAATACTTTTTAACGTGAAACAAAAATGTCCATATGGCGTTAACGTTCTTTTAAAAACAAAGCGGATGCACGAATCACATATGTACCAATGATAAAAAGCTGACGTTACGACAAAAGGCTAACGGTACTGTTATGCAGTTTCACATTTGCTATGGTAACTCATTATTTCAAAAACATTCATAACCCCATAGCGCAACTGAAAACGTACCTGTAAAGGCTGAAGAATATTCCAGAAGTCAAATTTTGAAACTTTCAGAACACAGAAGTCTCGAAACAGCGTCGAGTAATAAACACTAAAACAGCATCCAACTAAAATTCAAACGACGCCTCTTCGCTTGCTGAGCCAATCAGCTCCGATCACATGGGCGACACAAACTCCTTGGGAGCGTTTGATGACAGAGGAAGTGCTTGATAATTGGGCGGTGACTATATGCGACAGAATGTAGGCCGGTTACACCGTGTTCTGCTGGTAAGTACCCGAATGCACCCGAGGGATCTTTTTAAACATTGTTTTTTCTTTAATGATGTATTTTCAGACAGACAAATACCGGTAAACTTTTTACATGCTAGACTCTTTTTTTCAGATATCTTTGTTTAACTGTTTATGGCATTATAATGTCAAGACAAACTTAACAATGCAACAATATATATCCTTTAATACATTTGAGTTAATAAACAAATACAGAAAATATTATTTAACCGAAAATGACATTACATTTATTAAGAGAATCTGCCATTTCTGTAAATTCATAAAGTGCAGAATAGACCAAACACCTTTTCCATCCAGTTATAGCAATATAAGCACAGATTGGCGTAAGAATTTGACTAATTGGAGTAAAGTTATTTTTATATGACTATCTCCCATAATTAACGACCTGCTGATGAAAATGTAACTGCTTAATTAGGATTTTACTGACACAAAAATCACACATTAACAAAACATATATGCCCCCACATTTGTGAAATAGTTTTGAAGGTATATTAAACAGTTGTTTTGCAGCATTTCCTCTAACCATTTCAGTTTAATCTTACCATTTTAACATCATAATAAATTACCCTAAATCCTCACTTTTCCTTAGATAAAGGTGTCTTCTCTTTGAGGTAAAACTGTAGTTCATGTCATTTACTGGTATTAGGAATGGCTAAAGAAAAGGCTGGATATGTTATTCTTTGACAAGGATTACAATTTAGTAATTAAGTTGCATTGAAATATTGATAAATCTTTTTGCAACGAAGAACTTAGTATTGCTCGGCTTTTAATGCAAGGAAGCAAATTTAATCTCTATTATGACCTTTCTTAGTAATCTTTACAGGCATGACATGCAAATAAGTGAAATAATGATTTTTGATAGTGTTTGATAGATTTGATTAATTCACAATTTTTGAGATTTAAATCAGCAGCTTTCATAAAAAATGAACTCTCAATTTCTAAGGAAGATAACTGTATCATCAGGCAGCTGTGTGATGAACTACTTACAAGTGAGGTACAAGGCAGCAAAAATCTAAGTGAAGGAGAAAACGTCAAAGCGAAGTCCTATCAGAAAAGTACAAATTAATCCGTATAATCTAATAAAGCAAGAATGAATATAAAGTACTGACCCTCCCTTAATAAACCCTTTATTGAGTTTTACCTATAGCATTTCCCAATCCCTCTTTTAAATGATTAGCAAAAACATGAGCAAAGAATTTATAATCCACATTCAAAAGTGTTGAAAAGCCTGAGGTTGTCATATTTCTCTTGTCTTTACCTGGTTCTGGTAAACTAAATTAGTGTTCTCAATGCAATACATTATTTTAAACATATGAAATGGGGACGTTCTAGCTGTGAGGCGACAGTGTAAACCACTCCACCACCACACGGCCCTGTAACACCTACAGTCTTTATCTGTGTCATCTGGAAAAAAGTGTTATTTTGGATATTAAATATTTATTTTCAAATGCTTGAATCCTATTTTTCACAGTTATAACCATTACTTTTATATTCTTTTTTATTTACAATTTCTAGTTCTCAGGGATTTGACATGAGCATAAGTTCATGTCATAGAAGCCCAAATTGACCACTGACCTATAAAGGATCAACTTTTCTATTCTTTCTCTTTGGCTTTTCTCTCTGTGGTAATAAACTTGACTTAGTGACAGGTTGCTAACTGATTTAGCTGCTCTAAAGGAAACGAGGGGGTGCTGAATTTGTGACACAAGTTCCACTAGCTAAAGCAAAACATTCATTCCATACATCGTATGGTTTGTGTGATGTTCCAAAACTTGATGTGAAGATTGTGAAGGTCTGATTGATCGCTACAGAAGATGCTTCTTCTAATGAGAAATGGGTCATTTAATGTAGCTCATATTACCTTTACAGTTAAGTTGTTACTCATCGTATCAGGGAAAGGACATGCACAGTTGGATTACCACCAACAGGTAGTTCAACTTACCCACAGTGCTATTAGAAATATGTGTTCATTATAGATTCCGTACATTTCTACTTTTAATCTTACAACTCAAACAGCTGGTAATCATGGCACAGCAAGAAGGAGGTTTTTAATCCAATATAGTTTTTATAACCAGAAGATGGAGGTGTTGCACAGGAAAAGGTTTTCATATGTTGAGTCAAGTGCAGTAGAGCATGTGTAAGTTGATAAACAGGAAGCAGGAATGACATGCAACAAATGTTCCCATTCAGAATTAAATGAGACAAGTTGTGTATCACAATTAGTGCAAAGGTGGATCTAAGTGAGGAATGTGAGAGGGACTGAACTAACAAACACGTTTATTGGTAAAAAAATTAGCATTAAACAGAAATCACTCTTAACAGGATGGTACAAAGGAAAACATGACCGGAAACAAAAATAAACTGAACAACAAGGATTTCAGGAAAATACACAATCCAGAATGAAAACTAGACAAATTTTTTTATTTTATTTATTAATTTTTTTGTCCTTTCGGTTTATCCCGTGAGTTCAGTGTTGCCACAGCAGATCATTGTCCGCACGTTGATTTGGCACAGTTTTTACGCCGGATGCCCTTCCTGACGCAACCCTCCCCAATGCACAGCTGGGGATGGGAATGGGCTGTTAGGGGTTCGGTGTCTTGCCCAGGGACACTTCGACATATAGCCAGGGCCGGGGATCAAACCACCACTGACCCTGTGGTCTGTGGACAACTGCCTTTACATTAGAAAACAAAAGGCAACCTGCTAAACCTAAATTACCAACCAGGAAACCCAACTAACACTAAAAATTAAGGGGACAAAGGAACAAAAAGCACAGCAAACCTCAGACCAAAAGCTGCTGGAAAACAGAGTCCAGTATACAGGAGTCCAGATTGGTATGAACCATGAGTTTAGAACATAGGCTGGGAGTGAGATGAGGATCTGGTAGGGAACTGTGGGGAAGGCTGGACCTAAATAGTGAGGAGAACAGGTGCAAACAATATAGAGAGATAACGAAAGGTAACATTAGTCATACAAGACATACAAGACTAGGAACAGGAAGTGGGGAAAAGCTACAAAATAAAAGTCCAAAGGCAGGAAGTGTAACTGAGGGCTGGTTAAAATGCAATTAGACTCAGTCCACTAAACTTGGTTAATGTTAGAGAAAGTTCACAAGAAAACTGTGAACTTTCTCTAACATTAACCAAGTTTAGTGGACAACCTCAAATTAAAAGTTATAGGAATTACATGAAGGCAACCAGAGAGTCTTTGAAAGTGAGAAGTTGGAGTAACTGAAGTTACCTCACTAACATGAGTCAAACAGCGGTGTCTTTACATGACCCCCACATTCTGTACTAGAGAGGAGCTGACTGGATAATAACCTCAGTGGAGGAAGAAGTACTCAGATCATTAACTTCGAACAAAGTATAATTGCCACTGTTAAGAGTAGAAGTCAAAATGTTACTTAAAGTATTACTATCAAAATTAATTTATACATTTACATCATTGTACATTGTACATCTGAAAGAGATTATTGGATGATAATTGATCTATTAATGTGTTCATTTTAATATTTACGTACTGCTTGGTAACTTGTACTTTCACAAAGAGGGTGAATCAATATATTGTATTAATCAGATTACGAAGAGTTTTTAGCTTCAGCGTAACTTTTATAGCAGAAACTATAGTTCATAAGGACATTCAGATCTTAATTTTATTTACCATCGCTGATTTGTTGATGTATGATTATGAGTCAACTGAACATCTAAATCTCCCCTGAGTGCACTGGAATTTCTGTTATAGGTCTATAATCAACTTTCCAGCAGATTCATAGTTGTCTTTGTATCTTTACTATTCCAATCAGGCAGGAGAGCTTGAGGACCTGGATGGAGTTCACAGGCAGTCTGAGCATCTGCTGGGTTATAGGACAGCTTTGCTTGATCTAGGAGCTCTGGGTGACTGTAGGCCCTTCTGGCAGGGGATGAAGTCACCAGGCTGCACAGTGCCCCTGCAGGAAGGGTGTCCCTACTTTACTGGCTGAGGCAAAGGTGAGTGTCACTCTCCTGTGTGTTCACTTTGACACTAATGCAGTATTCAATTGTGGCTTTTTATATCAGTCAAGATTACCAACTTTTCAGTACATATTCAAGGGTGGGGTTAGGTTTTCTACATGTGGAACAGTCCAAAGCATATGGTGAAGTTGTTCAACAGAACACACAGCCTACACGAATCATTTCTTAAACACCATTTCCACCTGTCTGAATGAGCACATATTTTCACTATCATCATATTTTTGTCTCATCAAATCCTTTATATGAGTGAAACATGTAGAGAGACAGTCCCTGCACAGGCACTGGTGTTACATATTAAGGATCAGCACTGTTTTGGTATCTTAGGAAGGTTTAAAAATACTGTTTCCAACTCAACTACAAGGTGGTTGATTTATGTCAGTAAGTAATTGCTTTTTTACCTATTGGTAATGAAAACGCTTTACACTGCTTCTCATTCACACTCACAATCACACACTCACACACTCATACACCGATGGAGGAGCTGCTGTGCAGCTGGCCAACACTCACTGGGAGCAACTAAATTGAGGTTCTGTGTCTTGCTCAAGGTCATTTCGACAAGTGAAGCCCACCCACTGCCCCACAGTTGCAATAGTGACCAATAACATTAAGAAGTAACCAGACAAGGTAGTTTTGATTATTTTTATTTATTTATTTTGTCCTTTTGGCTTATCCCGTGAGTTCAGGGTCGCAACCCTCCCCAATTTCTACCGGGCTTTCTACCGGCACTGCACTGCTGGAGAAGGGAATGGGCTGTTAGGGGTTCAGGGTCTTGCCCAGGGACACTTCGACATATAGCCAGGGCCGGGGATCGAACCACTCACCCTGTGGTCCGTGGACGACTGCCTTACCATCTCTGATCACAAGGTAGTTTTGATTATAATTAGCTTATAATCTTACCTCTCGGTTCAGCTAAAAATACCAGCTGAAGAGCTGGCAAAAAAATAGAAAAACAAAAAATGAGAAAACAAGGTAAGGGAAGTAATTTTCAAAAGGTTACATAAAAAGATACGCCACTTCAACAGGTAACAGCCATGTAATATTAGGTGGTAGCTAGAATCAGTTGAGTAAATTTACCTAACTAGGTTACCTGTTAATTACCTCAACAGATAACAAAATCAGATAAGTAAATACATTGCAGAGAAACACAGGGACATGTAAGCAACCTGAATAGTAAAATTTATAGGAATGACCTGAAGGGAACCAGAAAGTCTTTGACAGTGAGAAGTGAGAGTGACAGAAGTTACCTCATGAACAGGTAACAGTTACTGAGGCAGTTACTGTCAGCATCTACAAGAATGTTAAAGTCACCCACTATAATGACTTTATCTGTACTAAGCACTAAATCAGATCTCTGTCAAATGAGAGAACTGAGCCCATGAACTGAGCTATGATGCACTACAATGGAAATGCACGACACACGCCCCAAACTACTTAGCATATAAATATCAAAGCATATACTGTTAATGAGTGGATTTAAAAAAAATTCTGTAATACATACAAAAGTTCTGAATTACTAACCTACGTAAAAATATGTCACAAGTTATTTAAAAATATATAAAATAAAAAATACTTAGTGCAAAAAATATCTCCTGCAGGGCTCATTATATCATTAGATTAATATTATTTGGACTTTAATGAAAAGAAAAACAGGATTTTACAGTTGTAGTAGGCTGAGGTAGAGCTCCCCATTTTTTATCAGCTGTAACTAATAATTATTTTTATTGTTCATTATTCTGTTGATTATTTTCTCCATCATTCTAATAGGTTTATTGATGATTTTGAAACAGTGAGAAGTACGGTGGCTCCAAATGATTATTACAATTGATACCAATGTACTGTAGGTGTGTGACAGCTTGACTGACTCTGTTCTGCATTCTTTCCATAAATCAGCCTCAGAGTCAGGAAAATGTATGTTCAGAAAGATCGATGTTTAAATATCCACACATTTTTAGGGATTAAAGTTATAAACAGGATTCATGTTTTCATATTTCTAGGTCTGAAGCTGCATAACTCAGAGCTGGTTCACACTGACTAACCGGTTCTGACTGTAAGCTTTGTCAATGAGAACGGTTTTAAGCCTGGTTTTAGAAGTACAGAGGGTTTCTGCCTGCCGAATCTGGAATGGGAGCTGGTTCCACAGGAGAGAGGCTTGATAGCTAAAGTTTCTAACTCCCATTCTACTTTTGGAAACTCGGGGAACCACTAGTACTCCTGCATTCTGAGATTGAATTGGTCTGTTAGGGTGATATGTTACTATTCAGTCTTTCAAATACGACTGACATTGACTATTAAGAGCTTTCTATGTATCCTTCAATCCTTGGGGACAAACTCTGGTCCGTTTTGGGGATATCCAAAATAATCTTATGCTGCTGATTTTGATTTCCTCCTTTTGGGGATGGAGATTAGTGAGATCAGCCTTTTCTGCCGTTTCCTCAACTTCACGTGTGCACACAGCTACAGCCTGACAGGCACACACAGTTTAAATTCTCTGTTTGGCTACATTTTGATACATCAGACAGTTTCTATTTGTGTGATAAAATAGACATTGTTCACAAGTGCCGGATGGCAAGTTCAAGTCGAGTCTCAAGTCAAGTCTCAAGTCTTTATGTGTACGATTTAATTGCCATTTGTGCCGTCACAGAAGTCCCCATCTCTGTTTAACATTAACTGACATTAACATTTGATATTAAGGATTTAAATCCAATGTACTGTGTGTCTGTGCACTGCTAGATCTAAGTACTGTAAATAATTGCTGTGGTTAAAGACACATTATATGAATTCACTGTATTTGCAGGCATGTTGTTGTACAACATACTGCAAGATGAACAACGTGCCCATCCAGCATTTGTGGTTTAAAAGGGAGGCAGGAAAGGGGACCATGGCTGGGGAAATAAGCTAGTCCTAAACTATGTGTACTGGCTGGTGCACAGACCAACCTAATTGTAATGTTCCAAAATCCACAGTCCACTGTGTCATCCACAAAGTGGCACGACGAATATGGATCAACCTAAAACACATCATCTGTTTTCCTCAGGCCAGAGACTTTGCTGCAGTTGGGAATTTGTTAAGTTATCAGGAAGCCCTGCCTTTAACAAATCAAACAGCCTGAGCAGCACAGAATCGAGTATTTGATTTTAAAAGGATTTTATTCTATTTGCAGTGCAAGTAGTTTGTGATTCAAATGCAAGATTCATTGATATCAAGAGGACCTAGCGGATGAGGAACACCCCGGGAAAATGGCACAAGAGATATCCTGGCTACCTTGGTCTCTGCTCAGGGCCATAATGCTCAGTGTTTAATGAGCAAATCTTCTGGTAACTGATTAATTTTAGTCATTTGCAATTTCCTTTTCTATGTTCTGATTTAATAAAGTTGTGTATTTATTTACTAATAAAACACAACATACTCTATCTGTCTTTGTGACTTTATATTTTCCTGTGTCTCAGTAACACAGGTAATGATAATGGTCAGTAATGGGTTCTCTGTAGTTTGATGCCATATGAAAATCTGTTACTCATACTAACAAATAATCAGCAAAAACATTGCAGGATCATTAAAAATGTGCTGCCGCCCAAAGTTCAAAGTTCAGCGTGGGGTGGATTGCAGGGGCTGCTGGCTCGACACAACACAACATCTGCATCAACATTGGATCTACAGCACGGGTCACCAACATGTTGTGCGACTTTTGATGGCGCAACCTGATAACGGTTATTAAGTGTCTGAAATGTCAGTTGACTGCTAACTACTGAGTGAACGACTTACTGTACATTCTATAGGGAGGAGGGAATGAGTGAACACGGGGTGAGTTTGGAAACAGCCTATGCGTAGTAGGGTTGGAGGGAGGCTGAAGTACTAAAATCCAATTTTCTACAATGTAGTTATAAAATTTTATTTGATTACCTAATGTTTTTGTGTATTCTTTGTACCTGCCTGGCAACTGCAGATGAAAATGAGCTAAATCAGGTTCAATGCATCTTCTCTCATTGTTTAACGTTAATGTCCTTGTGCATGGTTCCTAATAAATCAACTTCGAAAAGAAAAAAATCAGAACACAGACCTCAGCCCAATAGAAATCTGTGGAATTTTCTTAGGACAGATGTTCACCTGACATGTTAAGAAATGTGCCTGAAATGAAACAGTTCTAATTGGCTATAGCATATTCTGTAGCTGTTCTTCATTATCCAACCATTACATTCTAACTAGTTAGTTAGGGCAATGTTAGACAAACTCACAATGAATATATGTGCTTATATATGTTTTTATGAAGGTGGCATGTTCCTTCTCTGCTCTGTAAGATTTCCATTTGAAAAGCAAAAGTTTTGCCTAAAGCAGCCTCACTAAGAATCCACTACTAATATGTCTTTAATGCTTTAATAAGAAGCTGAGTTTGTCTGGGGGACAAAGGCTTCAGGAAGCAGGGGATTGCTTCCATCTATCTCCTAGTGTATCTAACTCAGGATTTCCAGACTTAAATGCTCTGAGATGCACCTAAGCAGGATTTGGAAGAGAAAATACAAACCATGTGTATTTAGATAAGGAGTGGATGCAGTGCAAACCAACTTTGGCCATTTTTTCTCTGCTTTTGTAGGCTGTGTTTTTTCTCCTTATTTCCGTACCAACCATCATATAGAAAATCACTTCTATGTAATTAACTAGATATATCTGGGTTTTATAAAAAGAAATGCCAATGACTACTGGGAGCTGCTTCTGATTAGTGAGATAAATTGACAACATTTGAATTATGATGAGGTGTCTGGGCCCCAACAAGCAAGAACACTGTTTCTGAGTACTAGCTCCACATCATCAGGTTCATCATGTAGCACTTCTGCAAAAACAGGACTGATAGTAACTTTAATCACAGCCCTAAATCAAAAACAGAATGAATGAAATAATTTTTTTTGTTGCATCCTGGGAAATCTTACATCTTATAGTATGTGGATGACCCTCTGCTGGTCATGATACTGTACTGGGCATCATTGCATGGGCGCAGGAACACTCCAGAAATCACTGTGTGTGAATACAGTTCACTGTGCAATCCACAAATGTAAGCTAAAGCTGTATCATGTAAAGAAGAAGCCATATGTTAACATAGGCCAGAAAGGCCATCGGGTTCTCTGGGCCAAAGCTCATTTAAAATGGTCTGAAGCAAAATAGAAAACTGTTCTGTGTTTAGATGAATCAAAATGTGAAATTCTTTTTGGAAAGCATGGATGCCGTGTCCAGTGGACATCCAGCTTGTTCAGCTAACCAGTTTAAAAGTCTGGATCTCTGATGGCATTGGCAGCCTACACATCTGAAAAAGCACCATCAATGCTGAAAAGTACATAGGTCTTAGAGCAATATATGCTTCTATCGTCTCTTTCAGGGAAGGCCTTGCATATTTTAGCAAGACAATGCTAAACCACATGCTGCATGAATCACATCGCCTTGGCTTCTTCAGAAGAAGAGTCCGGGTACTGAACTGGCCTGGCTGCAGCCAAGACCTTTCACCAATAGAAAACATTTGGCACATCATAAAACAAAAAACTCATCAACAAAAGTCCAGGACTGTTAAACAGCTACAATCCTACAACAGACAAGAATGGGACAATATTCATCCTCTAAAACTCCAGCAACTGGTCTCCTCACTTCCCAGACCTTTACAGACAGTTGTTAAAAGAAGAGGGGATTTTACATAATGAAAACATCCCCCTGTTCCCACTTTTTTGAGATTAGTTGCTGCCATCGAATTCAAAGGGAGCTAATATTTTCCATGATATGGTAAAATATCTCAGTTTTGACAACTGATATGTTTATGTTCTATTGTATATAAAATATGGGATAATGAGATTTGCAAATCATTTCTGTCTGTTTAATTCCTTGGTTTGCACTTAACTCAAGTGCAAACTAACTTGGTTTTTAACTAAAGAACATCGTTAGGCTAAGGCCATTTGTGTTTTCCATACTAAATTGGAGATGATTATTTATACATTTATTTCATCCCATCTTGAGTAATGTAATTTGGATATGTTTGCAAGTTTCTTTTATATTTGCACTGCAGACGTTTGTGTCCACAAGGGGAAAGTATTTAACAAACCTCAATTTGGTGAAAATGAAGAGACAATCCGGAAGAAGAAATGAAACGTGCGTGTTCTACCATTTACAACACTCAGCATCTGTAAAGCTAAACACTGATTTCGCTGATAAAATGGACCTGCAACTTTTTTCAGACCCCTGCAGGATTGGTTCTTTCGTAGGATGCTCTGCAGAAGTGTGGTCTACTGAACTGACGTTCCCAGATGTAGAGAACACAAACTTACCATGATGAGAAAGTATATGAAGCCTCTGGAGTTCTCAGATGAGGATGTGATGTAGTTGATTGTAGTTTTAAATAAAACCTATGATGTGGTCATTTCAAAGACCAAATGATAAATCGTGAAACTATTTCAGTTTTCAATAACCAAGTAGTTTGTGTCCCATGTGAAGTACAGTATATTGTCAAACCCAGCCTTTCCTTATTCTTTTTAAAGTCTTTTTTAAATGTTTTAAAATGTTTTTGGAAACAAAAAGTCACAAGTTGAAATACAAATCTTAAAACAGTGAAAACGAAATGAATAGACTAAAGAATGAATAAGCAGGAGTACAACAAAGTAATATGTTGAACCACATATAAATGTTATGTAGAATCAGGCTGAACATCTAGACAGGTATGAACTATGAACGGTTACATTTCTTTCTTAATTTCTTCTCTTTCCAGTTATATTGTTGTTTCGATCAAGACTCCCTACATTGGTGTTCTTTTGGAGTTGTAGCCCTTCAACTTGTGAATTAATTTCTATTGGAGCTGAGATCTGGATGCCTGCTAAAAAGGTATCTGTTCAGGTGGGCATTTATTTAGCTTTTGCATAATTTAATTTTTATTTTTTGTGAAGCACTTTGTGACACTCTGCTCGTAAAAAAGAATGTTTGCTCTTTATTATTATCTTTATCAAATTTGTGTAGCATTTAAACAGCTGTAGGATTGACATTTTTCAAAATTACACGCACTTGAGAGGAGTAATTTAATTATTTTAATTTCTTTTAGGGCTTTACAGTAACACCTGCCAAATTGCCAGATGCACGTGGATAACATGTGGTGGGTAACATTCATTCCTACTAGCCAAAATATATTTATAGAAATAATGTTTTTTACTCCTCTTTGCTAAAGGCATATAAACTAATAAGCTAACTGCTATAAAACACCATCTCACTCTACCTCCACACAGTGTTTTCTCACTTCAGTGCTAAGGACTGATGACTAATGGCAGCGTAAACAAGACCCTGTCATTTTCCATTGCAGTTTTTTTTAGTTCAGTTTGTGCTCTCAGCAGTGTTTTCTCTCTTCTCTTTTCCTGTCACTCTGCAGTCACACAGAAACAGCCAATAAGAAGGCAGAAATCAGCCTTTTGTTAAGGCATAGAGACATATCGGCACCCGTGCAATTCTTAGAAAATTGTTACAATTGCAAATGTTTGGCTATTCACGTGGTTGTTTGCACTGGAACAAAACAAAAAAAACAGAATAAAAGTCCAACTTGAAAAGAATTCACACAGAAAACAAAAAAATTGACTTAGCAAAATTATTGTCACCTTGTCAAAATTGTAAGAAAAAATTGCTTTTCAAGCATGTGATGCTCCTGTAATTTGTATTTAGACACAGCTGTGGCAAGTAACAGGTAACAGGGCAAAATAGTAATCACACTTGCAACAAGTTAAAATGGAGAAAAGTTGAGTCCTCTTGACCTTTTGTATTCTGTGTCACACTGGACGACTGTGGCGTAGGAAGGTAGAGCGGTTGTCCACCAATCTCACAGTTGTTGGTTCAATCCCCGGCTCCTCTGGTCACATGTCGAAGTGTCCTTGAGCAAGACGCTGAACCCCAAATTACTTGCTCCTGGTGAGTCTTGGCCAGCTGCATAGCAGCTCCCCCATCGGTGTGTGAGTGATTGTGAGTGTGAATGTGTGAATAAGAAGCAGTGTAAAGCGCTTTGAGTGCCGATAGGTAGAAAAGCTCTATATAAGTGCAGAACATTACACTGAGCATGGAGAAAAGAAAGAAGTGTGAAGAGGTGTGTGGATTTGTGAGAAAACATTGTGGAGTCACAAGTCCATCTCCAGAGATCTTAATGTTCCTGTGTGCTCCTGTGCAATATCATCAGGTTTACACCCAATGGCACTGTAGCTAACCTCCTTTGATGTGGGGGGAGGAACAAAATTAATGTAAAATTACAACAAAGGATTGCTTGAATGGTGGATACAGAACCCTTATTACCTTTCAAACTAATTTAAGTTGATCTGTGTCAGCTGGCACTGTCTGATTAAAAAGGGACGCTATGGTAGGAGACCCAGGAGGACAACACTGCACGTTATGCAAAGGCATAAAAAAGGAAGAGAGGAGTTTGACAAAACCACAGTCCTTCTGGGAGAACATTCTGTGGACAGATGAGACAAAAGTAGAGCTTTTTGGTTAAGGACATCATGGCACTGTTTACAAAAAATAAATCCCTACAGTCCCTACAGTCAAACATGGTGGAGGTTCAAAGATGTTTGGGGTTGCTTTGCTCTTTCTGGCACTGAATGCCTTGACTGTTCGTACGGTATCATGATGAACCTGATGATCTGATGATTACCAGAGAATGGTAACAAAGCGCTGCTCAAAACAGCAGTTGGGAGAAGGTGCTGTGGTGCAGCAATTTAAAGCGGTTGTCCATCAATCCTGCAGTTGTTGGTTCGATCCAAGTTTCCTTGAGCAAGACACTGAACCTCCACTTAGTTGCTCCCGGTGAGTGTACGACAGCTACATAGCAGCTCCCCCATTGGTGTGTGTGTGTGTGTGTGTGTGTGTGTGTGTGTGTGTGATGGCAGTGGTCAGAGGGTTAAATACAATATTTTTACTGAAGCTGCCTGTAGCTGCTTGAAGAGTTTGAGGCTTGTTACACAAAGTACTGTAAGTTCATCCATTGGTGATATAAAATGTAAGAGAAAAAAATCTTTGCATTGATATTTTGAAAAGCCACTGTATGATCACAAACAAATGATGACATAGACACGTATGTGATTTTATTCTTTAGAATAATGGCATAAATGGCACTTTTTTGCATTGGCCACAAGGGTGAAAGAAAAAAACAGTTACACTAGATTTTGTCACATTGTTGGTCATTTTGTGTTTATTTTTGGTCAGTTTTGTCTCTTCTAGGTTGTTTTGCATTTAATTGTGTGTTTAGTGTTGGTCATTGTTACGTGTTTGCGGTCATTTTGTGTGTCTATGGTATTTTTTCCCCCTTTTTTGTTTCGCATCTCTCTGTGGTCGCTTTGCATTTTCAAACAGATCTGTATGACCAATGAGTACTACAGCTCACTGAACTCAAAGGCGCAGAGGCTCTATAGGTCAATGGTCTTTGGTAGCCCTGGCATGTGGCTAGCAGGCCTGTTCCGTAATACATCCTAAACATTTTGAGACAAGACTGAATAACACTCTAATGTTGAATATTTTTAAAATTGTGCATGTTTTTTCCCACTTGTTTGAAATTAGTAACAACTGAGCAACTGGTGAACAGAATGGCCTGATCTAGTTGTTGAGTAGAGTATTAACTCAACTCTAATGAATCAATCTAACAGGACGGCAGTGGCTCAGTTGGTGGAGTGGCCACCTACTTCCCATAGGGATAGATGTTTGCGCCTCCGCTCGGCCCGAGCACACGTTGAACCGTCCCTGAGCAAGACGCTGAACCCCATCCATATCCCCAGCCTTGCAACGAGGGTCCCAAGTATAATCTGGGAAGGGAATCCGGAAGAAGGAAAGGCAAAAAAAAGAATCAATCTAACTCTACTTTTAATTCCCATAGTTTGTAGTTAGTTTGCCTTGTGTTCCAGCATTATTTCGTACTAGGTTTGTAACTGGTAGCTTAGGGATAAATGAAAAACAGTATGTGTTAGTCTCAGCTGGTGACAAACATGTTGCACACTTACCTGAAGCAACAGGTCACAAAAGGACAAGTTCTTATATACAATCTTGGCACTAACCCTAAGTTAACTGCAGACAGGTGTCAGCCTTCTTTAATGTTTATGACAGAGCTCTTTTCCCTGTGTGCTGCTGATGTCATCAGGAGCCTGCTGTTATTAATGAATACTGTCTAGGCAGCCAGAGCTTAGGTTTCAGTGCAGGTTCAGGCCTAAAATGATTCCATAGCTTCAAATGATCTCAGCAAAGGGAGAGAAGGAGCTCTTTATAAAACAATAAACATGCAGTCATAAGTCGGAGAAAACTCATGTTACAGACCACAACTGGGCCATGGGGCCTCGTGCAATGACAGACTGAAGAAGTGACTGGCATCAAGTATCCTCAGCAGCAGACTGCAGTCTTTAACAGAGGCTTCATTGGTGTTTCTTTAAGGTAACACCCCCACACACAATGGGACAAGACCCAGTTACAGTCCAGTTACAACAAGGAAATGTCCCCTCCACCTGCAATCCTGACTTTAAGGTACAGATGAACATTTAATCAGCTGTTTTGCTGATAGCATCTGTCACACGGGAACACATACAAACTTATGTCCAAATATTATATGGTAAGGCAATAATATAATTATTATGTCAGGCCTATATCTGGATATCTGTGATTCAATAGCTTGTAGATCCACATTTAGCAGCAATAACTTCAAGTAATCGTTGTATTACTTTACCAGTTTCTCAAATCGTTTTTTTCTCAAAGGATTTTTTTTTTTTGTATTTCTATGAGCATTGCTTAGTTTGAACTTGTGGTGCTGGGATGTTGAAACTGTCTTGAATATTTTCCACTTCCAATAATCTTTCTTACTGTAGAACATTGAACTCCAAATTGTTTAGAAATGTTTTCTAACCCTTTCCAGATTGATGTGCAACTACAACTGCTTTCCTAAGACCATTGCTTATATCTTGTCCCCCCCATTGTGTTAACACACACCTGAACAGCAAACTGCCAAAACATCTGTTTTTAAAGACATCTGCAGACCTGATGATGATCAATTAACCAAGGGCTAATTATTAGGAACACGTGGCTGCAACATCCTCTCTTAAAGCCTATTGAAGCAGGGAAATGATGTGGATCCACTGCAAAATGATTTTTCCTTTTTGGCTTCATTCTTAAGTAAAAAATGGCAAAATTCAACCTGCCAAAGTGGGTAGTGGGAGTGATGGTGTTAGCTGCTACTGCTGAAATCCAACCACACTGGGCAGATGGTGGGTGTTAAAGTCAAGCCCTGCACATAATAACACTGATGTGACTCAAAAGCTTCACATGATTAAAACAATGAGCAAAAAGAAATACATGAGGACCAAACATGTACATAAAATGGCACAATGCACAAAAATCTACCAAAAACAGGCAAAAAAACGAAACAAAACAAAAAAACGAAATGAAAAACTGCAGAAAAAAAGTTTTAAAATAGAAGGAATATGAGTACAAATAATGTGACAGCCATTTAATGGAGTAATTTGTTTATTTTGATGTAACTTTACTTTCCACTTCTTTAGTAAATACTAAGTTGTTAAATGATGGTCCACTGATCCTGGGATCTGTGGTTTGATACCCACCTCCTGCTGCCATGTGTCAAAATGTCCTTGTGCAAGTAACTGGACCCCAAGTTTCCCTCAGGTAGATCAGGTTAATGCCTGGAAGACCTCTGCTCAATGTGTGAGTGTGCATGAAATGTGAGGCAACAAGTAAATGTTAAATGTTCTGCACTTATTTAGCACTTTTCTACCTATTGGCACTGAAAGCACTTTACACTGCCTCTCATTCACCCATTCACACTCACAATCACACACACACACACACTGATGGGGGAGCTGCTATGCAGTGTGCCAACACTCACCGGGAGGAACTAAGCTGGGTTCAGTGTCTTGCTCAAGGACACTTCAACATGTGACTGGAGGAGCTGGGGATTAAACCAACAACTGTGAGATTGGTGGACAACTGCGCTACCTTCCTGCACCTGCACTGATAAGGTATCGTACAATTTAAAAATGGATTGTACAATTGTAGACCCTTGAAAATGCTAAACATTTACAAGCAATGTGATTTTAATTAGACCATAATACATTTTCTATGTTCAATTCAATTCAACTTTATTTATTTAGCGCCAATTCACAACAAAGTCATCTCAGGGCACTTTACAGAATGAAGTCAAGATTATAAAGATGTATAGAGAGAACCCAACAATTCCCCCTTGAGCAAGCCATAGGCAACAGTGGGGAAGAAAAAACTCCTTTTAACAGAAGAAACCTCCAGCAGAACCAGGCTCAGGGTGGACGGACATCTGCCTCGACCGGTTGGGGTGAGTGGAAAGTGAAGAGAGAAAAGAAAGAGCAACAAAAAGCAACATTGTATTTTTAGTTGTAATTCGACTTCTAGGGGCAGCAGTGAATCAGTGCATAGAGTGGTTGCCCACTGACTGAAGGTTGGTGGTGTGAGGCCTGACTCCTCCAAGCCATATTTCAAAACATTGCTGGACAAGACAGTGAACCCCACTAATAAACTCCATCTGCTGAGGTTACACAAGCCAGTGACTTCAAGCACTGGTCCCAAGCCCACAAAACTTCCGAGGTTTGCATCAGGAAGTTATGCCAAAATGCTGTCATGTAATATCCATGGCTCACTGCTCTGACGTCTCGTACATAAGGACCCGAGTGACTCACCCATTTATTTAAGGTTTAAAAGTAATCTGTAAGTTATATTGTATAGAGATGACATTTTGACATTTTCTTTACAGTTCAATTCAATTCAATTCAACTTTATTTATATAGCGCCAATTCACAACAAAGTCATCTCAGGGCACTTTACAGAATAAAGTCAAGATTATAAAGATATATAAAGAGAACCCAACAATTCCCCCTGTAATAAGCCATAGGCAACAGTGGAGAGGAAAAACTCCCTTTAGTGGAAGAAACCTCCAGCAGAACCAGGCTCAGGGTGGACGGCCATCTGCCTCGACCGGTTGGGGTGAGTGGAAAGGGGAGAGAGAAAAGAACAGAGCAACAAAAAGCAACAACAAAACATCGGGCAGATTGGTAGGACCAGAAGCTGCACGCTGGAAGACACACAGCTTCAAAGCCGGGGGACACCTGCAGAAAGGGACAGAGAGAGGGGGACAGAGGAGGACAAAGACAACTACGGGAGAGAACACACAGAGTTAATGACATACAGTGGTGAGAATTGCGGGGTGAGAGGAGAGGAGAGATGGTCAAGAGGAGGAAAGGAGCTCAGTGCATTGGGGGGTGGGTCCCCCAGCAGTCTAAGCCTATGGCAGCATAACTATAACTAACTATATGCTTTATTAAAGAGGAAGGTTTTAAGCTTAGACTTAAAAGTAGAGAGGGTGTCTGCTTCCCGAATCTGAACTGGGAGCTGGTTCCACAAGAGAGGAGCTTGATAGCTAAAGGCTCTACCTCCCATTCTACTTTTGGAAATTCTGGGAACCACAAGTAGGCCTGCATTCTGAGAGCGAAGTGGTCTACTGGGATGATATGGTGCTATGAGGTCTTCTATATATGATGGAGCCTGACCATTCAGAGCTTTATATGTAAGAAGCAGGGTTTTAAATTCTATTCTAAATTTAATGGGAAGCCAATGGAGAGAAGCTAGTGAAGGTGAATGCAGGAATACAGGAATGCAGCATCGATCTTTTTGAAGTTGAGCATTCTGTACACACTTAAAAACAAGTGCTGAGTATCTATAAAGTGTTGGGTGTCAGTCCTGGTTTTAAAAAAGAAAGGAAAG
The DNA here is from genome assembly GCF_033026475.1 of Channa argus. Lineage (NCBI taxonomy): Eukaryota > Metazoa > Chordata > Actinopteri > Anabantiformes > Channidae > Channa > Channa argus. Next base: position 21,672,531 of record NC_090214.1, on the reverse strand, counting down.
CATCAAATGTACAAGCTGCCCTCTAGCAGCTGGTCATCAGTTTTGGACTCAGTCTGGACATGGACACAGGACAGACTGTTACTCTTTAAGGCGAGGAAAAGAATGATGGTAATAGGACTGAGGGCAACAGGTCACAGAGGTGAGCAAAAAATTAGGCTGTTCTCAGATCGGTGGATGTGGATACCAACCAATAGCAGGACAGCAGCTGTCCTTGAGGCAGAAGGCTATTTGTGCATGAGTGATGGCTGGTCCAAACTAACTGCTCATCTCGCTCAAACATGTGAAGTCAGATTACCTGTGATATAAGACACGGAGAAAAGGCTTGTTGTCAGTGTAGTATGCCGAGGAAGGAGCCCCGAGGGACACCAGAGACAGACACTCATTATTTATCCCACATTTACATGAGAGCACCACGAATGTGTTACAGGTGAGAATTAGAATTCCTCAAATCTACAGACATGTCAACCTGTCACTCAGGTGTCATTTATATTTGGCCTACACATCTCACTAAGATCAACTTTTTATGAAAGCACATTACAGTTTAAACTATTTACACACACACACACACACACACACACACACACACCAGTAGCAGCAAACTGCCATGCTTGTGAGGTTCAGTGTCTTGGTATGTAAGGTATGTCAACATATGGAGAGAAGAACTGTCTGCATCTTATGGAAAGTGACTTATTTGGACTTCAATCAGGCCCTTTGTGTCTGAAGACTTTGTTTAAAAATGAGGCGGCATCACCCTGTTTTGATTTCTTCTGTCATTTGCTCCTTCACTCAGCTGCTTGTTCCTGTCTAGGTATTAACCTGATTACTTAAATCCATGTAAATGCACTGAATCTGACACCAAAGACAGAATATAATCCTCTAATTCTAATACTATAAATTTACACTCACCGGTCACTTTATTACGTACACCTGTACAATCTAATGCAATTCCATCCAGCAGCTCTGTGTGTATCTGATGACCAGGAGGGCGTATGTGTTAATTTCCCAGACTTTGTTCTTCCCATTCAGCTGACTTCTCAGGACTTGGACAGGGACTTTGTAGTAAATGCTTTCCTTGAGGCCTCTATATGGTCACCATTTCCATTCGATCCTGGCATGCAGGTTGATGTCATCCATGTAGAGGAGGTGGCCAATGGCCACTCCATTCCATAGTCAATATTCATAACCACTCTTGGTGAAGATCAGGCTGGGGGGGCCTATGCAGAACAGCAGTGGGGACAGAGCATCTCCTTGGTAAATACCATACTCAATGTTAACTTGTGCAATTGGCTTGAAGTTGGGTTTTTTCCACTTTCCCAATGAGTTCTCAATGAAGGCTCTTAGAGTCCCACTGCTGCACTGCAGGATCCATGTGTGAAGCACTGAGTTGTAGGCTTTCTTGTTGTCAATTCAGACAGTGCACAGGTTGATATGTCTGGTCTTCTAGTCCCAAGTTTTGTTCATCTACCAGTAGCTGGTGCTTTGCTCCTCTGCTCTTACTACCGATCCCTTTCTATACAATTTTATTTATATAGTGCCAATTCACAACAAAGTAAATGGTCTGCACTTATATAGCACTTTTCTACCTATTGGCAATCAAAGCACTTTATTTACCCATTCACACAGACACTCACACTCATACACCAGTGGGGGAGCTGCTATGCAGCTGGCCAACACTCACCAAGAGCAACTAAGTTGGGGTTCAGTGTCTTGCTCAAGGACACTTTGACATTTGACCAGAGGAGCCAAGGATTGAACCAACAACTGTGAGATTGGTGGACAAGCGCTCTACCTTCCTGCACCGCAGTCACCCCAAGTAATCTCAAGGAACTTTACAGAATAAAGTCAGAACTATAAAGATGTATAGAGAGAAACCAACAATTCCCTCTTGAGCAAGTCCTAGGCAACAGGTAAAACTCCCTTTAAGGGAAGAAACCTCCAGCCGAACCAGGCTCAGGATGGACGGCCATCTGGCATCTCTCAAAGTGGAGAGAAAAACATCGGGCAGGTTGGTAGGACCAGTAGCTGCACATTGAAAAACACACAGCTCCAAAGCTGGGGACACCAGCAGAAAGGGACAGACAGAGAAAGACAGAGAAGGAGAGACAACTACGTGGGGTGAGAGAAGAGGAGAGAGGGACAAGAGAAGGAAAAAAGCTCAGTGAATCCGGGGGTGGGTCCCCCAGCAATGTAAGCATATAGCAGCATAACTATAACTAACTATATGCTTTATTAAAAAGGAAGGTTTTAAGCCTACTCTTAAAAGTAGAGAGGGTGTCTGCTTCCTGAATCTGAACTGGGAGCTGGTTCCACAGGAGAGGAGCTTGATAACTAAAGGCTCTACCTCCCATTCTACCTTTGGAAATTCTGGGAACCACAAGTAGGCCTGCATTCTGAGAGCGAAGTGGTCTACTGGGATGATATGGTGCTATGAGGTTTTCAATATATGATGGAGCCTGACCATTAGGAGCTTTATATGTAAGAAGCAGGGTTTTAAATTCTATTCTAAATTTAATGGGAAGCCAATGGAGAGAAGCTAGTGAAGGTGAAATATGATCTCTCTTGCTAGTTCCAGTCAGCACTCTTGCTGCCAGCACTTGAAGCTTTATTAACTGATTATTTCCATCTGGTTCTATAGATAAATATAGCTGGGTATCATCAGCATAGCAATGGAAATTTGTGTTTTCTAATAATGTTGCCTAAAGGAGACATATATAAAGTAAAAAGTATTGGTCCTAACACAGAGCCTTGTGGAACTCCATAGCTAAACCTTTGTGTGCATGGAGGATTCATCATTAACATGAACAAAATGAAATCTATCAGATAGATAAGATTTAAACCAACCTAGTGCAGTTCCTTTAAAGGAACTGCACTAGGTTGGTTTAAATCTTATCTAACAATTATTATTATTATTATATATTTTATTATTTAACAATTTCATGTTCCAGTCTCTGTAATAAAATGTTGTGATCAATGGTATCAAATGCAGCACTAAGATCTAACAGAACAAGTATAGAGATGAGTCCATTATCTGAGGCCATGAGAAGATCGTTGGTGACTTTTACCAGTGCTGTTTCTGTACTATGATGAACTCTAAATCCTGACTTAAATTCTTCATACAAATGATTCCAATCAAGGTGATCACATAATTGTTTTGCGACTACTTTTTCAATTATTTTAGAAATAAAGGGGAGATTAGATATTGGTCTGTAATTGGCTAAAACACTTGGGTCAACACAGGGTTTTTTAAGTAGTGGTTTAATTACAGCTACCTTATAGGCCTGTGGTACATAGCCTGTTTCTAAAGATAGATTGATGATATCTAATATGAACGTATCTATTAAGGGTAAAGCTTCCTTGAGCAGCTTAGTTGGAATAGGGTCTAGCAAACAGGTTGTTGGCTTAGATGAGGTAATAATTGAAGTTAGCTCAGAGAGATCTATGGGTAAAAAGCAGTCTAACAGGGATTGGATGATGATTCTAGCACTGCTGTACATGAAGATCTATCTGTAATATTTGGGGGGAGGATCTGGTGAATTCTTTCTCTAATAGCTACAATTTTATTCATAAACAAAAAGTCATGAAGTAATTGCTGCTCAGAGTTAAGGGAAAACTAGGCTCAACAGAACTATGGCTCTTAGTCAGCCTGGCTACAGTGCTGAACAGAAACTGGGGGTTGTTCTTGTTTTCTTCTATTAATGATGAATGATATGCTGTTCTGGCATCTCAGAGAGCTTTTTTGTACATTTTTATGTACAAAAAAAGTATTTTTCCAGGATAAATGAGATTCTTCTAAATTTCTGGAACCACCTCCTTTCTAACTTTCGTGTTGCCTGTTTTAAGTTGCGTGTTTGTGAACTATACTATGGAGACCACCTCTGCTGACTTCTTTTTCAGAGGCAATACTGGCTGCAGAATTGTCAATTGTCCTCTTCTATCAAATAAATCAAGATAATGATAATGATAATTAATATGACTCATTTAAACTGACATATTCTTCCTGCTGCAACCAAGTTTCAGTGAGACAAAATAAATTAAATTAATGCTCAGTTATTAAGTCATTTACTAACAGAGATTTAGAAGAGAGAATTCTGATATTTAATAATCCACATTTAATAGTTTTGTTATGTAAGAGGATCAGTCTTAACTTTTATTAGATTATCATGATTAACTCCTCTTGTTGTTTTTTTTGGTTTATGTAATTTAGGTCGGGGAACAGACACAGTCTCTATAGGTGTGTGGGAGTTGTGGGGGGGTGACGGTTGTAAGGACACTGCAGAGAGGCGTGTAGGACTGGATCTCTGCATCCTAGGCTCAACTCTGGATTGTCATACTTTTGGTTGTCTAATAAAACCAGACATATTTCTGGATAAGAAAGCTGCACCATCTAAAGTAGGATGGATGCCATCTCTCCTAATCAGCCTTGGTTTTCCCCAAAAACGTTTCCAATTGTCTATGTAGCCCACATCGTTTGCTGGACTCCACCTAGACAGCCAGCGGTTGAATGACGACATGTGTCTCTACATGTCTTCACTGCTCTCTGCCCATGTTTTGATCCATGTACCTGACAGGACTTTCCATATTGTGCAGTGGCAGGTTATTAGGTTACTGTTCATTATTAGAGGTCCTTCCAGATCAGGACTGTCCAGCCTTCAGTTAACCATCCAGTGTGGGTTCCATCCACTAGTGGCTGATTCATTTGTTCTGGCAGGCCTGGCAGTCCAGCTCTTCATACTTGAGACCCTCTCTTGGATGTCTGCCATTGTGATATTTACTGAATCTCGTTCAGAAAGATTTCGGTGGTGTGTTCTCAAGTCCACCAGCTACTGGGCATTGAAAAGTGATGCCTCCTTTTTCCCATATGTTTTTCCAGCATTCTTCAGTCTCCAGTCTTGGTGGCTCTGTGCATAGCTAAAATCAATGATGATGTGTGTACATGTGTATGCGACTGAGGCAAAGGGAGGTAGAGCGGTTCTCCACCATTCCACCAGTTGTTGGTTCAATCCCCGTCTCCTCCGGTCACTTGTCGAAGTGTCTTTGAGCAAGACAATGAACCCCAACTTAGTTGCTCCCGGTGAGTGTTGGCCAGCTGCATAGCAGCTCCCCCATCAGTGTATGAGTGTGTGTGTGTGTGTGATTGTGAGTGTTATATATAGAGACAAAAAACTACTACCTTTGTATAAATTTGTTCTTTTTTTCATCTCTTTGTGGATATTTATTTTTGGTAATTTATTTTTTGATCATTTCTGTTCAGATTGCATATCCTTGTAATTATTTTTGTCTCTGTGGTTATTTCCTTCTCTTAGTGGTAAGATTTATGTCTAATTTTGCAAATGTTCTTGTCTTTTTGTTATAATTTTTTGTATTCGGCTGTTTAAATTGGGGTCTATTTGGAATTCTTAACATCTCTTTATGCTTATTTTTATGTCTTTATTCAAAGAAGGTATATTAATAGTCTCTACATATTGACATACATTTTGGGCCAGGTATTGAGTCAGACTTGTCTCAGTGGAAACAGAGAGAAAGATAATCAGAGTGCTACAGTCTGCTATTACCATTTTGAAAAACTCAGTGACGAGTGTCGTGATAGTTTTCTTTCATCCTGGCCTCCTGATAACCTGGGAAATATTTGCCATAACACTGAATCCAAACGTCGTTGGGCAGCAGGTTTTGTTGAGCTGAAAGCCACTGACATCTGTCTCACTCGGCATCTTCCACCTGACTGACCTCAAACCATGAGCTGTCTTTGTGTGCTGCTGTATGTATGCATCGCTTTTTTATGATCAATTGTTTGGCAAAGAGGCGGCTGTTTGTCTTTCAGCCAGCAGGTTGACAGAGTGGAACAAATGAAGTTATTCCACTCATGTTCACTCACAGCCTGTACAAAGAAGAGGAAGGGATTTGTTTCATGGTGGGTAAATATTGTTACTATCTGTCAGTTAGGAAACCAATTCAAGAGGGAGGTGAACTCTATGTAATATTTAGTGATCCAGATACAGAATATGTATATCTGCCATGTATGAAGTCTAAAGTCTTAACAATGCTGCAGGGCAACTGGATTGAAATCTGAGGTGTGAGGATTTGTGTAACTTGTCTGCTGATTGGTTTTTACAGGGCGCACGTGGAGAAGTGTGTGTGCCCTGCTTGTTTCAGGAAGGTGATAAGTCTAAGGGTCTGGATTGGGATTTGAGTTTACATTATTACAAAAGTCTCACAGGTCAGCTAGTACATGTTGGTTAACATGTAGTAGCTGTTAGGATAAGGTGTTCATGGTCAAATAAAAACTTTTTATTGTCTTAAATTAGGATTGATAAGATTTGGCTCTTGTGATTGTTTTTATTTTTATGGTTGGATACACAGAGCAGGGGACTTTCCCACACTAGACTGGAGATCGAGCCCAGACTGATAAATCTTTTTGGTATTGTCACCAAAAGGACATTTACATATGACAGTACATGTGCATAGTCGGCGGCAGAAAGCTGTTTTTGGTGGCGCTAATTGTGGTATTAGTATTATTATGTAATAGCATTATATTGGGGGCTAAACTGGTGCATGGCATTTAAAAGCCTACAGTATATTGGATGTAGATCTTGTCATATAGGCCGCCACTGGCAATAAAATCATATTTCCATGCTTAATTGTAATTGAGTGTAACTGTGGCGCGGGAGGTAGAGTGGCCGTGCATCAATTCCACAGTCGTTGGTTTGATCTCCAGCTCCTCCAGTCACATGTTGAAGTGTCCTTAAGCAAGACACTGAACCCCAACTTAGTTGCTCCCGGTGAGTGTTGGCCAGCTGCATAGCAGCTCCCCCATCGGTGTGTGTGTGTGTGTCATTGTGAGTGTGAATGGGTAAATAAGAAGCAGTGTAAAGCACTTTGAGTGCCAATAGGTAGAAAAGCGCTATATAAGTGCAGACCATTTAAAGTAAAACAATAAAAAATAATAAAACAATGTTCAGTGCACTGACAGGATTAGGGAGACAGTGTGAATTGGCGCTATATAAATAAAGTTGAATTGAATTGAATTGATTTGAATTGTTGGGGGACAAGAGCTAGTAGGAGCATTGAATCTTATTCTATGTTTAGACTCTCAGTTTTAAAAGTGATAACTTTACATCTGTCACAACAAAAACTGCCTCTGCTTCAGGAGGAGAGAGACAGAGAGAGATAATTTCTGCAACTATGTAGATAAGGTCATCTGGAGGTTGAGTCATGTGAACTGCAGTTATTTCCTCTTTTTTGGAAAGAAGCTTCTTCAGTCTGGTAGATGTGGACAGACAGGAAATACTCTGGGAGGTGGCATTGTTAGTCAATCTGTCTGTTGTAGTAGTGTACTACTGTGTACAGTAGACCTTGAGAGTACTGGTCATGCTGTAAATGAAGCTTGTATGTTGTAGCATCCATGTGAAGAGGAGGTTACTGTCACATGATTTCTCCCAGGGCGAACAGGAACAGTATCATGCTAACAGCCACTTTGGTTCCATTTTAAGACACGGCAGCTGTAAGTTACAGGTATAGTGTGCGTGTATAATCGTATTTCATTCTTTTTCTCTTCAGGTCAAAAATTAATGCTTGATGATTCTGCAGAATCTTGGAAAGACCATAGTTATGACAACCCATAAGTAAAGAAGGGTAAACAACTAAAACACTGCATTTTCAGGACTTGGTACTGAAGCACTGGTTTTATCAAAAGTCTCCTTTCACCTGCAAACTTTATGTTAACATTGTTTGTTCAGATATAAAGGTTCTTCACAACTATTGGGTTAAACTCCGTTAAGTTTGCTTACAACATTCGTGCTCACCTCAGGATGACCTGTGATAATTCTTTTACTTTTGTGCCATCAGTGGGTCAGAGTTTAAATTAGTGGGTGTTTTTCATCTCTGCTGTAGGATGTTGTCCTGCTGATGCACTTAGCTCATATCGTTATCACGACAGCACACATAAATATTAAAGGTGAAAACAGAAGAGAATGATAATGAAAGAAAATTCATTTTTTATTGGAAGTACCATCACTTTTTGGTAATTTAGCAAATTTAAAATGCACTCCAGAGGATCTCAGTGGTAAAATAAATAGCTAAGTGATACTAACTCACAAAATGAAAACAAAACAGACACTAAGATAAATATCAGTCAGGGTGTTTGGTTGTGTCCTTTACAACGGCCTAATATTGTCTTTTTCATAGGAGGTTTTTATTTATTGTGCGCCACCATGATGATGAAAAATAAATAAACTGCTGCTCAATCCAAACGTGATGTCTGACATTAACTGTATTTACATATAGAATAGTATATAGATTCAAGAAAGGGTATCGTCCCACAGGCTCACAGACCATAACAGCTCGATAGATGGCTTCACGTATGTCACCAAAACTACATTTGCTCAAATGTCTTATTAAAACCAACTGACAACATTAATAACTAGTGAGGAACATACAGCCTACTGTTAATGCAACACTTTGTGATTTGGATTAAAATTCCAACAAATGCCTGACTTTAGTGTTTGTCTCACTTTTTTATACCACTAACAAACTCTGTGGTATGTGTCCACATATTGTCAAAATACACTGCATCCAACTTCCATACGAGGAGTGAAAGAGTTTTATTTTCAAGCTTTCTGTTTCATTTGGCTGGTGGAGGTCAGTCAGGTATATTTGGTGGAGTCCATCCCATAGTCCCTGCTTAAAGATAAGTGTCTCGCAGGACAAGCCTGTGTCCTGTGGGTCTTTTGTCTGTGGGCTCACAGCTCCTGGCCTGTATGGTGAGTTAGGTGGGTAGCGATGACATGGTCTCAGGAAGCAAAGTAAGAGCTCTGCATTGAGTACAGGCGGTCGATGGGGTTCGCTGTCCGAGCCTGTAAAGAACCTGCGTCTGGAGCAGCCATGAAACAGTCACTTAGACTTGTCAGTGAGGCGTCACTGTCAATGTCAAGGAAAATGGAATCTGTCCCTGGTGAGAGTAGAGAGAATATAGGGAAGTCAGACACAAGCGTTGTGTTGTTTTTATGTTAAGTTATTTAAAATATTTAACTCATTAACTTGAAAAGCTACACGCTTGACATGCTACACTATTTTTTACTGTCTCTAGACAGTAAAAAAATAGTGTATTTTATTCTACTCTAGTCTAAAAATAGTTTTTCTGCTGATCCCTGTTGTTGTTCCCTGAGACAGTAAAAAAATAGTGTAGCATTAAAATCACTTCACATTTTTCAGGGAATTTTACATTAAAATCATGATGTAACAGGTGCATCCACTCTTCACAACATTCACCATTTCTTACCTGAATTTTGCTCTCAGACTGTGACTGGAATGTCATGTGCTTGCTTTAACCACTGACACTCACCATAGGGGTTCATGTGGTCACCAGGCATCTGTGGTGGGGTGAGGCCCTGATGAAAGGTGTCAAGGTTGTAACCATTGTGCTCCGTGCTCACCAGCTGATGCTGCTGCTGGTTTGGAGGAACAGGCCCTGAGTAGGAGCTGAGCAGCCCCTCTATACAACCTGAGATCATGTCTGTAACAGTCAGTGACAACATGATGTTCAGCTGTAACCACATACACAATAGACATTTTACACTGCTTCTTATTCACCCATTCACACACACTCATACACTGATGGTCCAACGCTCACTGGGAGCAACTAAGTTGGGATTCAGTGTTCTGCTCAAGGACACTTCAACATGTGAAGGGAGGAGCTGGGAATTGAACCAACAACTGGAAAATTGGTGGACGACCGCTTTACCTTCCTGCGCCACAATCGCCCCTGATGTGTTATCTACTTCTGTTTGAAATGAGAAAATTAGTTTCCCTGTGTTCCTGTGTGCACTTGTGAGGTTATTGCATTCACTGCTGCATAACCAGTAAAAGATGTAAGAAGTTTTTTAAAAAGTAATCTGTCGTGAATTACTGAAAGTTCCAACCCCACAGCAAATAAAGTACATTTGCCTACTTGCCTGTATTTTATACTGAGTACGGAATGATAGGAAAAACATTACAAAATCAGCATTCACTTGCAGTGGGGCATTAAACACCAAACATCCTTACACATATATGCTGTACAACTAACACTGTTGTATAATCACACAGTATATTGTAAATGCACTGTTTAAACTGATCTCAAAGACGTCTCTCCAGTCATCCAGGAGACTTCATCTCATCCTAACGTCAACTTCAAACAACCCCCATTTGCTGGTTTGCTCATCTCATTTGGTAACAGCAGCAGCTTCCACTATATTAAACCCTGCTGCTAAGCCAATATTGACATGCTGGAGAGTCCCTGAACAGATAGAGGCAGCGCTTGCCAAAGCACAGAGACACTTATCTAAACTGTCTGCTCATATCCGCTGTGAGACTACAGTGGCAATAAGCCGGCTCACCATGACGAGCTGTGCCGCACTTCTCGCTTTACAGTCCCGCCGTCAGAAAAACTAGCATTTACCAGCAGAGATGTGACTCACACTAAAGCCCACAAAACTGGAAGTGTTTGCTGAGTAACTCCACTCTGTTTATTGTTCCTATAACACATTTAATATTTCAATCTGTTTCTCCAAATAATTCATAAATTACAGAGCTGTCAGTAATCACTGTCATCACAGTCAGAATGCACAGATTACTAGTTGCAGATGGACATTGACTGAGCCTTTTTTGTGACACTGGAGAAAGCAGCAAACCAGTTAAAGTAAACACACACACGCACACACATGCGCACACACACACACTAAATCCTCACCTTGGCCTAGCCTTTGGCTGTTGTGTTGCTCCTGCTGTTGCTGTTGTCTGCGAGCTAACTTCTTCATCTGTAAATAAATAAAGTAAACAGCTTGGTGTGGTGCGAGGCTCATTTATTGAGGAGACACGGGCAAAATAAAAGAGAAGGAATTTATCCGCCAACCTCCTCTGTCCTCTTGTGATGTCTAGATTACACACAGTTAATGATGAGATGTTTAGGTGAAAAGTGAGTTATTAGTTCTTCGACTAATAAATGTGCATATAGGAGATGCCAAAGTTCAGATGTTTAAAATAGTGACACAGTTGTTGTGTTGATATTAAAATGCAGTAATCCAGATATCACTAAAGACTTTGATTTGAGTCTTATTTCAAGGGGTTTAGCTAAAGTATTCAATGAATCGTTTAGCAATTGCAGGCATTTTACACACACTCCCATATTGTTTTAGAGATAACTAGACAATGAGGACAAGTGGTTTGATGTTTCCAGGTCATCTTTATACAACAAAGGTCTGGTGTTGGTTCTGAGTGTTGAATTTGCATTGGGTTTTGGTTGACTGAAAAACTCAATATGTGGTCCATAAAATGTATAAGGTAAAAGTCACTAGCATTGCTTACTAGGGATAACTTCAGAGCAAGTGAAGAATGTTCAGAGTCTGTTGGTTAAATCTAACTTTTTACACATGAGGTCTATAAGCTTCAAGTTCAAACCAGGGATTCCCTGAGAGGGGACAATAATGACCTTTTTCATCACATTTGAGTTTGCAGGTCTGTGTGCAGAACGGTTTGATAGTAAGACAGAGACACTGTCATAAACACAGAAGTTCTTCCATCACATACAGGATGATGTGACAGCCTGCTGTGAGTGTGGATAGTTTGTTTTTGATGCACTGCTTTACTGACCTTTGCCCTCTGATTTTGGAACCAGACCTGGACCACACGGACACTGAGTCCCGTCTCTGCAGCCAGCGTCTCTCTCACCTGCAAGTCACAGCTTACACTCATTCTTAAGCCCACTGTCAATGATCTGAGAGCAGGTGCACACAGCAAATCAAATACATTCTCTTACGGTATAATTGACTAAATTTAGTCAATTATACCATAAGTCACTTGGAATAAATTGGGGTTAAACTAGCCCATAGAAACAGGGTCTGAAAATGCATTTGTTGTGACTTACACAGATTAAACTGCATTATTCAGGAACACAGCCACCTAATACGAACTGCATTTGCTGATAATATGTAAAGGAAAAGTTTAGTCACCTCCTAAATTAGCAGCATTTTTACCAATACAGACATTTCAGCCAATAACGAATGTCTGCGACCTGGATTAGTTTATCTATGCTGGACGTGTCTGATAGAAAACACATCAGCCAGGGTTTTTGTGCTGAACAAGTCCTTCATTCTTATTGTCCAAACAGTTTATTTGTCTACACTCTGTTATTCGACGGAGAGAGAGCTGCTTGTTGAAATAGCACTGCCCCAAATGCTGCCAGCCATTTGTTGAAGTGCCAACCTTTACTGTATTTTTCCTATGCACTGTTCATTGGAAGCCAAACATTTGAACGTCTGTTTCTACCTTTCGGCAGGGCTTGGATGACACTTCGAAGGAGGCCTTGAAGGCTCTCCTCTGCTGTGTGCTGAGGATGGTGCGTGGGCGTTTGGGCCGACGAGGGTCTTTGCTGTCATCACTGCCTTTGCCTGTTGCAGGACAATTTTCTGTTTTGACATCCAGATTCTCATCTTCACTCTTGTCTGTCAGCAAAGACAACAAACAAACACAATTCTTTAATTCTTTAATTTATTTCGTTATTATTTGTTACTTGACTGCAGATTTGACCTGACTAAAGTGTTTCTCTAGTGGTAGGTGGGTTCTCTTTGTCTGCACCGCAGACAGGAGAAGCTGAGTAGATGATGAATGGTTGGATGGATGGATTGCATTGCTAATCAATCTTCAACTCTGCTACAGAATCGTCAGTGTTACCTGAGCCAGAGCTCTCTGGACTGACTGTGTTCAGCAGGTCTCTCTCCCTCTCGTAGTCACTCTTGCACAGCAGTTGACCTTGTTTCAGGACAAACTCATCTCCTTTGCACAGCTGACGCTCACAGACACAGCAGCAGAAACAGCTAAGGTGGTAAACGCTCTCCAGAGCTCGCATCACAAACTCTGTTGCTGATATCTTCTCCAAACAGCTGCTGCACTTAGTGGCGAACAACCTGAGGACACACAGGAGAGAAATCAGTGTCCATCATTATGTGCTTTTCCTCAAGTACGACCATTCAGGATCACATCAGCCAGACACACAACTCTACAGGATGACACAGTTCTTCATCCCCAAACCAGTGACCTTAACGTAGCACAGCATGCTCCAATTGAGCACTTCCTTTGTATTGCACCCTGTGAGCTGTGCATGCACAACATTTATGGAATTACAAAGACTCTGAATAGTTTAGACAATGCTTACTGTCAGTCAGGTACTGGTGTGTCCGGTTGATGGGTTTTTAATTCTTAGAACAAATGAGGGAACACAGGCTGCATGCTGACAACTGACCAAACGTGACTACAAAAGATTTAAAGTTGGCTTTAGAGTCTGTATGGTGATTGTGGACCTTACGATACATTTAGAAAATCATCTTTAATCTGCTTGCAGAAAGGACACTACACCTGGTAACTACAGAACTGAGAGGGCAGAGGAGCAGTCAGGGCCACGCGAGGGAGAGGAGCTATCAGGGCAGCAGCCCCAAAAGAACAAAAGGCGTCAGAAGAGACAATGTCACCCACCATGTGTTGCCAAGAAGGTTTATCGATTTACATGTTGGGTATCTTCTTCGTCTTCCAACCCCTTGCTATAGCTCCATCAAATTCAAGCTGCTACTTTAATGTGAAAGCATTAAAAAAATATGTCTCCAGAGCCAGTACACCTGCTCCCTATGTAGATATAATAGGCTCGTTCTGAACAAAAGGAAGTGGAACAATTCTTAATTCAGCTGATTACATCTCTCTAAAGACTCAATACTCTCTCCACCATTGTGACCACTTACACTTCTGCAGCTGGATAAACTTTACCTGATTTATATTTGATATGGTTCTATGACTACTGTTTGATCATCGTTACACTAAGTGACCAACACTGGCAGTTGCATCATCCTGCATACCTTTTGGTTTTGTTTTTTTTTACTAGAAAAGTTGCCTAAATTTGGTAAAATCTGATCAACATGGGACAAACATAAGTGAGACTCCTCTACTATGGCAGCAGCACTGACCTACTGTACTTAATTTTTTTCACAATTATGACAGAAAGTCAGAACAGTGACTCGCAACGTTGCACATGACAACTAATCTTTAACACTACCAGCTAGAGTGGGGTGTTAAAAAAGGAAGAAGCCATGTTTTTTGTGACTGATCCAGATGTATTTTTAAATCCAGAGTTAAAAAGCACTGCAGCAAACACATGAGAGGGGACTTTAGATGGTTCATAGCAGTTTAGCATAGCATATAGCAACTAAGTTACATGTTCTATGCAACCAGTAGGCTGTAATATGATCCAGTATGCATTGGGATATGCATGATACTGTTGTTGCTGAGGTTATTGAGTGAGCAGACCAGAAAAGTGTAACATCATCGAAAGTGGGGAATTAGAAGACGCTATCTCTGCCCCCACATAGACACAGGCTCATTTCATTTGTCACTATGTGAATATCTGAATGCCGTTTTTCACTTGATCACTTCTGTTTTTTGACTTTATTCTTGTCTGCCAATGGAATCAGTGTGTATAGCTAAGTTACCATGCAAGGTTCAAATTGAAGTGTTTATTGCCCAGTTTGAAACATTTGCAAAGTAATTAATGTATTCAGTTACATTCCCAGTTTTAATTAGTGGCTGTGCCCCCATTCAGGTGGGCCTTAGCAAACTGGAAAGATAAGAAACCAAAAAACAAAAAACAGAAAATTTTTAAAATACACAATACAGAATCTGTTTATTATTCTGTTTATTAAGTATGCCAACATACAGAGAATGTGTCTCAATGTAATACAATCTAATAATTATTATTAATAATTATGTAATTTATTTTGTATTTATAATAAGAAATTATATCCAAGATAAGAAATAAGAAATCAGCTGCTGGTTTTGGTTTCGAACTAATATTCATACATGATACATCAGTATCATGTATGAATGGTTGTCTGTTTGTTTGTGTCCTTCTGTGTTGGCCCTGAGATCTGTCCAGGGTGAATTGTACCCGTGTCCCAGTGACCCAACCAGGGCACTGAAATGTCTGGAAATTAGAGTGCGTTATTGCTGTACATACTTTATACACACAGAAAAGCCAGATGTGTTCAGGCTAAATCACTGAGCCATTCTTTTTCACCCTTTCAAGCTCAAGTGAAAGGCTGTTTGAAGTTATAATGGGCCCACACAAGGCCTGCAAAGCACGGATTTAAACGGAAAGAATAGGCATAATTTTCCAATCACTGCCCACAACCAGCTAATGAGGCAATATGTGATCTTTGAAAGAGGAAGTGGGTTCTATTAGATGAGGTCTGGTCCACCCGGACAAAATCAAGATGCCTGATTTATTTGCCCTGTCTTTTATTAATTCAAGGATGTTGTCAAAAGAACCACAAGTTCTATTCCAGATATTCAGAAATACACAGCTCAAAATTAATTCTGTAATAAGGAGAATGGTTTCAAATGCTACACATTGAAGGGTTGAAGGATTTTGATAACTTTTGAAAGTGGTGAGAAAATAAGTGTAATCATGTAGAATTACAATTTGAATGAGAACATTTCCACAATAAAGCCACTGGCTCTTCACAGTTGTAAAACACCAACAGATGAAGCATCATTGGATGCAGTCAATCATTGCACCTTGTGAGCAGGAGAAGTGACTGCAGCAGGTGCTGTGCTCTCGCTCTCAGAAAAGAGAGGGGTTGAGCAAATACATTCATTTGGTCATCTGTACTGGGAGTCATGGTTTGCTGTTTGCACTCACAGAGGGTCCTGTGTGTGGATTAGCTCTATAGTATTAGAATGATAACGAAAATCTAAAAAGCAACCAATGAGTGGAGCCAAGACTGGCACTCAAGAAAAAACCCCAGCCTGCAGCACTGCTCTCTATAGACACATTCTTCCTCCAGATGCTAAAGAGAGTGAAATGTTAGACAGGGAACAAAAGGAAAAGATTTGAGTGGAGGGTCTTTTTGGAAGTGTCAGAGTGGGCAATGTTTGTGTTTGAGCGCATGCATTTATCTCGCTATGTCTGTAGCAAGCAATTTGGGAGAGAGGACACTGTGGACACCTTCACATGGCTGTTTGACAGTTAGGACTTGGTTTGGGGGTTTAGGCTGGAATAAGGTTTAGGGCAAGGCCTGTCTATAAAGTTTAGCTTCTTAAGTGTGTTTAGTCAAGCTCTTGTTCTACTTTCCTAGGTTTCCTTGTTTTCTTACGTTTAGCTTCTCTTATTTCTTAGTTATGTTCATGTGGAGCTTCCCTAGTTTCCCTCTAGCTGTATTTATGTTTTGTTCCTCTGCCCTGGTTTAGTTTATGTAGGTCTTACCCTTTATTTTCAGTGTTTTTGTGTTTTTGAATGCACTGGTTCTGTTGCTTTGGCCCAGTAAACCCTTTCCTACCACACTCTGTCTCTGTTTTGTACTTTTTATTCTATGTTTTTTTACTGCAGATTTGACCGGATTTTGATTTTAACCATTGTCATAGTTTGGATGACCTGCTGTCATCCCTAGTCATATGACTAGAATTGAATTTCTTTTTTTAATGGAAACAGTCAACACTACAATCATTTCATTCCTGAATTGTAACGCTTTACCAACCAACATGTAAAAGCTGCTGCTTGTGGCAGTGAACCCACAGAGTATTAGCCACTTATTCTGCAGCGTATTGTTTCCTTCTTTACAACCCTCACCTTCACTGTTTGATTCAGCCTCATTTTCAGCAGTAGCAGGCTGTTGTTTTCAGTGAAAACTGAATCTGGCAAGAGGGTTAAAGGAGGGAGGTGTCTGTAGGGCAGGTACAGAGGGGCTCAGTGTTTAGACAGCTGCACTCCTTTACTCTGAGGGTACCCTACTCTATTCAACAGCTTTTTCTCTTTGCTTTAGACCTCCCTCCATCCTTTCAGCCCCTGTCCCTCTGCCTGTCTGTTCAGATGCTGACATTTCCACTGGAGAAAGTCCCATTATTAGAAAAGTCAGTGATGGTAGAAAGTGGTAATAGTAAGAAGCATTCAAGTCAAGGTTCATAGATTTTAGAAATCAACAGAATGAAGCATTTGACTAATCGGCAAGAGATCAGTGGTTACTACACCCAAACCAAAATAATTAGAAGCTTCTCATTGTGACCAGATTTATAAGTCTGGGATTTCTTAGTTTATGTCCTCTGAGTTTGTCAGCAGCCAAATCTGTAGTTTGCGTGTCAACTTTTGTGACTAGCGGGATGTTAAACTGACGTGAAGTTTACCTGGTTAGCTTCAAGGGAGTTCATCTCAGTGCATCATTGCATCTTTCCAGCTCAGTCACTTTTAAAATACCGCACAAATAAACTTTAGATTAAAAGTCAGGACTTGAGACTGGATGACAGACAACCATTAACACTCACATACACACCTACGGGCAATTTTAGAGTCACAAATTCACCTACCATGCATGTTTTTGAACAGTGGGAGGAAACTGGAGGACCTGGAGGAAACCCAAGCAAGCACAGGGAGCACATGCAAACTCCACACTCTGGAACGAATTGACTGTCTCATTTAAAACAATTACCTGGCAAAATAATTGCCAAAAAAGTCTTGTAAAATTTGAATTTAATAACTGTAAAAAGAATTACAACTGGATATATTTTACAGTTTTATTGTATTACAAGACTTGCTGTAAAATTACAGCAATGTATTATAAAAACAATAATTTATTGTAATCTAGTTTACAACTTTATCTTGTATTCTATGAAAATTACAGAAATCATTCATATCCATATGGTTGTACGAGACAAACAAATTATTTGCCCTTACAAAACGAACATTGGGCTGTTCAGGCTGAAGCAGAAAGTAACTCTGCAATTCAATTTGAATTTCTTGTCAAAAGATTATATGAGTTACTCATCTACTATCCATCAGTGAGGTAGTTTTGTCCACCTAAACACTGGTTGGATATTTCTCAGCCAGCCTCAGCTTGGAAGGACAACAGCAGCATCAAAGAACTGCACCCAAATACGGTTTTAGTACCGATTCCTAAAAATTATCAGGGTTTAAATGTTCTTAAGCAGTTGAGCTAGTGTGCGGTTGATGTAGACATGTTGGGAATTCTCTAACAAAATGACTTCTTCAAAACTGGTCCAAGTCTTCTTAACACCAGGATGAACACCTCCACCCATATAAATGTTAGTTCCAACCTTATACAAATGTTAAAACGAGTCAATTTCAGGCCAATTCAAAACCTTTTTGCTACTTAATTCAACTAATGTTCTGCCAAGGCGTCTGTAGTGGCCGAGGCTTCTTACTGCTCACTGGGTCCAGGGTGTTACTCGCTCGTCTCTGTCTCATAAATACAAATGTCCAACGCTCACAGACTGTGTCACACAGTAGCTAATAATAATAAATACACCAAAGCTATGCTAATGTTGCTGGCATGCTGACACGCTAATAGCATTATAACCATCAAAAACTGCACGGAATTAATACAAAATTACAAATGTGCACATGTAGGTACTTTCTCGAAATTGCAATAAGTACAACTTTGAAACGATGCAAAGGTATAAAGGTATTTACATATGGCTTTAACTTAACTAGTCCTTCCCCATGTGGTCTTTGCCTTGTTTCGGACCATCTTCAGGGGTCAAAACAGCTTAGTGAGAATAATGGGAAATTACAAAATTACCAAAGAAATGACAGCAGCTCCTCTGCTTCCGTCATCAAATGCTCCTGTTCTCGTTTAAATTCATCCACCTAAATAAAGTGTCCAAATGAATTGTTTAGTTAACTCAATGTCAGTTTTGAAATTCCATAAAAAACCTTTCTTCTTCTTCTTCAAAAAAAGTATTTTATAGTAAAAACAAATATATATATATATATATATATATATATATATATATATATATATATATATATATATATATATATATATATATATATATATATATATATATATATATATATATATATATATATATATATATATATATATATATATACATATATATATATATAGGGATCCTAGACAAGTTAACTGAAGAAGGAAGAAAAATGAAAAGTTGAATTCAGCCCAAGCTTAAATATGAAGAAATTAATTACATTGACTAACCTAAAACTCAGCTGAATTTTTTTTTCTCCCAGCCTTCTTTTTTCTTATAGATAATTTTATGCTTCATGTAAATTAATTCAAATCAATAACTGAGTCTTTTAGTCAGTCACAGTAGGTCAGTTCAGCATGTAATTTATTGTTTATGGAGAGTAATGTTTCCAATACTAATAAACAATAAAGAAAAACGAAATAGTTACCCTATAAATCAAAGTAAAAGTGCAGGATGTTATTAAGAATATTATTTATTCTCATAGGTTGATTTTGCATATTGTATTACAATTCCAACATATGTGTATCTGCCTTTACAGATGGCAAAATTACTTTCAGCTGAGAAAGTTGAAGAGCATTTAAAAATAATATTTGCCACTGCCTTGTCATAATAAGGGTTTTTCGTTAGGGGTCGTATGCATAAAGCAGAAATGAGTTCTAGACTAGAGGCAAATGCACTGGAGAAAAGGAGAAGAACCTCTTTGTGTTCAGTGTTACAAAAACCTACCGCTACATTCCAAACCATTACCTCGTGACGATATGGAGTCAATGACAACTACCCAATGATTAGTTCACACGGAGTAGCAGGCTAATCTGCAGGTGTGTGTGACTGGGAGGAGGGAAAGGTGGAACAAAGAAACAGGGTGGAAACACAACACACCAGGCTTCAGATGATGCAGTAGAGGTTCAAGGTATGTTCTGACTAAGTGTTGGTCAGCTCAATGATTTTATAATAATGCAAAAGGCTTTTGGTGCGAGCTAACTCAACAACACATGGCTGACACATGTGCCCACAGAAAGCTCAGACGGTTATTATTTTCATGAAAGGAAAATTACAGTCATGTCAAGCTGTATTATGTGTTCTTTAAATCTAATTTATTAAACCATCCATCTTCTCGGTTCTTTAGCTGATGCAGAACACATATCACATAAATATGAACGCAAAGAGAACCCAGTGATCACAAACCAACACAACACATCTACAACTGATGCATTAGAATAACTAACAAAGCCGTTACTGCAGCATCAGTGCTGCATTTGAAGAACACTGATCGCTGCCCAGATGTGACAGCACAGAAAGCCTGAAGACAACTATTCACCCAGGTTAGAAGTGTTCTACATGATTTAATAGAAAACAGATGTTTCGATGTTTTCATTTTATTTTATTTAAGTAGTTTTACTTTGGGGAAGGGAGAAAAGGTTCTCCTCTAGTCAGCACTGTGCAGTTTCAAAAACAATGATAAAAAATTTAAATATAAACAGGAACATAACAATATAGAAACAATATACAGGAACACTAGTACCAGTTCCAGACAAGTTTTCTAATTGTTTTGTTTGGATTCACTAATCACTGCACTTTCTGTCTCTGTGTTAGAATAGACACAAGCCTTAAACAGGAGTAAAACAATCACTGATTTTATTAAGTAAAAAGTAGTCATTCTCCAAAGGAAACAATATTTTAACCTTTGCTGGATTGAAATATGTAGAGACGGTTTTGATGCTGCTGCAGTGAAACATTTCAATTATTATTCAAGACAATAATGTTGCTTATTGCTCATTGTCCCTCTCTCACACATGGAAGAGCACATGTCGACATATCGACACAGTAAAGGTTAGTAAAATTGGCAGAATTTGACATTTGTGTGTCAGAGTGAGATGAGTGTTCCAAGGCTGTGACCCGTTACTGTCTGAATAACAGAGATGACTGAGGCTCAGCTCTGGTGGGACAGAGACATAAAAAGCAGAGCATGAAGGACAGTATTGATGATATGCACCTGCTGAAGCATACAGTACTTATAGGCATAATGACACCTGAAACTGCCCACTGAAAGACACAACAATGTCCAAACTGAGCTTCGAGGGCTAGCGAGTAAGACTATAGACTCAGACAAACCACTTCTAGTGAGGATCTAGACTTTTACTCTTGTTTTAAACTTCCAACAGTGGATTCATGCAAAGTCCTCAAAGGTACATTTCACAGTGTGGGCCTGGACCACCACTGCTAGGGGCCGCCTCTTTCGAAAAGCCTCCTTGACCCTCTGGCCCTGTGCCCTGTGTCTCCACAGTGCCTGAGCGGCTTAACAAGCATAAAGAGGTACAGGATTAAAGAGGATAAGAGGAGTGGAGAAAGGATGAAGCATTGAAAACAGATTGTGTGTGTTCCTTCACTGTTCTCTTGTTTGTTCTCCCTCCTCAGGGAGCTGGGTGACCTAAAGAAGAAGGCTGGGTGGGTGGGTGCTGGCTTCGGGTGGCAGGTTGTTGGAGTTTTAATTAGTAGGCGTAATTAAAAGATGATTGTGAAGGAGGCAGGGAGAAATAAAAGCAGGATTCACAGAGTGGGGATGTGCTGTTTGCTCAGCCAAAGCTCAAGAAGTCGAAGGAAGGCCTCAGGATTCTCTGGGGACTCACTTTAACATGTTTGTTAGAAGGAAAATGATCTCAGCAGTCAATCAGACGCCCTCATTTGTTCGCCTTCTGGAGTTCACATTACCCCGAAGGATTGTTTGTGGACTGTGGTGTTAGAAGAAGAGGAAGAGGACGAATTTGGTGACTATAAGGTGAAGCAGCAAATCATCATTTTATCCTTTTAGGCTAAAAATATTATTACACATATATACACATGGGCAGTGGCAGTGGAAGGCTTAGTGCTGCTTCCTCACAGCTAGAAGGTCCCCAGTTCTAATCCACTTGCCATCTGCGGCATTTCTGTGTGGAGTTTGCATGTTTTCCCCGTGCTTGTGTGGTTTTCCTCTGGGTACTCTGATTTCCTCCCGTAGTCCAAAGACATGCATGTTAGGTTAATTAGGGACTCTAAATTGTATGTGAGTGTGAATGGTTGTCTGTCTGTGTATGTCTCTGTGTGTTGCCCTGAGATAGACTGGAGACATGTCCAGGGTGGACCCTGTCTCTTGTCCAATGGCCGGGATAAGCCCCAGCGGCCACACAACCCTGAACAGGATAAGAGTGACAGATGATGGATAGAGGGATTTATGCATGTGACCAAGTAAAGACACCCCAACTAAATGTGACAAAGCCTAATATTCAAGCGATATTGTCCATGTCCGGTCAAGACAGATGGCCGTCCACCCTGAGCCTGGTTCTGTTGGAAGTTTCTTCCATTAAAGGGAGTTTTTCCTCTCCACTGTTGCTCAAGGGGGAATTGTTGTTCAGGTAGAGTGGGTTTGCTTATTAACCTGGATTTATCACAGTAAAAACAGCAGCAATACATATAACGTGTTACTGTACAAAACATGAGAAAATTCAATACAGATGTTTATTTGGTTGTATTTACACAGTAGCATCCTATTGGCTTTGGCTCATCTGATCTTCCAGTACTTTCTTTCTTTAAACACAGGAAGGTCCAGAACAAAAAAATCTAGCTTGATTTACTGACTAGATATAATCTAAGAGGGGGATTCTGACACTGATGCAAGATCAGCTGATGATTTCACTATAGAAGGAGAGAAAAGAGTTTTTGGAAGTACAGAGACACTAAGTCCAGTCTGACTACAATGGTGTTACAGAAAAATATATTCTACAATCTTAAGCTTCAGTGGCTTTGCGTTGTAGCCTGTTTCCCCACCAATGTTTTCATATATGCATTATCTTACTCGCTTGTCCTGATCAGAGTCATGGGGGGGGTTAGGGGGGCTGAACCCTATCTCAGCTGTCATAGAGCAAGAGGCAGAGTAAACCTTGGTCAGGTCTTCAGTCTTTTTCAGGGCAAACATTATTTCCCTTCCTCTCATGCAGGCACAGAACACACATACAGTCATTTAGGAACCACAAGGGGCAGTGGTTCGACTCCCGGTCCTTCTGGTTTTAAGTCAAAGTGTCCCTGGAACCCTCAAGTTGTCCCTAGCATCTGCTGCTTAGTTGTAAGTCACTTTGGATAAAAGCATCTGCTAAATGACTAATTGTAACTAAAATTGCTAATTGGCTGGTGTTGTGGTGTGTTCAAGTGTCACATGAGGCAACCCAGCCGCTGATCCTTGTTGCCGCTTGTTCTTTGATGGTTGCTCCTAAACTTAAGGTCGCTAAAGCTGAAAAAAGCATTCCAGTCCATGGACGAATCGGTGGACGACTGCTCTACGTTCCTGTGCCACAGAAGGAAGGAAGGCAGAATGTAACTTTTTTTTTTTTTTTTTTTACAAATCCTGACATCTTTATTTAGTAAGTAACCTAACCTACTCCTGTTCACAGTTTCAATGACACTTTGAGTGTTAACAACAAGTGTGATACTGACACTATTTTGGCTTAATTTTAAGGGGTGGTGTCTGACATTGTGTCAAAAGTGGTGCAATTTCAACAGATGCCTGCCTCCCTATATTGTGGGGAGGCAGGCAGGCTGGTTCATCAGTCTGTGTTCTAATGATGTCTGCAGGCATTAAAGTTGGAGGATTTGTTGGGCTGCAAGTGTGTGTGTGTGTGTGTGCTGATTGGAACTCCACATACTGTCTAGACATAGCACCGTTGGACCAGCCCTAGAAGCAAATCACAGCAGAGAAGAGTTCAAGAAGAGAACAGAAGTTTAGTGGATCCTGCTTCAATTCGCTCATATTTATGTTTGTCTTTATCTGGGGAATTTTTAACCTTTTTTAAGCCTTTGTGTGTGTGTGTGTGTGTGTGTGTGTGTGTGTGAGAGAGGGGGGTGGGGGTAACAAAGCCCCAGGCCATCGTACATATTTCTGCTATTGTTCTTTAATATTATGTCTCAATCTTAATGTCTGTATAAAGCCGTCATACACAGATGCACCAGCCACACACACTGACCCGTCAAATCTCCACAGTCAGACTGCGTGTATTTCCTGCAACTCTGTCTCCTAAAGAGGTGCATCCAGAGTAACACAGGATTTGCCCCTGCTGACTTATGTTCACCACAAAATTCAATAATTAAACTGGTGTGAGTGCTGTAGCTAGTTTGTGTACAATAGAAATGATGGATTAAATGATTTGCATTAAATTAAATTGCATTGAATAATCCTTTAGCCTCCTCCAATACCACCATTACTTGTGTCCCTACACTGATGTGCCACATAAATACTAATAGCTGGCATGTACTTTTTACTGTACATCATACAGTAGAGGGAATTTAACAGATACACACACACACACACACACATACACACAGTTTTTGCTCATTTCTCACTAACTGCTCTGTCTGCTTCCAGCTCAGTACATCATGTGGACTGTATCCTGTTTGATGAATTGTAAAATACTCATACGTCCCACACTTGATTAAAACAAAGTATGGAGGATCGATGGTCATGTCAACAACTAATAAAAAAAGGCTTATAAAATACTACACACATTTATGGAGTTTGAGTTGACTGATGGTACCTTCACCTCCATCTCCATATCTGTATGTCTCCATATGTCTGTCTCTCTGATATTTTTGAAGAAATATGGTAATATTTGTAATAGTCTTGTCATAAGGTTTGGGCTCTTCTTTAATACAATAGTTTATTACTTAATGAAATAAATAATTATTCAGCCCATTTTTGGATCGACTATAATAACCCTGTCTCCTAAAGTTTACCTTTCTATAGAATAAACCTGCAAACACAAATATGTTTATAGGAAATATTATTGCATTCAGATTACATTTTCTTTTATTATAACGAGGAACAATTCATAGTTAATGTAAATGGAATGTCACATATATGCGAATACTAGGGCTGTGAATCGATTACAATTTTTTTGCCTTTCTGTAGCTAATATAACGGTTGGTTTATCTAATGAACGGACAACTAACTGGGTGAACATTCATTGATTTCTACAACATCTGTACAAAATAAAAATAGCCCTATATTAATTACTGGTTGAGGCTCTGTGACCCTCTACATCCATCCCATAAGAATCAGCTTGACTTATGATGGAGTCATATTCCCAGGAAGGTCACAGCTGCTCCTGATCATTACTTCCTGACGTAGTGACACAGCCTCAGGCTCATGAGCTGGTGCGACTGGTGCTCCAGCTGGATATCACCGCGTCTTTGTTTCCTTCAAAATGTCTGCCTACAGGCCAGTAACCCATCTCCCCTAAGACCAGCCTCTCACCTGTGCTCCTCACATTAAGCTCTGCTCTCGATTCTGAGACATGAAATCCCACAACATGACATATTTTCATTTAAAAATGACCTGCATAATAACGCAGATATTGAACAAATTTCGACAGCGTTGTAACGTGCAGTGTTGGACTTAGGGTCTGAGAGTTGGGACCTCTTAGCATCTTTGATAAAAAAATGGAGCACAAAGCTGCAGGCTGATGACAGCTAGTACAAAAACAGAAAGAGAATAAGGAAATAATAAGAAGTGAAAAAAAGCAAGTCTTACAAAACAATCTATTCAAGTGAAAATTAGAAGTGACAGACCACACACATGAATACTCCAGAGCTGGAACTTATGACAGTGACAAGGACATAAACCTTGTCATCAGTACTGGAACATAATGTCAGCTGACACTTGTCTTTTGTGTGTGTGAGGATAACAGACACACCCACAGACTGACGGCCAGCTGCAGACTGAGAGGTGGCGACAAACCTAGAACCAGCACATCCACACTGATACACCACATCGGTTTCTTTGAATTTGGAGACAATTTGACAAATGTCTGCTAGTCAGATTTTACAGACCAATTTTAATGTTGGGTTCATCCACACGAGTTCAGAAGAGATAAAGTGATAAATAATCAGTACTGCAGCTAAACACATCACCCGCTGCCCTGTGATTATAATTTGCTTCTAAAGAATTGCTGCATATCAGGCAAAGGTTTAATAACACATTAAATTGTTTGGTTAATAAAATCCCAATATATTTTAAAATAAAAAATAAGTAAATACAAATTTGCGCTGTTATTTATTTCCTTGTGTGAGGGATACAAGTGTTGTTGCAGAAAAAGTAAACTTTAATATAATATATTACTTTTAAAAAAGTAAAATATAAATTATATTAATCAGCGAATAGAAGCACTGTTTTGACTTTGTCCAGTTTAAGAGGCAAGACATCAGCAAAAACAATGGCTGGAGCCTCAAAAGTGTGTGTTACTGATGTAAAACAAAATGTAAATATACACAGTATCTGAAGAAAACAACCCATGAAAGCAGAGTGAGCTAAACAAATAAAAATGCAGCAAATGTGTATTAATGGACAGCAGCTAAAGTAAGAAGCACTGAGTGCGGCACAGGTGCAGTCTTACACTGCCTTGCAAAAGTACTCATGCCCCTTGAAATTCTCCACATTTTGTCACGTTACAACCACAAATATACATGTGTGTTATTGGGTTTTTAATGTGAAAGACCAACACAAAGTGGTACATAATTCATTCATGTGAGCATCAAAGCTGCACATGGGCTCAACTAATATTAATTTATTGTGGGTTGCTTCCATCTCCACCATTGCTGACTCCATGGGTACAGCCACGAATTACACACAAACAGCACAGGAAGTAATGTGATGATGGAGCTACACATCAGCCTGATGCTACAATCTACACTCAGTGCCAGGAAATGAAATGAAAGTGAAAACAGAATTTTTTTCACAGCTGACAATTCACACTACTCTATCAGCATCTATTATCCTGTTCAGGGTCCTGTTCAGCTTATTCCAGCTGTCATTCATCGAGAGGCAGGGTCTACCCTCGATGACTGGGCCAACACAGAGTGACATACACAGATAGACAACCATCAAATGTAACGAATTCTTTGGAGAAACAGAGCACATATAAAACTAAAGGGACACATTCCTGTAAGAAATAAAGATCATGGCATAAAAGCAGTGCTAGGACAACACTTTCACCAGCTCCTGGCCTTTCCATTGCCAAGCAATGCAGTCCACAAAAGTCAGCTTCCACAGCATCCTCGGTAAAATGGGCACCTCTAGCTACTTGACCTGTGCTTGGCTGGATGCAAGAATGCAAGTTCAGAAAAAGGCTAATTGAGAAACACTTTGGTCCTTTTGTACAAGATTTACAAACTGTAGTGTTTTTATTCTTCAACCTCCTATGTCAGTGGACAGGCTGTATGAATCAAAGCAGAGAATAAATGGATAGATAATAACTCAAAGAAGACATCACTCATGTCAAACTATTCGACCATCTTTGAAAAACTGGCTTAAAGCTCTACCAGCTGTTTTGTGATGTGGTTTTGGGGAAGCAGCACACTTAACACAATGAACTTGTGCAATGTAAGTCTGGTTTATAACTTAGCTCTTGTTGCATGTCATCAAGTCTCTCTGTGCATGTTTGTCTTGTCATTCTGTCATACAGTGGGGAGTGGGGGTGGGGGGGGCGGGAATGGACCAAAAACAAAGGTTTCTTTAGACTATGCAACTGTTAAGGGCATAAGAAGTGTATATTTTTCTAATGTGCTGTTCACCACAGCCCAAAGTAAACATTTTACTAATGCCCCCATCCCAGCCAAAAACACGTTAACACCTGACACATGCACAACTTAAGCACCACAACTTTACCGTGGCCAGGTTTCCACAAGATTTAAGGTAAACACACGTTGCCAGTCATTACAACAGAGCCCAGCATTGATTTTCCTGATGAAAAACAAGGGAGAGGCAACAGAAAAAGTCATCCTGGCTTTCAGCAGTGTGTTCCTGTCTGTGCCACAGCGTCTCTGAGCCTCATAAACCGCTGGTGCACTTTTAACACTCACAGCCCTGTTAGAAAATGCTGCTCTTTTATTGTTCACTGGTTATTTTTGTCAGCAGGACTGAAAGCTGTCAACAACTTATGATGTCAAGGTTTGATGCTTTGAGCAGTACAGTCATGGTGTTTACTAAAGGTCACTTCACCCAAATTGTTTAAAATCCCTACCCCCAGATACCCCTGCTGTTCACACCAAACCTTTGAATGAATTGGATATTTTACTTTTATAGTAGAATGATTAAATTTGAAGATAAATTATTTTAACAGTTTTAAACAGTTGGGCCATTTAAATGATTATCAGCGGTTGGATTTGATTGGGGGCATGAGCTATGATATCAGTGTGAGAGAGTTAGTGGAGCTAAGACATGACAAAGGGAGAGTGTGATAGAGGGAAGTTGGACAAAAGGACTCTCCCACATTTAATGTGGAAACTTAAATTTTGAAGTTTCAGACAGCAGTTGCTGGAGAACAGTCACAGTGAACGACTGAAGTTGAACTCATGCTCATGCTCATGGCCTCAGTCAAACAGCTGGACTTGTATCTTATGCTAAAGTTGAGTATGTGGGAAGCATCACATTGACTTTAGGAGGAAACATGACAAAATCCCTGCACCTCTCTTCATTATTGAGGAAGAGGTGGAAAAGGTGCAAACATTTCAATTCTTGGGCTCCTAACTCCATAGAAATCATCAAGAAAGCACAACAATGACCCCGTTTGGTTAGAGTGCTCATGAGAAAGGGGATGGAGAAAAAGTTGCTGGCTGCGTTTTACCAGGTGAACATGGAAAGTGTCCTCATATACTGCATTACAGAGTTCTTCACAGGCTGCTCTGCTGCAGACAAACAGCACTGCAGAGACTGATAAAGGGAGCAGAAAAGATCTCTGGCTGCCTGCTGCCCCCTGAAAGACCATTCCGTGACCTCCGCAGGGCTTAAAATTATGACTGAGGATCCTACTCTCCCTAGACACCACCTTTTAGAACAGTCACCTACAAGCAGTAGTTACAGAGCTGTCAAAGCACCAGACTCAAAGACCCAAAGTTTTTCCAATGCTTTTGCCAACTAGTCAGTTACTACAGTACTGCATCACGTTATGCATTCTTTAAGCTGTGCTAAGTATTCAAACATATTTATTGGCCCTCTATGCTATTTTTATTGAATGTATTATTAAATTATTATTGTATTTATTGTAATTATTATGCATTATTAAAATGTATAAAATTGTATTTATTTATGTACATGTCTAATGAATAACTTTGCTATCCAACAATAATTCTGAGTAATCGAGCAGGAATTAGTGTTTATGTGTATTTTGTTGTCTAGTGCAATGCTTTTCCAGATTAGCTCCCACTACAACTAAGTGTCCTAAAAATAACAAGACAGCTAAATTGCAGTCACACACATATTATTGTAGGGAGCATATGTGCACGGTTAGATTTTATATTAATATGCAGTTTGTGGTTCCCAGGCAGGTAAGAAGCTTTGTAAGAATGTAGCCTAACTTAAAACACTGCAAGGTATTGAGTGAAGAAATTCGTCATTTGTATTATAAGATAAAGTTGCAGTTCTGATGCACAGGAAGGTCCATCGTGCTGAGCCAGTTTCAGCATTTCTGAGTAATTTTGTATTAATAAAATGTTTGCATTTTGGTCAACAATGTGAGTCAACTCTGCTGCACAATAATCCAAACAGACCTCAGTAATTGATCTACATAACTGATATGTGTTGGCCAAACCAGAGAGAGGTCTATCAATGGCTGAACATAAATGTTGATTAATAAATATGGGATTTAAAAAAGCAGAGCAAAGCAAGATCAGCTTTGCTTTATCACAAACAGAGGTGCTTTCAAATAACCACCTGCGTTTTCTGTTGTTCCCACCACGACTGGTCGGAAAATGTTACTGCTTGTAGAATTTGACTTTACTAAAGACCCCATATCATCCTGTCCAAAAAATTATATAAATATAATAAAAGCAATCAAAACCACAGCACTTATTCTCTTCAAGGAATTTTGGCGCCTTGTTTATATCAATGTCAACTTCTATTTTGTATGTGTAAATAAAAAAAATACAATTACAGATGCTTGATTTGACAAACTGTGTTCACCGTCAATGCTTTTCAGAAGTTTGCCTGAGCTCGTACAGTGATTTCCACTTTTACAATGCTGTGGCCCCTGAGGGGCCAAAGATCGTGGCCCTTCAGTATTGGCCTTGTGTTTTCATCATACTGCCAATTAACATCATTAGCTATGAGATGGTTGTTAATTTGTTACACTTTGTTAAATTTGTTAAATTTCATATTTTACATTTGTTACCTATTTACTTTTTTAGCATTAAAATAACATTAACTTTATTGACATTTTAAATGTTGCCATTGAATTATTTAGACAATAAAAGTAATTGGGGCCAAAATGGAAGCTCAAAAAGAGTCTAACACTCAATTAAATTAATTCTTTTTCTTTAGCTCTCACCATCAAAGCATTGAAGACAGGGAAGAGAAGTGTGATTCTGCATTTGTCAGGAGTCAATTTGCTTAGCTAAAACCTGCAAGACTGATAAATAACAAAACAAATAAGTTCAAAATGCTAACGTACATATAAAACTTCTTATTAAACTAGGAAGAAATGAGGAATTATCCTTTAATAAATAAAAACTAATTTCAGGGCTGGAGAGTCTACATAGAGCCTCTTGCCTTTATGCAACACAACACAACAGGGGACATCATTTAGAAATAAATAACGCAGAAAATGAGGCAGGTTTGAGTATTTTCAGGAAGTGCTGGTGTCTAAACACAGATACTTTCTGACATAAGTAGAGTTACTATACATCACAAAGCATTTGTTGATTGGCACTGATGCCGTCCTTTAAAAGATTTTATTAGCAGGCTAAACATCACACAAAACACCATGCTGGTTAGTCACCCTGGTGTCACAGACAGTCACAGCATTCAGTG
Organism: Channa argus; assembly: GCF_033026475.1. Taxonomy (NCBI): domain Eukaryota; kingdom Metazoa; phylum Chordata; class Actinopteri; order Anabantiformes; family Channidae; genus Channa; species Channa argus. Next base: position 21,641,912 of record NC_090214.1, on the reverse strand, counting down.
TACGGACTGAGACATACATAGGCACAGATAATGTATGCTCCAGTGAAACCAGCCCAAACAACAAGATTAAAGACATCTGTTTGTGCTCGTGATTAAAAAAAAGGAAAAGATTTATGCAAATGTCCACAGCAGTGTAATTAGGCAACGAATATCAATAAAGTAATTACTGTTACACTGGTGGTGGTGATGATCTCTGACAACATATCTACTTCCTCTTTCTCCAGGGACAATCAGCGGAAAGTGCAGAGAAAAGACGATGTGAAAAGAAGCGCGGAGCTGGACAGAAAACAACAGAGGAAGACAAAGAATCATAAAATCACAGAGGAGTGTGTGTTTGTTTTGGTGTGTGTGCCATGTGTGTGAATGACTAAGGTCTCCTCTGAGAGCAGGAAGCTAATAATGTGGACAGCTTGGAGCAAGCAGGTTTTGGATGAGCCCTTGGGCTCTTGGGGTCTGGGCCTGCTAAATGCCAGCCAGATTCCCAGAAGAGGCCCAGAGCGCTGATAGAACGATTAAACAGGAGAAAAGAGGGGGAACTTGGCGGGTGGGGGTAGAAGAGGCACAGCCAACCAACACTGGCAAACATGTATCTGCCAGATCCAAAATCTCAGTGAGCTGATGCACTGAGAAAGATTTAGAATAAAATAAATTTAAAAAAGGGGTTAATTACTGTATACCAACATTTTAGACATCTCCATATTGAACCAGAACATTCCAGACTTTTAGAACTTGGTTTTTAATTTCTGCAGTTTTTTCTTTCCTTCCAATCAGCAATCAAGCAAGAAACACAAGCAGACAAATGATCAGACATGGTGGTAAGGTTACTCTGACCTATTCAGATAGAAAACGAAAGGCAAACTGTAAAATTATTGCTTGGTCTGTTAGGAACATCCATCACATCTGTCGGATGCAGATTTACAGCTTTTACGACCCCTAGAGGAGCCGGACCACCGTCATCATGATGAAACAATAAACATGGTTTTAAGGGTTATGAACTAGTGAAGTGTTGTTGTACAATTTTGAGGAGCATCCACTGTTTCCATCTTATGATGATATTTTTTACTTTATTAACCTGACAGCTATAATGACTAGTTACTTTTCAGATTCAAACTAATATTTCAAAATACAACAAAAACAACAAATAACTTTTCCTTGTTTTACTTTTAATGTGCACTGTGGTGTTACTAGATTTACTGGGTTTAAAGATCTGAGTAAGTACTATGTACCTCTACTAATGCTGATGGTCTGGTTAGGGTTATACACGCAAACTACTTAAAGTTAGGAGCTAAATATTACATATACATACAATATTATTTAAGATATGGAAGGGGATGAAAACCTAACCTTAAACCATACATAACATAAATTAATACTGCACAGTATGTATAGCTTGTAGGAAAAGTCATCATCAGAAGAAAGAAAAAAACAGTCAGGTAGAGTCTAAAAAATTTTGTAATTTATGTTTTAAAAAGTTATACTGTAATGAATTAATTTAAATTTAAAAAAAATATTTCTGATGAAGCAACGTTTCTAATAGCTCAATGTTTATTAAATATTATGTTATACTCTTTTTGTCATTTTAAAATAATAGAGTGCAACCTTTTGCACCCAACTGTAGCTAAACAGGCAATTAGCCTGTTTCTACTTTCAGTTGTACCTTAACCATTGTGATGATGAATCTCAATATAATCCAAATCCAAAGTGTCTATAAATGTTTACGTTTTTTATGTTTTTACAACATTGATTAATGGTCAGTTTAACTAATTTAATCGGCTTTTTAGACAAAATGTACAAAAACGAGATTCTGTCATGTCATTTATTAAAAGCAGATCACCTGTGCTCTTGGAGCACAGCAGTGGCGGAGCCAGACTTTTTTCATAGGGTCGTCCAGGCTGAGAACATTGTTCAGTTCAGGGTGGCACAAAAACTAGGTAATGCTATGTCCTTACATGTAGATATACGAGAGGAATTTTAAAGCTCTGTTTAAAAGAAGTCTCCATAAAACATCTGATACACCTTTTACAAATTATTTGATGTACTTGGAAATAAAGACTTAAAACTATTTTTTAAATAATAAAACAATGAAATGCAATTACAAGCAAAAGACTACAGAATTCAAACAACAAACCTGTGAGGCCTGGTTGTTTTTCTCTGGGTCAAACATACTCTGTTTGCCAAAAGAAGACATTTGATTGTGGCATCTTTATTGAAATTAGACCAGTTTTGATTATCACATGGACAAATTAAGCTAATTGTTAGATAATTAACTCAACTAGCTTACGCTACAGATCATATCTCAGTTCAGTTTATTTTTAAAGTTACATTCAGGTCACGGAGGTTAGCAACGACTTTTCTACAATTAGTCAACGTTTTTGATAAACACATATATTCGCCTGACAACTTTTACCAATGTTGTGAGTGCCTTTTAAGGTTTTTTAAAGACTTGGAATTATCTTTAATTTAAAATACTGTGTTCGGAGGAACAACTAAACCGACCAACCTGCCTGAGAAATGGGTTTAAATTGTTTCATTGTGGAGCAGAGGAAAGAATTTACCTCCAGATAGCTAAATGAGATCAGATCAATAAAATTTCAAATAAACAAAAAAAAAATTTAAACTTTTAAACTAAATTAAATTAAAACAAGTTTCAAGGAACCCGACTTTTGACTAACCGAAGTGCTAAAACGTGAGCCAAACAATCAATAAAATAAATATATTTGTTAAATATATATACATTTACCTGCAATTATACTTAATTGACTTTTAATCCCCAATTAAGGAACTCTACAACATGTCTTCAAGTAAACCGCTAATACAATGAAATCCTAAACCAGGAAGGACGCTCAACCGGATGTTCTTTGTTTAATTGTTCTCTGGAAGAACATTAGTTCTGCCCTGGGAACAACGGTGGGGCTTGAAAATGGTATTGTGTGTGGTGGCCTATGGGGTGGCCAGACTTTTGTCTATCGTGCCTGACTGGAGCACAGGTAAATCCATCAAGAAATGGAAGCAACATGGCACCGCTATAAAGCTGCCTATAGCTGGCGTACCTTAAAAACTGTCTGACCGTACAAGAAGGAGACTAATGAAAGAGGCCATCACCTATGACCCCTCTGAGGGAGATCCAAGTTTTACAGGTGAGATGGGCAAAACTGTACAAACTGGTGCCAGGGTTCTTCTCAGGTCATAATGTTTGGTCAAAAGCTCAATTTTGGTCTCATCAGACCAACGAACTTTCTTCTAGTTGACTCTATAGTCCTGACAAATTCTAGCTGAGATTTATTGCTTTTTGGTTTTTTTAATCTCTTTCTCATTTTGTTCTACAAAACTGTGACTAGTGACAGAGGTGGTCATCAAGTATTGAAAGAAAGCGAGCAAGCATTGGTTTGTATGGGCAGGAGGCTGTATCAACAGCAGAGCACAGGAGCTTGTGGAAGAGGGGTTTTGTATGTGCTGCACGCACAGGATAGGACTAATGTCTAATGCAAATTTGGTTAAGATGTGGCCTCTGAGCAGAGGTGGCCCACTGACAAGAAAGAAAATAGCAGGCATGCAGGTTTGCTGGTAGCAGATTGCAGCTTGTAACATATGTGGCAAAAATGGAAAATATTTCATAACATATAGAGTTATAATTATTCACTGAAATAACTTGCAAAGCTGTCTGCTTAATTAGCCTAAAACATATTAGTCATTTAAAATCTAAGGCGCCAAACATGCTGAAAACAACAAGAATAAAAAAAGAGAAGACTCAAACTTCTAGAAAATGTGGGCAAATGCTTGTTGGACCCTGATGCAGAAATCTGTCCAGACAGAAAAAAATCTTTTCATGCCTCCTCTGAGATGCCACCACTAGCTAACATCCTCATACTAATCCCCTACACTAAGCCAATATTATCTTGTGAGGGAAACACCAGTCAGACATTTTTCTTCTACCAAGTAGCTGAGAGAGTGACACAATCCTTCCAACACCTAAAGTGTCAGGTTAGGGATCTTTTTTATGTTTTTATTACCATTTTGTATTTTAGGACAAAGTCTGTTATCTCCTATCTGAACCAATACTAGTCCCTGGTTTTGTGGTGTGGGCCCTAAATTAGTTGTCTCTAAATTCTCTGTGATGGTTCATAGTGTAATATACTGCTATATAGCCTTTGTTAATAATTTGCATTTATGTCGATTTGGTCAGTTTATGGGCCTGCAATGAAATCACTGTTTCATAATTATGTGATGAGATTACAGTAGAATTATCCAAATGAGGACAACTACATCAGAGACTTTGTTATAGAGGCTGTTGTAACAATTAATATGATATTCTTATTAAAAATCTTTTGATAGTGATGGTGTGATAGCTTTGAAAAATCACATGGAATTGATGTAATAACCGAACTCAGAGGGAAGAACTAAAATTGTAAATAGCAGTGTCATCTCCACTCCTGTGGTTCATCAATAAATATTAATAAAAATAAAGAAATAATAATAGATCCTTGTTGTACAGTCTTCCTAATAAATGTTCTGCACTTATTGTACATAGCACTTTTCTACCTATTGGCACTCAAAGCTCTTTACACTGCTTCTTATTCACCTATTCGAGGGGTCGTCCACCAATCCCTCGGTTGCTTGTTTGAGCCCCAGCCCTTCCTGTCACATGTCAAAGTGTCCTTAAGCAAGACACTGAACCCCAATATAGTTGTTGGCCAGCTGTCCTCCGTCAGTGTGTGTGTGTGTGAATGGGTGAATAAGAAGCAGTGTAAAGTGCTTTGAGTGCCAATAGGTAGAAAAGTGTTAAATAAGTGCAGAGCATTTATCATTTATATATATGTACATATTTAAATGCTTTTGCTGTTATGGAAATAATGGAAATTGGTTTAATTTTAATATCAGGTGTATTGACACCTTTTGGAAGTCAAGTAACTATCAGCTGAAAATGTTTTACTTTACCTTTATTTTCCAATGGTCATTTAATGAAAGGGCACCTTCACTAATCCTGGACTTGTTTTGGTTCTGGTTTGGGTGGTGCATGGAACTGAATGCTATAAAACTCCCCCCTGATTTCCCTATATAAAAAGTATCTGTCTACTTCTAGCTGAAAAAAACCTCCAGATGACTTGCGGGAACCTTTAGTTCACATTATGTCATCTTGTTGCTCATACTATGACGTTTGTGATTATGGGTAACCTGATTTTTCAAAACTCCACCAGATGACATAATTGAACCTCCTAATGATGTAAAATTCTTCTGGGTGATGTCATATGGAGGAGTTTTTCAGCTAAAAGCAGAGAAATATTTTGATATATGGATGCCAGAGGGAGGCTTAAAATCATTCATTTACATTTACACCACGAAATACAGCCATGGAAAGCAAGTTGAAAATTGGTAAAGTTGCCCTTTAAATTCACATAAAATTCCGAGCATCTTAAACATAAAGTGATCAATACTTATGTTTTTGCAATGCTTCATGTTTGTGTGAGAGGATGAAGATCTTAATCTTTTAAACACACACGAACACACACACACACACACACACACACGTGTGAGCTGTATACTATATACTAAACCACACTGTTTGCAGCTGTGGGATTTGAACCTCAGAGAATAACCCAGTCAGTAGCCAGGCCAAGTCCTGGGTTAGGACATTACAGAGTGTGGGACATATAAAAATAGTGTTCACATTACGATGTCTGCCTGTCTGTCTTATATGAACTATTGTTGTGAGAGACAGGGAGGTTCTGGTTCTTGTTTTCTCTCTGGCTTGTCTCTACCAATAAAAAAATTATTATTCCAGCAAATTCTCGTGACACTCCTCTGTCCCAGCCTAGGATGTGCTATAAATTCACTGTTACAGCAACACAAAAAAAACTACCCCCTCAAACATACAAACACACTCCCAACCCACAGTGCTCAGTGGTTTGGCTGTGTTTCATGGAGTCTGAGTGCAGAGGTGATGTTGCACCACAATTGTCAAACCATAATAAAATCAGTCAGGTCTAAACCCACTCTACCCCCCACCCCGTTCTCTTACAAGGTTTTATTTTATAAAGAAAACAACTAATGCACAACTTAATATCAGGCAACTAATTACTGGTTGCATCTAAAGAATACTGCAGCAGTAACACTGCTGAAAACTGCTGTATAAATTCATTAGTAAAAACCTTCTGTCTGAGACACATCAGAGGATAAACAGTGAGACTTTAAATGGTTCTACACTTTCTGTTGGCTGAACAGACTGTCCTGCTGTGGGTGCTCAGTGATAAATCCAAGCATTTGTGCAGGACTCAGTAGGAAGTGCATTAAATCCAAGCAATGCTCTAGAACCCAGTAGACACGTATCACTGAGATATGAGATAAACCGCATAAAGGAAGAGATGCTACTGCCAAATCTAGAAATTAGAAAATAGAAGACCAGGCAGCAAGGTGCCGAAATCGATAAATAGCAGCATGGATTCATTTTAATTGTAATGGGAATGAACATGCTGCAACAATATTGTATACTTTTCTTAGACAGATTAAATGACTATTATTTGAACCTTACAATGCCCAAACATTCTTACTGACCAAAGCAGAAAGTTGATGCCACACTGGACACATGACCATAAACTGTGAATATTATAACTCCAGTGCAGAAAATACATTTGTAGTGACAATTGTTAAGACAATTGTACAAGACATGTACTATACAGTGCCTTAAGAAGTATTTACACCCCTTTAACTTTTTTACGTTTTGTCATGTTACAACCACACATCTAAATTTATTTTATTGGGATTTTGATAGAACAATACAAAGTGGCACATAACTGTGAAGTGAAAGAAAAATGATAAATAGTTTTAGAATTTTTTTTACAAACTAATATCTGAAAAGTTTGGCATGCATTTGTATTCAGCTCCCTTTACTCTGATACCACTAACTAAAAGAAAGTGGAACCAATTGTCATCAGATGTCATCTAATTAAATAGAGTCCACCTGTGTCTAGTTTAATGTTATTATAAATACAGCCGTTCTGTAAAGCCCCAGAGGTTTGTTAGAGAACATTCGTGAACAAACAGCATTATGAAGTCCAAGGAACACACCGGACAGGTCAAAGATATAAAAGGTCTCAAGCTTTGAACATCTCACTGAGCACTGTACAAGGAGACCATTAATCAGAGAAACAGACAAGAGGCCCATGGTAACTCTAGAGGAGCTGCAAAGATCCACAGCTCAGGTGGGAGAATGTGTCCACATTCATGACAATTATTAGTCATGTCACTCCACAAATCTGGCCTTTATGGAAGAGTGGAAAGAAGAAAGCCATTGTTAAAAGAAAACCATAAGAAGTCTAATTGGTAGTTTGTGACAAGCCATGTGGGGGACACAGCAAACATGTGGAAGAAGGTGCTCTGGTCAGATGAGACCAAAATTCAACGTTTTGGCCTAATTGCAAAACGCTATGTGTTGCTGAAACCTAACACTGCACATCACCCTGAACACACCATCCCCACCGTGAAACATGGTGGTGGCAGCGTCATGTTGTGGGGATGCTTTTCTTCAGCAGGGACAGGGAAGCTGGTCAGAGATGATGGGAAGATGGATGGAGCCAAATACGAGACAATCTTAGAAGAAAACCTGTTAGAGTCTGCAAAAGACTTGAGACTGGGGAGGAGCTTCAGCTTCCAATAGGACAATAACCATAATACAACAGCCAGATTTAGACCAAAGCATATTCATGTATTAGAATGACCCAGTCAAAGTCCAAACCTACATCTAATTGAGAATCTGTGACAATGAAAATTGCTGTTCAGAGATTCTCCATCCAATCTGACTGAGCTTCAGCTAGTTTGCAAAGAATAATGGGCAACAATTTCACCCTGTAGATGTGCAAAGATGGTAGAGACAAACCCCAAAAGACTTGCAGCAATGCAATAAAAGGTGGTTCTACAAAGTTGACTCGGGGGGCTGAATACAAATGCACACGTTTCACTTTTCACATATTTATTTATTTTTAAAAATTTAAAACCAATTATTATTTTCCTTTCACTTCACAATAATCTGCCACTTAATGTTGGTCTATCACATGGAATCCCAATATATTTGTGGTTGTAACATGAAAAAGGTCTTGATTGTAACATGTAACTAAGGAAAATTTCAAGGGGTATTAATACTTTTTCAAGACATTTAGTCATTTAGCAGGCGCTTTTTTATCCAAAGACATTGTATCCTGAACAGGCGGTTAGATTCACACACACACACTCTCTCATCTTGACCCCATCCATGAGAAGGCTGCTGCTCAAACAGGGTCAATGTTAAAATCTGGAATCACTGCCATTTTAAACTACTGTGTGTTCAGTTCTCTCCTTTTAAATTTCCATTAAATTGCTACTAGTTTTTTGGTTGTTATTTTTTCATTGTGTGCACAGCTAGTGAGAAACGTCATTTAGCTTCAGACTGTGTATTTTATAAATACCATGTGTAAAATCACAATAAAAAAATCAGGAATCTTGAATAATTCTATTGGCAGAACTGAGATATTTTCAATGAGCTATGCTGTGGTATAAACCGATGATTAATTGCACGGCATCAATATTCAAATGCAGACTCTTCCGTATTTCCTCAGCAGGATGGGCATTTATCAGGGACTGTTAGTGGCCCCTCAGTGATTTGTGGCTCTCTCAATTTTCAGAGTCTTTCCCAGTGTGGTAGAGGAATGCCAAGTTGTTCTGATGTCAGTGGGAAAAAACACAGATCACTTCCTTAATGACTCGAACACCTAATACTGTGTAATAAAACAGCAGGAAGCTGGCTGCACGTAATGTTAGAGTCCTGAAGAGCAATAAAATGCATCCAACATAATCTCTGTTCTTTACAGTATAATTTAAGCATCATATATAATCTTAAATTGTTTTTTTTTTTTTCATTTTCACTGTTATTTAGGCAAAATAATATAAAAAGAAAATGGCTATTACATTTTTGCAAGTTTAAAATTAAAACGAGCAGGAGGAAAAGAGTGGCAGAACATCACTACTGAAGAAACCCAGATTTCAGGAAAATTACTTTTTCTTGCAAATGACATACACCGGAATATTTAAAGTGAATATTTAAGAATAAACTATGGCTATACCTAAGATAAATCTAACAGATATGCATCTTTTTTGCTGACAATAGAGATGTGTATTATTTACTTTACCCTGTCAATCCTATAATAAAGAAGTCAGAGTAATGTGTGTTTGCCTCATACAGCACACTGTATTCATTTCTTTAGAGAATAGTTGTATTGCCACTCTGAAAGCTGAAAAGTCTCCCTCCACAGCTCCCTGGTTTCATGTCTACGAGTGTTTGATGTTGCCTCTGTTTGAAGTCAAGGTGGGGTCAGAGGACCAGTAGCATAAATCATTGTATTTAGATGGTGGTGGAAACTGTGGGAGGAGTGTTTAGTGGGACAAGGGTCTGGAGAGGCGATGAAACCCAATCTGCAAAGTTTTCATGAAGGTTTGTTTTTCTAGTGCTGCACTTGGCAGTTGATCAGCTGTGGTATCAAAATAGAACAGGGCTTTAAGGAGCCCCTGCTGCTAAGTGTGCTGCTTCTTTGGGTTGACTTTGTTAACCCTCCTCTTTTCTTTGCCTCCTGCTCCCAGAGGAATAAAGTGTTTAGAGTCCAGGACAGCCTGCTGTGTCTGGAACCAGAATTTACTTGTGGATCCTCACTCACAGGGGTCTCTGCTTTGATTAATGCTGAACACACCGAGTACTCTGACTTCTAATAAAATAAACCTGCTCACTTTTACAGTGACATATCCCAAAAGCTCCCTATTTAGTGATGAATAATGGATGACTTACAGAGAAGGGCAATGACCACACATAGTCCACACAATATAATACGATAATAGTAGACAGTTCTAAAGAAGGAAGAAGACACCTAAATAGTTATTGTTACATAAAATAAGTATTACAGATTTCCTGCCTTTCAAATAAAATTTAAAGGGTGCATTAGTTTAATGAAGTAATAACAGCATGAGTCTGTTATATTGTATTCAGATACATATCAAAAGAATAAACATTTCTGAGAGAATTTAGTCAACATCCATGCCTGGCCTGTATTGTTTAAAGACATTTTAATGTCTGAGCTGATGCCCTGTGCTGTCTGACCATCAATACCAATGTGTCACAGCTGTCTTGAGAAACACAACAAGGATTTAAAACCTGAAAAGTCTAATTTCATTACATCCTCCGAACTGCTTTGCCATGTCCAACCTATTACTTCACACCTATTTGGATGAGTCATTCGTGAGTCATTCAAATCTAAATTACTCTGTTACGCTTTCCAGCTACATGCAATTCATGCAGATGCTGCTTGTGTTGCTGCTGGAAAAAGTTGAACTTTTATCATGTTGACATCATTTTAGAATAGGTTTGAATATTTTAATTACCACCTTTAAAACCTATGCTTCTGACAGTTTGTGCCCTGCGATGGCAGGCTGAGATCCTCTGGTAGGTCCTTTCTGTAGGTCTCCACTCAAAACATTTTTTTTTACTTGGTTTTTGTGTCTAATAAAAGACATATTGAGTGGAATCCCCCAAAATGAAAAATGCATTAATTATCTGCCTAAGGTTAAACAGTGCAATCTTAAACTTATTACACCTTTTATTAAATCAGAAACAATTTTCTTTTGTAGATGCTATGAAAAAAAAAGAAATATCACCAAATCAGAAAAGCCCTAAAGGTTTAAGAATCCCTGTCACATTGCCAAGATTTTGCCAAAGGTTTAAGTCAGGATGTCTCTGCAGTGGAGATGCATGTTGCCCATTTTACTAACCAGACCACCAACATTCATCAGTACCACAGAGGCCATGGCAGTGAGAGTTTAAAAGTCCCAGGACTGGACAAAGGCTCTTTAAGAAAGCAGAGCAGCTCACAGAGAAACCCAGCAGAGACATGATGTGACAGTCAGATTACCCGCTTTCAACATACTGTCCATGCTGTCTCTAAAAACAACAATCAGTACAACAGACCAGGCCACCCAGCAACACAGCACTGTTAAACCACAACCACATCAAAGACATCACATTCACATAGACTGTGGTGCAGGAAGGTAGAAAGTTGTCCACCAATATCACAGTTGTTGGTTCAATTCCCAGCTCCTCCAGTCACATATTGAAGTGTCCTTGAGCAAGACACTGAACCCCAACTTAGTTGCTCCTGGTGAGTGTTGGACAGCTGCATAGCAGCTCCACCATCGGTGTATGAATGTGTGTGTGATTGTGAGTGTGAATGGGTGAATTAGAAGCAGTGTAAAGTGCTTTGAGTGCCAATAGGTAGAAAAGCGCTATGTAAGTGCAGAACATTTACCGTTGTTACTTAAAGGTTGGTAATCAGTGTTACTGCTGTGAGCAACACACTCCTGTTGTCTTCTTCATACCTTTTGTATTTTTTTTCTTACCTTTAACTAACAAGCTCTTTTGTTACACATGCTATTGTGTAACAATGTATGCAGTCTGCAGCATAATATTTGCACACATTTGTGTTTTTAACATAGTCCCAAAAAACACAGCTTTTTTAAAGACCCTTTTCATACACATCTCCTACAAAATGCTTCCAATTCCAAAATCAATGATATGTCAAATCTGTGATTCTTTAAGCTTGGCACAGTTTACAGCAATTTTTAGTTGTTCATGGTTCTTGGATTTCTTTTTATAACTTTTCAAATTAAACCATGACTGCTTTACATGAAATCAAGACCTTTGAAAAAATCTTGTTTGTATCAGTATAGAGCTGCTATCTGTAGCTCCTGAAACTATATAGCAGGAGAAGTCTGGATATCAGCAAAATTGGTTATTATTAATGTAATTCAACAAATATTTATTGATTATTGTTCACTATGGTGATGGATGCCTCTGCTGTACTATGCCCTGGAAACATTGGCAGAACATTGGCATTCCTGCACAGAGGAAAAGAAAGGTGAGGGAACTGCTGTGCTATGGTCTGAAGAAAAGAAATATGGGCCTTAAAACTTTGTCTGTATCTCTCCCCTTTCTTTTAGAGGAATTCTCTAAAGTTTTTTGCACAAATTCAAGGCAAATAAAATTCTGTATTTAACGACTATATTGAAATTGGGGCTGATATTAAACAACACGTAAATACGCCCAAATATAACTTGACTTGATCTCTCTACGAATTACTGTGCACTTTCGATAGTTTTCTGTGCACATTGCCAGAAATCTGACTCAGAACTACACTTTAAGTATAGAGCTTTGTTGCCAAATCTGCTTTTTGTTGCCTATATTAAATCACAAATCTCAACCCATTTCTCACTCTGAGCAACAAGGATGGATGCACTAATATCCCAAGGACATTACAATTAAAATGCTGTTCTCATGGATCAACCTGAAAAAATGATAAATTATTTATAGTTGATTTTAAACTCTGCCACCTGGAGCACAGACCAGAGCCAGAAGAACAGAACACACCCACGTGTGCCTTTAAATGCTTTCTTTTCTTTTCAGATGTTATTTTGCATGATGCAGCATCACATGCCTGGTTATTTTGTACTTGTTGTTGTAAATGTGAGAGCATGCAGCTGAAAGTTGTCTTTTAAGGTCCAATCTTAAAACTTATTCCAGCTTTTGAATTACAGTTGTAACAGCAACAATACAATTTTATAGCAATTATTTATTCTATTACAATTCGTTTTATTGCATTTACGTTTTGAAACGTTTTGTTTCAGCTTTATCCAGTTTTCTGTATTGATTTATATCAGTTTTAATTTGTTTTCACTATTCCATACTTATTACATTTCATGTTTTTTTTCCAAATAGGTGGTTCTGCACCAGTATGACAGTAAACAACTTTGATTTGCAAAAAAATGTATGAAAGCAAACACATTTGTGTCTACGAGCTTTTATTTTAGAATAAATTTAAAACATAATCATATTAATGCAGCCTCCTAATTGCTGATTAGAGCATTAGATATCAGTGACCTTTTATAGCTCAAATTTTATAACAACCAAATCAACTCTCTTTCAATCTCCTTGGCCGTAACATCTATATAATTCACCAATGCTCTATGAGAACTAATCTAACCCTATTCAACAGCACTTTTATGAGGATACAGAGAATTTTTTTTATTACTTACAATATTATAACCTGTTGTATAATTAGTTATTTCATTTGAAAAATACATGCCTAAAAAGTACAACATGTCTATCCACATATATAATAAATGCCTGAAAGTATTAGTCATATTTTTGACCATTTGGCCAACGGTGCGCGAAAATGGTTAAAATGAGGTTAAAATTTATTCGATTTTTAACTGAAATTTTAAGCTTATTCCTAGAATGCTACGTTTTGTTTTCAATAACTAAATTGTGATGGTGTATTGATCAGCACAGCGTTATGGATGAGAGGAAATCGTTTTTTTAGGTGTAGGTGAAAAGGAAAAATGCTGCTTTACATTTTAACCGAGATGATCATCTTTCACAAGGCCTTGAAAACAAAACCTTACACAAGGCGATATGTTTTTTAGAAATGAGCAGCGTGTAGAAATGTCGTCCCGCCCCCAGCAGTTCTCCGCGTCTCCCCAGCAATTGCTGACAAGTAGAAAAACAGCTCTTACTGCTGGTAGTCGCTCCTGCAGTACAGTTTGGAGTCTCTCAAGTAGCAGGTGGCGGTGAGCGGCTGCTGGCACGCGGCGCACTGCAGGCACGCCTCGTGCCAGGACGCACCGTTGACCCGCATCAGAAAGCGGTCTGAGATGATCCGCGTGCAGCCCTCACACACGGCGTGCTGGGGACAGTTCCCGCCTGACAGACAGAGGAGGGAAACAGTGTCAGAGGCTCTGCCTGCTCGGCTGATATCAAAGCAGAAGAGGACTTGACTGAGACCTGAGGAATAAACACCGAGGACACCGCGAGCCAGAGACCCGACTGCATTCAGCACACGTGCGCGGCTGAGCGCGCGTTCTGCGCTAAAGTTGTCAAAGCAGCCACTTCTATAAGCGATACATTGAAATACATATTACAAAGTCACTTTAGTGAAGACGTTCCACTTATCTTCACTGTTTTGAAGCTGGACATAAATTTCAGAGGCAGCTCTTCAAACCAGAACAAATAAAAATACAATTTTTTCCGTCCTTTTCTGCTTTGACGTAGGGCTATACTTAAAAACATATCTTCCGATGTATATATGTATATATCCTGTAAGAATATATGTATATATATATAATTATTTTCTATATTTTTTTCTTTCATATATATCTGAAAGGAAAAAAAATATAGAAAATAATTATTGTTTACTGCATATACTGCAGTTATTATATTTTTATTATTACTGTACATGTCCTGTACATTATTACTGTAGATTATTACCATAATACTTTTGGCTAAACGTACTCTTCCAAATAAAACTAACAATAGGCTGCTGGATCTGAATTTGAAATGTACTTATGTGATCAATTTTTTTTTCCCAAACGTGGTGACGAGCAGAGACGATATCGTTACAGATTGTAGCCTGAGACTTTTTGTCCTGACCTGCTGGAATCCATGATATTGCTGTAGCTTCATACAAGCTTACACATTAAAAGAACAGAAAAATTAAACAGATGACCTTCATCATGGGTTTGAATTCCGTAGCCTATTTTTTGAAGAAAAAACAGAATGTAGTTCATTTTATAAATATTTAATGACAACCGACGACAAAACTATAATTAAAAACAACGAATAATAACAAGCAGAAATGTAAGGAGGCCTGCTACAGGAGCGAACCTAAAACTGATACTGACACGATGCCACTGCCAGTTTTTTTCTCATTATTGATAAATTGTCAGATTACTTCTTTTATATTGTAAAAGGTGTTTTAAAAACTGAAGGCAATATTTTAATTTTGACATTTGTTGATGAAATACATCCTTAAATTGAATAAATTCAGCATTATAATAAGAAATTGTGAAAATTAATAGACCTAGAAGATACCACATTAAATCAAACGAACAAAGAGATTTTGAGCAATGTTTGGTGGAAAGAAAAATGAAGTCCACACCCTTGAAAACTGACAAACTGCCCAGGTCTGCTCAGACCGATCACAAACCGGGTTCCAGGAAAATGGCCTCATACCTCAGGCTCTGTCAGCACAAAGAGAATAAACCCTCATTGCCTCACCGATCATAACATCCAGAGAGCTGGCATCAGTCCGCAGGCGATCCTCTAATTTAATGTCGTTCAGCATCTTTAGGGAGTCACAGATTGTAGTGACTGTTGGCGGACGCGCTCCTGGTCTGCTTCAACTCTCAAATCCCTACAACTATGAGAAGCGGCACAAACCACTGAGCTTGATTATCAACTTAAAATCTTCGCAGGTTTTCCGTCACGAAAGAGCATCAGCTGATGTAAATCCAAACGTGCGCCAGTCCTGAACTTGATGTGCTATCCTAAGCCCGAGTCTCTCTCAGAAAAGGAGGGCACAGACAGGAGCCCTCCCCCCGTCCTCGGCGGAGCACTTTCCCCACTGCTCTGAAGCGGTATTGGTCTGGATGGGTCCGCCTCCACTCCACGAGCACAGTGAGTCCATTTAGGCTCCTTAAAGAGGCTCTGATCTGAAGTCCGCACACACCAGTTTCATGTAGCAGCATCCAATGTGGTCCCACATAGGGACCACGACGCTTCTTCGAATACGTGTTGAACCCTGATTCCGCGATTCCTCCTTTAAATATTGTTCCATAGTGTTGTGCTGTCCACGTTTGACCTCTTAAGATTATACAACAAGTTAAACACAAACGAACTTTGGGGGTCACATAATGACTAACAAATAAATATCTAAATTACATCTCAGATGGGTCCCTGCCCCAATACAAAAATTCAACCATGTAAATGATTGTTTTCCAAAAGAATAATTTAACAGATTTTAAATGTATTATTAGTGCCTGAAAATTAATGAGCAATATTTTTGATTTTGTAGTTAAATACATTTTTAATCTGAAGGGAAACGTGAGTCTTATTGTCTTATTCATTAAAAAAATACCATTTTGTGGGTTACAATAACATAAAACTGTTTTTAATGTGAACATCATATTAAGAAACGTAACATCAATTCATAATTTTTAATAACAGCAATTTGACATCATCTTATTGTAAACCGAGGGCATAGTTGACAGTTTCAGATAAACCGCTACTGATGATGTCTCAGGACTGATGTCCTGATGTCCGCTGCAGCACAATAAAAAGCACTGTCCATCAGCTGTGTGCTTGTAGATGGAGATGGTCATGATGTGTGGAGCATGAAGTGGTTTTTATTCATTTATTTTATTAAAAGATGCAAATGGCTCAGGTTCAATAAACCAAGTTGGAGGACTAAGTGACACATTATACTGTTAGACCTGTCCTTCAACCACTTTTAATAAAACATGGAGGTGGCAGAATAAAAGCCTTTTCAACACACAGGGAACTATTACTATTCCTATGCTGGATAACTAGAATTTGTTAGAGAAGCCGGTAATAAATTATTTAAATAAAAGTTTATTTGTTGAAATTGTTCATCAGGTTATGATCCATCCAGTTCTATGGGTTTTATTGCACAGACTAGTAACTTAATTAAACCTAACATTACTATGACATATTATAGCCTACTTATTGATATTAGATAGTAGAAATTAAGTTATGTAAAAACACTGTAATAAAATCCTGTAAGAAGTAATTAAAGGGTATTAGTAAATGTGGTAATAATATCCCTGATCATTTAAAAAATATGTTATGATATTGATGAATTCATGTATGCTGTATTTAAGAAACAAAAATTAAAACACAAGGTCAGATGGACCAGATCCACAACCTCACTGCCATGTGTTAGGAAGTGTTGTTAGGAGTTTCACTGACATAATGCAAACCATAACCAGCAAAATGTCACTTCGCCAAAAGGTCCAAAAGCCCTAACTAACTTAAGACTCACACACACACACGCACACACACACACACACACACACGTCCTTTTGGCTGATCTTTCTGTTGTTTTACGCCGGATGCCCTTCCTGATGCAACCCTCCCCAAGTTCTGTGAACTCGGGGCGCGAACCTATGGTCGGTAGGCAGCCACTCTACTAACTGAGCCCCTTGATTTTCTCTAAAAGACACACTTTTTTCACCCATCAACTTGTCATCACGTCTCTTTATCTAGGTGTCACCTGGTTGACCTCAGCTGTGTTAATCACAACATAACCGGATAAAACCCACAGCAGCTCTTACTCTAAGATGATGCTCCTTTCATAACAGTTAACATAGAAATGTCAAAGTGAGATTTATATGTGATCACTTAAACGTATAACAATCAACCGCTTTTTTTTATTACAGTCTATGTTCTACTTATCTAATTGTAAATGGTATTACCTTAATTTCAGGAAGGCCATCGGCAGTCCGTTCAAATTTCAAGTAGAATCAGGGACGAGATAACAGCACATGGTAAGTGCTTTCTACAGCATGTTGCCATGCGACAACATTTTTTAGAGAAATCATATTAACACTGCTTCCTAGCCGCCCATTCTGCCAGCAGCTGTTGTATAAAACAGAAAAAAACTGATGCAAAGAATAGAGGAGGTTTGATCTTAACCATCAAATACTGTTCCTGCCTTTAAATGTAATGTAACATAAGGATGAAAGCGTGTCAATGCCCACTGAAGACTGATAACATGTGCCCCACACTTTGACTTGTATCATGTCTGTGATTTTTTTTTCAGAAGCAGGTTTTGTGGAACAAAACTGTAAAACTGTGTAAGGAAATAGGCAGCTGGCAAACATTCAAACACTGTTTCACAATGTGTGTTATGTATCAGAGCAGTTGGAAAAAGTTGTGGAAAATTAGCCGGCAGTCATAAAGCAGTGGTCTCACCAACACAAAGTATTCTGGTTAGTTAGTATATTCCACACACTGCTGTACTATTAACAGGCAACAGGAGTTTTCAGAGGGTTGGAGGTTTTTTATGAAACCAAGTCAGATCTTTTGAAATCTTTGCTTGTATAATTTGTTTTGATGCATTTCTCTGTACATTTGCAGACATGTTTTGTCCTCCTCTGAATTAATTCCACAGCTACCATCATGGGTTATATTACCAATAAAGATCAGTGAGCCCATTTCAGAAGCAGCCATGACACCACCTCCAACCTGCTTTACAGATGAGCTTGTATGATTTGGTTCATGAGAACATCCACAAAATGTTTTTCCTGATGTGGTGGTGCTAGTCTAAGTATCAGCACAGTCACATGTGCTTCTACTTCTGTTCATTTAAAATTTAAAATGTGTCATCTGATACCAAAAATGAATATGCCTGAAGCCTCTCAGAATTTTTCTAAACTCGATTGTCTTTAGGAAAGAAAAGTGCTGCACCAATACGTTTGGATTGGCCTGTAGGTTTAAAGGGGGTTTTGAGTCATGGTCATGTTGCCGTCTTTACCCCTACACTACTGTGTAGACCTACACCTTTACCTATCACTTCTACATGCTTCACTTACCTAATTTACCTGAGGAGTTGATTTAATATCTTTAGCTAACTACCCTGCTCATTTAATAACTTCCCTTCTGCTGCATGTGTCCCAGTCATTACTGTGCTTTGTTTGGTATTAGGTAGGTAGGTTAGGTAAGAGCTGATTAAATGCTCACATTAGCTAATGAACTATTTATTGGACAAATGTGTTGTTTCACATTAAAATGTATTTTGAATTGTCACTGTCCACTGACTCCTTAGTTGGTGATCTTTTGGAAAGTGGTGAAATGATAATGGTTTGTCAAATTTGCTATGTACATAGTTTCTACAACCTGCAAAATAGCTCTAAGACGTTGTCCTTATGATAATTTTTCTACACCAGGCATGATGTCAGAAGAACATCATCCTTGTGTTTCTTTACTGTGCTGCGAACCTCTGGACCAGCGTTCAACACCTCACAGCCTGTCTGTGCTGCCCTCAGTCCTGTCTGTCTGTGCTGCCCTCAGTCCTGTCTGCCTGTGCATTTATGTGAAAACAAGTCAGGGCTCCAACAATTATCAGCTCCTGTTTGTTAATATCATCATCTTAATTACATGTTAATTAAAGCATTTATAATTCTAACATCATAGTCACACTACAGTCCATGCAATAGGAGATCATCTACTGTACACACATGTAAGGAGGGCTGAGAAACAATGCTTATACTGAATGTATGTGTGCATTTCCCTTTTATGGAACAGGAGAACACTTGATATTTCACACAATTTGCAGCAAACTTTTCCCCCATTAAATTATTTTTTTAATCTTTCCTACCAATGCGGGGAACATATGACAAGTTCTTTTTCTTCTTCACGCTTTGTTGGTGGTGTACTGAACCAGTTACAGATGTTTGATCAGTGTTCACTGTTGGTAATTCCACCTCATAAAGCTCAGGGTGGCAGTGGCAACAGAAGCCACATGTTTGCCAGAAAGCTAATTGACTCCAGTTTGAGAGTAAACTACACAGTAAAAAACACACAAGATGAACCAACATCACTTCTCTGTCAGAATCTTCAACACATGCAAAGTCAAAAAGTAATTATCAACCACACCAAGAGGCTTGTACTGGCCTGTGTTCTCTGATTGTCTCTGCACTGAAAAAAATCTACTTGTGGAATTTACTTAATAACATAGTCCACCTCCTTGGTAAAAATAATTTACAATTACTCCTGCATGAGCCATCATAGTTTTTGACAGATCATTTCTCCCTTGTCTGTCTTTAAAATCAGTATACCTTACTGAAGACAGCTTTATTCATACCATAAGTCTGGCAACCTGTGGTATTGCCTATGTGCCTCTGTCACCACAGTTGTCCCCTCAGTTATTATGCTTTTCACCTCACTAAGAACACGTTATGCTTTCAAGTTGAATAGCTACTGCTAGTTAGGTCTCTCTTCACTCGTCAAAATGAGCTTAACTGTTCCTGTTGGTATTAGCGATGGACGGAGTAATGATTTGAAGCACCCTTTCTCATTCTAGCAGTGTCCCGAGTGTGTTAGTTGTTGTTAAGCTGTGCTAAGCGCCATTACCATTATGAGCATCACTGCTAACATGGTGAAGAAGTCGTCCACTAACTGCTCCTGTCCTCAGGGTTGTGGCTTCTCTCTGCATCAGAAAGACTAGCACAAGGTCTGCACCATCAGTCTAGGTATTCTCCACGTTAGGAGAACGTTGGGCGAGCCAGAGTTATGCGCACTTTGTCACCAGATCTGGCATTCAACCCTGGAAAGGCAGGTCACATTTATGGAAAAGGTCCCAGGAAAGTCCTTGGTTGCTCAGCAGGACCCCATCTTCTCTAGGTCAGCTGAACCAGCTTCACTAGTGTCTGCTGATGAGGATTTTCCATCCCATGTCGCTGCTCTTAGCTGTGTAGAGCAGATGGATTTTTTGGTGGGGCTGGAGGAGATTGGTTACGGGCAGTATGTAGATTTGGATAGAGCCGAGAAAGCTGGACTAGTTAACCCGCCACTATTGGAACCTTCCTTGGCTCCTTACCTGGCACCTTCACAAACTAATGGGGTGTCTGGTCCCGTTCTTCTCCCGTACAAGCCCTGCAGATTTTCCTCTGCACAGCTCAAAAACTCAGGCTAACTCCAGCGCACATTGAGCTCCGTCACCAGGATCCAGACTTACCAGGTGATGTGTCTTGCCGAGCTTGGAGTGCAGGGGGCGCAGAGAAACTCACTATGTGCACTAGTGAAAAGGACAACTGACTACATTCTCTGCATGTCGCATTGCGCAGCAGTCTCTTTTGGTAGGGGCATGGCAAACGTGGTGGTGGCACAGAGGCTCTTGTGGCTCACTCTCTCCGACATCCTCCAACAAGATTTCATCCCCTTGGACTGAAATGTTGAAAAGTTTGCCTGATTTTGCCTGTAGATTTTTTACAGTCCATGCCAATACTTTTATTGATGAGAGTTTACTTTTATGAGAGTTGAAAGACAGTGACTAAATAAAAGGTTTATTGAACACCACAAGGTATAGAGAAAAGCTAATTAAAAATCACTCTGGGAGGGAGGACAGATCTGACCTGAACTAAAGACTAGGCTGCAAGACAAACAAACACAGTGGTGGAGGTTGGGTGGCGGGAGGAACCTCCAGGGAGCCGAGAATGTGGGGTGTCAGGAGCTGTACAAGTTACAGCCGTCTCAGGACCAGGACGAGAGGCAAGGGTAGAAGACTGACTCAGAGACCGGCACAAGAGCAGGCGAGGTGTTGGCCAACCCAGAGACAGATGAGGAACCACACATAATGCCAGGCAATTAAGGATCAGTTACAGCGTCAGAAGGAATGTCAGCCGACCCAGAAGCAGAAACAGGAACAAGCAGGATGTCGGCTTACACAGGAACAGGGACTGCTGCTGCGCCAGTCAGCTGGGAAACAGGCGACCAGCTCAGGACCAGGAGAAACGTTGGCCAGCTTGGTAACAGCAACAGGCGGGATGACAGCCGACTAGTGGGAAGGCCCAGGGACAGGTTTGAGGTCGGCCAACTTGGAGAAAGGACCAAGGCCAGGACAGGCATCAGCCAGCTTGGAGACAGGACCAGGGTGTCGTCCGAATTGGATGCAGGAACAGGAGCAGATGGGACGGCCAAACCAGAAATACATGCCGAAACAGGAAATCCAGAAAAAGACTCAGGGACAGATAGGACCTCAACCGAACATGAGGCAAGAACATGAGCGGAGAGAGTGTCCAACTTTGCTCCTGAAAGTGCTAAAACCTGCCAGCATCTTGAAGTCTCGATGGTCTCTAAAAGCTTACTAGTAACTGATAACAGGGTATTATTCTTGCTGTTTAGAGTCCGAGACAGGTTTAGATGGTGAGTCAGTTCCTAGTGGGATATTGGAAAGAGGTTCATGATTGGAAGCTTGAGGTCTGGGGGAGCTGGTAGGCAGGACCCGCAAAATCTACCTGGCTGTGTCGTAGATCTGGCAGTGTTAGTGATCTGTGGCTCAGAGCCCATTTGGGCAAGGACTGGCTCAGGCGTAGACTGGTCGGTTGACTCCAGGCCTGTAATCAGGACCGAAGCAAGAGCTGAAGCAGGTCTAGGTGCTGAGGCCACATTGGCGCTGCATCAAGAGGCAGGAACAGAGACCCGGAAAGTAGCAGGGGCCGAGGTGGCCTGTGAATTTAGACATCAACATCAAGAAAAATGTTGAAGTTCAAGGGGATTTAAACTTTTTAAAAACATTTTAACTCTCTGAGAGTTCACACAACAGTTACTCAGCCCAAAAACAAGATAAGTGACAATGTCTGGGTATGAGTGGAGGTTATCCATTAATCCAGACTTGTGCTGCCCAGTGTTATGGATCTTCCTGATTTATTATTGGCAATAATTCAATTAAATTACCCATAAAGTGTCCTTTCTCCTACTTTACCTTCACCATCAATTTTGTACAACATTTGAACTTTTAGAGACAAAAAGCATACAGGCTGAGGAAAAGGTAGAACAAAAGATACTTGCTACAAATACAACTTACTACTAAAGACACTCACTAAAGAGGACTAACTGGGTAAAAACAAAAACACTCACTATGTAAAAGAGGTACTCACATGACTAAAGCACAGGCTACAAAAAAATCTGACAATGCTCCAAGACTAATGAGGCTGGTGGTCAGGGAATGGACGAGGATAGGAAGAGGTGATGATCAGGAACAGAGGAAGACTAATTAGCCAACAGCCCTGCAAACTAAAAGCTCTTATAGACATAAATAGATGAACGAATGCAAATCAGGTGTAATGACCGGTTGCCAGCTGAGGAGTGGAAATCCAAGAGAGACCAGAGACAGCCGGAGGTGGGACGGAGTGATGGACAGCCTCATCTGGTGAGGGGAAGAACTGCAGGGACACCTACAAACACGAGATGAAAAAGACACACAGGAAAAACTAATATTGATAAGGAAAACATAAAAACTAACTTCTGACAAAGATTTTTAAAGATCCACTTGATCTTCATTTTCACCTTCTTAGCACAGCAGAAATCTTCTCTTGCATATTTGTTAACACTTTTCCATTGGTTTTACAGTTCTTACACCATTTTTCCAAAAAGTTAACACACATGCTATTCAGCAAGCTAAACCTTTGTTGTATTAACTGTGTCAAACTAAAGGAAAACACACGTTCCCAGCGGCTAGAAATGATTTGCAATAAAGATGAATCCCTAATGTATATGTGTGCAACGTCCTACACAAGCTTTTTCAGTCAGTTATCAGAATCTTGGGACCTAATAAACAGCAACAAATGGACTAAGTGGAAATTCAAGTCTTTGTTTAGTTTCATTTGGTTTCCTTATTCTTTCACTTTAGTATTTACAGCTTTTCTGTGTTTAAAAAATATGGGAAAAAAACAATGAAGTCTGATGCAGTACAATAAAGTTGGATTTTAGGTCAAATGTTTTTTGGTAGTTGAAGAAAGAATGCAGTTCAAATGCTGTGCCATACAGAGTGGAGCTGAATTGGTCCAGTCTAGATGTTCACTGTAGGTCCTTCATGTCAAAGGTTTCTTGTACACAGGTCTCTGCAAATGTTAAAAAACTGTAACTCATTTTGTTGTCTGCCGCTGCTGCCATTTGTTAGACAGCCATCATATTTAACATTTACTCCAGATTTGAGGCAAAAATTCTAAATAGTCCATTTTTATAGAATTTTAAAAATCATTTCTTCTAGAATTTTTTCTTCCTTGCTAACTTTTTCATGGTAACATACTAGCTGTGTGTTGACAAAAGTGTGTTGACTGTGTGCGTGGTCCATGCTTTACTAGGATTAAAGACAAAGAACCATCCCTGCAGTAAAAGTCCCTCCACAGTGTTGGAACTTACATTTCCACAGCAGGGCCAAGGCCTCTGGAAAGTTAAAGCACTCAAACCTTCAGAAAGTACAACCCCCAGACTAGATGGAATTCCTGAAGAAAAGTCCCCATGGTGGTAATCAGGGCTTCTGACGTCCTTCTCTAACCCTCTTTGTGGTCTGGTGCTGCCATCTGCTGGACAACTGTGTGCAAATAGTTGTATGCAAATACTTTGCTTCATATCAAAAAATCTGGTTACCAATTTGAGTTATGCATTGACTGTAGCTTCAGGATTTGATATCTAATGTAATTCCTGCACCATAGTTGAAACCTTCCTCTTTAATAAAGCATATAATTAGTTATAGTTATGCTGCCATAGGCTTAGACTGCTGAGGGACCCACCCCCGATGCACTGAGCTCCTTTCCTCCTCTTGTCCCTCTCTCCTCTCCTCGCACCCCGCAATTGTAAAATGGTAAATAAATAGTCGCTTATATATTATATATTTTATCCAAAGCGCTTTACAATGTAGCTTCCCATTTACCCACTCACACACCGATGGCGGTGGCTGCCATGCAAGGTGCTCACCTGACCCACCGGGAGCAACTTGGGGTTCAGTGTCTTGCCCAAGGACACTTCGCCTTGTAGCCAGGAGCGGGGATTGAACCACTGTGGTCCATGGTCAATTGCCTTAGCAACTGAGCTACAGTTAATGTCACCACTGTATGACATTAACTCTGTGTGTTTTCTCCTGTTGTTGTCTTTGTCCTTCTCTGTCCCTTTCTGCAGGTGTCCCCGGCTTTGAAGCTGTGTGTCTTCCAGCGTGCAGCTACTGGTCCTACCAACCTGTCCGATGTTTTGTTGTTGCTTTTTCTTTTGTCTCTTCACTTTCCTCCACCCCAACCGGTCGAGGCAGATGTCCATCCACCCTGAGCCTGGTTCTGCTGGAAAATATCAGACAATTTATAGCTACACATTACATATTTTTATACTTTTAAACCTCTTTTTCAGCTTATCCAAAAATCTAGTATCATTCACAATCAATTTTTTTGTAACTATACCAAATAAAATTTAGGTGAAGTATTTCATCCAACTTCCTTGTAATACAAATATAAGTGATGCAGTTGTGATTAAAATTTCACTTTAATCAATATGCAACAAAAATATTGAAACATCCCATGCATGCAATCTATCAAACATGTGAAAGTGGGACATTAGTTGTGAACATAATTTTAAATGTTTCTGTATACGGGACATACTTTGTATCAGCAATTATATCAGTAGAATAACCATGTCATACGACCACACAACCTCAAAAGCTAATGCTGTCTTTATTACAGCCTCCAGTTGCTACAACTGTGATATATTTTCATCAATGTTAAGTTACTGTCAATGTTCTTTGACAAAATGGTAGTATTTTAATTCACCACATCTGCAGAAAGAATTTGACTGATGCTACAGTGGCTTAACAGTGATTAAAAAACAGATGTAGAAACACCTAAATAAGTAGATGAAAAGAGAATTTCTTTTTGAGGAAAGGGATATGACATTATGATTTTATTGATGTAGCAATGTACAATATACTGAATTTACAAAATTAACTTGGAGGGGAGGTGTTTGCATTAACAACACATAAAGCAAGAGTGGATATTATATTACAAAGTCACTAAAAAAGTACTGGCACTGCAATAATTGGTCATGAAATGTAGTCATAATTATAAAAAACACAATGTTTCTAAGATGATAAACCAAAGTCATAATCTTTTTATGTCTGTATTAAACATACAAAGTGATGGAGGAAAAAATAATGACAACAGTGTTTTAATAACTAGTTGAACCACCTGTCATAATCTCAAGTGAACACTTTCTGTAGCTAAGGATGTTGAGGAGGACAAAAATACAAATATCACATAAAATCCTCCGTCTATTGTTGCCATCATTTTTTTTTTTCCATCATCACTTTAAATTTTTATGTTGTTTTTGGGTCTGTTCAATAGAGACATGAAATATTGGGACTTTTGTGTTTAGTTAGAAACAATTGTGTTTGTTGAGGTTGCCATTTTTTTTTGTATGTTTTCCAATACGAAATATAAATGTCAGTATAAAATTTAACACTTGAGGTAATTTAGGAAATGTGTCTCCATGTTACAGTTTTGAAGCCAGAGAGCACTGACAAACTCTAAGACCATAAAATGCCCTGCTCAGTACAAACTTTAATATCATTAAGAGATCTTTCTGAAAAAAGCAGTATATTGATAATGGTGTCTACTATTATTGAGCTTTAATGAATTAAATCCTTTCTGTGCCAGAAAAAAAAAAAAAAAATTCTTTTTACATTGAAGCTAAACCTCATGAACTTAAAAATAACAAACCTTCCAAAAACGTAAGACTTTGATCAACATTGTTTTAGTGTGCATGTAATGCAGAAATAGCTAGAACTGTGGTGATAATGTGGGCTGCTTCACAGTGTTGTTGCTGAGACCTAACACTGACTGACTTCTTAGTATCAAAGTTTCATGGCTCACTGTCAGAACTGAACTCTAGTGGTTTTGAGTGGAGTGGGCTTTACATGTCCAATAGGACAAAAGTAAACTCTCACTCATTTTAACTAACAGTTTAAAAGAGTGTTAAAGAGAAAACACAACTATTGTTAAAAGAGAATAAACATGCAGTGTAGGCACAATTTCTTTTCACATGTAACCAGTGTACTTAAAAACAAACAAAAAGCAAAGAGCACTTCTGACAATTTTTCACCTATGATACAAGAATGGACTAGATTTTCTGACTGCAATAGCTTTGCAGTCACAAATGGATGTTAACTTAATTTGTTCAGGTAGGTATTATTTTTTTTAAAGAGACTTGGGATGAGGTATTGCATCTTAATATTATTTAGTGGTACTGACCAAAACGTATCAAGTAAATGGTCAGGTATCAAAAATAATATGCCGTGTGGTAAACTATATGCTAAGATAATGCTAAAAATATAATCATCTCAAAATCATTAAAATTGTCTGTTTCTATTCTGCCATTTAAACCCTTCCTCTTTGTTACAATGGTGGTCTGTGGCTGATTCCTAAGACAGGTAAGCTCTAGCAGTACATTCCTTTCCCACGGAAAGGTCTGTGATAGACGTCTGTGATAGAAACGTTCAATAACCGATAATAAAGTGTTTAACAGTTAGGCCAAACTCTAAAATACAATTGTTGCATACAGAACCGTCTTAGGAAATTGTTGCTTGAAAAGTGATTCATAGTGTGACCAACAGAATTTGGGTTGCAGTTCCTCTGCTGATGTTAATAGCCGTTTAAAAAAAAAAAAAAAAAGGCAGCGTAAATGAAAAGTTAACAAAATACATGTTATGGATAATGGTAAAAAGCACTGGGGTAAGATTGTTAATTTTAATATTTTAAGCGTATTAAGAAGGGGTGTTAAGGTAAATTACAGGTTTCTACTTTTCACGGTAAAAATGGTTTTAAGTGTTTGTATTCATAGTAATACTAAGTACTGAGAAAAAGCACTCTTATGCCGTAAAAAACTTAAGTGTTATATCATCACTACTGCACAAAAATGAGACCTAGTCCTAAAACAGTAGCTGTTACTTCAGCTATGGTTGACAAAATTCAAAACAACAATACATGGATTCCAGCAGTGTAACCTGGGTGCTGGCTTAGCAACCTTTTAACGGTAACAGTGGTAATGTAAGACAGTGCAGGAGTGGTTAACAGAATATCTGTGGCAAACAGGAAGCACACCAGAACTGTCAAAGACAAAGTGAACTCACATTCACGCCAGTATATTACTGTAACATCAAGAGAACAATGAGTCCTTCTCCACAAACAACAACAGTACAAGCTTAACACAAAATCCCAGGCTGTTTCCTTCGATACTGCCAACACCAGACCTGGGTTGATTTGCCCTCCTGGTGCTTGGATTCAAAACAGCGGCAAGAAGGATAACAACACATCTGCTTTCAGTCTCTGTCTGTTACAGGTGCCTTCCTTCAGAATAAAGTATCCTTTTTGTATCATTATTCTTTCAGATAGGATTTGGTGATTACAGGGGAAATAAACATCAGAATTCTTTTGAAATGTGTTTTAAAACCACATAATATTCTTTTCCAGCGGGCAGCGAGTACATTTTGTCCAACAACTGCCACTTTCCTCTCCTTTTGACAGCCAGCTCATCAACGTTGTACTAAGTGGGTTTTTTTTCTACACCTCCTTGTTCTGCTTCCATCCTTCAATGTTTTCAGTTGTCTTTTCATTTCAAATGCACACTGAAAGACCACCACTTCCCCCAGGAGCTGTCAAGGGCAATTTATCAGTTATTGTTCTTTTCAGTAAAGGTGTTTTAGTGAGGTGTCATTGTCTGTTGTGGGCAGGTCAGTAGTTGTGTAAAGGCCTCTTCTGCTGGTATATGACAGGACTGAGAGGGATCCCTCAGGCCTCAGAGCTCAGAGAGGTCCGAGTGGGACTGGGAGGGAGACGAGCTGCTGCACTGTGCTCTGTGCGGAAACTGTAATCATACTGACAGAAGGACAGTCATACATTATTACTTTCGAACATGAGCAGTCTTAATTAATTTATCAGCAAAACATCAGCGACTCACAACAATACAGTTTAATATACCAAGTAGCACCATAACCTCAGGTGGTGTATTTACAGAATCTTTTCTGTTAGTTACCTTCCACATATTCTTTAAGTCAAATCTGTGAAAAATTGTTTTTCCTTGTTCAAAAGACTGTTGTTTTTATGACTATCACTTGCTACAACAAAGTCCAAAGGAATCATCCCTTTTCTCAGCAACAGCTGAGAATGTTTTAACTGGACAGAGTTAAGAAATTAAGAAGGTGGTTTGGATGCATCATACATGTAGGGTTTCTAACTTGTATCCAACTGTCTACTCACTTCTTCCTCGATCTCAGCCAGGGACTTGATTGTGATGCCCATCAGATCCACCTGCTGCAGCTGAACATGGAAAACGCCAATAAATAGCAGCAGTAATGCATTTTTATGGTAATTTTATGGTAACACGCAGACCCACACTATCAACTATCAAAAATAAAATATACAAATGCAGTATAGAGATGTTATAGCACAATAAAAAGGTTGATTTTTTTGTAGTTTTGGCACTGTATTATGTTTCTTGAAGGCTCCATTTACACACTGATTGATTTACTTTTTCCTGTGGTATTAAAATTGGGATTGAGAATTGTGGATTTTCAGTAGCATTGGTGGCCAGTTTTTGGCATCATGACAACTCTATAAGACAGAAAGGTTTCAGTAAAGCATAAATGTGATCACTCAAAACAACGCCTTCAGAGAACCATACTCAGTTCAATTAAGATTAGAGGTAACTTACGTCAGATGAAGCACAGGCAAACTTATCAGAGATCATGAAAGGAACTCCATCCATCGCTGAAAAACACAATGAAATACATGTGATCTAAATGTGTGTAATGTAGAGCCCAAGAAACAGTAAGGACTAACAAACATGCATGAAAGTAGTTTATTAAAACACTCAGAAACATGTACATAATTTCAGTTCTCCCTGTCGTCTCCCATCGACTATCGGTGTGTGTTAACATAGAAAGCTTTCTCGCTATTCACCATGACACAAGAGTTGTATGTACAATGACATTCAGAATAACTTAGCATCTTAAAACAGATCAACTTCAGGTGGTCTCTCTTATTCCCAAACAGACCCTCCCTCTGCTAGGAGCAACTGTTCAGGAGAGAGAAAATTTTTCATGGTTTTCAAGCTTTTTAAAATCGTAAAAAATTTTATGTTTCAAGGAAATATTGAGTACATGTAATTTTGTTGTAGAAATGTATTAATGTTCACTCAGTTGTCAGTTTATTAGGTTCACTAAGTTACAATTATGTTGGTCTAATAACAGTCCAATCCCGTTTTTTTTTCTTTTAAATAAAATATATCATTATAAAATTGGTATCGTTCAGGAACCGATATCAAAATAAATTAGCAATGTTGAACAATTTTTAACCCTGGTCAAATTTTGAATTTAAAAGTTTTCTTCAGGTGGATCCTTTCCTCCCAGATCGTGAGGAAAACGACCTTATAATAACGGTTGTCAGGTAGGCTAATAGCATATTTTTGGTAGTAAGAAGTTTATGAAATGCCTATAATTAATCGATTTCTTTAGATCGCCTTGTTAAATAACTACTATTGACTTTCTTTTCTTTTCATTTTTTTTTTTTGTCCTTTCGGTTTATCCCGTGAGTTCAGATTCCCATAGCAGATCAATGTCGCCATGTTGACTTCGGACAGTTTTTACACCGAATTCCCTTCCTGCACAGCTGGGGAGGGGAAGGAGCTGTTGGGGGTTCAGTGTCTTCCCCAGAGACACCCTGTGGTCCGTGGAGGACTGCCTTACCAACTGAGCTAAAGCCGCCCTCACTACATTCAGCTTTCTACTATTACCTAAAGTCTCCCATCCTGTCTGGGCTGTTGGTTAGTAATTGACTTGTAAGCCTCCCTAAACCACTCGGGAAGCTGTGACCACAGATCATACTTAACCGTTGCTCAGCTCATTACACTTGTTTTTTTATTTTGGATATAATGGCCACGTATAACCCTAGTTTGTATCAACTCTTCCCCTGTCTCGGTCTTTTTCTCCTTTTATGTGGGTTTGTCTCCCATAGAGAATATAAAGTTGACATCACACTGTTCGGGGATGTGGGCAATATTTTATGCTGCTGCCACACAAGGCCAGTAGAGGTTTGACATCATAACTTTGTGAGAAGCTACAACTGTGCATGAATCAGCAGATGTTACACAATCTTAATAGTGTTTGTTTCCAAATATTGTCCCTTTTCTTCCTGTTCATATCATCTCCATCAAATTTGAACAATTTAAATGTTTCAGTTAAACAAATCATATGCATAAGTCATAGTTTTGTAGAGAAGATGTTAAGAAATGCATAGTAAAAAAAACTGTTGCTGACCTGAGATAGCATACAGGTTGGAGTTCTGGTGCTCATAGTCTGGTCGGGTGGTGTTTTTCCCCCTGAAGCTGGCCGGGAGGGTCATAGAAATGTGCCTTAGGAAAATAGAAAAAGCAAATGGCCTATCAAATTGGGGGGAAAAAATAACTAAAAAAAAAAAAGAACTTAAAATTCATACTGTCATTCTGATGTTACTAATCAGGCTTCTTTAGACAGTAACGTGAGCTGTAAACCTGGACAGGCAGGACCTTCAGTAGTCTGACGTACTGAAGTTGAGTACACAGGGCAAACATCCTACTGTGGGTTTGCTGGACACTATTTCCTTGTGTATGGACCCATGCATACACAATGCAAGTATTTTGTGCTAAGCAAACACTAAAGTTGAAAAGTACTCAATTGATTTGAAACTCTCATTACATCTGGTTGATTTTTAGATTTCCTGTAGGATGAGCATCCAGTGCTACAAAGGACACTTTCAAAGTACTGTACATACACAATAGGTATGTGATTTGTCTTTACTAGATTTGGAGAAAAAACAAACAAACTAACTAACATTTTCCTGTGTTTATCTTGTGAGAGCATCTTTGGCTTATCAGTACCATGGAATTCTGTCTCACTGGCCTGGAGTGTATTGTGATGTGGCTGATGCTTGGCGATAATAGTGTGTTGAGTTTATGCTGTTACTTTCTGTAAATAGAACATTTTAAAAGGGTAAAAAAGGCTGTGTTCAACACCTTGGTAATAAAATTTATCAAGCTACACTGCATTAAAAACAGACATGATTTCCGGTGGAAAACACAGTATAGACTGAGAAAACCACCTCTGAAATCCACTGTCAGTTAGGAAAGTTTGTCTCTGAATCCACAAATGCAAGTTAGACGTCTACAATTTAAAGAAACAACCATATATAAAGAAGAAACAGCACCACCTTTTCGGAGCCATTTAAAATGGACTGAGGGGAAGTTGAAAACTTTCCTGTGGCCTGTTAAGTCTAATTTTGAAATCCGTTAAAAAAAAACCAGGGAAGCTGTGTCCTCAATGCAAAGGAAATAGGGACCATCTGACATATTATCAGTACACAGCTTAAAAGTAGACAAAACTGTGATGGTGAAGGGGTAAAATACTACACACAACATGGGGAATTGGCTTATTTGTAACGAATCCATTAATACCTAATGATATCAGGCCACTTTATACAGTAAACCTTGCTAGTAGAGGGTTGTAACCCATTTTAGCTTCTGAACTTTTTTAACTCTCCATGCCATAGACTCAATAAGGTGCTGGAAACATCCCTTAGAAGGTTTGGTCAATACTGACACAGTTCTCAGGTGGGCTGTGGCATTTAAACAATGTTCAATATGTACTAAGGGGCCCAAAGTGTGCAAGGAAAATATCCCTTACATCATCATACCACCACCACCACCACCCTAAAACACTGATTTAGGGAAGGATAGATTCATGCTTTCACAATGTTTAAGTCAAATTCTGACCGTACCATCCAAATTTTGCAACCGAAATCAAGACTGATCAGGTCAGGCAATTTTTTTTTCAATAACTGGTTATTTTCTCTTTTCCAGATTATCGTCTACAAACCCAAGAGATGGTTTTGTGTGAAAATTGCCAGTAGAACATCAGTTTCTGAAATACTTAGACCAATCTGTCTGGCGACAACAAGTTTAAGGCCACTTAAATGACCTTTTTTACCCCATATTTACGCTTGTTTTTAAAAAAATATATGCTGCCACTAAAACCAAATTTTCTTTCAAAATAAAAGGAATTTGTCTCCCCCGAAACATTTAAAAAACGATCTGATTGCCACACAGGTAAACATGCACCTTTCCCAACTGAGCAAATATTTTTTTCAAAAAACAATCAAATTTCTCTGTTTCTTGTTTTCTTTGTATTAGTTACAATAACACACACAAAAAAAACAGGCAGCATCACTGTCTCAATGTTGCATGTGCACCACACAGAAGGGATATAAGGGTCTGTTAAATGTAAATATAAACCCCATATATTTCCTGATAAAAATAAGGATATTATCATTGTTCAAAACAAAAAAACAAAAAAAACAACAGGATTTCAAAGTGAATAGAACATTATGTACATCAGCTATTCAACTTCACAGCAGACAACTGTCCTCATTCCGTAACCATCACTGGCATTCTTTGTTTTTCAGATAGCATCACTTTTTCCAATTTCATTTGATCTAAAGATAAATCAGTTTCCCGTTCGTTTGAGTAAAGGACATGAACGGCCTCTGTCACTGATTAATGTCTGAGGAGAGTCTCAGTGCAATTTTTGAGGCTCATCTCTTTACTTTTCGTCAAATTCCAGCCCGGCCTTACTATTCTTCTTCTTAATCAGTTGTTTGCATCTTCTGGTGTAGCCTGCATATGCTAAGTCTTCTGCGAACAGTATGTTGTCATACCTTCACTCCTGTCTTCTGGAGGTTATTGCTGATGTCTCTAACAGAGCTCTCACAATGTTTCTGTCAACAACTGCTGTTGTTTTCCTTTCTCTACCTGTTCCACGTCTGTTAGTCCACTAGTGGTTTGTTTGTTCGTCAGGACGTTCGTATTCCCAATGTTTGTGCAATGGCTCTGATTGATTTTTCATCTTCTCGCACCTTCACGATTTCTAGTTTTTCACCCATAGACAGCTCTCTTGTTTTCTTGTTGGTTGACACTGTTAACTACGAATGCAGTCTGAACAAGCAAAACCCAATTCTTAAACTGAGCCTAGACATTCGTTGCTATTTATTGTTTGAATAATCAATGTCATAGGACACACAGAACACATCTGTCAGTCGATACTTTTGCTCATGGGTGGGTTGAAAAAAAAAAAAAGGTGCTATCTTCTAAGTTGTATTTCAGATCCAGATGTAAATACCTGGAAATAAAAGCTGAAATATTTATCTCTTGTCTCATATTCATCTTTTGATGTCAAACCCAAACGCTTCTTATGTCTACAGCAAAAATAAAGGAATTGGCCTCACTGTTCCAACACTTCAGGAGGGGAGTGTATTATGCTGAAACACATTGTGTAAGTGGACATACTTTGGCATAGGAGCTGCTGGGACCGGGGCTGAGCTGGAGGAGGAGTTCACAGTCTGGATGTTGTTGCTAGTTGGTGTGTGTGTGGAGTCCTGCGCCCGTGGCACGTTCCCCATGCGATACCAAATTCCCATGTTGTTGAGCTCTCTGTCAAACAAGAAAATAAACATTAATAAGCAGAAATGGTTTATTACGCGGATTATGTATGACCTTAATGTGAGCACACATGTGCAAAACATAAACAAAATGCAGACATATGCAATACGTTTATTGTCAGTAATGCTTCAGCTTCTTCATACCATATCTGAAAACTGACTGCTGGAATAGTGCGTTTTGCGATCCACCTACGTCCTGACCCAATGCATAAGTTTATTAATCACCTAGCTGGCTCAGTGTCTGAAGGAAGCTTCAGTAGTATCTACATTGATGTAGATATTAATAATAGTGAAACTGCTCATGTAATTGCAAGGTTCTCACCCGATAAAGGTGTACTGGGGGGGCGCCTGTTTGGAACGTCCCAGGATGCGGATGTCACAGATGGCTGCCTCTGTGGAGTCACGTGGGATGAACTTGATGCAGAGTCGCCTTTTCCTGAAGGCCTGTTCCTCTATGAAACACAAGAGAAGAGAGACACACAGGCTGAAAAGGCTGTCAGCTCCTATATATTAATAATGCTAAAGAGGATCTGTGAAGTTCCTAATATCGTGGCTCTCGCTTCGGTAAATTTCCGACATATTTATCAACCAGGGATTGTATTAGGGCCTTTCTTTATGACTTGATAACTTACGAGTGTCAACAGTCTCCTGGATTGGGATGAATCCCACAGGCAAGGTGTCTTTTATATCTATCAGCTTCATATCCACAAGAACGTTGCCTAAATGGCTCTGTGACAGGGGGAAAATAATTAGAATGAAAGAAGGCAGGTGGGTAAGCAAAGGGAAAGAAAAACAGACCAAAAGAACTATAATGGTATAAAGTGTTTTGGGCACACACACGCACACATATATATACATGTATACACATATACACACACACACACACACACCAGATGAGGTCTGTTAACTTACGTTTTCTTTAGAGAAGACCCTGGTGAAACAGAGGTAGCGAGTCACCTTGGATTTGAAAAGGCCATCTTTCCATAGGTCAGCATCCAGGCCGTCAGTTGTTGTAGAGATCTGGAAGCACAGGTTCAAACCAGTGTTTGTTCGACCAACAACAACAAATGAAAGAAAAAAAAAATAAAACATTCTGTTAGTTCCTCCAGGATTTTTTTGAGATTGTTGTGGCTTACAATGCCTGTAGAATTAGCTGTATTAATTATTGCAATTTCAACATCACAAATTCCCATAGAGATCTGAGCAGGTAAATGCCCAATAAATGCATAAAATGCTTCAGGAATTTTTTATTATCTTAGAGGAAAACATCATAATGGGAATAAAGATAATACAAACTAATAAAACGACATCCACTGCCGCTGTAAACAAACTTCACCATGTGAGGAAAGTGATTCTGATTAAGTCTAAAAACCAATGCTGTTCCACTTTAGTGGTAAACCGAGATAAACAGTTTATTGTGTAATGCTACAACATCTGCTGCTTTTGGTTTTAGTCCAAACATACTGTTGAATTTAACTTATTAGACAGTGGGGGACCACAACTTACTCCATTTTATGTTTGGGCTGATGTTGTCACCATCTGGCATTAACCTGTGCACCTATCCCTAGTTGTGATCAGGGACTTACCACATCATATCCAGTGGGTGCCCTGTTCCTGGAGGCAACTACTCCAACTCCAGTGATTGGGTCCATGGGCATCTCAGGCAAAGCTTCAGATAGCTCCCGAACCTCAGGCATATTCGTAGAGTTCTGCAACAAAAATCACCCAGACGGATTAGATTCTAGGAAATAAGAATGAACATCTGTCTGCTACAACTCCTGGGCCATTTTCTTTAGTCTACAGACACAGCTCTGTCACAAAACAAGTTTTGTAAAAAAAACAAACAAAACAATTCATCAAAACTTTCTCAACTTTTACGATTCTATCGCCTAAAAATTAATAACGCAATTAATTAACAATTAACAACTTGTCATTAAAAATGTAAATGGAGTGTAAATGGAAGCAGCTGACATATATATATATTTTTTGGCGGGTATCTTACATTGTAATTATATTTATTGAAAAAAAAAGTGGATTGCAATTGTATATAAAATCCTATTTCACAGTAGAACTCTGCTTGCCCTATTGACTCAGTCAGCCTTGCTCCTGCCCTAACACAATCTACAGAACTGGTGTAATACTGGATGAATGAGTCTGAACCATAATACCATCCAGTACTACTTTCCTCTATGCAAAATTATTTTTAAAAAAAAGTATAACACAATTATCTAACAGGAGAGGCAAACTGACCTGCAAACAACAGCCTTGGATTCAAAGTCTAGTCTTTATGTCTAGCCTTGACACATCTCTTCTGGGCAATAAACACAACGTTCCCTGTGGCCGCCAGTTTTGGCAGTGCCTGCTGCGGAAGATCCCACTAAGCGCATTTTCAGCCACGGTGGTGTCCTTGAGCACAGCCACCACTGACAGCTTTTTGGCCACTTTGGTCTTTTACAATCCACAGAATGTAGAGGCCATAAAATGAATGGTATGCATTTCATATAAGCATGTATCCATTTCATGACAATTTGTCTTTGGTCACTAGGATCAACAGCTTTTTTTTTTTTTTTTTTAAATGGACAGATCTCAAAGGCTCAGCCTACATAAAGGTTTCTGAATAAATTTTAAGGCGACAAATTATTTATGGGTGGACCACAGAAATCAGAAATTAAGCTAAAAATGCAGGTGCATCAGGGATATCATCAGAAAAGAAGTGCACAGATGAATATGTTTATTTTGCTGAATCCATTTTAAGTAGACGGACTATCAGGTTTTCATTTGGCACAAATTTTTTACTTAATCTCAACCTTCTCACATTTTGATGTCCCCCCCATGTAACCAACATAACCTCGACGGCAAACATTCCATTTACATGACATCACATTAAACAATAGAGCACCTCAAGACAACGCCCCACAAACTAACACAATGCACGTCCACACACAGCGGCACAAACTTTAATAAGACAACAGTTCAGGGCTCTCATTTGTAAGGATTTGCTGCCTTTGTTTGTCTTTCTTAGTAATATTGGACACAAAAGCAACACTAAAGCAGCTTTCTGAGTAAAGGAATAACTCTTGTAAATTGTCACTGATTATTATTTACAATCCAAATATCAGTTATTGTAGTAGGCTGCAATACAGTAGTATTAATTAGTATTAAAGAGTTTAGAACTATCAATTTGCTCAGAGCAGAAACCCTCCTGGACAACAGAGGCTTCTTGCATATCTCCTTGACTACCACAGCTTTCTCTGCAGAGTTGTGACACACAAAGAGAAAACCCAACTCCGTAGAAAGACTGACCAACTTTAAATTGAGACACACCAATACTAAAGAAAAGACAAACCCAGGGTTCTGACCCCAGGAAGCTTTTTGATTAATGAGCTGAGACACTAGACTCTGTATAGCAGTGCAAACAGACCCCACAGATTCTCTCTTGCAGAGGGTGTAGCCTGCATGTGTAGTTCTCTTATTTAGTCTGTCCGTGTCCAAGTATTTTTGGGCTGATTTGGGTTGAGTATTTTTGAAAGACTGGACCTTTAAATTCCCCCTACAAATTGAGATGGAGCCACATACTCCGCACATGGTTTCACAAGATATTACAGACTTTGTAATTGAGTATAGATAAATAAAAATATATAATTATATAAATAAATATAAAAATATCTAAATATTTAAATAGAGTATAAATATTCACATTTACCATCAGGGTTATGGCAAATCAACCGATTGTTTTAAGGCTCAATTAAGGCTCACAGTCTGCAAATCCACCAAAAATAAATTGATGTTCACACCTGAGCGGAAGTGCTGTATAAAAGTCTTAACTTTGGTAAAAACAGTTGAGCAGTGGTGTGATACTGATCTATATTTAGCCTATGAAACTGAAAAGAGAAGTCTTCTCTGATGGTAGTTTGTTGAGCAACATTTAGAACTGCAAATACAAAATCACTTTTTATACACGTATTTGTTATTATCCAGTTACTCAATTGAATGTCAAAAAAAGCTAATAAAAGGTTCTGGTTCGTTGTGTTTATGTAAAAACTTTGCATTTGAAAAGCCTGTACTTTGCAAACAATTCATGTCTTCAGGAACTGGTGGTGGCTCTTTCAGCCATGAAATCTGCAGCATTGCTGGCTTCCTCTATCTGATAAAACTATATTTGTGTATAATTATATAATTACATTTGTCCTTTACCTCACATATAAAACAAATCTCTAGAACAGCCTTCTTCCACCTACGGAACATTGCCAAAATTAGGAGCATCCTGTCTCAAAGTGTTGCCAAAAAACTGGTCAATGAGATTGTTACTTCTAGGTTGGACTACTGTAATTCCTGACTTTCAGGATGCCCCAGTAACTCCCTAAATAGCCTGCAATTAATCCAAAATGCTGCAGCAAAAGTGCTGCTGGAACTAGCAAGAGAGATCATATTTCACCTTCACTAGCTTCTCTCTTTGGCTTCCCATTAAATTTAGAATAGAATTTAAAACCCTGCTTTTTACATATAAAAAGCTCTGAATGGTCAGGCTCCATTTCATATTGAAGACCTCATAGCCCAGTAGACCACTTCAATCTCAGAATGCAGGCCAATTTGTGGTTCCCAGAATTTCCAAAGGTAGAATGGGAGGCAGAGCCTTTAGCTATCAAGCTCCTCTCCTGTGGAACCAGCTCCCAGTTCTGATTCGGGAAGCAGACACCTTCTCTATTTTTAAGTCTAGGATTTAAACCTTCCTCTTTGATAAAGCTTAGTTATGGTTATGCTGCTAAAGGCATAGACTGCTGGGGGACCCCCCTCCTCTTGTCCCTCTCTCACCCCACATTTGTCACTACTGTATGACATTAACTCTGTGATTTCTCCTGTAGTCGTCTTCCTCCTTCTCTGTCTCCCTCTCTGCAAGTGTCCCCGGGCTTTGAAGCTGTGTGTTTTCCCGTTTGCAGCTACTGTTGAAACAAAATATCAGGAAGCTATCACAGGAAGCTTGTTTGCTAATTGTTTGTTACTAGCTTAATTGAAAGCTGACTGTATGTACGCTACTGTAGCCTAAACATCCAGCTTAGTTTACTACAAATCTTAAAGGTGAACAAGTTCTGGTGGACTATCTGTCTGACAGCAGCCCAAACCATATCCCCCACTGTCATTAGCAGGCCAGAGATGTGGCAGCGACAGTGACAGTTTTTGTGCATTTAAGTAATGAGGTTACACAGAGAAACCAGCTTTCTCAGGAAGTCGTTTACATGCATTTAAGAAACCTGGTTATTTTAAATTTGGATCATGTTCATTGGATTAACAGAAAATCCATAATATGCATCAAAACGAAATTAGACAGATGCATAAATTTGGAACACACAATTGGTTTGGTGAGCTCATTAAGCCTTGGACTTCATAGACCGGTGCATCCCATCATGAGAAAAGTTATTTGAGGTGGCCAATTGCAAGTTGTTGTTCTCTTTGACTCTCCTCTGAAGAGTGGCAATATGGGGGTCTCAAAACAACTCTCAAATGACCTGAAAACAAAGATTGTTCAACATTATGGTTTAGGGGAAGGCTACAAAAAGTTATCGCAGAGATATTATAAGCTGTCAGTGTCCACTGTGAGGAACATAGTGAGGAAATGGAGGACCACAGGCACAGTTCTTGTGAAGGCCAAAAGTGGCAGGCCACATAAAATATTGGAGAGGCAAAGGGGAAGGATGGTGAGAACGGTCAAAAACAGCCCCACAGACTACCTCCAAATACCTACAACATCAACTTGCTGTAGATGGTGTCACTGTGCATCGTTCAACAATTCAGCACACTTTGCACAAGGAGAAGCTGTATGGGAGAGTGATGCGAAAGAAGCCCTTTCTGCTTACATGCCACAAACGGAGTCGCTTGAGGTAAGCAAACGCACATTTGGACAAGCCAGCTTCATTTTGGAATAAGGTGCTGTGGACTGATGAAACACAGATACTGAGTTATTTGGTCATAACAAGGGGCGTTATGCATGGCGGCAAAAGAACACAGCGTTCCAAGAAAAACACTTGCTACCCACAGAACAATTTGGGCGAGGTTCCATCATACTGTGGGGCTGTGTGGCCAGTGGGAATCTGGTTAAAGTTGAGGGTCGCATGGATTACATTCAATGTCAGCAGATTCTTGAGAATAATGTTGAGGAATCAATCACAAAGTCGCACAAGAAGAAACCGACCCAATACACTGCTGAAAGTCTACTCGGGCGTTTATGCAGAGGAACAAGTACAATGTTCTGGAATGGCCATCCCAGTCCCAGACCTAAATGTCATTGAACATCTGTGAAGTGATTTGAAGCGGGCTGTCCATGCTCGGCAACCATCAAACCTAACTGAACTGGAGATGTTTTGTAAGGAGGAATGGTCCAAAATAGATTCATGCAGAAACCAGATACTCATTAAAAGCTATAGGAAGCGTCTAGAGGCTGTTATTTCTGCTAAAGGAGGCTCAACTAAATATTAATGTGATTTTTCTGTTGGGGGCCCAAATTTATGCACCTGTCTAATTTCGTTTTGATGCATATTGCGCATTTTCTGTTAACCCAATAAACCTCATTTCACTACTAAAACATTAACTCCTTCACTTATTTGATAGATCAAAAATGAAATAGCTAATGAAAACCATGGAGATTGACAAGGGTTCCTAAACTTTTGCATACAACATGTAGCAGAGGAGTAATCTGAGTTCTCCTTCACCTCAGTGTTTATTCTGGAAACCTAGCTCACAGATTTGAACTGCATAGTGGCAGAAAAAGCTGCTTCCTGACTTTTTTTCTTTGATGCTGCTGAGATGAGAAAGAAAAAACGAGAATAGAAACACACACATTTGATCTACACCAACTGTTTAATTGAAGAAAAATTAATCTGCAGGGAATACGACCTATTTGGACTTCTACGAGGCACTTTCTGTTAAATTTATTATCGAAATGAGTTTTGAATATTGTTGAACTGAGACAGAGTTTGTTTTAAAAACGTGGCACCATTGCTTCATTAGTAAACTGTGTCTGTAGCCCTTTGTTACACATGTGCAGTTGGCAAAAACCGATTAGAAACCTGGTTACGCATATACATGGCAAAGAAATTGCTGTTCTCTGACATAAATCTACCTCGGGAACCCGGTTTCTCTAATTCCTTACTCCAATTTCAGAAACGGGCTTTCCAAGTTACATGACACTTAAGAAATCAGCTTTCCTGAATAAGCCGACTGTAACCTGGTTAATAAAGTCCATGTAAATGCACCAAGCGACTAATCTCTATAATCTTATTTCTTTTTTAATGTTCACCCATTAATTATAGTCAGGACTATTATTTATGTGTATGTTCCTTGGACAGTTTATTACAGACAGTTTATTCAAACAGTCCTACAATAAATCCTGACTTCATGACGGTGACAATAATCAGTTTAATTTGAAACAGTTTTAGAGGAGTTGATACAGCTTTTGTATGCTCATTATTAACATACTGCTGTCATACAGAGAGGTGTTTCTGTAGCAACTTAGCATATAGCTTCACTGATACAGATGTGATAAAATAAATATTAGAAACTCCTGTTAGCAGAACACCATCCACCCTCAAGGGCTTCACACACTACAGCCTCCAAGATGATCATACAGTTATATCAGCACATACTGTATGAGGTTTTTTTTTGTTTTGTTTTTTAATCACAGTGGATTAGTTTCAGAACTGACTGTGTGTATTTTATGATTAAAAAATGCAGTCAAGTAATTTGATCAGATATTCGTGTTGCTGCTCTATTAATAAATGCTCTACAAGTTAAAACCGAAATTAACATCGTGGTTCCGAATTCATTTAGTTTGCTCAATACTGTTTCTTTTAAATGACTTGAAATGATTCATATTGTCATTCAAGTTTTGCACATTTGTCTTATTAAATTGCATTTTATGTGACGCAAAACGAGAGAGAGGGAGAACAGATCGATCTCCCTGCTCTTTCAAGTTCAGCATCGGCCATTTGGTCGATGCCCATCCTTACTTTTTAATACCAAAACCTCTCAAAACGAAATAAGACCTCTTCTCTCTTCAGAATATTCAAGTGTAAAACTAAACCCTGCTCTGAATTAGGACTTCAGCAGCCTTTCTGAAGCAAGTTGCTGTTGGACAATGATATATGCCGAAGTCAGTGAACTGTTAATATGGAAATACAAAAAAATAGCATACAGTCACTATTTGTACCATCAACACTGAGGATCTTTAACACCCAGCACCACTGTGTGAAACGCTGCATGTTAGAACAGTTACATCGGCTCTTGTACGGACCGTGGTTGCACAGCTGTAGCCGAGCAGTAGCGGGGAGACATCCAGCCTACAAGTTAGGCAGCTAACCTAGCTACACACGCTAGTGTTCAAATACCAGCTAACGTTACAACCAACGGGCAAGGCTGTCAAATGCTAACGTTGACCAGGGTCTTCCTGGCGATGCCGGTGGGCGCAGCTTTTACACCAGGCGATTTAAGAACACTTTATACACATCCCAGTCATTGCTGTGTGTAACTGTCAAAGAAAATCAGCTTTCACGTAACATAATGTTTCTGTCGCTAACAGCGACTGAATCTGCAGTAGCGGCTAATGTTAGCTTGGTTGCTAACAAGATGAATAGCTGTTAGTCCACTTACCCAGCGAGAATAAATACTTGGAAATCACCGGTCTTCGAGTATTTTCCTCCCTCCCCGTCTCACAGCTTTGGGGACAATGGCATCTTTACGAAACAGCTCAAATCAGCAACCAAACCCAAAATCTGCCTTATAACCTATATATTTGCATAGTGGGTCTTCAGCTAGCGGTTTCGCAAGGTTTCTCATTGGAGCTGCTGTTAGGGTTTTGGAGGGGGGGTGATCAGCAGAAACCAAGTGGAGGATCCTTTTACCCTCCCCGCCCCGGTGTCTACGTACCGAACATGTAAACACAGGATCTTAGTAACGTTAGTGACGCTTTAAGGTCAGCGTGTGGTTTACGTCTTCCCGTTAATAAACCTTCTACTGTCACTCTGCACAAGACTCTTATTATTTCCAGCATTTATTATGTTTTTTTGGCACCCAGTCCTAAACATGGTTCCACCTCTAACATGTTAAACATGGTTAGGAGAGGTGCTATTACTTTGTGTACAGTAATTGCTGTTAATATTTAAATTTTTTGGTTTAATGGAAAGCCGACGGGAACTCTATCTTAAAACATGTTTGACCTTTTTGATATGACTTTGATGACAGAATTTGAACTGAGTAGCCTGGAATATGAAACCCATGAGAAACAATGAATAAGACCTTTATGACAAGATTGTCCAGTATTGTCAGGTATTCCATGGTACAGGTGATATGTTCAAAATTTTTTATATTTAAATGTTGTACTGTTGGTCTTTTTTTGCCACAGGGCCCGAACTGAAATCATTGTCAATTGAATACAGTATTACTGTCAATTAGACTCACTGGCCACATTATTAGGTACACCTGTAGCCACCTGTACAATTTAATGCCACCCAATACAGCAGCTCTGCCATGAATTCTACTTTTATAATGTTATAA
Organism: Channa argus; assembly: GCF_033026475.1. Taxonomy (NCBI): domain Eukaryota; kingdom Metazoa; phylum Chordata; class Actinopteri; order Anabantiformes; family Channidae; genus Channa; species Channa argus. Next base: position 21,598,445 of record NC_090214.1, on the reverse strand, counting down.
TTTTTACTTTTCCGATTTTGAACCAGTTTCAACTTAAAAACTGAGAAAAACTGTTAAAATAGAATTCATGGCAGAGCTGCTGTGTTGGATTGCATTTGATTGTACAGGTGTACATAATAAATTGGCCAGTGAGTGTATAGTCCTGCAGGTCATATTCAGCCATATGCAGTGAGGCCACAAGCCACAAGACATCGATGATGCAAACATGTCATTGGAGGCCTGAGCAGATCCTCCTTAATGTCAGCTATTAATTTGTATATTTTGAATGATGTGCTAAATGTAATCCAGATAATGGGAGGACACAACTGTAAAAAAAACACAGTAATAAACACATCTGCCGTTCAAGACCACTGGACAGAATTTCTTGAAGCACACACTGTACTGAGATTAAACAAACATTCACTGAACACTTGGCGTGTTCTAAAATGCAAACAAGAAGCTGCGTTACAAGAGGGAATCTAAGAATTTAAATGTTTATCCTCACGGAAGAAGTGCAGGTATGTAGGTCAATACGATTCCTTTTATTTTAAGCATCATGTCACTGATTTTGTTGGTTTTAGGCAGTTTACTATAAATCATGTGAACCAATGCAGCATTAAAATGTTAAAAGGTAAAATACCAAAAACAATATCAACATTTGTGAACAAGTGGACCAGTTACCAGTGGAATTATAAATTGTTAATACTTGGCTTTCGTATTTATCTTTATTTTTTCATGCCCCTGTACTCCACTGGGAAAAGAGGTGAAGAGGCATGTGCAAGCAGGTTGGAACGGGTGGAGAAACGGGTGTCAGGTCACAAAAGTGTTGTGTAATAAAAGTATTTGAGTATCAGCAAGAATGAAAGGAAAGATGTTCAAGACGGTGGTGAGAACAGAGATGTTGTTCAGCTTAGAGACAGTGGCACTGAAGAAAAGACAGGAAACAGAGCTGGAGGTAGCAGAGCTTAAGATGTTGAGGTTCTCTTTGGGAGTGACGAAGATGGACAGGATCAGGAATGAGGACATCAGAGGGACAGCTCATGTTAGATGTTTTGGAGATAAAGTCAGAGAGGCCAGATTGAGGTGGTTTGGACATGTTCAAAGGAGAAACTGTGAATATATTGGTAGAAGGATGCTGAGGTTGGAGCTGGCAGGCAGGAGGTCTACAGGAAGACCAAAGAGGACATTTATGGATGTAGTGAGAGAGGACATGAAAATAGATGGTGTGAGAGAAGAGGATGCAGAAGATAGGATTGGATGGAGGCACATGATTCGCTGTGGCGACTCCTGAAAGGGACCAGCCAAAAGTAAAATAAGAAGCTATTAAACAACTTCTGTTATTTATACTGTAGGTCAAGTAAAATTGAGAGGGCAAATGGTTGTTCACTTTTTATTTGATATGACACCATGGTCCTGGTTAACCTTCAGCATCCTGAGAGGGTAAAAGCAAGTCAAGCTTATTTCTGTTGAAAATCTAAACTTGTTTTCAGTTCTGGAATCATGTTGTTTATTTGTGGTGAATGCTGAAAACAGATATGGGGTCTCCTTTCTACTGGTTGTAAACTTTCTCCCTTTTTTAGTCCCTTACTCAGTTCTGCTCTCTGATCAACAGAGGGAAGCATTAGCACACAAAACAATGGCTTACTTAAGCTAAATGTTGAATACTGTAGAGTAATAGATGTAAAATGTAAATGGTAAACTTCTCAGATGTCAGATTTCACTGTAATTAAAAAATATACAGTTGACACAGCAACAGACCAAATTTTATTCCTAGCAGAAACCATTCACACAGAAATCACTTATCTCATTATAAAGAATATGCCATTTAAAGGACGCCTTCGCTGATATGGAACTTGCTTCTTTTGCTTCTAGTTTGGGTAGCACATTTAAATTAATGCCATTAATGTTCCCTCTGCTTCCCTATAATAAAATATTTTCTTCAAGCTGAAAAATGCTTCCAGATGACATCACTTGGAGGAAACTTGGAGGAAAGATTCAGTCATCTCGATTCTCAATCTATGGAGGTTGCATTCATGATCAACCTGCTTTTCCAGGGATCCTCCAGATGACATCACCTGAACTCCTAATGATAAAAAAGTTTTTCAGTTAGAAACAGAGAAATATTTTAATATTAAAAAAGCCAGAGGCAAGTTTAAAAGCATCAATGTACATTTACACCCTAAACTAAATTTAAAAATTGGTGAAGTTGCCCTTAATGCAAAACCGTACAATTGATCTTGAGATGGTGTTAGATAAGCTCATTTAAGTTTGTTTCCTTGACATTATTATACATTGTTCAGTAAAAGGAAATTGCTCATTAAATTACAGTCTAACCTCAACAGTTTTTCACTCCAATGCCTCTAAAATTATCAGTCATTATATACCAGTTATATATCTGTAGGTAACATGCCAAATGATTTGTGGTAATTAGATTAATATATTTGTCAAATTTGTCATATTAACTGAGATGATAAGGCCAACAATTAAGTCATTCTTTGTCGCCTAATTATGTCTTGCAGTGTGTCATCTCCTTTTAGGATCTTTAATATTTCAGCATTGTGCTTACATGTCAAGTCAAAAAGATTTATGGATGCAGTGAGAGAGGACACCAAGTTAGTTGGTGTGAGAGAAAAGGATGCAGAGGACAGGGTTAGATGGAGGCAGATAATTGGCTGTGGCGACTCCTGAAAGGGAACAAACGAAAAGAAGAAAAAAGAACACATGTCAAGTCAAGTTTCAGACCAATACAATTCCAATACTGTGGCGCAGGAAGGTAGAGCGGTTGTCCACCTATCTCGCAGTTGTTGATTCAATCCCTGGCTCCTCTGGTCACATGGTGTGAGTGTCCTTGAGCAAGATACCGAAACCCAACTTTGTTGCTCCTGGTGAGCGTTGGTCAGCTGCATAGCAGCTCCCCCATCGGTGTATGAGTGCGTGTGTGATTGTGAGTGTGAATGGGTGAATAACAAGCAGTGTAAAGTGCTTTGAGTGCCAATAGGTAGAAAAGCGCTATATAAGTGCAGAAGTATTCAGCCCCTCGTGGTGTTAGGCAGAAAGTCCTTTAAAAAACTACAAGGCATCAGGTTGTCACATCACCCGCTCCCCCATCCTCCTTTCCCCCCTCTCCCTATGTGTTTTTTTGTATGTGTGTGCATGTCTTTGTGTTTTTTAACGCACCTGGAACTGCAGTGGCAGCCACACCTGCATGCAATCACTCACCCCGATGACAGCTGTTCATATACCTGTTACCTACACGCCACAAGTCACCAGATCGTCTCAGTAACCCCCACGGTATTAGAGAACTCTAGCCTTCTTACCTGAACTCTTTGAGATATCCTTGTTCACTCACTGTTTCTCCCCATCTACAGAACCTCCAGTCACCCTGCTTCGCCCAGTTTTCCTCTCCAGCTCCTTGTCCCCACGGTTTCTTGTCTCCCAGGTTCCACCTGCCCTCCTCCAGCAACTCAACGCTCCATCGCCCCGTCCTGCATCGGGTCTCCAAGCTCCTCCAGCCAGACTCTCCCTTCATGGACATCGCCCCTTGCCTGCACTCCCCTCCCCCCTGTTCCTACCTGTGCAGCAACTCTCAAAAAAATATCCTTACCTCCCCTATTGCTTGGTTCCGTCTGTGCCGCTCTACTGGCGGCTTTTCGCCAGGGTCTGTCCAACCAAGTGAAGGACAAGTTGGCATGTCGGGATCCCCCTGATTTCCCTGAACGAGCTAATTAATCTAGCCTTCCGCCTCCAGGACCTGCGCACTCCCCCTCATCCCAAAGTGTGGATTTAGCTCTTCGGTGCCTCCTGAACCACCAGCAGAGCCTTTGGAGCTGGCTCGTGCACGCCTGTCCCCCACCGAGTGACAACGCAGATTCCAGGCGGGTGAGTGCAACTACTGTGGTTTCACCAGAGACTTTATTGCCCTGTGCCTCTTGCAGCCAACAGGGGGGGGGGGCTCGTCAGTGAAATTGGTGGTCCTGATGAGCGGAGCAACACCCCTCGACAATTCCCAGATCAGGCTGCTAGTCACCACTATTCTTTCGCTCCAATCAGTCTCTCTCCCCCTACAGGCCCTGATTGATTGTGGTGGGGAGCCTAACACCTCCTTAGCAGTTTTCACTCCCCCTTATTCCCCTAGGTCGGACCTTAACAGTCAGAACCCTAGACAGATCTGTAGTCACATAAATCACACACAAGACGGCCCCTCTGCAACTGTTAGTTTCCGGTAATCATCAAGAGAATGCATCTTTTTTCCTTATGCACTCTCCTGAAAACCCCATGGTCATTAGTTATTCCTGGTTAAAAAGACACAGCCCCCACATAGATTGGTCCTCCCACAAAATAATCTGCTGGGGATTATTTTATTTGTCTCCTCTCAGCTCCATTTCCCGGTCACCATCCATCTCCCAAAAACAGTTTCCCCACACCGGATTTGTCTCTCATTCCCCCCGCCTATACAAGGGGCATCAATCTTCACCAAACTAGATCCCCGCAATGCTTACCACCTGGTCTGGATCCGTGAGGGAGATGAGTGGTCACCTGCAACACCCCTCTTGGCCAGATTGAATACCTAGTAATGCCGTTTGGCCTGACAAATGCTCCATCGGTCTTCCAGTCTCTTATCAACAATGTTCTGCAGGATTTTATCAACAGGTGTGTCTTTGTCTATCTAGGCAATATATTAATATTCTCTAAGAATCTCCATGAAGACCAACAACATGTCCGGCAGGTGTTACAAAGGTTATTGGAAAACAAACTTTTTGTCAATGCAGAGAAGTGCGAGTTCCATGTAAAGACAGTATCTTTCCTAGGGTTTCTCATTAAAGAGGGGGAGATGAGACCTGATTAGCACCAGTGATACTAATAAACTAAATCAACACATTAGGAAAACTGGCTCTGTCCTGGGGACCTCTATGGAAACTCTGGAGTTGGCAGTGTAGAGGAGGATGCTGCACAAACTATAAAACATCATGGGGAACAGCTCACATCCTCACCATAAGCTGCTAGTCAAAAAGTGGAGCAGCTTCAGCAAGAGGCTTCTTCAGCTCTGCTGTGACAAAGAACGGTACAGGACGTCATTTTTGTCAACAGCCTTTTCGCTGTACAATGACTCCAGCAGTGTCAGGAGATGGACTTTCATCATTTCATCCCAACACAACTACAATAACTGTAACATACAGCCACTGTTTCTGCATATGGACATGAGTACAAACAGTATACAGCTTGCACTAATGCATTTCAATGGACAATACAGGAACATGTCTCTGGCGTTTTAGGACTGTTCACCTCACTAAACTGCACAATGTACAGTATATTAACAGTATTATTTTTATTAAATATTTAACTTTATTAATATCCTGTTACTTTGTATACAGTATATACTGTATTATTATGTGTAACAGCTTCTTTAATGCAAAAATCTATCTATCTATGAGTAGGCCAGGGTCTCCTGGTTGTGTTAGCATGAGTAATTTACAAATGACTTTAGACATGTATGACTTAAAGGAAGATACTAAGACAAAAATGTCCCTATTTTATACTTCCCACCCAAGTATTAGTCCAGTTACGTTTCACAGGGCAGCTCCAGTGTACGATGAATGATAGGTCCTTCGTTTGGGGCTTTGCTCCCCACTCTCAGACCACCCAACCCCTGATTTGACCATTCTCAGTTGTGTCATTTTGGCATGTATCTCCATGCACAAGTCTCTCTGGGTCACCAGAGAAGCAGTAAAATGATCTGTACTTAATTTTTGATGGTCAACAGCTGCACAATAAATACCAATTTTGTTGAAAGTCATTATTCTGAAGAGATCTAGGGAAGTCAGTCACAAACAGCTAGTGCTTAAGCTTGACTATGCTCCCAATTTAGTCTAATACACTCTGATTTACTATTTTGACATGTCTCCCCACTAAACATGAATATGCAGCCATGAGCATTTGCTTGATGACCTAGAGCGCTGCATTTCCCGGGGCGGCTGTAGCTCACTGGGTAAGGCAGTCGTCCACTGTAGTTCGATCCCCAGTCCCGGCTATGTCTTGAAGTGTCCTTGGGCAAGACAAGACACTGGACCCCCACGTTGCTCCCGGCGTATCAAGTGAGCACCTTGCGTGGCAGCCACCACCATCTGGTGTGTGTTAATGGAATCAGCATTATAAAGCAATTTGGATAAAAGCACTGTATAAGTGGCGATTTAGCTCTAAAAGGGCAGGTAACAATGGATGCTAGTGTGACAAAAGGGCAGTGACTTGAAAGAAACAGGAGTAATAACTGCAACTCTGCCAAAATAAATAAATTGCTACACATAAGTACAACATTTAAACAGGTGTTTGTAGAAGTGCAGCTACTGGTCCTATCAACCTGCCCAATGTTTTGTTGTTGCTTCTTGTTTCTCTTTTCTTTTCTCTCTTCACTTTCCAATCAACCCAACCGGTCAAGGTAGATGGCTGCTCACCCTGATCCTGGTTCTACTGGAGGTTTCTTCAGTTAAAGGGAGTTTTTCCTCTCCACTGTTGCCTGGGGCTTGTTTGAGGGGTAAATTGTTGGGTTCTCTCTATACTTCTTTTTAGTCTTGACTTTATTCTGTAAAGTGCCTTGAGAGGACTTTGTTGTAAATTGGCGTTATATAAATAAGGTTGAATTGAATTGAATTAATACATTTACCAAAAGAGCCAGGGTTAACAACAGTGTTCTTTAATCATTCCCATTTTACTTCTGACCAGGGTGGTCCTGGATAATAAAATGCAATCTCTACTAATATTTTTCAATTATTATATTAAAATAAAATAAAGGGCGTTGTCCACTAATTTGCTCTTTAAAAGTATGAGATTTTTTCCCTGTGACTAAGGATTTTAGTTTTGAATACATTTCTGAATTTTGAGTCAATTTTCCTTGCTAGAAATGTTATCAATACACATTTTGGGTCAGAAACAATTTCCACTGAAAATGTGAGTAATGTTAACCATTTTCCCATGGTTTCACTGCCACAGGCCAACAGAAGAGCATAGGCAACAAAAATTGCTGGCATCTCACAATTTCACAGCCCACATTGCGAGACTACGATTTGTGTTTTGGACCAGTGTAGCTCTATACTGAGTCGTCCCACAATATCAACACAACATACCAACACTATTGATATTCAGTAACAGACTGGTTCATATTCTAGTTTAGATATGGTCTTTGTTGAGATCATATTATTCCACTGAGATAAAACCTTGAAGACTTGATCTGCCAGGACATTAGTTCCTATATTTGGGGCGCAGGAGATAGAATGGTTATTCACAAATCCCTGGCTCCTCTGGTTACATGTCAAAATGTCCTTGAGCAAGACACTGAACCCCAACTTAGTTGCTCCCGGTGAACTCTCCTCCATCGGTGTGTAAGTGTGAGTGTGCATGGGTGAATAAGAAGCAGTGTAAAGCGCTTTGCGTACCAACAGGTAGAAAAGCACTATATGAATGCAGACCATTTACCATTTATTCAAATATATGAGCCGTGCCAGCAAATTAAACTAGCTGTTTATTTCTTACATTGAAGGTATCTAATGTCTTTTACGTTTTCCATTTGACACAGTTACATATACAATTCGTTTGTTTCACTATTTTCATGTTGTTTAGTAAAATAAAACAAAAGGACAGATGCCCACCTCCTGGATCTGCTCCTTATTGCAACCAATTGAACACCAAGTACAAAAAACATCCAAAATGACTATAAAAATACTCTTTCAGTCAGGGTGTCTTACTCTTTAAAGGAGTAGGGAGCCTTTTTCAAGTCATAGCTAGAAGTCACCTAGTTCATCTTGATTTAGAAGCCCAAGAAAAGTCCACCGAGCACAGCTAGAGCTTGAGATACGCAAACTGAAAATTGAGGCTGACAAAGCAGTCAGAGTTAGAATATCAAGCCCAGGACACACTGTTAATGTACCTATAAGTGTTACCACCTCCACACCTACCACTTCTTCAGCCACTGCATTTAATGTGACAAAGTACATAACCCTGGTACCAATTTTCAGAGCGTCTGAAGTTGAGTTGTATTTTGCAGCATTTTAACGTTCTGCTAATGCCTTACATTGACCTCATGAAGTTTGTTCCCTTTGGCTTCAATGCCCTCTGACTTGAGAATAGTTTATTTAGAATAGTTTTATTTGCTTACGAGTTTTGCTTATAGAGTTTAAAGTAGAGCTTAAAGTTTAAAATTTAAAATTCAAACAAAATACAACCAAGGGAAAAATTAGCTCTTTTTGTCAAGTGGTGTGCTGCCTCTAAACCTTCAGATTTTGCTTCTTTGAGGGAAATTATGCTGTTTGATTGATGTTTACCTGAACGTGTTGTTAAATATTTAAATGAACAAATTATGACTATGCTTGCCAAAGTCGCAATGTTAGCTGATGAGTTTGAACTAACACACAAAGTCACTTTTATGGTCACTGAATAACTGACTTCTATTGTGAAGGCACTGAGAAAATTCTTTTCAGTATTTGAACTTCCAAAAGTCATACAGACGGACCAAGGAACTAACTTTTAGTCTAAACTTCTTAAACAGGCGAAGCTGTACAAGAGTCACATGGTTTAATCCTGCTTAGCTAGTTTTTGGACACAGACTCTTTGGACTTGTCAATAGGCCTTAAAAGACTATGTGAAACATCTTCATGACTGGATAACTCAGGCTAATACACTCACTGAAGAAAGCTTAGCCAAAACTTTGCCAACATCAGCTGTTAGGGTTGAAGCGATAGTTAAGCCTGTGTCACCCATTGAGGAATAGGGGTTACGAACACCAATTCCATTAAAACCCACTGCTCGTCGCTCAAGTTTGGACATGCTGAAAGTTTTGCCAACTAGGCTGGACCGTCTGTCCCCATCCCAGTGGTCTGATCTGTTATAATTAATCCAGGACCACTATTTTACAATTACATTTACATTTAGTCATTTAGCAGACGCTTTTATCCAAAGCGACTTACAAGTGAGGTACAAGGCAGCAAAAATCTAAGTCAAGGAGAAAACATCAAAGCAAAGTCCTATCAGAAAAGTGTTCACAGTTCACGAGATGCAAGTGCGAGAAAGATCAGAAAGGATTTTTTATTTTTATTTTTTTTTTAAAGAGATTTAAGTTCATAGGAAAGTGTGGAAGAGTTCAGTTTTCAGCAGTTTTTTGAATACTGGGAGTGAGTCAGCTGAGCGTGCAGCGTTTGGTAGCTCGTTCCACCATCGTGTTAGCATTGTGCTAAACAGTTTTGCTTGGTGTCTTCTGTGCGGTGCTGGGACCACCAGACGTCGTTCGTTGGCAGACCGCAGCGGGTGGGAAGGATTGTAGACTTGAACGAGTGAGTTGAGGTAAGCGGGAGCTGTCGAGTTAACCACCCTGTGAGTAAGAGACAGAGCTTTGGACCTGATGCGAGCAGCTACAGGAAGCCAGTGTAGAGATCTAAAGAGTGGTGTGACATGGGTCTTTGGCTGATTACAAATGAGGCGAGCTGCTGCATTTTGGATCATCTGCAAGGGTTTTATTGTGGATACCAGTAACCTCATTAACAAAGCGTTGCAGTAATCGAGACGAGATGTGACCAGCGCCTGTACAATGAGTTGGGTTGTATATTCCGTGATGTAAGGTCTGATCTTCCTGATGTTGTAGAGAGCAAATCTGCAAGCCCTAGAGACTGAGGAGATGTGGTCCTTGAAGCTCAGTTGGTCGTCGATGATGACCCCCAGATTTTTGGCCGATTTAGTGGGGACAATAACTGTACAATCAATGTTGATGCTGATGTTTTGTTGGGTCGAAGGTCTGGCTGGGAAGACAAGCACTTCGGTCTTGGAGAGGTTAAGCTGAAGGTGTCTCTCACTCATCCAGGCTGAGATGTCTGAGAGACAGGCAGAAATGCGCGATGAGACAGTGGAGTCGTCCGGTGGAAAGGACTGGAAGAGGTGTGTGTCATCAGCGTAGCAGTGATAGGAAAGACCATGTGAGTGAATGATGGCCCCTAGGGATGAAGTATAGATAGAAAAGAGAAGAGGACCAAGAACTGAGCCCTGCGGCACACCGGTAGAGAGGCTATGAGAGTGAGAAAGATGCCCCCGCCAGGATACCTTGAAGGTTCGTCCCGATAGGTAAGAATGAAGCCAGTTCAGAGCTGATCCAGAGATGCCCAAGTCAGAGAGTGTGGACAAGACGATCTGATAGTGTCAAAGGCTGATGATAGATCAAGTAGAATTAAAACAGATGATTGACCTGTGGCTTTTGCAGCTCGACGATAATCCACAACATTCAGGAGTGCCGTTCTGTGGAGTGACCCCTCTTGAAGCCAGACTATGATCTTTGTACCGACCTGCCCGCACAAACTTGTGTTAAAACAGGATATTGGTGTTAAAACTGCATAAAAAACAACATCAATAGCTTTTGTAACCTCTGACTGGTTTTTACAGTATACAGTTATAGCGTTTGACATGTGCGATGCTCCCATTAACTCTTTCCACATTTTGTTGTGTTAAAGCCTTATTCCAAAATGGATCAAATTCATTATTTTCCTAAAAGTTCTGCAAACAATACCCCACTATGACAACGTGAAAGAAGTTTGTTTAGCCGTCATGTGCCTTTTACGGAGGAGTGGTTTCCATCTGGCTACTCTACCATACAGGCCTGATTAGTGGAGTGCTCCTTTGGAAGGTTCTCTTCTCTCCACAGAGAAACCCTGGAGCTCTTTCAGAGGGACCATTGGGTTTTTGGTCATCTCCCTGACTAAGGGCCTTCTCTCTCGATCCCTGAGTTTTGCCGGCCGGCACGCTCTAGAAAGATTCCTGGTGGTTGCAAACTATTTCTATTTACGGATGATGGAGGCCATTGTGTTTATTGGGACCTTTAATGCTGCAGAAATTTTTTGTATCCTTCCCCAGATCTGTGCCTTGATACAATACTGTCTCAGAGGTCTACAGAAAAGTCCTCGGACTTCATGGCTTGGTGTGTGCTTTGACATGCATTGTTGACTGTGGGACCTTATATAGACAGGTGTATGCTTTTCCAAGTCATTTCCAATCGACTGAATTTCCCCCAGGTGGACTCCAATCAAGCTGTAGAAAACTCTCAAGGATGATCAGTGGAAACAGGATGCATCACAGCTCAAATTTGAGTCTGATGGCAAAGTCCCATGAATACTTAGGTAGTTTGGATTTTTTGTTTTTTTATTTTTAGTACATTTCCAAAAAATTCAAACAAAGTTCTTTCACGTTGTCATTATGGGGTATTGATTGTAAAATTTTGAGGAAAATAATGAATGAATCAATTTAACAACTGTAACAACTGGCTGTAACAACAAAATGTGCATGAAGTTGTGAATACTTTCTGCATGCACTGTATTTGCTAAATTGAAAAATGCCACACTCACTCTCAACTCGCAAAGTGCGAGGTCTGTAAACCATCCATTACTGACTTTAGTAAGCAGGTAGGACAAGGAAAGGTGAAAATAGATTATCCCACTCCAACCACTCGACATGGCAATTTTTATTTATGGCAATTTTTGGGAATGGCCAAATACTAATGTAAGTTTTGCAGAAGCTTTTTAAGGGATGCTATTTTTGTTTAACTTATGTTTGATTAGATGGAGTAGATTAGATAGGCCAGGGTTTTATTTGATGTGTTTTCTTTTTTAACTTGGCTTACTTATTTTTAGACAGAAACGTATTTTGTTTGCTTATGTATGTTGTATAATTTCACACCTGCTGTTTTGTCTTAAAAAGAAACCTGTGGTTACAAACCTTTAGGATCTTGATTTCTCATTTTTATGTTACACCTTTAATAATGAACCGGGGTCGTAACAAGTAAATTGATGATCTGTTGTTCTTTTTTTAACAGCAACTTTACACTGTTGAATAAACATTGCTGCGCCTGTGCATCCAGTTTCTGGATCTTTGGAACCATCTGTAAAAATGAATAACTTTTCCTGATAATACTGTTTAGTCCTTAGCCACTACCCCTGCTGGCATCAGTGTTACATCTTCAGGAGTTCAGATAATATCATCTGGGGGAGCTCTGAAAAATCAGGTTGACCACGATCACAACCTCCATAGTGTAAGGCAACAAGATGACATAATCTGAAATGAAGGTTCCTCCATGTGATGTTATTCTGAGGCATTTTCAAGCCAGAAGAAGAGAAATATTTCAATATAGGGAAGTCAGGGAGAAATTTAAAAACGTTATAGTATTTACACCCTAAACTAAAACTAAAAGCAGCAAGTTGAAAATCGGTGAAATTGCCATTTAAAGCTTGATCGACTGTTCTCTTAATGCTAATTCCCCTTATCCAAAGTGCCCCATTATCTGCATAATGTGATTTTTCTATAATTAGGTCAATCTGTGTAAAAAATATCAGTAATCATTATATTGAATAACATCAGACTTCTGAAGTTCCACTTTTTTGCTGAATGTGTATCTGAATATTTTAAACATACTCTTACCTGTATTGTTATACAAAACCCAAGTAAAATACTAGTATAAGTATACAGCAACAACCATTTCTTTTTAGATTTTGATTCTAAATGTAACATTGAACCCATTATATTTCTTAGAGACTTAGTAGTAGTAGTTTTTCTTTTTAAAAAGTTTATTAGTTTCTAACTAAAATTCAATAGGTCTGTACCTGAATGGGTCTGATGAGTTTTACCTGGTTGTAATATTGACACTATTTTATTTTTCCTTGCTGCATTTGCACATAGGATATTGCCCAATATCCCCTTCACATGTGCTAACATATAATAACAGACACCATCTTTCCTTGGTGAGCTTTGCCCTGCATTTAAAATTGTTCTCTTTAATTGAAACATATCCACCATACTTTACTCTTTAATATTGTTGTTCTTCTGCCCGAATAAAGACTTTTTGCACATCTTTTACATTATCTGTATCTAGTTCTCTTGTATGTAATATCACTGTATTCCGCAACAGGTAACTAAATTAGGTAAGTAACTTTACACTCAATATTAAATTCCTGATCTGATTCCATTTTAAACATTCTTGGTCTCATAACGTAGAACTGAGAAAGAGGTTTAAGAATGACAAGGAAGTAATGTGAAAGTCTTAAAGTGAGGAATGAGAGTAACAAAAGCTTTGCTACTAGAGCCCAGCTGAACAAAGGTGAGTATAGACGCGGTCCTGATGCAAAGGAAGATGTGGAGACCATCGCGGAGACAAAATCAATTAGCAAGTAATTAAAGGTGAAGCAAGGGCTAAAGTATTTACAATGAAGACAACAGCTCTTTGGCCATGGTCTGAATCTGAGAATTCATCTGAGCAACGCATGTAGCCAAATATCACCACTTTCAGTCAATTTATACAGAACGTTCATTATGGGAAAAAAATGATTGCAAATAATGTCTGCTTGCATTTTCTTGATTAACGCTAATAACAGGCATTTGTGCAAAAACTGAACCGTAATAGTCTTTTATTCTGAAAGGATGAAAAAGGAAGTGAAATTAGAGTGCTGCTTCTGCTGCTAGTTTAAGCACAGATGAGCTTGCTACATAAGTTACAATTATTACTAATGGAAAAAAGTATATTCACTGTCGGGAATAGGCATGGATAAAACGGGACGTTGTGGAATTGTCCTCGGATGTAATTTATAAAGGTGAGACACTGTCACTACCTGATTAACGTTAATTTGTCTGGGTGGCTATGATGGCAGGGAACGCTACTGATAGCCAGCTAACCAAAGAAAACGTTATGTTATCCTGAACAAGCTTAGAAGCTGACTTTATACAAAAAACGGCTCAATTTGCCCCGACATTCATGTCAAATGTTTATATTGCTTAAAAACTATACCATGTTGCTACTCTCTCAGGTAAACGGGGACTTGGCTAACGTATAACGTTAATACGCTAGCCAGATCGCAAGGTTCAGAATAGCTAAGAAACCTAGTTTTACATCCTTTAGCTAATGTCAGACTGGCTCCGTGGAACACACCGGTCACTTAAGGTGGTGCTTCAATGTCTTTTAGGATGTCATCAACAATAAGCCACTTCTTTCTTTAGAGAAACTGTTTATGAAATTGTCAACATGTAATAGTTTGTCTCAAGTGACAAAACAAACTTGACATCACACAGCAGAATAGCATTAGCTGCAGTTAGCATCCTTAGCAAAGCTTTTTGCTAGGACTATTTAAACATTAAACATTTCTGTAGAAAATGTATACGGTTGAGAAATGATATATGCCTGGCAACACGTTGGTGTTCATCGGTTTGTTTCTGGCTGTTCATGAAATCTTAATCTGGAGTTGTAGTGTGTTTACCACAATATCCTGTCTTCTAAATGCTAACCTTAGTATCGCATTGAGGCTAAGCCCAAACTCTGCACCATGTTGAAGTTATCAACAGCGTTGTGTTAACAGTGTAAATACTCAGTCAGATATTTTTTCTTCTTCTTTTTTTTGTAAAACTGCTACTACTGTTCGTCATAAGTGTCCACTTGTTAAGAAGTCACTGATATAATATATTCTTAGTATTGTAACAAAATCACATAATTGTGTTTTGACAGCTTAGTGTCTCCAAGCTTGTTCATATAAGCCATACTGGTTATCTGTAGTCACGCTATTTAATACATAAGTTGATAAAATAAATAAAATAGTAGATAAAATAAGTTAAATGACAAGTAACTGTATGTAGGAACCTTCACATTACAGATTACTATATAATCACTGTAATGGATAAGTGACTGTGTATATTCAGACTTTCTCCTCTGACTCGAAGGTTGAATCCACCTCCAGATAACCAAACCTGGATGACTGAGAACCTTCACCAAGACTCTACTGTGACTGTTAATAGGCATGTGTGTTCTGGCTGCTGTATGATGCAAGCCTCAAATGGAATGAATGCCTTTCCTTCAAACATGGTGTTGACTACTAACAATCTTGAATGATATTTGATTGGAATTAATCTTTGAAATATTTCATTTAAGAAGAAGTACAAGAATGATTTAGTATTAGATCATAGCAGACTTTTTAATGCATATGTCTTGTCTCCTGAAAGACTATGCTGATGGCGTCACTCTTCCATCATAATAGACTTAAGACTTGAAAAAGCTTCAGAAGACATTATCCATTTACTCCTGAGGACTGCTTTGTGTTACTATTAAGCTATTTTGGTATATAATTAATCACTTTAACACAAAGCCTGTGCTACAGATCGAGTGTTTGTTTTGTTTTTGTTTTTTTGTACTTTGTTGCATGTTGAATTGGCACAGTTATTACACCGAATGCCTTTCTTGAAGCAACCCTCCCAAATTTCCACCGGGCTTCAAGTTGGCACTGCACAGCTGGGGATGGGCTTTTGGGGGTTCAGTGTCTTGCCCAGGGATACTTTGACATGTGGTCGGTGTGGGGAGCAAACCTCCGACCGTATGGTCAGTAGTTAGCCCCTCCACCAATGCCACCCCATCCTACAGATCGAGAGTGTGGTGTTTTAATTGATAGTTTAGGTTAAAACGGAGCTAGGACAAAATCCTTGTTTTGCAAGTCTCAAGTAAAGCCTGTTTTGCATATTGACTCCGGACAGTGTCAGGATAAATCAGCCACGTACATTGGCTGGAGTTCCATTTCAAATATGTAATCAAAGCACACAGGAGGCAAAACAGGAGAGAAAAAAGGCTTTGGTGAACAGACATAAATAATCAACCATAAAAAAAAAAATCAAATAGCTGAGTGAAGTTGTTATTAAAAACCCTTGTTATAAAAACCCTGACCTAAATAAAATACCTAAAAATATATATACTTCAACTTACTGGGCACCGTTGGATGGAAACTAAACAAAACATGAATGGCAATATAGTAGGCCTTGCATAAATATAAGAAGAATACATTTAAAATGTGCATATCTATAATATAGCACTGTCAGTTTCAACACTGGCTTCCTACAGGAGTGAAATTTTTGACCTTGAACAACCGTGGGAGGTGGTGCAGTCATCCAGCAATCTCGCAGTTGTTGGTTCAATCCCCGGCTCCTCCAGTCTAAGTGTCCTTGAGCAAGACACTGAAATCCAACTTAATTGCTCCCGGTGAGTGTTGGCCAGCTGCATAGCAGCTCCCCCATCGATGTGTGAATATGAGTGTGAATGGGTGAATGAAAAGCAGTGTAAAGTGCCAATATAAATGCAGACCATTTAACAATACAACATGCAGACTCTTTAATTTGGTTAAATATATTTTCTGAACTGGGGAAGAATTACAACCATTTTATTTATAAACAGAGTGTTTGACTCATCAAAAGACACTCTCCACATCTAAAGATTCAAAATCAGCATTAGATATAGATAGATAGATGGATAATAGATAAAAAAGATATAAATAATTAATGTTACCCCTCGTAACAAGACTGTGTGGCATGTCCTTTTAAACTGACTAGCTTTGACTTTTATTTCTCTCCTAACAGATGCTGGCACCTTTCCTACCTTGGACCAGAGAATCGACTCAGGAAAAGAAGGTGGAAAAGATGAAAAGATTTCCACATATCCTCAGCCCTTGCTTCAACACTTTAAGAGACTGAAAGGAAGTGAAAGGGAACTTCTGACATACAGGGAAGAGGGTGAGAGAGAAAACAGCCCAAGCTGTAAGCCACACTATCTAAAGCTGAGGATATGGCTTTCCTGGATAATCCTGCTATCATTTTAGCACACATTAGACAGTCTCATGTGACTAGCGATGATACAGGGATGTGTGAGATGGTACTAATAGACCAAGATGTGGATTTGGAGAAGTGCCAGCTGGCTCTAGTACCTGGCAGTAGCTGTGGTTCAGCAGGGTCAGGTTCCCAGAGCGAGGGGGGTAGCAGCATGACAGACAATCATGCCTGTGACCTTTCCCAGTCCATGGACATCACTTCCAGCTGGGACTTTGGTATCCGTCGGCGTTCCAACACAGGTAGGCTAATCTGCAGGCTGTGGCTGGTTGGCCTATTCTGCTCTTCTGCTGAGGGGTGATTGTATGTCCAATCTGGACCAGTGGCTTGCTGAGGCTCATGTCAAGTTGTGTCTTGCTATTGAAGGTCATTGCCACACGCTAAAAAGGAATGGATGTAATTACGGTTCACTATGTGATCATCTTTCTTTTTTCTTTTTCTTTTTTTGTGTAATAATGATTGTTATGAGGTGAGTAGCATGGACAGCACCATAGGAATAGTTTGGGATAAAACCTTGAGCTATATTTATGCCTCCGACTGAGCCTTTCGGTTGCAATATTTTTTTTCTACTTTCTATAGTGTCCATCATTGTTTTCTAGCAGAACATTCAATTCTATTCAATTTAACTTTATTTATATAGCACCAATTCACAACAAAGTAATCTCAACGCACATGAAAAAGTCTAGACTATAAAGACTTATTGAGAAAACCTAACAAATCCCCTTTGAGCAAGCCCTAGGCAGCAGTGGAGAGGAGAAACTCTCCTTTAACAGAAGAAACCTCCAGGGTATCAGGGAGGATCTGGGGATTTCTATCTCTAATAGCTCTAATTTTATTCATAAAGAAAGTTTTGAAGTCATTGCTGCTCAGAGTTAAGGGAAAACTAGGCTCAACAGATCTATGGCTCTCAGTCAGCCTGGCTACAGTGCTGAACAGAAACTGGGGATTAGTGATGTCCTGTATTAGTGATGAATAATATCCTGTTCTGGCATAATGGAGGACTTTTTTGTAAACAGTTTTTCCAGGCTGAACGGGATTCTTCTAAATTATTGGAATGCCACCTTTCTAACTTTTGTGTTTCCTGCTTTAAGTTGCGAGTTTGTGAACTCTACCATGGAGATCACCTCTCCAGAGGGGCAACACTATCAAGTATCATGACTACACTGTAGGAAATAAGGGCTATGTGTTTACAGACCTTGTTTTCTGTGAAAATGCATTTCAAAGTTCATCTGAGACTCATATAAAATTGACCAGACTATATTGATTTTGAATCAAAATGCTTTTTAGAGATCAATTTCATAATTTTCTGTTCTCCTGAACTGTGGCAGAGGGATGTGATCTCTTAATATTTTTACGAAGTAATTCAGAAACTTAGTACAGCAAACGTTGTGTCAGACTTCAAATTCTAGAAGAATTTAAAATTCCATGACAAACCACATGTATAAACCAGAGTACATTACTGTGTTCTGACTTTTTTTCTAACTAACTCCACTCACAATTTATGAAGGAATCTTGTAGACTTCAACATCCATATGCCATAGAAGTGAAGTGGCTATCAGGGGGCAAAAAAGTGAAAAGAGTGAAATTTATCCTAAAAAGATGGTAACTTTAAAAGATGCAGATTAGGTGCAGCTGCTGACGTTTTGTAAGAGTGTCAATGAAACTTTAAAGTGCTGTTTGTTTGTATTTTACAGATGGCTTTATGAGGGCTGAACAGCCTGGGCCTCATGGCTTACAGTGTAGACATGTTCCAAGTAGAAACATTTGCTGTGATACTGTGGAAAGAAGAAAATGTTTTGGCATATCTCTGTCAGATGCATAAATAACACTCAAGTTTCTATTAGGGATTTTTCAAGCTGCTCCTAACTATTCTTTTAGGAACTATTTCTTTTTTTTTTTTGTATACCTATATACTTCATAAATGAAGCAGTCAATCTCATATTCAACATGTGATTTAAGGGTTGTGTGTCAGCTGCAATTTTTGGGATTTGTCAAATGTTCTTTATGAGCAGCATATAAACTACAACCAATTTTATACTCGTGCCAAGTACATATGAAGTTTAGAAACCCTTCCCTGATGATATCTGTGATAGTGCCTGTGACTTACGTCAGCTTTAAAACATTGTGTAACATTATTCATTAGTGTGATCCATCTGACTTAACGTTAACAAACAATGTTATTTAAAACAGGAAATTCTTAACAGCCCTCCAATGAAAATAAGGGCCTCAACCTATGTACTGTAGATGATTGGCTGATCAAAACTGAAGCTAACAAGTTGAGTCTATAAACATTGCTGCGGTAAAAGGCCCTTTGACAGCATAAGTAAAATAATTTAACATAGTTTTTAGCTTATGTCTGTTTAAAAAAAATAGAGAATACACCTAAGTGCCTCTAAACAAACTAACAGTTTACAGGTTGTTAGTGTAGCAAGGGTGTGTTTATTTTGAATCTTGAGTAACACAAATGTTATGTAGATTGATAGCAGCAGTTCGCAAGAGAGGTCCTGAAGTGGGAATGTAAGGTTTCAGAAATGAGCACCTAAAAAGTTTGTAGAGCCTGTGAGAAGGCGAAATGTGGCAAAAGCTATTTCTATGCCAGCGACTTAAAAAATTAAGGGGCAATTTGTACTCAATGTTTGTGATATAGCAGTTACATCCCACAGAAGACAAGCCACGATACATAGAGTATATTCCAGTTAGCGTAAGCCCCTACAGTAGGGGTGGACGTCATCTTGAGTATCTGATATTTATTTAACCAAACCCTAAATAATTGAAGCTGACAGTCTATACTTAAAGCACATCTTGATTATTTCTTTTAAATCCATTTTGGTCCATCCATCAAAAATTTTGAAAAATGTCACTGCCCAATTATAAAGCCACCTGACTGTACTTTTGAGTCTTTTAATTGTAAGATAAATTGGGTTTTGGTGACAGGGGGAGTCCAAGGTAGACACACTTTCTCCCTTTGGCTCTCTTGACTTTTATGACTGGTGGTGTGCTGCTCATGTTTCTGAGTTGTGGGGAGAAAACTGCAATCCTGAAACTTTTTGAGTTGAAATTGAGAACTGACCTATGGTGGCTGTCTCATCAGGACTCCAACAAGACAGCCGCAAGAAACCTGGGGCTGCTGGTAAGATAAAAGGGACTAACAAAAGCTTTTTAAACAAAGTATTCAAGAATTTGTTGATTATCTTCGTGTGTGTGTGTGTGTGTGTGTGTGTGTGAGAAAGAGAGATTGTCTTCATAGGGTGGGTTATGCCAGGAAGAACTCACATGGTATTCTTTCTGAAAACAATGACCATTTTCCCTCATTATTCTCCCAGACCAAATAAAGAAAGATTAGAAATCTGAAAGAACATGTACAGTGTTGTAGTATTTTCATTACTTCGTTTTCATAATTATGAATATCGCCAGCTTTTCAGTGACTGTGACTTGTTTGTCACAGAAAATTAAAAAGTGTTTCTTTTCAGCCCAGCGACTTGAAAGGTTAAGGAAAGAAAGGCAGAACCAAATCAAATGTAAAAACATTCAGTGGAAGGAAAGGACATCCTCCCAATCAGGTAATTTGTTTTTGCTATTTTTAAAGATATACATAAAAATCTAACCCTGCTGTTCACGTTTTACCTGTTACTGTTTTATTATTGTAGTTTATATTGAAATTTTCTGAATTAAAAAACAGAATCTAAACATTCTGTTATTTTACACAAATATGAAATAGAATATATCATGTGAAACACCTTAAAACTCCAGTTATGGCCAGAGGATCAGGACTTAGGACTGAGTTATGTTTTTTTTTTTTTAATGTATATTATGGCAATTGAGGACCTGAGTGTAGGATTGATAATCAACTAATAGTCAACCTCCGCTTTTTACAAATGCACAAAGAATGTCAGGATGAAAGATTATAATAAAAAAGATAATTATCATAAAGTGATGCCTCCTTGTTTGAAGTCCAAGTTCGCCCACGTCAGACTAAAGTTAAAATTGACCAGTGACAGTTTAAAAATTCACACTTCCCAATGTGTATGAGCCCACTCTTTTCTCACTGCGCCATTTCCTCCTCCAGTCTATTATCTTAATCTGGGATTAAGTTAGTATTTTCATACCTGTTTTATAAAGACTGCTGTGTCATATACATAATAGTTCATTTTAAACTAATGTAATCACAAAAATATTTTTAATCTGTTCATACAGAATGATTGCAGGTTAGTAAACTACTAGTCCGATCAATTTTAATCAATTCAAGTAATTAATGACTTTTAAAATCCTGGTTGGTTCCGCGTGCAGCAAGCTGAACACCTGACCGCAAATGAAGTTCTCTAAATTATCTGGGGAAAAAGACAGACTACCCAACATGGATTGATTGCAAATGAAGGGAACTTTGAAATGGGTGTAACATGGTCAAATTTTCCTAATTCAGGTAACATTTCAGCTGAGCAACACTAAAGCATATTAAGAATTTTAGCACTAGAACGTGGCAAGTCCAAAAGCTTGACATAACATTCAGCAAACACTATTATCGCTGATCTTGAAAATAACAGAGCTTTTGCTGCATGGTTTGTGTCCAGTGGAGGATCTAGGGTCTCTGTTTGAAAAACGTGACTTTAAAGACAGGCCCCGGACAACAGGTACCAAATCCACCCTTTCACTGCGACTGGAGCAGTGTCCCCAGCAGCTTAATAACCCATTCAATGAATACTCCAAATTTGATGGCAAGGTGAGTTATTAAACATTATTATCCAGTTAAAAACATCTGTCTTTGTGTAGCAAAGCAATAATAAGCATTTTGTTAGTCTTTTCTTATTATTAATTGTATTTCAAATCCATTTCTTGTTACAGAGCCAAAATGAAGGAAATTGTGTCACTGTATATCTATCTTTTAAAACTATCTTATTGACTTTTTTATAGTCATTAGAAAACAATAGAAGCAAACAGCTCTGCAAGGAAGCTTTAGGTAGTCTTTGCTGCCATTTTCTATCTTTTTACACCCTGTACTGAACTGTCACTACACTTTTTAGGGCCACATTGGCACAACAGCTACAAAAAAGATCGACGTCTACCTCTCAATGCAGTTGGCTCAGGAGAAAGTCCATCCAATGACAGTTGTGACCATTGCCAATGCCCGTGTCCATGACCTCATTGGGCTCATCTGTTGGCAGTACACAAGTGAGGGAAAAGAACCAAAACTCAAGTGAGTACAAACACGATAACACCAGTTTCATGGAATAAAAAGTTTCTTTATAATGTGCTATTGTCACAACTTTCCACAGTGAGAATGTAAATGCCTACTGCCTCCATATTGCTGAGGATGATGGTGAGGTGGACACTGACTTCCCCCCACTGGACTCCAATGAACCAATTCACAAGTTTGGTTTCAGCACTCTGGCCTTGGTAGAGAAATACTCCTCACCTGGTCTCGCTTCCAGACAGTCGCTGTTTGTCAGAATGTAAGTACGAAATAAACGAGTAAGTACAAAATGGTTTTTACCCTGATTTTATTCAGGCATGTGGCAACTTACACCATCATTTGAACACCATCTGCACTGCATTCTTCTAGAAAGAATTCTAGCAAAAATAGAATATGTGTTCTTTCTCAAAGCAGCATATAAAAAGTTTTGTATAGTATTGGTACCAAAAACATATTTAGTAATATTAACAACCTTTAAATTTCTCAGTGAATAGTACTATTCACTACGACAATAAATAATAAAATTAGTTTTATTCAACATGCTTTTAATAGTACTTCTTAGACTGGATTTAAATGCTCAGTGCACCGCAAATTAAGAAAATGCATGCAAATGGACAAATTGCAAATTAGGAAAGAGTCTTCACCAATTTGGCCACATAGACAGCAATTAGAAAATTACCACCTCAAAAAACCAAAATACAACCAAACTCATAAACGTGCCCCAAATAGCAGCAGCGTCAATGGAATTATTTCTATGGACGAACTAAATATATATTTATATATTGGATTAATGCCATTGGAATGTCCACCTAAACACTTATTTCCCAACACCACGTAATGTTTTTTAGTGTCTGTTTGGAAACCATGCAGACAACTTTGTGTCTGCAAATGGCAGATGACAATTGCAATGTTGCCAGGGGAGTATAAATAACTCTATAAAGACATATAGATTTTTCTTTATGCTGCATTTGTTGCTCTTTATGCTGCAATTGCATCATGTAGAATTTTATTAGGTAATATTATATTTGTTTATATTATATTTGAAATATTTAAAAAGTATTTTTGATTTTGCATTTAGTATTTCTAGCAGTGTGCACAAGCATTCTTTCTGGAAGTTTTTTAATTGAAACCTTTGAGTAATGAGATTGGTTGTGATTTGTGTAAATATCCAACATTTTGGCAACATGTAGGAATATATGCAATATTTCCTTTGTATTTTCCGCTTATTTTTCCTGGGAGATTAAATATGTCCCCCTTGTTCATACTGAATGGATTCAAATGGTACTGATGTTAGGATGTAAGGTTATTGTTAATATTTAGCAAACAGCAGCTTTAAGTTCATGAGTAGAGTACTGTGGTTGGACAAAATGCAGCATTTGACTTCAGGAGTGGTCATTCTGCAGAGACCATACTCCTGACCAGAGCTTGACATTAACAAAGGCCAAATACAGGTGGATTTCAGCAGTAACAGATAACATAATTCCCATTAGCCAGTTTGGCTATTGGAATTTTATACATTTTGGGGTTTTTTTTTGTTTTGTTTTGTTGATTTTTTTTTTTTGACCTCTTTTTTTCTCCATCTATACCACATACCTGGGATATCCAAAGGTTAAATCATGGCAGCTGGACTGTTTTCTTCTTCTGCTACATAGACATCCTTAACATGTTTTGCCTTTTTCCATTTTAGAAATGCTGCTCATGGTTTTTCTCTAATTCCTGTGGACAGTCTGAAGGTAACCATGAAGGATATTCTCCAAAAAGCTCTCAAGAAAAGGAAAGGCTCACAGAAAGGCTCAGGTAATGACACTTCTATCATTTACTCCCTCGCTTTAATGTAAATATGATTATTAAAACACTACATAAAGGCAGGCGTGACATCTTCTTTTCAGAGACTATGTATATTGGAAATCTTTCTACAGGTTAATGCAAAAGGTTGCAGTCTTAGTAGTTTTCTTCAACATCATGCACATTCAACTAATACAAATTTTCATTACTAGCACCATTTTATACACTTTTTTTGTTATTGTTATGTTTGGGTTAGGTTTGCATCCCACACAGAGTTAAGTTTGCATCCCCTTATATTGATTATCATTTAAGAGCATGACCCTTAACATATCAGAGAAACTAACCCTTAACCCTTATCAAACATGGTAACAACACTGGTCTAATATATCACAAAAATAAGGCACAGGTTTGATGAAACTTAGTATAAGTGTATCTTATTGAAAAAGTAAATTGCAGATGTAGTCCTGGATTTGACTTTACAATATTGAGCAATATTTAGATTTTGGGGATTTTTTTCACTCTTCAGTTTTTAATGTTTTTTGTTTTAATGTTTTTCGACTACAGCAGCATTTCAAAATGAAATTAACGGAATAAAACCAGAGCAGTTTTTTTTTTTTTTTTTTAGTCAGAGAGGAGGGAAAAAGTTGCAGTCTTTTAGTCAAACAACCTCAGCACATTTTTGTGTGCTTTTTTATTTTTTTAATTTTCCATGTTAAATTGTGTGTCCCGGTGGCCTGAAGAGGCACTTTTATAGTCAGGGTGCTGAAATTTAAGAAACTTACAATAACATTACCCTGAAGTCTGTGGTATCCATAGGTCCTCAAGACCTATCCCTGCACTGCCGACTGTTAATTGACGGGATGCGGTTGTGGTTCAATGGGAAGTGCAGGGACAGACATTTCACATCCTCTGCTATTGAGGACCTGACAATCAAACCTAAAATGAGAATCTCTGCCTCAAACCATTGCTTTAGTAAGGCAAATGTATTCATTTTTATCTTTTTATTGTTTTGTTGTAGGGAAAGGAAAGGAATCAATGTTACGTTTTAACCCAGATGTCCTTTCTTCAAGCCTAATGTTAGTATTTTCAGGTGACCCTCCAAAATGGCAATACTGCATGTAATTGGACCGTGAATAGTGTGACTTAGGGCTTGACATCAATGCTTGCCAACCTGTCAAAAGTGGCGGGACACACCGTCACTTCCTCTACCACTGTGGCTGTAACGAGTTCCCTTTTAAACCACAATTTTTTTCCTGTTCTTAACCTAGTTTCTGTTATGATGAATAGCCATACTGATAAGCATTTTATTTGCTTATAAAGAGTACACTGAGTGAAATCAGTGAAAGTGAAGTTATTGTTGTAGTATTCGTGCTGCAGTTTCTCCACCGTCTGCTCTCTGTTTAACTGAGCGTAGGGCAGCTCCTCTACACACAGCTGAGTGATGGTTATGTTTCTCTGTCTCTTGCAATGTATATATTTAATAATAAAGACAGATAATTGTATCATGTTGTACTATATCTGACCTAAAGTCCTTAAGAAGTTGATGCAGTTTACAGAAATTTAGAAGAAAAGAGGTTATAAATCTAATGAGAGAGAGAGAAATACGAGCTTTCCTTGGACTGCCAAACCGATGTGACCAAGGTCCCAAATGTAAAACATGAACAAGAAATCTAAGGTTTGTGAGTATCTTCTGATTTAATCCCTCTCCAAAAGGGCCCATGTATCGTCTGGAGAAGCAGACCGAGCCAAACGTTGCAGTAGACCTGGACTCCACACTGGAAGGCCAGAATACCCTGGAGTTTTGTCTGGTCAGAGAAAACAGTAAGTAACTGAAGTATGTCAGAGCCTAGGTTTTAAAACCACACCTGGTCTTCTCATTGAATGACTCCATAGGTGGTGGCACTCCTCCAACTTTAGAAACTTCTGATCTACTGCGACTTTTATGCCAACCGTCTCTAGGGTTTACAGGGAATGTTCTAGAAAAAAGAGAAACTATCCGGTAAGTGGGTTAAATTGCCTTGGTCAGAGGAGAATTGCCAAAATGGTTCAAGCTGATAAAAGGCTACTCAAAAGGCAACCACTTTTACAACTGAGGTTTGAAATGCACCATCTCTGAACGCAGAATGCATCAAACACTGAAGCACATCGACTACAGCAGCAGACCATGCCTGGTGCCACTCCTGTTGGCTAAGAACAGAAAACTGAGGCTACAATTCAAATGGGCTCACCAAAATTAGATAAAATGGGGGATTAAAAAAACATTGTCTGCTCTTATGAATCTTGATTTCTGCTTTGAAATTTCAATGGTTTCTTGGCACATTTTAGGCCCCTTAGTATGAACTGAGCATTGTTTAAATGCCACAGCCTATCTGAGTATTGCTGAACATTTCCATCCCTTTATGATCAGTATATCCATCTTCTGACAGTGAGTTCACTAATCAAATGGCCTCCACAGTCACTAGATCCAGTATAGCATCTTTAGAATGTAGTTTAAATGTGAGATTTGCATCATGGATGTGCAGCTGATCTGCAGTAACTGTAAGATCCCATTATATCAATATTGACCAAAATCTTTAAGGAGTGTTTTCAGTACCTTGTTGAATCTATGCTACAAAGAGCTAGGGCAGTTCTGAAGGCAAAAGCAGTTTCAACATGGTCCTGGCAAGGTGTACAGAATATTAATTTCACATATCGTGGGCTAAAGTCAACACTAAGCTATTGGATATTTTCTGATTGGTTCTCCTTTCTATGCAGGTTCCAGAGGTGAGGAGAGCTCAGAGGAAGATCCTCCTATTGACATCACCACAGTCCAAGACATGTTGAGCAGTCACCACTATAAGTCCTTCAAGATCAGTATGATCCACAAGCTGCGCTTCACCACTGATGTCCAGCTAGGTACATACACTATAGCTGACTGCACACTGTAAAACCAAGATGTGAAATCATTGTCCGCAGTTCCAGAAGTTACAGTAAAGACTGGAATGGCAGTCACTATGACAGACCCTACCATACAGATATTATGAGAGGTTTCTATTTTAGAATTAACCTGGTAAGAACTTACTAATTTTATAGTGACACTTGCTATAAAAAGTTATTTTTAACAAGACATGTTATGTTAGAAAGAGAAGTGTCTTGTGAAAACTGACGTTCTTCTGAAAAGGAGAACACGCAGTGTCTATTATCTTACTGCACATGTAGACAGCAAGATTATATATGCTGCTATAACTGGAAACTGGGGAAGTGTGTATTTTCTTCAAGGGGCTAGCAGTACTTTGCAGTACCAAAGGTAAGGTGGTAATTTTTTGCAAATCTATTAAAAATCAAAAACTTTAATCGAATGTCGCTTCCACATGCCAGTCCTCCGTGGTGATGAACAGTCCACTTCGACTTGCAGTACCAGAGGGATGCTGCCTTTAGACTGACACACGATTTAATCTATTGTCTCTTAATTTGACCCCTCATATACCCTGAGATTTTTTGCAAACCTGAACACCTCTGTGTATTTGTGTCTGTAGTTTGGCTCTGTCACAGCATTTTCACTTAAGCACCTGCTGTAGTGGAATGTTTTTCTAACTGCTGTTGGTCCATTATTGTAAATTCAAATGTTATTAGAAAATGATCAGACAAAAAAGAATTATGAGGAAATACTGTTAAATGATCAGTTTAAATGCTGTATGTAAGAACAAGGTCTAACGTGAATAAAACAGTGAGTGGGTTTGTTTACATTTTGAGAAAACCAATTGAATCTCATAATGAATTAAATTACTTTAAATTAAATTACAGTTACTGTCAGCATCTACATGAAAGTTAAAGTCACCTACTATGATGACTTTATCTGTATTAGCACTAAATTGGATAGAAATAACAAATAGAAGTTAGTGAGTTCTAACTATGTTCTCTCTACCTCGCTACCTCTGCCTGTGCTTCTCAGAATGTGATAGTTAATATGACTTTGGGAGGTTGACTCATTTAGATTTGCATATTCTTGCTGCTGCAACCATTTCAGTAAGACAAAATAAATTGAATTGATGATCACTTATTATGATCAGATATTTAATAATCCATTCCATTTTATTGTTATGGGGTTTTGTTCTGTAAAAGCAGTTGCTTAACTTTTATTAGGTTATGATGTTTAACTGTTGTTTTTGGTTTATGTTATTTAGTTGGTCGGGGAACAGACACAGTCTGTATAGGTATATGGGAGTATTGGGGGGGTAACTGCTGTAAGGACACTGCAGATTGGTGTGTAGGACTGGGTCTCTGCATCCTAGGATCATCTCTGGATTGTCTTACTTTTGATTGTCTAATGAAAATAGACATATTTTTGTATAAGAAAGCTGCACCATCTAAAGTAGGATGGATGCCATCTCTGCTAATCAGCCTAGGTTTTCCCCAAAAAACATTTCCAATTATCTGTGTAGCCAACATCATTTGATGGACACCAGCCAGCAGTTGAATGATGACATGCGGCTGTACATGTTGTCACTGTTCAGACTTGGCAAGTGTCCAGAGAAAAATACGGAGTCTGACATTGTTTTTGCAAAGTTACACATAGATTTAACATTCATTTTACTGACCTCCGATTTGTGCAATCGAGCGTCATTAACTCCATATGATATGATATGATTTAACGTTGCCTGTTCTGGCTCCATGAAGACATTTGACTACGGGCGCTGGAGTCTGTAAACTTCACATTTCTGACTATAGAGCTGCCAATTACCAGAGCTTTCTCAGCGGGTTTGTCGCTGTGTGGGGAAAATCGATTAGAAACATGAACTGACTAGTGATGAACATTTAACCAGTCGGATTGGCTGGAAATCATTAATTTATGTAAAGTAAGAGCTATGATTAATCAGTGCACATTCTTTCAGCAGAAACCCCACAGTGTGCAGAAACAGGAAGTGACAGTATACTTACCACAGGAGGAGCCAACAGTCAAATGGAAAGAAAAACTTAAACTAAAACTTCCTGTCACCACTAATATGTATTTGATGTTTATATTAATTTAAGGGAGTTACTGAATGTGTGTCTTCACTGTTGTAGATATTATTGCATTTTCACTCTGTCAATTTACCTATACAACCTGGCTGCAGGTCCCTTAAATTAATTTAAATGAAATTCATATTTTCTAAATAAAGGCCTTGACAGCTGAGATTCAAATCTACCAGCAGGTTGTAGGTATATTCATTTTCGTCATCTGTGTTTCAGAACTACTTGTTCTGTCAACACGGACTACAAATCGACCACCCACTCATACTACACAGAATGTGAAACGAACCTACCTGCTAGCTTAAGTTAAGGAGTAGCTTAAGTTACACTAGCAGGTTGGAACTGGAAAGATATTGTAGACATACCAGTTGTACTGCTGTAAATAAGTCCAATCCAAGATTCCTACAAGTCGACCTTTGTGAAAGTAACGTCCAGTTGTGTTTGAGCTGTGTTTTAAAATAGTTGAATAAACTAAATGATCATAGTGGACGATGCTGCTGTTGAATGACACGCCGAAATTAGTTTATTTCACTGACGTGTGACTGTTTGTTTAGGCATTTCAGGAGAGAAAGTGGAGATTGATCCTGTCACCAATCAGAAGGCCAGTACTAAGTTCTGGATTCGGCAGAAACCCATCTCTATTGACTCAGACCATCTCTGTGCCTGTGACCTTATAGAAGAAAGAAGCCCCAGTGAGTAAACCCCACAGAAACAGTAGCTTGCTGTCCTTAGCTTTATTTAATATTCTCAGTTGAAGTAATCTTTTTTTCCCCTTCTTGAACATGTTTATACATTTTCTGGTAAATATGTGGATTATAGTGTTCTACTTGATAAGAAAAAGTTTCTCTGAAATAATTGGAAAGTGAAAGTTGTGTATAATTGAAATGTCTAGGTAAGGTCAAAATGATTAGCTCTCAAGAAACCGTGTAACATTTCTCTAAACTTCCGTGCAATGTTTGCATCTTTCATGAAACTTTACATAGTAAAACGATCATCAATATGAAGTATTTGGTATATTTTAGAATGTAAAACAAATCTTCAGGCTTGCTTCATACTAGGGCTGTTAATGTTACACTAACCATATAGTATGATTTGTCACATAACTTTATAAAAGGATCAGTGAGTGATAGTGATGGATTTCTATATTAATTTACACGTCTACGAATGATTTAGATCAGGAATATTTTTCTATTGTATGAAAGTGAATTACATATAATAGTTTTTGACTTTCCTATTTTAGAAATACATTTTTTTAAATCGTGAAACTATTAATTACAGTAAGTCAGTATCAGTAAATCCTGAGTAGATAAATTGTGCAGTGATTATCTAGAGACAGTCTGCAGTTAATGACTATCGTACCTCATAATAAACGTAAGGAAAATTGAGGTGGTTAATGTTCAGGTCAAAAACGGGAAGCGTTTGTTTGAGGTTATTGCTGCCAAAGTGGTATTAAAACATTGTTGCCATTACTTTTCCACCATCACGTTGTATGTCTAATGGGTCTGTTCAATAAAGACATTAAAGATTATGACCGTGAATTATCAGGTTAAAAATCTTTTTGACCAATTTATGCAGAAACCAGGAAATGGCAAAAAGACTTTTCTCACATGGTTAGTCATATAATTTAGTCTGACATTGACACGTTCACCTCTCCATTGAACAAAGGCATAACTGCAGACAGGGACAAAAAGGCTGATGGGTGTAACTTATGCATCATTTCTCTTGTCTGTTTCTATCTCACTTAACATGTTTTCTACTGTTTCTTACAGATCATGCAATATTTAAACTCACTCATCTAAGCAACCATGACTACAAGGCTCTGTACTTTGAATCTGATGCTGCTACTGTCAATGAAATAGTGTTAAAGGTAGGTTCTTGCTGGATGTCTTAGTGGTGTCGTTTTGCAAAGGTTTGGAAAACTCTTCAAGCTGCAGTATAGGCTTGATCAATGATGTCTCTTTTTATAACAGAGACTTTTAGTGAGAAGATGGCAAAGCCAGTCTGTACAAAATAGATCTATCTATCTATCTATCTATCTATCTATCTATCTATCTATCTATCTATCTATCTATCTATCTATCTATCTATCTATCTATCTATCTATCTATCTATCTATCTATCTATCTATCTATCTATCTATCTATCTATCTATCTATCTATCTATCTATCTATCTATCTATCTATCTATCTATCTATCTATCTATCTATCTATCTATCTATCTATCTATCTATCTATCTATCTATCTATCTATCTATCTATCTATCTATCTATCTATCTATCTATCTATCTATCTATCTATCTATCTATCTATCTATCTATCTATCTATCTATCTATCTATCTATCTATCTATCTATCTATCTATCTATCTATCTATCTATCTATCTATCTATCTATCTATCTATCTATCTATCTATCTATCTATCTATCTATCTATCTATCTATCTATCTATCTATCTATCTATCTATCTATCTATCTATCTATCTATCTATCTATCTATCTATCTATCTATCTATCTATCTATCTATCTATCTATCTATCTATCTATCTATCTATCTATCTATCTATCTATCTATCTATCTATCTATCTATCTATCTATCTATCTATCTATCTATCTATCTATCTATCTATCTATCTATCTATCTATCTATCTATCTATCTATCTATCTATCTATCTATCTATCTATCTATCTATCTATCTATCTATCTATCTATCTATCTATCTATCTATCTATCTATCTATCTATCTATCTATCTATCTATCTATCTATAATTACTGGTGCTTTACTATTTTCTTTTTATAACTCTGTAATATTTCACATTTTAAAAAGTGCTGTATAATGTCTTTTGCATCTCTGGAACATGTTTGACAAGTTGCCTTAATAATGCCATTAAAACAGATTCTTACTCCATTGATGATTTTCAGGTGAACTACATCCTAGAGTCTAGGGCCAGCACCTCTCGGGCTGATTACTTTGCTCAGAAGCAGCGGAAACTGAGCCGCCGTACGAGTTTCAGTTTCCAGAAGGAGAAGAAGAGTGGCCAATAGACTGGAGGTGCCCAGCCATTGGTCTGCCAGTACATGCACAGACAGATGCATGAATGCATAAATGAGGCCTGACAGTCCCCATACAAGGACATCAGGTCAGACAAGTGGAGAATGACAAGTGAGACAAGTCAGAGAAGATGAGAGCAGGAGAGCAACACACAGAAAACGGATCAGACGCATCTCTCCAGCTGAGCTAAGCTCTCTGAAACTCCACAAGTGAAGAGAGTACTCAAGCAAAAACTGCCCTTTTAAAAGAACAACAAAGAAGAATTGTGAGACAGAGTTATGACTTTGATTTTGCTGTTTTTGTCCTTTTTACTGCCTCTAAATATAAGTTCTGTCCTCAAGGATGTAAAATTTTGCCACCCAAAAATCTAAACTACAACATGTTTGCTTCTGTCCTAGTCTTTAACAGATTCAACACAACACGAAAGGAGGTTTTTACATTTTATTGTTCTATACAAAAAATATTTTAAAATTAGGAAATGAGCGTAAAAAAGTCCACATTGCCATGAATCCATATCGCTAATTCTTAACTTTAACTTTACAATGTCCATCACACAATTCAGCAGTTTATGACTTACACTGCATCAGTTTATAGTTTAATACAAACAGGTCTTATCATAAAAGTTTTACCAAAGACTGAACATTTGAATCTTTTGAGAAATGACCTAGCAACTGAGTGTATGATTCATACGAAGTCTTTGAAGAGAGAGTAGTATCTGAGAGAAATGCTCTCTAGAGAAATACAGGAGGATCACTCATAAGACCTATGAATACTTTGGTTAAACACTTCTTATTTTTTGTCCCAGCTCCTACACATACTCTTTCACTCACCAGTAAACTTGACATTGACTGTAGAAAACATGGCTGCTGCGTCATCTGTAACATCAATCAAGGAAGCAAGCTCCTGAGTGTGGGTTCCCTGTCCTTTTTCCACCGTGGGGGTCTGAATGCAGTCTAGCAAGCCGCAAACACCATGACGGAGTCTGATAGGTGGGGACCCTGTATTAAGTTACTTTACTTTTAGGAGGTTTAGTCACTGCGTGGATTATGTTCCGATGCAACGCATTATTTTGTGAATGTAAGGCTACATTTCAAACGGACTTGTCACACAAGATTTGTGTGTCGTTAGGTTTAGTTAATGTCAGGGAAAAATCTTACTTTAGTTAAGTAAATAAACATTTAAAATCACTTTTTTAAAAATGTAAGTATGTAATTTTTGCTTGTTTTTGCTAATGCTTTTTATTATAACCATCTCCAAAACTTAAGTTAACATGGAGAGACGCTATAAAAGCCTAATGAGCGAGCACTGTTAGGACTAAGATGTTCATTTCTAAAGGGTTTTGGGCAAAGCTCGTCCTAATCAGTCAAAGAATTTCTTATGTTTAGCTGTTTGTTATTGCTTGATGAAAACTTATACATGAAAATCTGTGCTTTGCCTTTAGAAGGAAATTAATGAGTTCTAATTTTCACATGAAGTGTAGCATTAAATTCTTTAAAAGCTTATACGTCACACAACCTGGTTGACTCATCCTACCTGCTTCAATGAGCACATTGAGTGTGTTTAACTGTATTGATTAGAGCTGATCATCTGCTCTGCTGATCTTTCATCTCTGTGTGCGCCCATGAATATTGACTTTAAATATTAACATTATCATTTAAGATTTCCCTTTAAATTTTATGCTACAGTTACCTATGAATGAACACGAGGGGAGTAAATCTTTATAACCGAATGAAAGCTTAGACCACTACTCATGCAGAACCAAAACCCCAAACAATTAAATGTGCAATTTTAAATATCAGATCTCTCTCTTCTAAATCCCTGTTGGCAAATGACTTGATAAATGATCAGCAAATTGATTTAATCTCTTTTACTTAACTTGGTTGCAGCAGGAAGAATATGTCAGTCTCAATGAGTCAACCCCCCCCAAGTCATTTTAACAATCACATTACTGGAAGCACATGCTGAGGTGGAGGAGTAGCTACAATTTTCCTCTCAAACTTCCCTATAAACCCTAAACCTAAACATAATTATAACTCATTTGAGAGACTTACTCTTAGTCTTTCACACCCAAACTGGAAAACTCAAAAACCACTATTATTTGTTATCGTGTACCGTCCTCCAGTCCCTTATTCAGAGTTTTTGACAGAATTTTCTGATTTTCTATCTGATCTAGTCCTTAGTACAGATAAAGTCATTATAGTGGGTGACTTTAACATTCATGTAGATGCTGACAGTAGCTGCCTCAACACTGCATTTAATTCAATTGGTTTTTCCCAAAATGTAAATAAACCCACTCACAGATTTAGTCACACGTTAGACCTTGTCCTTACATACGGCATTGAAACCGATCATTTAACAGTATTTCTTCCTAATTCTCTACTGTCTGACCATTTGCTATTAACATTTGAATTTAAAATAATGGACTATACAGCAGTTAGAAAATAATTCCACTACAGCAGATGTTTATCTGAAAATCCTATGTAGTTCCACTGGGCTCTGTGTTAGGACCAATAATTTTCACTCTGTATATGTCACCTCTAGGCAACATTATTTGGAAAATTTCCATAAATTTCCACTGAAAAGTAGAAAAGACAGGAAAAAACACCAAACCAAGACAAAAAACAAGTACAAAATACTGATCAAATGAGTAAGAAAAAAACCCAGCTAGAGGAGTAAACATAAATGAAATAAAAATAACAAATAAAAACAATACTATTTGTCCATTTTGACCATCACCCTCCTTTTTACAGAAGGGGGATGAGTTGAACAGTGTAATGGCCACTGGGAGAAAGGATCTCCTGTGCTATTCTGTGGAGCATTTGACTGTGATCAGTCTCTGTGGACTGGGTGGAAGGGATTGTCCAGGATTGAGAAGAGTTTGGACAACATTCTCCTCTCAGCCACATGCAGAGGGTCCAGCTTGTCAGAACCAGCCTTCCTTATTATTTTGTCCAGCCTGTTACTGTCTGCCAGCTTCATATCGCTGCCCCAGCAAACATCGACCATGGACTCATAAACATCTGCAGGATGGTGCTGCCTGCCCTCTGTTTTCTTGTATATCGATGCTGCATTAACTGACCGGTCCAGTTTATTGTACCTCAAGTCAGAGGTATACAGGGTGAAGAGAAAGAGATAGGACTGT
Organism: Channa argus; assembly: GCF_033026475.1. NCBI lineage: Eukaryota > Metazoa > Chordata > Actinopteri > Anabantiformes > Channidae > Channa > Channa argus. The sequence continues at coordinate 21,563,661 of NC_090214.1, read as the reverse complement.
CCCTTGGGGAGCACCTGTGCTGCAGGTCACTGTGTCAGACACACAGTTCTGCAGACGGACGTACTCGGGTCCGTCAGTGAGGTAGTCAAAAATCCATACACACAACCTGACACACAAAGCTCTTAATGTTCAAGCATCATATTTAAAAGTTCTCAAAGTACTATATTGTCCGATTAGACCAATCCAGATTCCGGGGGCAGACACCCTCTCTACTTTTAAGACTAGGCTTAAAATCTTTCTTTTAGATAAAGCTTGTAGTTAAAGCTGCTCAGTCAACCTGAATTAGCTCTTAGTTATCACGCTTTAGGTTTAAGTGTAATTCTCCTTTCTGTTGTGAATAGTTGTCTGTCTATGTATGTCTCTCTGTGTTGGCCCTGAGATAGACTGAAGACCGTCCTGAGTGGACCCCGCCTCACCCTATGACAGCTGGAATAGGCTCCAGCCCTCCCTCAACCATTAACAGGATAAGCGGTTACAGATAATGGAGGGATGGACTTCTGCTGTGCTAAGACAGTGATCATGAAGATCAAGTGGATCCCAATTTTATACTTACATGCCATAAGTAAAATCATTATTATATCTTCTGTCCATTCTTGCCATGAAGCAGGAGCACACAAGCGACCAGGCTGTAGATGGAGATGAAAGACAGGGTGTGCTTTGATATTCTGCTAAGCTAAAGTTAATGTGAGCTTTCTGATGTGGCAGATGTAAATATGCTTCTGTTTCTACTACGTCAGTCTTGGAGACAGACAAATGAGTAAGTCATACATCGCTAGGATTTGATTTTAAGCTCTTAGACCCTCATTTGGCTATAATCCAGGGGACAATGCTACAGTTCTAGTTCTATATTGATCTGTAAATAACTGGGGTTTATACCAGTTAAGCCCTACGATGTTAGAGCCCGGAGGGCATGTTTGAATTCAGGTAAGCTAAACATGAAAACTTGCTGAATTTGATGTCAAGACAATTGTTCTGAATTTAACAAGTATATTACCTCTTAAAGAATAAGAAGTACTCAGTGTACCATGTCATCTAGATCTGTTGTCCCTATTTTCCTGTTTGGTGGTTCAGTCGTTGATTCTGCCTGTGTACATATTGCACTTGAACGAAATGTTCTTAAAATTAAATCACTAGTTCTGTCCAGGGACCATCCTAAATCCAATCAGGTTAAAATGCTAATTTACCCAATAATTTTACAACCAATAATTACATTTTACTATAACCGAGGTAATACTACTGAGGTATAAGTACAGGTAATAATAACAATAATGGAATGGCTCCGTTTTAAATGTCCTTACTGTACTTCTATGTCCAATGTATATCAGTTATTTGGTATCTTCTCTTTGATTAAGAGCAATTAGCTCCCGATGAGTGTTGGCCAGCTGTGTAGCAGCTCCCCCATCGGTGTGTGAGTGTAAATACAGTGCTTCTTTACCTATTGTTACACTGCTTCTCATTCACTCATTTGAAATCACAATCACGCACAAATGGGGAAGCTGCTATGCACCTTGGGGAAAAAAAAACAACTGGTAAATGCTTCCATCTGGTGGTTACTATCAGGATGAACCTAACGTGGATTTGCCAGTTACAAAGTCACACATGCCACAAAACATGTACGATGGAGATACACTGCTCAATAACGTACGTTAGCATCTGCGGCTCTTTAGAATTTTCTCTATTTATACATAAATATGATCTAATACTTGATTAAAAACTGGACACTCTAAAGGGAGTGCAATTATACCAATAAGATTACATGCGTCAACTAGTGTGATCTCACTTAAGAGCAATAAATTAATGATTAAGTAATCTGCTTTACATCATACTATTGAGCAAATGAGAAAATTACATACATTCAACTTTTGACCATTGTGTGTGTTGTACAGAGCGATAATGGTCATATTTGCACTGATTGCTGCAGATCATGATTAGAAATGCCTCATTGAAACAATCATCAAAACAGTTAAATGCCCACTGTTCATCTCAAGTTCATATGAGGACTGGAGGTTAGGCTCTAACATACAGCGCTGTTGGATGATTATGCAAATGAATGGCTTATGATGAAGCAGTGTCAGTAGCTTATTTCATTTATCAAGTACTGCAAAACAGTGGAGGGGAGCTAGATCATCACAGATATCTCATAGACATACTGTACCAGACCTATTTGGATGGTACCGTCATTCCATCTAGCACTCAAAAGCCAATAAGGAGCCTGGGAAAGATCTTGGAGTCACAGCTGCTTTTCTGTCTGAAGCTAAGACTTTGCTAACCAGCATATACAAATCAGTTCTCCCTGGTTCTATCAGCATGGGATCCTGCCCCACATCCTCTCGCCTCTGTTTATTTATGAATTACCCATCCCAGTAGTTGACTTGATGTAAAGAAGATTATCAGCTGACTCTATAAAGCTTTAGGCCTGCAAAGCAGCCTTTGGACTGCAGCCCTGTATAAGAAGAACAATATGCTGCGGCTTCCATTCAGCCGCATATTTCAGGAATTCAAAGTCTTTTGAACAAGGGAAGCAATGCAAGGGCCTGGAGATTTCAAAGTGTCAACAGTAGGGAGTTTGCACCAGCCATAAATGGAAAGCTATCAATGAGTTGGACTTGGAAGAGTCTTAGCTGAGGGACAAGGAACTAACTGCTAGGAGCATTGACATCTAGACGTGCAGGTATAGGCAGCATCCCTATGCCGTGTTATGATAAAAATAAAAAATAAAAAATAAACTCTAAAGAACCTTTCTTTAGAGTTTTTTTTTTTTAGTCATCACTTTCTTCAAGTGGGGGCAGGTATAGAGGAGGTACATGCATATAAGGCTGTCACAATGTTACCTGGTACTGCTAGAGACAGGACCAGGACCATTTTTCATCTGTGATCCTCAGCATTACCAACATCACCCACCTAGCAAACGTTTCTTAGAGCAGGTGAGCAGCCTCAACCACATCAACCAACTATCTTTGCACTAGACTGGCAGCTGATGGTCAGCTGCCTTGGAAAGCCAATTACATTCCTGGCAAACTAAAATGTTGTGTATTCTATCAGAGGTCACAAAATAGCTTGTCATTATAAGAATAACTCTGCCCTGGCAGGTTGTGTGAAAGTATCATACAAGAGAAATCACAGAAAGTAACAGGATCTCCTGTTGTACTGCTGCAGGCCAGTGGAAGTGGGTTGAAGAGGACTGACATGTTGCTCACTGGTTGTCACACTGTGGGAGGCTGGGAGGATCTGATGATTACTGATAGGTCCAGGACTGATCATCTCTGGATGTGTCACCTGAGGTTTCTAATGTTCTAAGACCCGAAAGACCTGTTAAACCCAGAACCCATCACTGATGATGCATCCCAGTGCATCAATTGGATGTATTTTCACACCAAGGGCTGTTGATACAAATGAGATAGCAATGCACTATTTTAGAGCAGAACATTTACCGTTTAATTTTTTTGTTTTAGTTTTGTTTACCTTACATCATGCACACTTCTATATAAATGTGTGGTAAATAAAATGAGCAAAACAATTTACCTTAGTTTAATATGCATAGTTACATAATGGATTTATGCTGCTACAAATATATTTATATGCAGTATGTTAAAATTGGACAGCTTACCGCTCACCCTCTCTGTTTACACAGGTTGCCTGGTTACATTTGTCAAATACTATGCTTTTCAAATTCTCACGAGGTCACAAAAATCTAAATTATAGGTTTTTGAGTTTGTACAAATTGTTTATCAGTACACTGTACACAGTACTGCATAATAAATACGGGTTCACAGGAGAGTTAATGTATTTATTTTCATCACAGCACTTTCTGTGTTGTACCACTGTGTCCTAACATCTGAATAATATAATAACTTGTGCATAAATTATCAGGATTCAATGAAACCATAATGGTAATAAGATGCTGAGACTAATAAAGAGTTGGCGACACATCATAGAAGTGTCATTTTGTTAACCTGCTGAACCTATGACCCCCATGTACCTGCTGAGGTGGACACATTTTGCCCTGCATTTTGACTAACCATTCTATGAGACACGTTTCTTTTTTCTTTTTTTTTAGTTTTACCTTTGCTTGCAGAAATGAACTTTCGTACCATTCAGTCTTTTCATATATATTAAGTCATGTCCAGTCCACTCCATCAGTGGCCCTACAGTGAACTAAAGCAAACAACTTGATATTTAGACAAACCACTGAGACCAAGTCTCCTCTTGCCTTGGATTATTTTCCTTAAATGGCCCAGATTCTGCATGAACACACACATTCACTGGTGGCTTTTCTGAGCACTTGTATCGATCGTGCCCATAGTCGAGCTGGCCTCTCTCAAATGAATGACGGCGCACTAATGTGCTGCACTTATCGGAGCTTTCACAACCCTGTCAGCCTGCCAGCAGTCACAAAAGATGCTTAGCCGAGCGGCTTGATGGCCAGCCAGAGGAATGCATTAGGCCTGCTCCATTTTACCCTCACTCTTTTACATTCTTTCACTGTCATGGCCTACATTCAGAACACACATACACACACAGACACAGCTGTAAGAAACACCAGTGGAAGTTGAGTTATTTATTGATTTATTGTGAAATTGAAGGTGAAGCATGCAGGGATGAAGGACTGTAGGATCGTTGATAGTGAGGGTCATCCCATCTTCAGACTTTGAGGCTCTGTCAAGTCTCACCAAGGTCCCTGAAGAAAGAGAGAGAAAGAAAGAGAGGGAACGGACAGTAGACAGCAAGAGGGAGAGGAGAGCGAGGACAAAACAACAAGGAGAGGAAACGATTGCTGCTCTGGTGGAAAAAGCCCAGCTGAGGTCTGGTGCCTTAAATAAAAGGTTCAGGCATTTTCTTTAAACAATACTCACTTAATGTACCACAGCAAGTACAATCAAATATCTATTGTTTCTTTTAGTCACCCCCTCCCCACACTAATATGAAAGCCCCAGGAGGCCAGTGTAAAAAATATTCAGGTCTAAACTATTTTATACTTCCCTGTGTTAACAGGTGAATTAAAATATCTAACGTGAAGCAGCAGTTGAAGCCTTCTCTCCACTCGCAGGGGCTCAGAGTTTATATTCAGCTGAGAAGTACTTAGGAGCAGGAGCTAATAAGGTTCCTCAAAACAGCACTGGCTTTCTTCCCCAGTTGTTCACCCTTGCTCATCAGTTATTGTTTTGGATTGTCTGTTGTCCCTGGTGGTTTTCTATCCCCATACTGACATTTGTCAACTCCAAATTACACCTTTACATCCAGTCACTCCAGCAGCTCTTTCCCGTTTCCCTGTAGAGGATGTTACTCTGGATGGTAGTTCAGTCCTTGCATCATCCAGTAATCTGTTACTGTATATTCTTACATGCTTTTGATTTACCTGCAAACCTACTCACCACTCTCCAGCAGTATATTTAATACATACTCCACAAATTCCTCCTCAGACTTGTTTTTCATTTTACATTGTTATGAGTAGTAGATATTCACCTGCCCTCATGCATCCTGTACTCTGCACCAGTTCACCCCTTACTCACTGTGGAGATTTACCGTCCTGTGTTACTATTCTCACCCCTGCACCCATAGCCCCGTATACCACTTCATGTTCTGGTTGAGTTTTTCTGCGTACGTGGTCAGTTATTGTTCACTTGTTAAGACCTTTTTTAAAATAATTTTTACCAGAAATTAATGTTCTCACACTGCCTTAAACAATTTGGTTGCAATAGTAGTTTCAAATACCAAAACTACCTCACAGTACTATACACTACTCATTAGCAAATTACCAGTGTTCTCTACGGGTTTTGGGCCTTTTAGCCATATTTACCATGGTTTAAAGAACTGAATACACAATGCAGCAAATGTAAAATCTCTAGACAGAAAAGTTAATGCCCCTGAACATAATTAAGACTGAAGAGAGAATAAGGATACGATGAATGAAAATTTTAAATCTTATTCTCAGACAAACCTCAACTTGGAGAAAAAAAGACATACTCTTAAGGTAGACCTCAAGTTCACTTCCATCTGCGGACCTTTCTATATTTACTCCCTTAAATTAACTCACATTTCATGTCTGTTCTCATTGTTCAGTTATAGCAATCACTTCACTTCTGTACACAGGTTCTGGATTGTAACGTGATTAAACTATACAAATCTGAAAAATTCTCACTGCATCTGTTCACATCTGCTAAAGCCTCAGCTTATAGCACTGTTTTTTCTCCTGCTTTTTAGTAAGGTGTAGTTGCTCTTGCTTGACTATAAAGACTGAAATGTGGTAGGAATTAAGGGGAAGGACCCCAGATGGGGTCTACCTTTCCAGTAACTCTTTTTATAGATTTACAATTTCTATTCATCCTATACTGTACATTCCTTTTTCTGTCTACAGTCTTAACTGTGCTCAAAGGCACTGAGTTGTGATCAAGTGTGAATAGACACTGAAGGGGAATAATCCTGGTGAAAATCCCAAGTCCCAAGAACTAAAGCCCTAGAACTGTTTGGCCCGAAAATGCCTGATGTACCTTTCAATATGTCTTCATACCGATGCAACAACATATTCTCATTTCCTTCAAAAACAATCTTTCTTGAAGTTTGACGCATTAAGGTAACAGTTTTGCTAATTCAATTTTAACTCTTAATTTGAGCATTATCATGTTTTTGAATGTGATCTGTCATTCATTATGAGTTTGGTAGGTCAACTACTACCTACTGGCAGAAGGGAAGAGATCGGGGCAGATACGTGGTAGATGCTGGTTGATGTCCTCTTTAATATGGGTAGTTGATGTTTGTGTATTTTAACCCACAATCTTCCACTAACCTGAAACACAACTAAAATCCTGTATTTTTGGGGCTAAAATTAAATGACATTGTGCCACATAAGATCACATGATAGTTACCCACTAAACCTGCTACCATCTGGAGCAGGTGAACTCTCAGCTGGCTAAAGAAGAAATGCCCTAAGTGATGTCAAAGAGCAAATATTTGTCAAAGATAAGAACATATGGGAGGTAATGGGCCTAGCTATGGCCCTTTTTGACCATCAGACTTTGTCTGCCATATGCTTGGACCATATGCTTCTGCTACGAGCATCATGAACAGACTAAGTAAAACTGTGTGCTGCTGGTGTTTGCAAATAGCTGAAAAAAGGATTAAAAAAAATCAGTAAAATAAAAATCACTGACTCTGGGCAGAAATCCTATTTTTTCTTTTTTACTGGGCAAACAATTCCCTAAACTATGAGATTAAAGCTACTTCACAATGCAAGGTTAAAATCTCACAGGCTGTAAACCTGTTACATGATCATTTTAATTGAGCTACATGAGCAATCAGGAGAAAGCTTCAAACTGCCACCATTCACATGGCGGGTTTTTTACTCTTATATGTAGTTTTGAATGCATTTCAAAGATTGGATATACCTGTTAAAATCAGAAATGCTTATGATTTCTCACAAACTAGATCAACAATATCTGCCTTTATAATAAAACCATCACTGTGTTTTTGTGGTCAGGTACTAAATTCACATTTCTTTCATTTGTCGCCCATCTATATATGATAAACTATGGGGTTTTAGTCTTTATTAAACTGTTTTACCACTATTTGTCTTAGAACCAAACAGAATAAGTATTACTTGAACATTTTATAATGCTAAGCTAAGTTCTCTTTGTATAAACAACATTTCCAGAAAAGCTGGGACAGTGTGTGTGAAAGTTCAAAAGATAAAAATATAATAGATCATTTGAAGCCTATTTTAGATTGTAGTATTAGTACAAAACAGTAGTACAAAGACGGCAGATCTGCTTATGATGAATTTGATGTTGGTGATACTTCTGATGCACAAGCAGTACACATCTGACAGTGCCCGGTTTAGAATCTCACTTCCTGTTCTCGCCACTTTGAAGAATATTTAACATCTGACTGTTTGATGTGTTTAGACACATTTCACGAGAACAGACAGACAGACAGACAATAAAATCCAGAGTTCCCATTCCATTTATTAGATATGGTTTATAAATAGACACACTCAGACACATAGGTTGAAAGTATAAAAAAATACAAGATTACAGGAATTTCTAGACATTTTAGTGAGGTCTCCTCTTCGTTGCCTTTGACACATTATTTTACGTTGAATAACTGACAAAAATGGAAAATTCATTTGTTATTTTCTTACACAGCATAGAGATTTTCACTTTCATCCATTCATTGAGCAAGTTAATATCATCAATGTGTTAAATGAGAGCATAGAAAACAGAATCACATGCAGCCACCAACCTTTCACCAACTCTGTACATAATATGCCGTCAGCCAAACCAGTGGAACTCAGGGATTTCAAATATATTTATATATGTGCTTCAAGTTTCATTGTACTTTGTCTTACAAACTCTATGGAAAGCTGAAATCCTGAAGGGACATCTTTAATGGGGAGAGATGATTAATGTCTTGGATAAAACTGCTTATTCAACTTCTTAAGGGATCAGATTGACAAAAACACGTGCACATCATTCAAATATGTTTAATCAGTTGTCATATGGAATCACTCAAACCCTTTGAAACATTTTGGCTAGACTGCGGATTTTTTTTTACCTCAACTGTGAGCTTTAAATCATGACAGGTTTGCTGGTAGGAAATGTGGGATTAAGTAGGCTAGAGAAACCAAAAATGCCCTGTATCTTAAAAAAAAGTTGAGGAAACATCGCTAAGTTGCTTTGATACATTTAAGCTTCTGCAACCGATGAGCAACGGTTCTGCAATGGACGGTATAAATCACATGTAATAAACCTAGTGCAGCACAAATACATACCTAATGTCTTCAAGCATTTACAGTGACTAGGAAGTATTTTGACCCCTTCTCTTTTAAAATACCTTGTGGATTTAATCCTATTTTAGCATTAACCTACACTCACTAACCCATAATAACAAGTTTTTTTCAGGATTTTTGAAGATTCTTGGGGGAGTAAGTTATTGTAAGTATTCAGACCCTTTGCTGTAGCAGTCTACATCGTTTAAGGGTGAATTCTTTTTGCGTTAATTTTAATTCAAACATTTCAACACCTTTTCCACGAGTGGTAAATGAACACTGACTATTATTATACAGTACTCACCAAAAGTATTGAAACAGCAAGACGAATTACTGCTGTACACTGAAGACATTTGAATTTCAGGTTGAAATATGGATATCAGATGAAAGTTCTGAATGTCATCTTATATTTAATGGTTTGCATGGTTTGTGATGAAGGTACAATATAGAAAACACTAATAACAATTTAGTGATGTCAATAAATCACAGGCTTCATGCCGTTATTGCAAACAATTTTTCCTTTTTTTAAACTTACGTAAGTACTTTTGCTAAAAACCATTCGGGTCATTTGATCCAAAAAGTGCTATTTTCTATGTTGTTCAGTGTATCAATGTGTAAATACCATTGAATAAAAGCTGGAATTCACCTTAAATGTCTTCAGTCTAGTAATAACAAATGAATTGGTGGTGTCATTCAGATACTTTGGTAAGAGACTGTATATGTATACAGTCACAAAGCTTTCCCCCGTATTGATGGTTTCACAGTTCACAGTTAATGCCAAGACAAAGATTAAGCCAGCTTCTGTTGACCTTTGGAACACGCATTTTGATGAGGCATAGATGAAGGCAAGGGTGGAAACACAACTCTAAAGCCCTGAGCACTTTCCAGGAGCACGGGGGCCACACTGATTGAGAAAAAGAATACAGTAAGCTGGGAACCACCAGGACAAGAAAGGTTTTGTTCAGGTGGAGGTGACCGGGAACCCAATAGTCCTTCTAATAGAGCTTCAGAAGTTCTCTGCAGGGACAGGGACGCTGATCTGTACTGACGAATGAATACAGGCAAATGCTAAGATCGTGTAAGAAAAACTGCTACTGATAGCATGTGATCTGAGACTATGCCAAGAGTTCATCTTTAAGCACAGGTACTATGACCTGAAGCACATACCTAAGACAATCCTGAGTGTCCTTCAGTTCCCCTCTAAAGCCCTCTTTCAACCCCAAAGAGACCAGAAGAAAAACAGTTCCCAGAGAAGTTCGAGAGGATCAGTGATAAAAAAATGGATTAAACTGCCCAAATACAGGTGCGGGAAGCTGTAAAGACTTAACTAAAAAGACTCAAAGGGCTTCTTACAGTACTGAATGAGTGATTACCTTTATACAGATTGAAGTTTTTGTTGTATAATCAATTTGCAAAAGCAAAAGCAAATAATCTAAAAACATGTTTCACTGTGTTATTACTGTGTAGAGAGTATAGATACTTTCAGAAAGGTAACATATCAATCCTCAGTATTATGCAGACAACAAAAGGGTCTCAATACTTTCTAAAGTCCATATAGCTACTGTGCCAAATGTGGCTCACCATGTTCTAAAGACAATAACTCCTGCTGCTGATTTATATATTTTCATTTGTATATCTAAAAATACAACTCATCAACTTCAGTGTTATAGGACATTGCATGATTTCTTGGCATCATACCAAGTTTTGTTTTTTTTTATTAGACAACTCTCACTATTCACAGTGTTTAGAACTGAACAGTACACGCCAACACCTACTGTGTGGCTGGTAAACTGGCACCATTTTACTATTCAGTGGGGAGGCTTCAATAAGAACTCCAGCACTCTAATAATTCTGCATCACAAAATAAAATACAAAATTAAAAGACTACTCAATTTCCTTTCTCCAAAGTATTTCATTATTCAGTAAAGCGGAAATTTTACCTGCACCATAGAACTCTTATAATAATGACATTTTGTACCTGTATAGATGTTTTAATTAGCAGAACTGTCTGATTTTTCTTTATAATTTTTTTATGATAAGGATTTATGTTGCCACCAAAAGTTATAACATTTACTTTTACTTACTTTACACATGTCTATAATAATATAATATAATACAATATAATATAATATAGTTCTGGTACAACTCCTTGTATGTGAATCTGGTACTTCACCCAGCAACTTTGCATAGACAGTATACGTAACTAATAAAATAATGGTTCATATTTTCCGCACAATATACCATTAAAGTCACATATGAAAAATAGTTATGTTATACTATTTCCAGAAATGGATGCCTCCGTTGCTAATCATTTGAAAAATCAAAACACCAGAATGTCAGCTTAAGTAATCCCTATCAAAGGGAATGTGTAACAGTACATGACCAAGATCCAGATAAATGATTTGTGGTGGATAAAAAGTAGGTACTTTTTTTACTTAAAAAAAATTGAAATACATAATGTACTTACTGTATTTATATTCTTATTCTGCACCTGATAGGAAGTATTCTGATGAAGAATAATACTGACCAAGCAGACATGAATATAGATATATAGATATATCTATCTTTTTGATAACAAAATACTTATCTACAAATGTTTGTAATTGGATTGATCTATAAATATGTGTAACAATATATATGTATTTCTATATATGCAATATACAACAAAACTGAGTACACCCCTGTGCAATATCACTAAAGTGATAAATGGCTCAAAGTAGTATCACCTCATAATAACTGTACAGTACAATAACAGTGGTGCAGTGTGTAGATGACTGACATAAATTAGTTTGGATCAGATGTGGTCCATCGTGCTGGTTGTGGACCTGACCAGGACTATCATAGCGGCTACATATTCTCAGCAGTAGATACATGGAGGTGGAAGTATGCCGATGTAGGGTTGCATGAGTGCAAAATGTGAAGGGGAGATGATATTCACAGATGCACTTTGAAAACAAGTTGAAAACCCCAATTACTAAATGAAAAGATGAATCAGTTTCAAGATGTCTGGCAGGAGAAACATTCTCCAATGTGACAGTGATCCTAAACATAATTGTGCAAAAAATAAAAAATAAAAATTAAGAGAAAAGATTTTTGTTATTCAAAGTAACTATCTTCATTCCTCTAGAAATTAATCTAAAAATAAAACATATTATATGAAATGGACAGAATTTGTAATTACTTAATATTTATTGATATTGCTCGGGTGTGTACTTTGTTTTGCTGTGTACTGCATATATTTACAACAAAAGTTGCACTTAAATAATGTCATCAAGGAGATGAGGAGTTCCTACCCAGTCCAAGGTTCTAGGCTCAGAGGCAGCCATAATCATGCACATAAACTGTTTGCCGGTCCTTTTGTCAATTGGATAGATTGTTGTGGGGGTGAACCTCCTGTTACTTTCTACAAATTCACAGAGCTGCTGATACACCTGTGGGTATTCGTGGCGTAGAAAAACCCCTCGAATCCTTAATTCACGTTGTATATTGATGAAGCAGATTTCCCTAGCCTTTCTGCCTTCCTCTCCCTCTTTGTCAATATCTGCCGTTCCTGGCGGCGGAGTGAGGATCAGTGTTTCCATGTCTCTCTCTTTCTTGTGAACCTTTCTCTCGGGGCTGAATGAAGCCAGTGCCACCTTTGCATATTTTCGGACAGTTGGAGCTTGGTTCCTTGGTGACGGCCCGTCTGGCAATTGCTCACCGACAGCAATGGAGACATTCAAGATGAAACATTCGTTTGGGTCATACTCTTTACCAGCTTCCTGCAGCTCCTTACAGTACTCCCCTAGGTTGTCCTTGAAGCTTTCAAGCTCTCGAAGGGACAGATATGTAGGGGACATAAGTAGACTATCAAGGCCATACTGCAGGAATTTACTGGATGATGCTGGGTTTGGAAAACCAAGGAACAGAACTCCTCTGCCTCGAGAAAGGTAGCCAACTTTGGCAATACGGGAGAAAGCTTTGTGGACTTCAACAGTCTCCCGACAGTGTTTGATAATATGGCGGCATGTGCTGCCAATTCTTCCATACAGGCAGCTTTCTTTGTGAATATCCCAGTCCTCCCTGCGACAATTGCGAGAGCAGTAGTAAGTGTAGCAGCTGTGGCAGGATTTAAAATATAGACAAGCATTAAACAGGGTTTCTGTTCTCCGACATTTGTTGTTAGAGCACATCATTGTATCATCCTCATCTGGGCTCTGATCTGGGGAGCACTCGTCTGCACTCTTCATTGTCTCACTGGTCCCGTCCATGTCTCGAAAAGCATCAGGATTAATTCTTATTGAGGTTGGCTGCTTGTCGAGAGGAGGTGGTTCTTCTGTACCAGCCTTTGAGCTCTTTCTGGATAGAGATACTGCTTCTTCCTCATCAATTAACTTTTTTAGTTGATCCAGAATGTCCTCACTTGCCCTTCTACTGGGGGGCTTGTAGTCAGTCACAAGGTCTGCCAGAAGCTCATCAAGTTGTTCAAGGCTTTGCTGTAGTGAGGCGTTGTCATGTGTTTTCTCTTTGGTTGAGCTTTCAAAGTCACGCTGAGACAATTCTAGACCCTCAGTGCTTCTGGAATCAAGAATGTCCCAACTGGCAGACCGTCCTTCAGCCTTATTAAGGCTCCCTGGTCTAATGTCATTATCAGTGATTGTTATCTCCGGAGTCACATACCAGAGTTTACTGGCAGTGCTCTTTGATGTCTCTGTTGGGCTTTTGTCAATCAGTGAGTTGTCAGACATCGACAAGGCTGCATAACGTCTTGGTGAACTGGAGAGATTGACTACCACCGGTTGCGGTTTGTCGCCTCTGGCCCCTGCAGGCTTCCTGCAGTCAAGAAGATCATCATAGCTCTGACCCCGCTGCACGGGAAGAGGTTGTTCCCTCTCTACACGAGAGTTGAGAATATTGTCCCAAGACCTTGAGTAAGATTTGGAGTCAGTGCCAATTCTTTGAGGCTCCACACATGGATTAGCATACCAAGGCGTTAACACAGGCTCTTGCCGAACTCTGGTTGGAGTAACTTGAGATGCATAAGAGGCGGGATTAGTGGAATAACCAGATGCATCTGAGCCATACCAATCATCCTGTTGTGCCTGAATGACCCTAGCATGTCTTCGACCTTCTGTGTAATATGCCCTTGCTGGGATGTGATGTTCTGGTGGCATTGCATACATGTCACTGGAATAATAAAACCTTGGGGGAGCAGTCTGGACTTGGTAAGATCTTGGATCATCTCCATAAAACATTCTTGTTGGTGGTGTCTGTATGATGTATGGTCCCGGTTCATTTGCTGCATAGGGTTTGGGATATCCTGTCTGCACGGAGTATGGATAATGTTCTATCTCAGGATAATAAGGTCTTGTAGCAACAGCATGCACCATTCGAGTCCTTGGATCTTGCACATATTGCACTTTTGGAGTATATGTTTGTACTGGTGTGTAACGTTCATCATGAAAGTAAGAACTTGGCTGTGGAGGAGTGGTAGTTACATATCTCCCTGGGTCATCTGCATAAAAGAACTTAGTTGGCACATTAGGACTGGAATGAGCTCGACGTTCTCTACCATAGTAATCACCTGATGAAGGCATTTTTTGCAATGGAATCTCCATGGGTTGTAAGTAACTATTTGGCATGCTGCGGGAATATTGATAAGCTTGCCTGCTCTCTGTACCCAGTGAGTCAGTGGGAGTTGATGTTCTTGAATAGGAGAAATGACGTGGCACAGTCAGACTTCTACTCCCACCACTGTGGTGCTTCTGCCAAGGTATTTCCACTTGAGGTGTATCCTGTTTCCGTCCTGAACTATGTAATGCTGCATCATCAGGTTTGATGTCCACCCTACACCTGACATGAGGGCTAGTTGCTGGTTTATCTAACCCTCCATCCTCAGAATTTTCAGCAGCATAGTGTGGTGAATACCTGCTGCTGTCTCCGATCTGAGGCTGCAACTTAATAGGATGTACTTCAGGCATATGAGCCCTAGTTGCTGCATAGGATGACTCCCTACGCGGTGACACTTCAGGTCTCCAGCGAGACTCTCTTGAAGCCCTTTGGCTCTCCCTGCCCTTTCTCCCTGAAGATGAGGACCCTTCAAAAGACACAGGGGTAAGACTCGTCTGGACCCGAGGGGCACTTTTTGACCTGGTCCTTCTTTTTTGTTCTGGGGCAGTTACTTCACTGGCCATATCTGCAGCTATCATTTGAGGAGTTAACCTATGGCTAAAAATGTCTGGAGCAGAGAAGCGGTATCTCTGCTGGTGGCCCAAGGCATTCCAGGCAACATCTGGGTTGGCCGCATGCCTATCGGCCTTCTTGTACGGGGACTCCATTGAGTATTTGTGTGATTTGGGGTACTTCACTGACCTATAGTCAAATGTACGGCAGTGCCTCTTATTGACTTTGCTCTTACTTTCCTCCAGTGTGCTGTAATTTATAGAATCACATTGTTTGGAGGGTTGCAGGGACTTGTAGTGTGAAGAAATGGGGATCACTTTTATATCTCGACGCACAGTTGATACCAGTATGTCAGGTGGGTCTGTACGTGTCATCTTAAAGGGCCTCCTCAGTTTCCTCCATCAAGTTGCTTTATTGTTGATGTTGCCTGGAGAGATAACAAAGAATTTTAGCGAGGGGCATTTAAAAATATTCAACCAATTATGCAGAAGAAATTATGGAGAAGAAAAACAGTACAGCAAGATGTGTAAAGGTTAATGCAGGTAAGTTCATTCGTTTTAATTCAGTTTTTGAAAGAGTGCTTTCTGGGGACCTCTGCTGCTACATCAGAAACTATCAAAGGTTTAGTTGTCTGTAAGTGTAATTTCGAGATACTGTGTCAATTATGATCACTAGTTCTTACGTGTATTTTGAGGACTATGCACAAACATTTTTTTAGCTGCGCATAATCTTGTGACATGGCGATTTCCTTGTGGTATAACCCATCGTCAGTGTTGTGGCGACTCATTTCATTTCAAATTGTGATATGAAGAAATGTGAGAACCATGTAAAAATAATCCTCCTTTACCTACAACTGACCTAAGTCAAAGCAGATGTTCTGAGCTTCTTTGGTCTTTGGGTCACTCAATGGAATAAACTATTCTGAGCTCCCTCTCATATATAGACATAATATTTCATTTGAGGTTTAAAATAAGTTCCTTTAAAGTTCTGACATCTATTAGCTTTAATGATGTCAATGGCATAAATAAAGTTGGCCCAAATAAAAAGGCCTGAGTCTAAAACTGTGTTATTATCCATATTATCCATGATCAATTCAACTTCTGCAAGTCGAGTAAATGCAATAAGGGTTTTGCAGATTCACAACTGTACCTAAAACTCAAGGAGTTGAACAAGAGATGTTAAGATTTGAATACTATTTCCGCTTAATTAAAACTCTTGCACCCAAGTGGATCATTTAATTACTGCAGTATTAACTCACCTCCTTATATTAAATTGTGGTATCTTGTGCAAAATGTGATGTGATGCTTGCTAAACCATGGCTGACAAGGGTGGCAGGGGTTATGGCACATCTTTACAAACTGTTACAACTATTCCCTCAACAACAGTTGTATTGATTTTAATCATTTTACAGAATGTGAAAAAGAAAAGACTGACAGAGATGTGCCTGTTTAGTTTTATTTAAGCATCTGATAACATCACAAAGGTGGTCAGAGTCATTCAGGTCAGTTGTAAAGACACAGAAATCTGCCATGTAACACTGACCACATACTGCAATTTACTACGGAAGCTGAGAGACTTGGGGTCCAATATAAAACACGTTGGATATTTACAACTTAAAATTCTATAATGTAAAAGGAGCAGTGATGGAGGATTTAACAAAACCTGCAAACTGACCAGGAAGTGTAAACAACTGGATGATGATGACTTTACTTGTATGATTTTAACAATAACTCATGCTTTCTTTCACCAGCTCATGCTGTAAAATGTATCCTCCATGCTGATTCCATTTTCTCAGCTATGCACATTTCTATAGGATCCTAGTTCCCTGGAATTGCCGCTCTAAAATCTTTTGAATGCTGATTGTGTGGTGCTGCCTCTGGACTGAGTTATCCAGTGCTTTGTTATGACACAAACACTCAAGACATTGGTTTAATCTGTTGGTCTCTTATGATTTTTAAATCTGTTAAGATCAGAAAATCCTCCAGCATGAACCAGGCACAAAGAGGGGGTTGTTGTTCTCGATTGATCTTTTAATTCATTCAACCTCCTTACTAGCATTTTCTACTGAGTTTGTGTTTAGATCTAGATCTCCAGTCTGATGCCAAAAAGACCCATCACATTTGCTCTAATAATACCTTTACTGTGTATACACTGTATGGCATTGGACTGCTACACGCAAGTCAGATACCATGCAAATCAACTACATGGAGCTCATGCCAGTCATCTGACAAAAAAACATAAATTACATGTTGAAGACAATGTGTGAGCAGCTATACTGACATTTTCAAAGGATGTGTGCAGGCTTATCACTGATCAATCCTTAATGAATATTAATTCATGTAGTGATCCAACTGAGTCCATCCACAACAAACTTAACACAGTAAAAACAACAGCTGAAATATGTGTCCATTATTAAAAGATTGTTTTACGCTTTGAGTACAAGAATCCTGGTGATTCCCTATGCAAAACAATAATTAAGAAAATATACAGTAAAGATATTATTCCACAAAATGTGGTCCAGAAAAGAAAAGACTGCTTACTTAATAAAAATGCCTACAAGATGCTGCAACCTGTGTGAGAGCACCACAGGAGATGAGTAAGTGGTCGAGCAGACGCTCGCAGCAGAGCAGATGGAGGATGATTATGAGCTGAGATGCCTGATGTCGTCCTAAACTCCTGTGGCAAGTGCACATTTGTAAATAGCCTTTTAAAAGAACCCAACTGTCAGAGGGAAGTAACAGTTCAGTGGGGTCATATTCAAATTTAATGGCCACAAAAACTCAAAGTCTTGTTCTTATCCACAACATACAGTGTTTGCAGTAAAATGGGTATATTTGGAAATAGGCTCAGTTCCAGCTTTCAACCAACAAATCTCATCACTGTGTTAAATAAATATAACAGGATGTTAAGTAAAACACAATTGTGTGGCTTCACTCAGCTCTCGAGGTTATTTACAGCATCCTCCATCAAATATGAACAAAGGACACGTCCTTATAATTAAAGAATAAAATACATGTAGCAGAATGAGATACATTTGCTGTCATTTCTAAAACTGACTCAGTAGTCAGAGAAAACAAGGAGAGAAATAACCAATGGGCTACTGTGTTAAAGTCAAATGTTTTGTCATCCACCCCTACCAGCTCTCTTTGTAAGACAGGTTCAGCTGCAGACCTCAGGCATGGGGACCCTCATGTTTGCAAGTCAACAGGAACAGTAGGTTGTGGGTCCCATGCGTTAGGTGCATCACTTCCTTTTTGACTGTAGTATTAAAGCATAGACAGCTTTTAAGGTTAGTTTTCTTTTTCTTGGGTATATACTACACATAGACAACAGTGTCATCAGCATCATTGTTTAGATAAAGAATTTAAAAACTTTGTCCTCATTATCCCTAACTGACAACAGAAGTTCTTCCACAGTATAAACCGAAGTCATGGGGACAGTGGAAGAGGTTCATGTTGAGATCAAAACAGCGAAAACAACATCAACATAAATGGTAGGTATCCAGATGTTATGCAGTTTTTCTGCAGTAGTGTGGGTACCAGATTGGCTAGGCCTGCCAGATCAGCTTAGGGTCCTGCATTAACAGATGATGTCACACATTATGATTGGCTGAACTAAAGAAAGCATGTAATTATTGGCTGAACATTTGTGATGTAACTCTGATTGATTGTTTGTGTAGAGAATGAGACTTGAAAACCTTGAGACCTGAATGTCCTATACCTTTTATTCCAAGTAATACTATGAGTACAACTTATCTGTCTATAAAGTAGTTATTATTTTTTCAGCTGTTAATGGGCTTGCAGTGTTAGCACAGATGCTTGTCTTTGAGGAGGCCATGTCCAAGACTGCAGCAGGAACTTTATTACCAGCACAGAATAAGTTTAAGACAGATTTAAAGGCAAGAAACAGGTTCTACATACAGAGGCATGAAATGACAGCATCCATCCATTATCTGCTTTTGGCTAAAGTCAACATGGGGTGAGAGGTTGGGTCCACCCTGGACAGGTCTCCAGTCTATCTCAGGGTCAACAGAGAGAGACAAACACAGACAAACATTCACACTTACAGGCAATTTAGAGCGACCAATTAATCTAATATACATGTGTCTGTGGACGGAAACCCAAACATTCCAGCTGTGAGGCAGTAGCACTAACCACTCAACCACTGTGCCGCCTGGAGTTGAGTTTCTCTCATTTTTCTTTAGTCTGCTGATTTAGTCTGTTTTTAAGTTGTTAAGAACTGTAGCCAGAAAGTTGTGCTCTTCTAGTGAGGTTGATATTTGGTCTGTTGTTAGTTTCGGCACAATAATCACTGAGCAGACACATTTGACCAGCCAACTGCAGCCAATTGACAATGTATTAAAGCCACCTGTTGGCCTTTTGGCCTTTACAGTAGTGTTCTGACCACCTTGTGTGAAGACCTACCTATGCAAAGACCTGCAAGTCTACCTGTGGACATCATAATAAACCTTCTTGATATAATTTTTGTACTTCCTCTATTATTTTTGCTCTGACTACTTTACCTTCCTTCACCTGCTTCATTTCCTTTCTCTCTTTAGGCCTATTTTCCTCCAAAAGAAAACATTTTACAATATTACTGTATTTGTTTTAAAGAGATCACTCTTCCTTTCAAAAAACAAAGGACATGTTGGTATCACAGAAGCTGACACAAACATTACAGTAACACAGGGGGGCATGGTGGCTCAATGTCTAGGGCATCGGGTTGGGATACAGAAGGCCACGAGATCATATCCCACCCAGCCACCAAGGGCCACCCTGGTACTGGTCCCAAGCCCAGATAAAAAATAGGAGGGTTGCGGCAGGAAGGACATCTAGCGTAAATATTAAGGCCAAATCTACATGCGGAACATGTATCACTGTGGCAACCCCTGAAGGGACAAGGCAAAAGCCATTGATCTTTTGAAACATTACATTAACACAACTTACAGGGTAAAAAGCAATTATTATAACCAGCAATTAATATGTTTTAACAGAGCAACAATTACATAGGGGGATGACCATTGTCTTAAACTACCCCATACTACCACCAAATTTTGATTCATCTGATTACAGAACAGTTTTCTATTTTGCCTAAGACTATTTTAAATGAGCTTTGGCCCCGAGAACATGGCAGCATTTCTGGATCGTGTTCACACTTCTTCTTTGCATGATACAGTTTTAACTTTTATTTGTGGATTGCACAGTGAACTGTGTCCCTGAGCCCATGCAGTGATGTCAAGTAGAGAATCATTCCTATTCTTATTGCAGTGCTGCAATATGGGCTGATGAGTTTTGCAAATCATTGCATTGAGTTTTTTGTCCCAACTTTTATGGAATTGGGGTTGTAATAAACCTCACACATCTCATCCCATTTTCATAACTGATTCTGTGCAATTGGCCTTTACTGTATGTGGCTACTGCAGAGATTCATGAAGATGTTACATTACTCTCAGGTCATATAGTATTACGTCAGATTAGATTCTGCTCTGTGTCAGAACTTCAGCACGTAGAAAGAACTGATCGAAACCGACCCGTGTCCTCTTGGTGACTCCTCACACGCATCATAAGCACATGTAGCTAAGCTCATTTAAGCTGGAAAAACAGTTTAAAAATGTACAAAAAAGGTCTCTGAGATGCCAGAACAACATATTATTCATCATTACTAGAAGAAAACAAGAACAACCCCCGGTCTCTGTTCAGCACTGTAGCCAGGCTGACTAAGAACCATAGTTCTGTTGAGCCTACTATTCCCTTAACTTTGAGCAGCAATGACTTCCTGACTTTCTTTATGAATAAAATTGTAGCTATTAGAGAAAGAATTCACCAGATCCTCCCCCCAAATATTACAGATAGATCTTCATGTACAGCAGTGCTAGAATCATCATCCAATCCCTGTTAGACTGCTTTTTACCCATAGATCTCTCTGAGCTAACTTCAATTATTACCTCATCTAAACCAACAACCTGTTTGCTAGACCCTATTCCAACTAAGCTGCTCAAGGAAGCTTTACCCTTAATAGATACGTTCATATTAGATATCATAAATCTATCTTTAGAAACAGGCTATGTACCACAGGCCTATAAGGTAGCTGTAATTAAACCATTACTTAAAAAACCCTGTCTTGACCCAGGTGTTTTAGCCAATTACAGACCAATATCTAATCTCCCCTTTATTTCTAAAATAATTGAAAAAGTAGTCGCAAAACAATTTTGTGATCACCTTCATAGGAATAATTTGTATGAAGACTTTCAGTCGGGATTTAGAGTTTATCATAGTACAGAAACAGCACTGGTAAAAGTCACCAACGATCTTCTCATGGCCTCAGATACTGGACTCATCTCTATACTTGTTCTGTTAGATCTTAGTGCCGCATTTGATACCATTGATCATAACATTTTATTACAGAGACTGGAACATGAAATTGGAATTACAGGAACTGCACTAGGTTGGTTTAAATCTTATCTGTCTGATAGATTTCAATTTTTTCATGTTAATGATGAATCCTCCATGCACGCAAAGCTTATTTATGGAGTTCCACAAGGCTCTGTGTTAGGACCAATGCTTTTTACTTTATATATGTCTCCTTTAGGCAACATAATTAGAAAACACTCCATACATTTCCACTGCTATGCTGATGATACCCAGCTATATTTATCTATGGAACCAGATGGAAAAAAAAAAGTTAATCAAGCTTCAAGCCTACAAGACATAAAGCATGTTGATTTGGCACAGTTTTTACGCCGGATGCCCTTTCTGACGCAACCCTTCCCAATTTCTACCGGGCTTGGACCAGCACTGCACAGCTGGGGAGGGAAAAGGGCTGTTAGGGGTTCAGTGTATTGCCCAGAGACACTTTTACATATGGCCATATAGTGATTGAACCACTAACCCTGTGGTCAGACAGTTGTCTTACCAACTGAGCTACAGCTGCCCCCGTGTATTAATTCGCCAGTACTCAGTAAAATTCAAACTAAATCTAGTGACAACAGACACATAAGTGACTAACTGCCCAGACTAACTACATCTCAAAAATACACTGCAACAGGATCAGGAAAACCCTCTTTCATGATTAAACAAAACATAGATTAACTACTAATTTGTGTGTTTGATTTGCTAAAAGGTATTTTTGAATATTGAGCTTTCAAAACTCAGTCAGTATGACAGCAGTCAGTGTGGACTAAACTGTGGATCACATTGCTGTGAAACAAAATGTAGTGAAAGACCACAACTTTTAAATATTCACAAATAGTTTTCCCACTCAGACTGCAGCAGTAAGAGAAGCCCCACTAAAGCTCAGTGTACTTCTAACATGTTCAAGTGCATGTTTATATATTTCCAAAACTGTTAAGCGGATGTCATTGGCTATATTTGGTAAATCTAAAAAGAAATTTTATGATATCATAACTTGTCCATAAACTGCTGAACATCCATTTTAATTCCTCTATGGCTTCTGTGAAAGATATGAAACAAAGTCAAGCTTTGTTGGGAGAAGAGTTATCTGTGTTCTGGTATCAGAGTTAATTCTGAGGAGAGAAACTTTGAGTATATCTTGGACCTTGATAATGATCTTGATCATTTGACTCATTGATAAACATTCACATTTCATTATATGACATTTAATAGCCTAATGTGAAATAGCACCTAATAGACTAAATAAAAGACACATACACTTTCCAACATAGTTTTGATTGTCTTTTTCTCTATTCAAATGATTTTTGCTGCCATCACCAGCTGCAGTAAAGTCTGCAATTCCACAGTGCTGCAAAATGTCTCAGCAATAAATGATTTGCAAATCATTTACATCCCGTGTTTGACTGTAAACAGTACAAAGACAAATCAACTGTTAAAACTGAGAAATTTGATTGTGTTTTGGAAAAAATGTGCTCATTTTCAATTTGATGCCAGCAACACATTTAAAAAAAATGGGTAGTGTCCAACAATAGACAATAAATTTGTGTAATGCTAAAAAAACACATGGTGGAATGGTGATAGCTAATGAGGTTAACAGTTTTGTATAAAAAGCTTGGCTGCACATACAGTAGCTCTTCTCATAACGATAAGTCATAAGCATAAAAAAACTAACCTTTCCTCTGATAACATCACCGACTCAAAACAGCTACAAAATGCAACCACAATCCAACAACAGATTTTTAAAAAGAGTCAAAAATAACAAATCATTATGTTTATGAAGCCATAGCTGCACATGTCAGCTTGCGGTGTGTGATGGAAAATTGCTGACATGATCAACTTTTAATGTGTTTGTGCTGCATATGAAAGGTTTTTGCCCTTTGACATATGTACACCATGACCCTTATAAAACCTTTAAGCTGTTGAGTTTAGCATCAGCAACACTGTGTGCAGACGGTTCAAGTTCCTGTTTCCACAGTTCTCACTTATTTTGTGGTTGAGCCTATGTCTGGAAAAAACTGTATTAAACATCTATCACATTTAGCTATACAAGGTGACAGAAGTGAAATAAAGTTCAACCAATAGCAATAAAGCTTGGTATAAGTCGAAGTTTACGTTACATTTTGAGTTGAGCTTAGAGCATATGAGCCTTGAAGCCAGCCGTTGCTTTTCTCTATGTGCTGTGTAGCTCCTTACTTGCAAGAAATATAATACACAAAGACATTGGGATCGATCCAGCCTCTTTATTGATTCCACTCACGGTGTCTGTGACCAGAAGTTGTCGGTTTGGACACGACACAGTATGTGTTACTCTGCATTCCCACTCTGTCTGCCAGTTCTTCTGCAAGTGGCCTGTAGGCATGTGTGCATCACAGACAGAGGAATCGTTGCTGAAACTAATATGTACATCCATGTAAGATCAATGTGTACTAAAGTGCAGGTCATTGATCCAGTAACATGTGGCATGGACTCACCGCAGTATGAAGGCCTGTTTAATTCCTCTAACTGGTCCCTGACTTCTGGGTGGCAGTGATACTTCTGGCCAGTGAGCATACGGAGCCGAGTTTTCACGATGCATTTTGGGTTTTTTCTTCGGAGCACTGCATCACTGCACCATTGGCATTGAACACCCTAAGAAATGCCTGACTTCCCAGGGAGAACTTGTTCATCCTCTCTAGACTTACCCTCCCCCACCATAAACATGAACTGTTAGACACTGACTCACCCACATATATGCACATGTAACATGTCCACATCATGCATTTAATTTTGCTATTCTGAACTACCCTCATTTGTGTGCGGTCTCCCACTCTGCAAACCTCACTGACCTAAAGCTGAGGCTGAACTCATGTTTTTATTACTGGAACATCCAGTGTTCTGGAGAATTAGAGTGGATGTGGGGGGCAGAAAAATGTTCTGCTGATGGTTTTATTGTAATTGCCAACCCTGATATTTCAAGAGAACGTCACTATCTGCTACAAAATCCATAGCAAGGTATAAGTCTCAGTTTTGGAGTCTTTATTATGGGATGATGTACAGTAGGGAAAACAAAGAAAAGGAGGTAGAAAAGCTCCAAGTGAGCAAATGTTCATATCTCATCACCACACTTAGCTATAGTGCACTCACAGCCTAATCACAAGTTCTTATCGACATCACACCTTCTGTCTTCATCTTAACACCTATGAATCTATTTTCCACCTGATTATGATGAAAAATCTTCAGCAGATACATCCAAACAGCTGGGATTAATTGTGTCCCTGAGAGACCAGAGAGTCATAAACCTTCCACCTCCACGAGGAAAATAACTTCTCTATGGGGTTGAGAAATGAAGAGTAAGGTGGTGGGAGGTGATGCCATCCTGGACTAGGTTGTAAACCTCACCGTGACTGAGTGAGAGGGGTGAAAGAAGAGCATGATTTCATTAGAAAAGTCATTCATGAATGAAGATAGTTCGGTAAGTGTTGTGTAGTCAGGTAAGTGACTGGATTTGTTCTCATTTCACTTTCAGGAATTGTTTTACCGTTCACATGATCATGTTTGTGTGGAATTCGAGCAATTGTCATGAAATCCACATTCAAGGAAACAGTTGTTTTTTCATTTCCAAGTTTGCAAAGCAGGAAAATGTGTAAAAAGTGAAGGGGTGTGGAAACCAAAGCTCCTGTAGATAGAGTAGAATCTGCAGCATTAAGAAATCAGTTCCTAAACCAGTTATGTGCTAAAAAGTGCTGATTTAATGTTGGGATTTAATGTTGGAATTTTAATGTTGGGATTTAATGTTGGGATTTTAATGTTGGGTTTTTCCCTGTTTTAAAATTGTGCTCAAATCAAAGAAGTTAAAATATATCAAAAGAACAAAAACAATTGTTTCCAAACATTACTGTAAATGTAATTGCTCAATTGTACTGACGCAGCAACAAAATATTACACTGTTATAACAACTGCATATAAAGCGTTTGGAATGACAACAATGTTTTGCACACATGCAAATAACACAATTTCAAAATAGCGATATCAGTATGAGGGTTTCACACTCTTACTGCTCAATGTTGTCAGCATTGCTGGTGCTGGCTCAGAGCAACTTGGCTCTCGAGGCAGTGCTTCACTAGCTGCAAGTGAATTAAAAAAACATGCCACCACATCTCCAACCAAAATTTGGGGATTTACTGTATAAAATAATAGGTGAGCTGCAGCTGCTTAGGATACAAACACCATCTAACCCGACCCATCATACAGACAGTGTACTGGACAGATTCCATGAGTGTCCTTAACTGGTTGATTCCACTCAAAAGCCGGCTGATGACCTTACCAGAGGGAACCGAACACAACCCACATTGGTGAACCCAAAGGCCTCCTTCCTGCAGCAATGTCCTAGCTGCTGGCCAGTCGAACCATACAATGAATCGAGAAAAACTGTGAACTGTGGAATCACCACTGTGGAACCCAAACCAGAGTTTGCAGACCCTGAAAAATTCAAGACGTGGCCTGAAATAGTGGATGCAACTGCACAGCAGCTGCACAAGGCAGCAGGTAATGATGTCTGTATCGGCAAAGCTAAGATGTTTCTACTCTGAACTGGTAAACCTATGCCACTCTAAACTTTGACAGCCTGGCCCAAAGAGAGTACATGAAGCACTGTGCTGCTCATTTTGGATTCTGCAAGCAAGGGCAGCTATTAGACATCATACCTGCTTTGAATGCAGATGTTGGAAGCCAAACCCCATACTTCCCAAAATGGCTCAGACTACTTAGACCCTTCTTTTAGGTTTTTAGAAGTCACTTCCAATTATATGATGAATGACTGAAAAAAGAATCAAAATTATCACTGAGCCCAGCTAATCTAACCTCTGTGAGGTTTTACAAGTAGCACTGCGAGTTCTATCTGACATGTCTGAAGTGTTAAAGTGTGTGTGGTTATTTGTGTTAGTGTGTTTCACTCACACACAGTTTTATAAAAATGGTGTGTGGCTGCCTTTAACTGCGCTTTGGCAAACGGATTTGGGAAATCAGAAGCTGTGCTGTGTTCAACTGCAGGTATTTAGTTAACTGGAAACTTTTTAATACAGGATAAAATGGCTGTGGACAACAGATCATTTGACATTTAAATTCATGTCATTTTTACAGACTGCTGTGAGTGTGGGTATGTTTTGTCCAAGACAACAATGATAACCTGGATGGTTTATAGTGCCACAGTTCAGTGACACATCATTCTCCAGACTGTTAAACTAAGAAACACTTGATCCCAATAGCAAATGCAAATAATACAGCAGCCCTGGATACAGCCCATGAATCCATCTGTCTGCGCTGCTAAAAAACAACAATTTATGGGAGACTCCCTGATTGCTTTTTTATTAATAGTAATACCGTTTTTACTGTTGTGTGTACCTTAAACCCCCCTGTTGTGGTGTGATGGTTAGAGTTATTAAATTAAGTAAGGGGAAAGAACAACTAAAGGCAACCAACACAACTTTGGCTATTAAAACAGTGGAGAGGAGGCATGTGCAGAGGACTATTGTTGAGGCTCAAACCCTGTCCTGTTAACAATGTCTAATGATGGACATATTTGTTATTTTTAATCATTTGAATATTGGTGGATTGTTCTATACTGAACTGATTATTCACTGAACATACGGAGTTATGCGGCTGCTGGTGAACTTTATCACATCAAGTTTGGATTTTATCTACTGTAACGCTTGAGCAGAAAACTTGAACATTGAATATTTTCTTTTCAAATGAAACACAAAGCTTTCAGTGTAATTTGAATTGGTTTGCATGAGTAGAGGCAGGGAGGTTTAAACATTAGTCAGCTCTGATACAGTAGCTCAGACTGAAAGTTTAAACAGATTTTTTTCCCAGACTGTTGGATATTTCAATTTAAAAATGAAGTAAAATATCATGAAAGAGGAAAAAACAAATAAAGAACAGCCCCATCCAAACAGTCCAGCAGGCAGACAGCCACTACGTTTGAAAGACAAACTGTTTCACCTTTGTCACATGTAGTAATGCCAGACACTGCAGGTAAAAATCTGGGTAAAATGAGTTAAAATAGTGTATGTGGTTATGACATTATTAGTATTCCAATAACTATGATAATCTGGCCTAAACAAATAATCACAGTTTGCAGTGTCTACAGTACAGTTACACCTACAGCTGATGCTTTGTTTTAGTGTTTATTTTTTCCTGGCGGTGCCCTGAAATTCAATGAATGGGGTTTAAATTGATGTGGTTATTGTGCAGTGTGGACACCTTCTGGTAGGCAACAGGAGAAGGGGGGCAGTTGGAAACTGGCTGGAAACCAGCTGCAAAGGGGCTGGGACTGTTTATGTTGCTCCAAAGCCTGTACACTGTATATAATGAAGCATTATTGAAGCCTTTACAGACGTACAAGTTATAATGCCGTGTGCATTAATGCTCCTCCACTAGCCAAGAGTGTATTCATGTTTTTCAACTCTGTGCTGAGAGCAAGTCAGTTGTTTCCTCTGTTTAGCACAGAGGGCACAGCAGCCATGATTTTCCTAAAAAGAATTTCAAAGTTGGACTCATCAGACCACAGAACCGATTTTATTCTTCACCTCAGTCCATTTTAAATGAGCTAAGGCTCAAAGGAGGAAGTATTCTACAGCCCAGCAGTGATTTCCTTTATATAATGAGGTACAAGCAGAAATGGAGAAAGATGTTCCACCACGTGGGACCACTGAGCTGAACAGATTTTGACTGTGTGGTCTCTATTGGACCATCAGATTCCATTCATTGAGATATTGCAGTGGATGGAAGGGATTGTAGATATGTAGAGGTGTCCAGTTAGGAAGCTGCTGTTGAGTTGACCACACTTTAGCTGAGTCAGAGCTTTGAACCCGATGCGAGCAAACAGTGGCACATGGCATAATAGTTATTCATATTTATTTCATTGCAACATGTTGCAAACAATATGTGGTCTCTGGGAAAAGAGACCACATATTGTTTGCAACATGTTTTACCACAAAGGTTTCATTACAGCCAAGGCTTTAACAATCTGAGCCTATTATTAAAAGAAAAACAGAACCTACCTTTTGAGTACAAGACGCTAATTAACATGTTGGTCACACATCAACTGCAATGTTACTCAAATTACCACAATTTGCACCTTTATCTTTTTCCAATATCTCATCCTAGAACTTGTAACACGGAGCCATTTCAGCCGTTGCATCAGAAAACAATTGAAATATTAATGAATGAATTTGCAAACCAACAAAGTTGGATTTAAGCCCACAAACAGTAAACTACTAACAAAGAATTTAACCAACCGTCGCGTAAAGATGACATTCCTTTGCTAGTCTGTACAGAATGAATTATGTTTGGATGCAGCATCGTTTATGAACGAATGAAGCAAGTCACAAGAACGGTTAAACCCCCAACAGCCCATCACCATCCCAAGAACCACAGGGCTGGTCCCAAGCCTGGTAGAAATTGGGGAGGGTTGCGTCAGGAAGGGCATCCAGCATAAAAACCGTTCCAAATCAACATGTGGACAAATTATCTGCAGTGGCGATCCTGATCCTGAAAGATTCTCTTTCTCTTGTTCATACAGCTGCTATAATAACTAAGACACGCAACTGTACACTTATACATTGTGTCTAAAAGCAAGACGAGAATAGCTCGCAAGCTTCTTTATAATTTAGTCATTGAGCTGTGCTTTGTTAGTGCCTCATGACCTATTGAGCTGCAAAAAAAGAAGCTGTTAGTTTAAGGTCAAAGCATAAAGGCTGGTAGGATGTGTAATTCTGTTATTATTCAGATCCCTCTAAAATTTGATCGGTAGTTTCCCTTCAACATTTGTCTATAAATCCTGTGCATCCTAAAAGAAAGCGTCAGGACAAATCAGCCTCCCATTGTCTAGAGCTGCGTTTTACACATGTAACACACAGTGTGAGATCGAGACACAACATGATAGAAAACTTAGGCTGTGGGAAACAGTGTTTAGTTTACGGCACATCAGAGCCATGCAGCTATCCACCCTCTACTACATGGCAGTCCAGTGGTAGAAACTTGCCTAATCTTTCTCCCTCCCATTGGCCACACAAAATGCTGAACCACCTAGTCCAAAATATCCAGCATGATCCATTGTGGGGGCCACTAACTGGAAAGGCCAAAAAAAGCCTATTTATCAAAATGTTATAGTCTCTTGAAGAAACAATCAATACAGTGTTGGTTAGAGTTGATCTGTGTGTGTGTGTGTGTGTGTGTGTGTGTTTGATGTATAATGCTTAATATTGATATTATGGTTTCCTGGTGCATATTTCCGTTCAGCAAGTAACAATCTGGCCCTGATTTAAACCCCTGTCCAGTTAATAAGATCCACATTTTATAAACAGCTAAAGCAAACACACAGTCCCCAGTCTCCTCGGTGTCTAATGGAAGATTCAATTCAATTCAACTTTATTTATATAGCGCCAATTCACAACAAAGTCATCTCAGGGCACTTTACAGATAGGGCAAAAGCTAAAACACCATTGTTTAATAGGGTAATATGTCTAAACAGCATTTAGACAGACACAATCTGTTTGAAACATTTCAATCCGGTTTCCGCCCCTCCCATAGCACAGAGACAGCCCTGGTCAGGGTCACTAACGACCTCCTAATGGCTGCTGACCAGGGCTTCCCATCTCTTCTCATTCTTCTGGACCTCACTGCCACTTTTGATACAGTTGACCACAAAGGTTTCCTCCATCGTCTGCAGCATACCGTTGGTTTTTCTGGTACTGGTTTAGGGTGGTTCAGTTCCTATCTCACAAATAGAGCTGAGTGTGTGGCCCTAAGGGACGCCAAATCTCAGTTACACTTGGTCACCTGTGGGGTGCCACAGGGGTCGGTTCTTGGGCCAACCCTTTTCAACATCTACATGCTCCCACTGGGACACGTCATTGGCAAGCACGGAGTCTCCTTCCACTGCTATGCTGATGATACTCAGCTCTACATGAGACTGAGCCCGACCCCACCGACACTTCCGACACTAACTCTGTTAGCAACCTGGGGGTCAAGTTTGACCCCCACCTGCCATTCGAAACACATGTCCAAAACCTCTGCAAAATTGGATTTTTTCATCTGAGAAACATAGCCAAACTCCGCCCCTCTCTGTCCCTCTGTGATGCTGAAAGGCTGGTCCGTGCTTTTGTCTCCTCCAGGCTGGACTACTGCAATGCACTTCTCATTGGAATCCCCGGCAGGAGCCTTCAAAAGCTCCAATATGTTCAAAACAGCGCCGCCAGGATCCTTATGAGAGTGCGGAAACACCAACACATCACTTCTGTCCTCCGGACACTTCACTGGCTTCCCACCCACCTTTGCATTGATTATAAAGTCTGTCTACTCACCCACCAGTGCATCCATGGAAATGCCCCACAGTATCTAAAGGAACTCCTCACACCGCAATCTACAACTAGACACCTCCGTTCCACCAACACCTATCGCCTCTAGCCCCCCAGACCCAAACTCCATACAATGGGGGACCGAGCCTTCTCAGCAGCTGCTCCACGGCTATGGAACGCTCCGCCTGAGAACCTGAGGGCACCACAGACTGTGAACTGTTTCAAAAAACAGTTAAAGATTTTTTTGTTTAGAAAAACATTTTAAAGTGATCATTACTTTTTACTTTAATGCTGTGTTATTCTATGTTTTATATGTTTATTATGTTTTATTCCTGGTCTTAATCCATTTGTGTAGCACTTTGAGATTTGTTAGCAAATGTAAAGTGCTTTATAAATAAAATGAATTATTATTATTATTATTATTATTATTATTATTATTATTATTATTATTTAGAAAATACAGAAAATACGTATTTCCAGAAACATTGTAATAATTTTTCCAGAAGGATAAACAAAACATTAATGTATTTTTATTCACACAAAGACCAGGGTTATTCATTCTTTCTAACCAAAGCAGCACTGGACATCCCGGTGTCGCATCTCTTAGCTTTTGAATCATGATTGTTTCAAATTCCACTGGAGTAATCTCATGTATCACGTGTCTCAGCCTCTTCACTGAAGTATGCCGTTACATGTGACTCTTCTTCAGCAACTCTTCAGCTCAATAAATGCTGTTTCCCGCATCCATTTGCAGGACTGTCTCATGAGTCTCTTCAATGCCTTTGATGTATCGGCCACATTAGGCTTAAATCTGCCTCTAGCCCCCAGGCACTTCAAGCTTACAATACGTGTTTTTTCACTCTTTCACTCTTTTATTTTGTTGATCAAATGTAGCTTGTCCCATAACTCGGGCCTTAAACACAAGTTCAGTCTTAAAGACACTTAGTGCTATTGTCACACAGTGTCAGCTGCCCTTCATGTAGTATTTATGCTGCTGTATTGGAAATGGTGTTAGATCTTTGAAAGACCTATAAAAATGTCAAGTGACGTGTTTATTGTACAGTAACTGTGCAGACACTGTAAGAGTCAAACATTGTATGAGCCAACCAGGGTTTCCTCAGTTTAGTTTTTTGTTTTATGTAGTATGTAGTGTGTATTGTGAACTGTACTGGGATGTGTGTTGTGTTATGTTTCTGTGTACTTATGATGTCATTTGTGACATCATACAGCTTTGATAGTTTGCCTTTGTAGTTTACCTTTTAATTTTGTTGTGCGGTTGTCAAGGGAACAATGCAGCGCAAAGGGTTTGTGGCAAGAGGGGGGAAGCTCAGCTACTGAAGGGTGCAGACGTGACACGGTAGCCTGAGCAGAGGAACTGACTACAAGGTGGTGTGGACGGCAACAAGGTAGAAGAAAAAGGTTCAGTGTGTAGCTGTGGAGGCACACGGTTTCTTACCGAGTTCTGCGAGTTCAGTGAGTTCAGCCAAACTTTGAGAAAGTTGTTTGATGAAGCTGTTTGCAAACGTGCTTGTGAGATTACTGTACTTAAACTTGTATGTACAATTACCCGTCATCTGCTAAATTGAGAAGCAAGTACAATAAATGTTCAATGTTCGTCAAACAACGATATCTGGAGTGAAGTTTTTGCTGGAGTGTCAGATTCATCAGATTTGAGTAAGACCACCTCTACATTAGTAAGAAACCAACTCTACACGGGCTAAGCACTACTCAGTGATCCAGACAGCATGGAGGAAAGACAGGCAAGGCCAAGCCGCAAGGCTAGGGAGGGTGCTTTGCAAAGTCTGTTAGACAAAAGAAAGGCTGCCTTGGACCAGCTGACAACACAAGAGACCAGGATGCGCTGTCTCATGGATGAGGACTTCTACAGGGTGGTGGAAACCAAGCTGTACCCGGAGTTCAACAAGTTGTTTGGTGAAGTTTGTGGCATAAATACCTCATTAAGAGAAGCATTTCATGAGCTTAATCTCAAGGAGCAATGAAAAATGATCAGAGACTGGTTCGAGCTGAGGTTAAATACATTCAGACAACTAAGGGAAGAGGTTGCACACTGGTTAACAGAGACACGTCAACGTCGTGAGGATGCACAAGGCAGATGAGAGTGTTGCTCCTGAGGACAGGCGGCTTGAGGTCCAACTAGAAAGAGCTAATCTAGGGCAGAAGCGTTAAGGCAGGGGTGCCCACACTTTTTTGGCTTGTACTTATGAAATGACCAAGTCAAAATGATCTACCTACTATAAAAATACAAAACATATATTTATTAATATATTGAGAATTCTTTATATGCACAATATGTGTTGGTGTGGCTTGCATAACTACATGAACCCATATTGCACAATACAAGTCTCTACGTTTTTTTTTCATTACCTTACTCTGATTACTTGCACTGAGTAAAATCAGCTAGGGATGCATAGTCCGGACAGTAGCAGCTGATAGCCAGCCTCAAACTGAGATTTTAGTTCATTCACCCTTCTTCTCAGTTTGCGTTTCAGAGGGAAGTCAGTGTCGTATTTTTTATAAACAGTCCCAAAATGCTGCTCCACATTTCCCTTCTTCAGTATAGCGATGACCGACTGGCAGATGAGGCAAACGCACTTCGAAAATGACATATTTTTTTGTAAAAGTCCACCTCCAACTCTGTATGGAAGTGTCCAGCTCCCCCACTCATTTTTATACCCTTTATTAAGTTTAAAAGAAATAAATTCAAGGCTATCTCGCTAGCTTTCTAGAGTTTTGCAGCGCTTGGCGCCGTTGTATGTATGCGCATGCGTATGCAACCTTTTCTGACCCATGTGTCATAAAAGGTCAGATGTCAGACTGGCTGCCCTGTACGTCCATTAAGTGACAAATTTCATAGTGAGGACGAATGATGGGTTGACATCTACATTGTTAATTCCGTGCGATCTACCCACACTACCTTTTCCGATCAACCGGTCGATCTGGATCGACTTATTGGGCACCCCTGAGTTAAGGCAACAACACGCCCTACAGTAGCGAGAGGCTAAGCTTAAGGTATGGTATATGTTCTGCACTTATATAGCACTTTTCTACCTATTGGCACTCAAAGCACTGCTTCTTAATTACCCATTCACACTCACAATCACACACACACTCATACACCAGTGGGTGAGCTGCTATGCAGCTGGCTAACACTCACTGGGGTTCAGTGTCTTGCTCAAGGACACTTCGACATGTGAACGGAGGAGCCAGGGATTGAACGGAATGCAGGCCTACTTGTTACCAGAATTTCCAAAGGTAGAATGGGAGGCAGAGCCTTTAGCTATCAAGTTCCTCTCCTGTGGAACCAGCTCCCAGTTCAGATTCGGGAAGCAGACACCCTCTCTACTTTTAAGTCTAGGCTCAAAACCTTCCTCTTTAATAAAGTATATAGTTAGTTATAGTTATGCTGCCATAGGCTTAGACTGCTGGGGGACCCACCCCCTGATGCACTGAGCTCCTTTCCTCCTCTTGACCATCTCTCCTCTCCTCTCACCCCGTAATTGTCACCACTCTATGTCATTAACTCTGTGTGTTCTCTCCCGTAGTTGTCTTTGTCCTTCTCTGTCTTCCTCTCTCTGTCCCTTTCTGCAGGTGTCCCCCGGCTTTGAAGCTGTGTGTCTTCCAGCGTGCAGCTACTGGTCCTACCAATGTGCCCGATGTTTTGTTGTTGCTTTTTGTTGCTCTGTTCTTTTCTCTCTCCCCTTTCCACTCACCCCAACCGGTCGAGGCAGATGGCCGTCCACCCTGAGCCTGGTTCTGCTGGAGGTTTCTTCCACTAAAGGGAGTTTTTCCTCTCCACTGTTGCCTATGGCTTATTCCAGAGGGAATTGTTGGGTTCTCTTTATACATCTTTATAATCTTGACTTTATTCTGTAAAGTGCCCTGAGATGACTTTGTTGTGAATTGGCGCTATATAAATAAAGTTGAATTGAATTGAAAAATTTAAATAATTCCTGTTCGAGTGAAGGCAAAAAAGGGCAACAAAGTGATTACTTTGTATGCATTTTTGGATACTATGAGCACAGCCACATTTTGCACAGATAAGCTTCTTGACGAGCTGAATCTGCATGGGAAAAAGGTTAAGCTTCTTCTTACAACCATGGGGGAAAACAAAGTTGTGACTAGTAATATGGTGTCAGATTTGCTAAATGAGGTGTTTTCACAGAAAGGAATTCCAGTGAGCAAGAATAACATTCAACAACAGGAGGATGTGGATAAGTGGCCACATCTTGAAGGAGTGCAGATACCTCTCATTGATGTGGGTATAGGATTGTTGATTGGAACTAATTTCGCCAGGGAGGTGGAACCAGAGGAAGTCATTCCTTGTGTCAACAATGGGCCTTATGCAGTCAGGACCATACTAGGTTGGACAGTCAATGGGCCACTGAAAGAGGGTGGTTGCAACAGAGCCAGGAATGAAATAATGCAAGTTGTGTCAAATCATATATCCTCTGCCAAGCTGGAAGACCTGTGGAATCAGCATGACTTTCCTGAGGGCGATCAAGAGGAGGAGAATGAGCTAAGGCAGATCGTCTGTTCATGGAAAGTGTCACAATCTGCTAAGTTGGTAGATGGACACTACTGCTTTAATCTCCCATTAAAGTATTTGGACATTAAAATGCCAAACATCCGGGCCGTAGCAGAACAGCGTGCTACAGCTCTGAAGAGAAAGTTTCTCAGGAATCCCTCATTTAGGATGGATTATATTGCCTTCGTGAATGATACGATATGTAGTATATATATATAAATATGCAGTGAGGGTTCCGGATAAGGGCCTTGGCCGCAATGATGGAAAGGTTTGGTATGTTCCACATCATGTACCATCCTAAAAAGCTTAAGCTTCGGGTGGTGTTTGACTGTGGCGCATCTTATCAGGGAACCTCACTGAATGAGCAGCTCCTTCAAGGACCAAACCTTACTAGTACAATAATTGGAGTTCTGACTAAGTTTCATCAAGAGCCTGTGGCATTAGTGGCAGATGTGGAGGCTATGTTCCACCAGGTAAAGGTTTCATCAGCTGACGATGACTACTCAGGTTCCTGTGGTGGCCAGATGGTGACGTTAGTCAGCCTATGGCAGAGTACAGGATGGAGGTGCACCTGTTTGGTGCCACTTCATCGCCCAGTTGTGCTAGCTATGCAATCAGGCGACGTGCAGAAGACAACACACATCTGTTTGACGCCTGTACAGTAAATACGGTGCAGTCAAACTTTTATGTAGACGACTGTTTAAAATTGGTTGAGAGTGTTGAAAAGGCTGAGTCTCTTAAACATAGATCGTTGTATGTCGGATGGGTGGCTTCAGGTTAAACAAGTGGATCAGCAACGATCAGATGGTGTTAGCAGCCATTCCAGAGGAGGAGAAGGTGATAGAAATAATGGAACTGGATTTGGATCAAAATGCACTTCCAATGGAAAGGGTGCATTCAGTCAGATCAATTCAAGTTCAGGGTCATTATACAAAGTAAGCCCCCCACCAGAAGAGGGATTTTATCCATGTTGAGCTCAGTGTATGATCCATTGGGAATCTTTGTACCTTTGAACTTATATGCTAGGAACATTATGCAGGAGCTTTGTAGGATGAAGCTGGGATGGGATGAGACGGTCCCTGAACATCTTGCCCAAATGTGGTCCCATTGGGTGCAAAGTCTAGAGCAGCTAAATTACTTTGGAATTGAGAGATGTTTCAAGCCAAAAGGCTTTGGTCAGACCGTGTCTGCTCAACTGCATCACTTTGCAGATTCTAGTGAGGATGGCTATGGGACAGTAACATACTTAGTCCAGCAAAACATCAGCAACGAGGGTCACAGTGCCTTTGTGTTGGGAAAGGCGAGATTTGCCCCTAAAGCCCATGGCTATCCCTCGTTTGGAGCTTACTGCAGCAACCATAGCAGTTCGTGTGGACAAAC
The DNA here is from genome assembly GCF_033026475.1 of Channa argus. Classification (NCBI taxonomy): domain Eukaryota; kingdom Metazoa; phylum Chordata; class Actinopteri; order Anabantiformes; family Channidae; genus Channa; species Channa argus. The sequence goes on along the minus strand of NC_090214.1, from coordinate 21,527,064 downwards.
TGCTAAGGAAGGAGTTGGAGCTTCCACTGGAGGACTGTGTATTGGACTGACATTACAGCGTTGCTAAAATACATCAACAATGAGACATCAAGTTTTCGCACGTTTATGGCTAATAGGGTGTCGACGATTCAGCAGTTTCAGCACTGACGTCAGCAGTTTTACAGTGGCACTTAATCCGGCAGATGGTGCATCAAGGGGACAGAACGTGAAAGCCTTTTCTGCGAAATAAGCTGTGGGTTTCTGGACTTGACTTCCTTACACAAGCGGTCGAGAAGTGACCAAGAAATCCAGACTTGCAAGACGTTGATGTAGCCGATCCTGAGGTGAAAAGAAAGGTCACAGTGAATGTCCTCGCAGTTGAAGAAAGCCATGATATAATGCAAAGCTTGATAGAGTACTACTCATCATGGTTACGCTTAAAGCGGCCTGTGGCGTGGCTTCAGAGGTTGAAGGATATGTTTCTAACATCGTCCAGAAGGAGGAGGGAGCTGTTAGGAAATGTCGTTCAAGATATTGAGCTTCAAGGATAAATGCCAAACTATAAAACAAGAAAGAAGAACCTAACTGTGGATGAGCTCCAGGAAGCAGAGGTTGAAATAATTCCTCACTGCCAGCGGAAGAGCTTTCTGGATCAAATTTCAGCTCTGCTAAAAAAGGAACCGGTGAAACGGAGCAGCCACATACATAGACTTAATCCAATGATTCAGGATGGAATTCCTCGTGTAGGCGGACGGACCAGCCAAGCTGCCATGCCTGAGGAATCCAAGCAACCTGCTATTCTGGCTAAAGATCATCGGGTATCTCAGTTTATACTGCAGGACATCCATGAGCGGATAGGCCATGGTGGTCGCAACCAAATGCAATCTCAGCAATCAAAGAGATTCTATCCAGGTGGTCTATCGCACCTGTCAAAGATTACATGGAGCAACCGGGCGGCAACAAATGACAGACCTCTCACATAGTAGAGTCTTACCTGATGAACCACTGTTTACTAGAGCAGGTATCGTTTTTTTTGGTCACTTTATTGTTAAACGGAGAAGAACAACTGCAAAAAGGTATGGTGTCATATTCACATGTATGACTACCAGAGCTGTTTACATAGAGGTGGCAGCATCATTGGACATGGATTCATTCATTAATGCACTTCAACGCTTTATTGAAAGAAGAGGTCAGGTTGTAGAAATACACTCAGATAATGGAACAAACTTTGTTGGTGCTGAGCGAGAGCTCGGGAGGTCTCCAAAAGAATGGAACACGTCCAAAATAGAAAGTACGATGACTCAGCGTTGCATCAGGTGGATGTTTAATCCCCCATCTGCTTCTCATTATGGAGGGGTATGGGAGTGTTTAATATGATCCATTAGAAAGGTGCTTGGAGCTACATTGAAGCATCAACGTTTGGATGAAGAGGGTTTGCAGACATTGCTCTCCGAGGTGGAAGCCATTCTAAATAGTCGGCCAATAACTACACCCTCTGATGATCCAAATGACTTTGAGGCTTTGACACCAAATCCCCTTCTCTTAAAAACCCAGCCTTCAATACCTTTGGGAATTTTCCAGAAGGATGATCTTTACGGCCGGCATAGATGGAGACAGGTCCAGTATATGGCAGATCTATTTTGAAACGTTGGGCTAAACCTACCAGAGCTCCAAAGGCAGCAAAAATTGACGAATGCAAACCGCAGTTTTGTTCCTGGGGACATTGTGTTGATTGTTGATGAGTCAGCTCCTCGTAAATCCTGGGTGATTGGCAGGATCATCCACACAATAAAGGATGAACGAGGTCTAGTTAAGTGCTGGTAACCTCTGGCACCAGAAGAAAGAAGAGAGAACACCATAGAAGAATAGTCATGATGTTTGTGGGTTATTGCATGATTTGTTTTTGTGTTTGTACAGTAATTTAGCAATTGTTTCAAACATTAAATGTTTCTAATACTGGAGTACAATTAGGGCCCAGGTATGTATGAGCCAACCATAGTTTCCTCAGTTTAGTTTTTTGTTTTATGTAGTATGTAGTGTGTATTGTGAACTGTACTGTGATGTGTGTTGTGTTGTTTCTGCGAACTGATGATGTCATTAGTGACATCATACAGCTTTGACGGTTGCCTTTGTAGTTTACCTTTTAAGTTTGTTGTGTGGTTGTCAAGGGAACAATTCAGCGCAAAGGGTTTGTGGCAAGAGACGCAGTTCAGCTCTGCTACTGAAGGGAGCAGACGTGACACGGTAGCCTGAGCAGGTAGCGGTGTGGACTCGCAACAAGGTAGAAGAAAAAGGTTCAGTGTGTAGCTGTGGAGACACACGGTTTCTTACTGAGTTCTGCGAGTTCAGTGAATTCAGCCATACGTTGAGAAACTCTTAATTTATAATTGACCCGTCATCTGCTATGTTGAGAAGCAAGTATTATAAATGTTCAATGTTCGTCATACAATGATCTCTGGCCACCAAGGACCACCTCGGTGCCAGTCCCGAGCCCAGATAATATGGTAGGGTTGAGGAAGTAAGGACATCCGGCGTAAAAACTCATGCCAAATAAACAGAACACGTTCCACTGTGGCGAAACCCGAAAGGGACAAGCAGTTGTTGATCATTTAGTAATACATAATTTACTACCATAGTAACTGCTGTTTAAATCAGTTAGATATCTGGACTGATCTTTTTTAGGCCTCGATGAAGTTGAGGTTTGTTAGATAAACATTTTAAAGCAAGCTCTACAGTTACAGTTGTTCATTGTAAATGATTGACAATTGCATAATAAAACATATTCTGCATAACTGCCCAGAGATCATTGAAAGGTTGAGCTGATACAGAGTTGAAGAATAGTAATATGGTAAATGTTCTGCACTTAAATAGCACTTTTCTAACTATTGGCACTCAAAGCACTTTACACTGTTTCTTATTCACCCATTCACACTCACAAACACACTCATACACTGATGGGGGAGCTGCTATTCACCTGGCCAACACTCAATGGGAGCAACTAAGTTGGGGTTCAGCATCTTACTCAAGGACACTTTGACATGTGACCGGAGGAGGTGGGGATTGAACCAACAACTGTGAGATTGGTGGACAACCGCTCTACCTTCCTGCCCCACAGTCGCAGGTGGATTGTGACAAACAACAGCTTAGAAAATGTTAAATACGTTCACTTTACTGCTTTGTTAGTTCTGCAGACAAAAGAGGAAATGAGAAATCAATTTTGTACCTAACGTCTAATTTACTGCAGGTGAATGAGATGGTTGCTTTTAAATAAGTTTGGTTCTGACCTTCATGAAGAAACTGCCTGGTTTTGACAGTGAGCGCTGCAGCTAAGTGTCTGTCTGTCTACATAGATCTATGTTTAAGGCAGTGCTAGTTTTTAACAGAGTGTGTCACTTGCAGTCAAAGGAGCCAGGACCACTGGCAGTTCCTCACTACATGTAGTTACAGGTGACACATTAATGTGTTGAGTGGCAAATACACTTAAACCAATATAGCAAGGACAAATTTCCAATAAACCAGAGACCACTATTCCATGTAAACAGAATCAGGTCAAGGGTGTTCCCACTACAGTTTGTAGGTTCATGTACAAAACATTCTGAAACAGCAACAGAGATTTAAAGATTCCCCAAAATAAAGATGACAAATCCATTTTAATATCTCACTGTAGATGACAGAATTTAGAGGCACAACAGCATACACATTAGACTAGATTCATAAAATCCAACCACCAAAGCCAAAGAGCTCGTAATTATGAGATCAGGAACTGTGGTGGTGAAAAAGGTGCTGCTGCCTCACAGCTAGCTGCACTTATATAGCTCTTTTCTACCTATTGGTACTTAATGTGCTTTACACTGTTTCTCATTCACCCTCACACTCATACACCGATGGGGGAGCTGCTATGCAGCTGGCCAACACACCGGGAAGAACTAAGTTGGGGTTCAGTGTCTTGCTCAAGGAAACTTCAACATGTTACCGGAGGAGCCTGGGATTGAACCATCAACTGCAGGATTGGTGGGTGACCGCTCTACCTTCCTGCACCACAGTTGTATGCTTTATAGACCCCCTTTGCATACGAACCCAACAGGTCCACAGAATTTTGGACTTTAAGAGGACAAAGAGCACAGACAGGCCTTATCAGAAACCTTTGAGGAGAAGTAACAGTTTCTCAGGGTCCATATAAAGACTTGATGTGGACAATCCACATTGAGTCAGTGGGTAAGACTGGAAAACTGCAAATTCTCTCGGAGACAGAGGAGGTCTGGCATGGAAAGGACACTTAGTGCAACTTCTATAGATAAACTAGCGAGAGTGTTCTCTCTGGCTGCATCACAGCCTGGTATGGGAACAGCTCCAAGCAAAGTCATTAAAGCAGCCCAGCACACCACCTGAACTGAACTATACCCAGAGGAGCATGAGAGTAGTACAAAAAATCATCAAGGTCCCCAACCACCCCAGTCACAGCACTGCCATCAAGGAAACGCTACAGAAGCATCAGAACCAGATCCATCAGATTCAGAGACAGCAGGTCATCAGACTGGGGAACTACCCGAAAACACACAAACCTAAAACCTTACATCGTCATCTTTTCACCTAGACAGATGTGGCTTAGATATTCTTCCATCATACATACTATGTCCTCTGCTCCTCTAGAACGATAAATCCATCTGTGCAAAGTCCCTGCAAAAGTATAGTTGCAGGAATGGACAGAAAATGGCAGATGCTAATGAATCTGGTTTTAGATCAGTTTGGAGGAGGAGTTTTCACAAATCACAATGTATCTTATCTGTTCTGCATCCACTCGATCTTTTGCTGTGATGATGATGTGCAATCTGTCTGAAAATGTTTGTATGTGAATATACATAGTAAGGACCATAGATGGGATGAATAGTCTGCCCTTCTACTATGCTCACGCCTGATTGTTGCATTTACAAGCACCTACTGTAAGTGTCTGCAAACCTGAAGGCCACGTTTGATCAATTAGTTCAGAAGTGTGTTTTTTCGCAGTGAAGTAAAACGGCAAAGAAGTGACATGGTGTTAGATTTCTATCTATTGTAGAGATCTGTTTCATGTTTTGCAAAACACCATCAGTAGTGTTTTACAAAAGAATGTGTTATTTTTAATTTTAGCAGGTCACAAACCCTTAAACACAGTATTGTCATTTTACCAGATACTGTATTAATACTCTGTTACTGTTAATACAGTCAATATGTGAGTGGCTAAAGCTTTTAATCTGCAGGAATATAAATCATATATTTATTTTAAATATAGTATTCATAACGAAATTAAAACCAAAGCAGCCATCAGCAAATTAAAATACTTCATTTTAGAATGTAGTTTGACAATTTTCATTAATCATCATTAATAGCACTATAGTGTGAATAAACTGAGCTGGGATGTATTTTTCCTTTAATGGCCTATATGCATATACTTTCAATAATTATTTTATAATATGCATGCAGAATAAACACATAAACCCATTCTGTTGGTTATCTGTGCAGGAGGATTGATGATAGTGTAACTTACATTTCTATTTTCTGGCCAAATTCACCATAACTATCAAACACAGATTCTGCAAAATGTGCCTTCTGATGTGAGAGTGAATTGTCAGCAGTCTGCTTCTTACTTATCATAAAACTGAGCCTTTCTGACAGATACCAGTACTTCTGAGAAATCATTGTGTAATTTCTAAACGTGTAACAGAGAAGAGGCTTTGTGCTGTACATGATCTTAGCTTCTCTATTGATCAGCACCTTTAGGACCAAGATCATCTTTCCTCCCTACAAAATAAGTATATCCATGCATTTGGTTTCATCATGGTTATAAGCCATGAAGGCTGATGTGAGGCCAAGTGCTACAAAGGTTATGATTTATTTATTTTTTGGCCAATATGCCAATTTGTTGATTGGGGGAGGAAAGTTACTTTTAACTATGAACTCAGCAGAGAAGGCAAAGCTCAGGTTAATGTAAACTTACTGCCAGACAGAAGATTTCTATTGGACAGTGCTTAGTTTAAACAATATGCGTTCAAATAAACTCACAGGATAAGGTCAGGCAACTAAAACACTGGGACAAAGTGGAAAGATCTTGGTTACAATTTAATAAAACATTAAGCTAAAATGTTGGATTAGCACAGGACATGGACGGGGGGGAGGACCCTCCATAAAAGGCACAGGAAAACCGTCTGACTCAAAAACATGAGTCTACAGAAAAAATACACATTTATCAGAAACATTAAAAGATTAAATGCAACGTTGAGGCATAAAAATAACCAGATTTCTCTGTTCCTGGAGAACAAATTGGATCAAAGGCTGGAAAGCGTGTGCACGTTCATGTGCTCACACTGTGGCACAGCACAGTACACTGAGCTTAGGGGTGTGATATAGACTACAAACTATGTGATGTGTGCTAATGCGAACGCACCTTTATGCAGCTGTATCATCTTTTCCTCCTTAACAACAGGATGAAATTCTCATATTATAGAAAAAAATGACAATGCAGCCACTGGTTTAATTTATTGATGTGGCTGCCAGTTTTGGACCATTTGACACAAGTTTGTTAGTTACTATCCAATTATTTAATCATTTATGTTGCCATTTTATTAAAACACTTAAATAGGGCCAAATTGGGATGGTACCATTTTTGGTACCAAAAAAAATTACTGACAGTAGAACAACTTAAACGAATCTCATGATTGAAGGCATTAGATGTGTGATGGGTTTGGCCTCAGCTGGATCACTGTCCTCAGAGACATAATGCTTCTACACTGCAGTTTGCTGAATTCGTATATTTTCACATCAAAATGTGAAAACTTGGGCTACGGTGTGGCTGAAATTTGTTAGTATTTTGTGATACAAATTTCTGGATATTTTTTTTATGCAGTTATTAGACATGAAAATGTCTAAATGAAAAGAGTAGAGTTTCATTAATGCACAGTTCATCCATCCATCCACCTCCATATGTATGTATGTGTGTGCACACACAGGCCCACTGTGGCCTATGTACAGCTCTGTAACATCTGGTTAAGTTAGACTGATCAGAGCAGCCCATGCTACTTCTGTAACACTGCAACAGCGCAGTGCTCAAAGCCAAATTGAAATTAAATTAACTTTGCGGAGCAATGCATCAACTCGGACAAAAACGTCGCATTGACGCTGAGCTAGCAAACACTGCGTAGCAGGCTGCCTGGACCCTGACTGCTGCTGCTGCGGCTCCATGAAAAGCTGCTGCCTGGAGCCACAGTCCTGATGAGCATGATGTCAGTGTTCAGGGGTGGGAGAAGCCTACACGAGTTCAACATCAGCCAGCAGGAAAATGACTGCACCGGCCAGTAACGAGCAGGACGGAGAACCTGCTGCATCCCTCTGTGCTCACAACATGCGATCACTAACACGTTGCAAGTCCGAAATGTTCAATGCAGTTTGATCTGTGCACTGATCTGAACATATGCACAATCCGTAACAACCTGGATGACCGCTGCAATAATGTGACATCAGACAGAAATCGAGAGAAGATTCCCATGATGCGTTGCAGCTAGTGGATGTAAATGCATCGTCTGCTGCGTGTACAGAGCGCGATAACACGGTCACTGTAACTGTGCATATCAAAAGCTCCATGTCTTACCGCATCAGTCCGGACTCGCTGTCTGTGCTTATCCATTTTTGTCAAGGATGCGATACGAGGCAGGACGATAGTGGTTTCCCAATGACGACATCGGACATGTGCACACGGTAAAACTGCAATATCCGCCTTATTGGTCAGAATCCTCGGATTTTTTTTCACTCCTCCTCCTCCCTAACGTTTCATCGCTGGAGGATTGCTGCGCAACCCCGATGCACCAACCGTAACTCCCCTCCCCCTCCACCCCCACCCCTCCTTCCATCGCGCCTGCAGCACTAACAGTCGCACGCTTGAAACCTCGGCCAAGGAGGCTGTGATTGCCTCTATCCTCCATCTGTTTGCCTGTACCGAACATATTTCCAATTAAAAAAAACAAAAAAATCTGTTGTGTACATTCTTGCTCCTATCAGCCATTAGATTCCAACCCTCGACAGTAGAAAGAAACACATCTGGTCCAGGGTAAAGCTCTGGTCAGGTTAACATTATAACCATTATATCATATCATTACATCATTATATCATAAGGTTTAAATTATAATAACACAATCTTACCAGGCTAACTAGCTGTATCATGGAAAGTCATAAAAACAGGATTTGAAATTCTTTAACTCAGAGAAAGTGCACAAATGTGAGAATGGGAGGGATGTGATGTTTGGTAAAAGCACATGGTAGAATTGTGGTTGAGCTGCCACCAACCAGGAAATAAAGCCACTGATTATTTTGTGGAGTTCTAAAGAAATTACCAAATATTTCAATGAAGACTTTGGCTTAGGAGGTAGAGCCTGAGCTCGTCCATCCCAGGCTCCTCCGGTCACATGTCGAAGTGTCCTTGAGCAAGACACTGAACCCAAACTTAGTTGCTCCCGGTGAGTGTTGGCCAGCTGCATAGCAGCTCCACCATCAGTGTATGAGTGTGTGTGTGAGTGGGTGAATGAGAAGCAATGTAAAGTGCTTTGAGTGCCAATAGGTAGAAAAGAGCTATATAAGTGCAGAACATTTATTATTTACCATTTACAATATTATGCTAAATTGATAGAAACAGGATTGTACAACCCTGATGCTTCTTAAATGGTGGATTTTAGTCAAATACTTTATAGTGAACATGTATCATAGAAGCTGATCATTATATATTAACCAGGGAAAATGGAGAGCTGATCAACAGGCCTCTGGTAAGGCCTGTCAGAACTGGATGGCTCAGGTGAGGCTGAGAGGGGAGGAATGTGCAAATGTGGGGGACAGGAGAAGTAGGTGAATGTGGGATTTGGAAAATCACTGCTTATGGTCAGATGGAGGTAAATTGATAAATTATAGTGAGCTTGGCGATGTCCCTGATGCAAGGATAGATTAACTGGAAATACAAATTCAAATAGAAGAAATAGGGAAGTAGGCATGGATTTCAAATTCTATTATACTGTATGTGGGTACAGTAAGAAAGATACTTTCAGAAAGGTTTAATTGAGGGGGTCTCACAAAGTCAAGAATAATCCTAAAGTGCTAACAAATTCAGATAAATTCATTAAAATGTTAAATATAAAAATTCTAAGAAAGTTTGACAAACTTAAAAAGATTCAACAGAGATATAAAGAATATGAGAGAAGGAGAAGGATGTGTGTTCACAGTGTGGAGCAGGCAGTGATTTAACCACTTTATCTAATACTGACAGCTGCTTGATCCACAATATGAAATCAGCATTTACTTGTTCATTTTAGTCTGTTTTAAGAATCTAAACTAAACCACTATACTGAGTTTCGATTAGTTGACCAGAAAGACTTCAACACATAAAAAAATACTTCCATATAAGTGTTAAAATAATAACCCAGTGGGGTGCTGTAAAAAAACAGAAAAGGAAATTCAATTCAATTCAATTCAACTTTATTTATATAGCGCCAATTCACAACAAAGTCATCTCAAGGCACTTTACAGAATTAAGTCAAGATTATAAAGATGTATAAAGAGAACCCAACAATTCCCCCAATGTTAATGCACAATGCGTGTGAAATAACATTAAAACAACACAGTAACTAGCAACCAGACATTTGTCAGAAAGATATTCAGAAGCTAATAGGTAAATTCAGATGATTTGGTCACTGTTAGTGTTGTTACACACATTAGTAATATATTATATGGCCAGTCGCTGTGTTACAGCCTGGTGATGGGTCCTGTTCAATCACCATCTAATACAGTTTGTTTCATCCTGTATGGATTAAAAAGCATGAGGGATACAATAGGTAGTGAGCCCTCTCTATGCAAAATAATTGTAATTATTAGAAATCCAAAATGTGAAAATCTTAAGAAATCCACTATATTTTATCAAAATGTGTTTATAGCCCTTTAGTTTGGGTTAACTTCAGTTTGTATAAAGGAAGATAATCACTGGATTAGCCTATGATCACATAATGCAGAGAAGAGACAGAAAATTGAAGACAGTACAAAAGGGACCACTTTATCGTCATAATGCAGATCTGCAGAAGGCAGCTAGAGTCAGATGTTTCATGAAAAGACTGGATCCAAACCTGCAAATGCAAATTTGAAGATAAAACATGTACATTTGATTTAGCTATTACCAGTTTAGTGGCATGACCAGTAAACCTGACCATGTTTAAATGTTTCAAACATGTATCCTGCCATCCTCCATGCACAGTGGTATAAAAGAAAACCTTTTGATTGCTTCATTTGATTTGCATTGTTAAAATCATGCAGGGTTCTGGGCAACAAACAGCAGCCTGGGAATTTGCTGCTCCAATTTCACACATCACACGCGATGTGGCTCAATGGTTCAAAATCAGTGTGATCCATCATGGAACAGAGTCCTTCAAAGTGAGATGATGAAAAGCGGAAGGATGAAGAAAAGATATATAAGGTTGCCAGTGACTTATCTCTAGGCAAAAAATCAATCAGTTGTTTGTAACATTGCGAAAATACAAATATTACTGATTTCACCTTCAATGTTTAAATTTGAGCTTCTCACAAGATTTTCAATGGCATTTTACTATTTAAATTGGAAACTGAATGATCTGATCAACTGATAAAATAATAAACAGATGCACCGATGACGAAAAGAGTTGTTATGTGAAGCCTTGTTCCATTTACTGCAAGTCACTAATTCTTGTTTATATTTTTTTGTGTAAAATGCAATTGTAAAAAGCATTATGACGTTAAAATAGTCAATAAATAATTTACCAATACTTAAGTTAATAGCCATTAAAACAAATCTGTTGTTGCTAAGTGTGTTTTTATCACTCTTTTAAAAAACAGTTCCATAAAAGTTGGAACAGTGTATAAAATGTAATGCAGTGATTTACAAAACATTTAAAACCAGTTTTTTATTTTAAATAGTAGAAAGACAAATATCAAATGTTAAACCTGAGACTTTTTTAAATTTATTTTTTGATGCTTGCAACACAAAAAAAGCTGGGACAGGATCATATTTAATTCAATTCAACTTTCAATTCAACTTTATTTATATAGCTCCAATTCACAACAAAGTGATCTCAAGGCACTTTACAGAATAAAGTCAAGATTATAAAAATGTATAGAGAGAACCCAACAATTCCCCCTTGACAGGAAAAACTCCCTTTAACGGAAGAAACCTCCAGCAGAACCAGGCTCAGGGTGGATGGACATCTGCCTTGAGGGGGGAGTGGAAAGTGAAGAGAGAAAAGAAAAGAGCAGAAGAAGCAACAACAAAACATGGGGCAGGTTGGTTGGACCAGTAGCTGCACGCTGGAAGACACACAGCTTCAAAGCCGGGGACACCTGCAGAAAGGGACCAGCTCCTCGATAGCTAAAGGCTCTGCCTCCCATTCTACCTTTGGAAATTCTGGGAACCACAAGTAGGCCTGCATTCTGAGATCGAAGTGGATGGTGTGGTGCTATGAGGTCTTCTATATATGATGGAGCCTGACCATTCAGAGCTTTATATGTAAGAAGCAGGGTTTTAAATTCTATTCTAAATTCTTACCACTAAGCTACATCACCTCTTTTTTTATCAATACTGTTTCGCTATTTTTACTTGATATAGGATTTCAGCTGCTCAGCAGTTCAATGCTTATCCATTATCATATTTTTTGGCTCTTAGTGCATCAAGTGTTTTCAGTTGGTGACAGGTCTGGACCACAGGCACGTTTATTCAGCACCTGGACTCTTTTTCTACTACGTTATGCTCTTATAATACATGTAGAATGGGGTTGAACTTTGTTTTGCCGAAAAAAGCAAAACCTTGCCTGAAAAGACATCATCATCCAGGCAGTGTATGTTGCTCCACGAACTGTGTATATCATTTAGCATTAATGAAGCCTTCACGTATGAGCTAGTTAACCACAGTGTGTGTTCATGCTGTCCAACAGCATCACAGATGGTTTTGAACTGTGCAATGATAAAAAGTCAGATGGCCCCTCTCTTCTTTAGCATGGAGAACATAGCTTCCATGATTTAAAAAAAAAAAGCCAGATTTTTTCAGATAGTTTTTTTTATTTCCCTTCAGTCCATGTTTCTGATTCTTTTTTGCTTAATAAAGTTTTAACTTGCATTTGTTGATGCAGCATCAATAGCATAATAGCCCGATTATGGATTGTTCAGTGAAGATTATTAATTAAAATAGCTCAAACATAAAAGCTTCAGTTTGTACCTTTTTCCCTTATAGTCTTTGACACTTTTAAATTAGTAGAGAAATCCACCACAGACTGAGATACAGAGAAAACAGAGAGTTTAGTTCCATGACCAGGTCAAGATTTTTGTACTGTCTGTACTGTGTACAGTACTGTCAAGTTTCCCGAGATTTTCAGCCTCCACATCTGCTTAAAGTTGAAAAAGATCCAAATAAATTGCAAGTGATGGATGGGTAAAATTCATAAAGCTCTATCCTAGGGGTACTGGTAGCTATAGCTCAGTTAGTAAAGCAATTGTCCATTGACCACACGGTCGGTTGTTCAATTCCCAATCCCTGCTGGCTATGTGTCAAACTAACCTTGGGGAAGACACTTAACCCCAAGTTGCTCCCGGTGGGTTAGATGAGCACATTGCAAGGCAGCCACTGTCATTGGTGTGTGCATGAGGACATTGTAAAGCGCTTTGGATAAAGTGCTACATTTATCATTTTAGCCTTTAGTTATAGTAAACCACACAGGACAAAACACAATATTGTTGCAGATCACCTGACACTATTTTAGCCGTTTAATGTGCACAAACTTACTGACTATACAGCCCCAAAGCACATATTCAATTAGCTAAATAACTTGCTATTTAAACACAGCAATTAAACATATTTCAACAAAAGTTATGCAATACCTGTGGCATCCCTGTGCTTAAACAGTTTTACTTGAAGAAATTTGTTTTTTTGTTTCCTGTCCTCTTCCCATAATCTGATCTGTGTTCTTTCTTCATGTTACCATCATTAAAAAGCACTTCTCACTTTTATTGGCAAGTCAGCCGATCACAAGCCTCCGGAACAATGGAATTAGTGTTGGTTCTGTTTACTTTCCAGCACAATCTTCTATATGCAGATATATGTGCTGGGTAAATGGTTTGAACTGGGCGCTGTGGCCAGACCCATAACTGCATAGAATCGGACCGGTTCACACCTAAGATGCAAACTTCGAATATTTGAAGGGTATTTCTGGCTCCCCAAAATACTGGTAGGGACATGTCCCAAACCATCCACACACAAAACTACACCATTGATTTTAGTATCAGTAAAAAAGTTGCAGTACTTTAACATCACAACAAAATAATAGGAGTTGTTTTACACTGGACTTAAACCCTGGTTTTACTGTGTGAACGTTGTGATCCACCCCTCCAGCATCCTCCACATAAAGATTTTAGCATTGAAATAATGCTGATCTTACAGTAGCCACTGTAGATGTTGCCATACACTAATACATCTGTTGACTGTTTTGGTCAGCTGGTACAAACCAAGTACTCAAGATTACTGTGTGGATGATGATGGTGCTGTTTAAAAGGACAGGGTGTCACTAGGAGGGATAGCAGCTGTCAGAGCTATAGTATCTGTCCAAGTGTCTCATTCTTGACTCACATCACCGCTGCACAAATGACATTAGACATCAGATCAGGAACAGGCCTCTCACAGTGAAGTGTAATTCATCTTAGTACTCAGCTAAGTCACTGGGCCTCCACCTCTCTTTGACTCCACTGACACTTTTGGCTCTCAGCATCAGGCTTTAATGGTCAGGTTGGGTTACGCACACCTGCAAGTGATACAGGTTCATAAATATCTTGCTCCTAATGAATAATTAAAGAGCTTGCAAGCTGTAGTGAGCATACGCATCCATCCAGGCATCCGGGCAGCGTGTGAGGATTAGCAGAACCAGAATGGACATCTCGGCTCTGCCAAACAACAACCACCCAGAGAAGTTCCTCCAACTGGACGTTGGGATCCTGCCGGTTATGCACGGCATGTTCCAGGTCGGCGCAGTCATGTCCACTCAGAGACACTGGCACAACAGGCTCTACTCTCAGGTATGGACTGTGGCACAGCCACTGTTACTGTTGTATGTTCATCTCTGTGTGTCCAGTTGCTGCACTTTAATGTGGAAAACTGCATTTGATTGTCTAAATGTTTTTCCTCATTACAGATCAACACAAATGTATTATTTATACAGTGCATTCAGAGATCACCATCATCATTACAGCCTGGTGCTGTGTGGACATAATAATTTGAAACAGGAGATCAGGACAGTGCAGCATCCAGTATTATTATCAGCCATCATATCTGCAGAGCCGGAGGAGGGTCTAGACATTGATTACTATTCTGAGTATGTGTGAATGTATGTTAAATAATTCAAAATTAGCTACAGATGGATGAATGTTGAAATAACGTAGAATTATAAAATTATTTTCAGCATCGGTCACTTAAACATTCAAAAGGGGAAGATCCCACAGTAGTGAGAAAGCAGAGGTGACATTTAGGTCCATTTTATCACAGAAGCTGTGTGAATGTGTTTTGTTTTTGAAGACAATATAACGATTATAATTCAAATCCTCACTGTCCCCACAGAAGGAGCAAAGGCTAACAACTGAAAACCGGCCGCCTCCATCTCCAGAGGGCAGTCCTGTGCTGTTTGTGGACAGGTACCTGGAGAGGCATATCACTCCGGTCACACTGAAGTCCAACATTAAAAGGAACCCACTGTACATGGACATAAGAGCGATGGAAGCAGTGGACAACGAGAAGTCCAAGCCTTCCTGGACTGTCAAGGAATATGATGCACAATCAATCCATGGCAACCTCACAAATTTCCTAAAGGTAATCTAAGGGGAGAGAAAGAGAGGCTGTTGCTGACGAAGAGGACAAATGGAAGAAACGGTGTAAAGCCAACAGAGAGAGACAGATGGACAGATATAGGGACCCACAGATGTAGACTGAGCAGATTGTTGGTTTGGTTCGCCTCCTCTGATAGTTTGGCTCTGGGTGTGGTCAGAGGTGGCACAGACAAACCTTTAAATTTCATTTGTCTCCTCTGTTCCCTCCTTACACACCAGATTTTACACTAGGCCACATTTATGCATAAAACCGAAAATTCTAAAGGGAACACAGATTTTTCAGCACCACTGTTCAGAAATGTGTACAAAAATGAACATTTCCTTTAGCAAAGGTAAAGACCCTGCCTTTTGGACACACTAGAGTATCCGTTACTCTACTTGTCTCTGGAATAGAACAAAATATGAAGTCATTATCAATCTGGGTTTGATCACAAAACCTGCATAGAGGACAGTAAATAGGCACCGTGTGAATGTAACACCCACACATTCACAAGCTTTAAATGTTTGCGCACTCATACATACAGTACATGGTAAATAGTAAATGGTCTGCACCTATACAGCACTTTTCTACCTATCGTCACTCAAAGCGCTTTACACTGCTTCTTATTCACCAATTCACACTCACAATCACACACACATTCATACACTGATGGGGAAGCTGCTATGCAGCTGGCCAACACTTCACCGGGAGCAACTAAGTTGGGGTTCAGGCTCTTGCTCAAGGACACTTTGACATGTGACTGGAGGAGCCGGGGTTTGAACCAACAACTGTGAGATTGGTGGACAACTGCTCTACCTTCCTGCACCACAGTCGCCCCCTCATCCACATACTCACACGTTCATGCCAAATAATGAAAAGATAAAGGACAAGTGTTGGCTGTTAAATTCCCCCCTCAGACTTTCTGTAATGTTCTTGTGAACTTAATGTAAGCAGGTAAAGTTTATTCATTGTTTAGAAGTTAATACAACTATACTTTTAAATTTTCAGGTCACTTTAGAATTTGCAAACTTGATGTGACTTGAGGTTTTGACTTCAATTATGAGAGCTGAGAGTTGACCCAACTGAGTAAATGAGGACACAAAATTGGCTACTTAATGTTTGTATGTTCAACAAACATTTTATGATAGAAATTATTGCTTTTACTCTTTCAAAACAAATAAACCACATCAAACTATTGTATCTTCATTATTAACTTCCACCTGAAGTAAGTTAACTCACATTTTCAAGGCAGAAGAGGAACGTTCAAGTTGAACCAGCTTAAAATGATTTACAATGTTAGAGACATTTAGTTCTGGTACTGTGTGCAGGTTCTGTGATCAGATCCAGTTTATTAATGATCTCATGTGGAAAACCTTGTGCTGCTGCCTTCTCCTTCTTCTGTTCTGATTGGTCTTGTCTGAGTGGGAGGGTATGTACTGTAGGGTTTTCAGTTTTTTCCACTGTGCCACAGGTTTTTTGTCGTTGTTGTTTCTGATTACTGACGTGGGGTGTGTTGCTCTGTATGGTCATACATTGCCTGAATAAGTGAGAAAGCAGTTTGTTAGGCTTTATAAAGGCCAGAGAGGACAGTAGTCACTGAACAAAGGCTGAAACACAGTTGTGGCTCGGGTTAGGTGCATTTGGAGGAGCCAAAATTGAGAAACACAGGAGTCAGTGATTGTAACTTGGAATAATCTGTGGAAAATTAGTGCTCGAGTGGTCACAAAAGGCACCAAACTGCAAGACTACACTTTACCGAAGTACATGAAGAGAAGCCTGGTGAGTATTGGAGGGACATTCTTTGGTCAGTTGAAACCAAAAGAAATGAGCTTGGAATAATTGGAAACAAGCTTCAGGGAGCATCATGATTTTGAACTTTGCCACATTTTTGTGTTTCTTCAGAATAATGTCAGGGTAGCTGTTCACCGGCTGAAGCTTAGCAGCAAAACAACGAAGGACTCAAACTAAAAAAGTCTTTGTCTGGGCCCATAAGCACATGAGCCTGCTTGAGTCCAACTAGAGTGTGATCATATCTGCATGGAGATATTTGATAGTTGAGTGCATTTTCTTTTTTTGCTTGCAGGAGGAAGAGAAGACTGCTAAGGATCTGGACTTTTGGCTTGAGGATCTCTACACACCAGGATTTGACTCTTTACTGAAGAAGAAAGAAGCTCAACAGTCAAGAAAACGACTTTGTAAAATCCTTTTGTCAATCACTTTGTCTCTCTGTGTGGTACTTGTTGTAATAGTGCCAGTTGTGGTTGTGAAACTAAAAAACTGACATTTTTATTGTAACGTCTTGGTGGCTGCTACTCGCTCGCTGTATCATGAATATCTGCCTCTGCACAAAATTATTGCGAGGGAATACAAATTTAAAATGGAGCTTCTTAGCCTGGCTCCCATGTCAGATAAAAAAGTGGATGTAGCTCTGGAGACCAGCCCTGCGTCACTTTTTATGAGGGGCTTTCAGAGTCAGACTCTCGTTACCTATTGTAGGTAAAACTATATGAGTCACTAATCACCTGTCCTTTGACAGAACCTCTGTCATATCTGGGAAGCTTAGATAGCAATGCAATGCAAAGATACAGGTTACAGGCTGATGCCAAAGACGACCATCTGCGATGACTATCGTAGTGTAATGTTTCATCGTAGCATGAGGTCATCAAATTGGTTACTAGACTACAAAAGAAAACATCCCCGTGTGATTACAATTGTCACAGGACACTTAAATCACACACTCGTTTCCCCAACTCTTGAATTGAATAGTACTTTTTACATACACTGTTTAAAAAGACACATAACCTTTTTTGTCACTGTCTGACATCAAATCCGACTAAACTTTTCCCTGTTTTGGTCAGTTAGAATGAGAGGGGAACTTTTTTTATTACTTTCTTGAAAGTCTGAAGTTTACATACACTTCTTTAGTATTTGGGAGCATTGCCTTTGAACTGTATGACTTGGGTCAAACATTTGAAATATCCTTCCACAAGATTCTTACAATAGTTTGCTGAAATATTTGCTCATTCCTCTTGATAGAACTCGTGTAACCGAGTCATGTTTGTAAGCTGATTGCTCACACATGCCTTTTCTGCTCTGTCCACAAATCTTCTCTAGGATTAAGATCAGGGATTTGTGATGGCCAGTCCAAAACATTGACTTTGTTGTCCTTAAGACACTTTGCAACTAATTTGGCAGTATGCTTAGGGTCATTGTCCATTCGAAAGACCCACTTGTGAAGTGCACCAGTCCTTCCTGCAGCAAAACAACCCCACAACATAAAACTGCCACCGACATACTTCCCAGTTGGGATGGTGTTCTCAGGCTCCCAAGCTTTCCCCTTTTTCCTCCAAATGTAATGATGTCATTATGGCCAGTTAACATTTTAGTTTCATCAGACTACAGGATATGTCTCAAAAATGATGGTATTTGTCCCATTGTGCATTTGCAAACTGTAATCTGGCTTTTTTCTGATGCTTTTGGAGTAATGGCTGCTTCCTCGCCGAGTGGGCTTTCAGCCCATTTCTGTACAGGACTTGTTTCACTGTTGATAATAACACTCCTACCAGCTGCACAAGTTGATTTGCTTTTGTTCTCCAATTATTCTGGCATTTAGCAAATAAATAAAAAATTCTAACAGACCTAAAACAGGAAATGTTTAGTCTGATTTAATGTCCGTGAGAGAGAAAAAAAAAAAAGGTTGGGTCTTATTATACAGTGTATGTAAACATCTGGTTTTAGCTGTATAGACAACATCCAGTGGGATCCCTTTAGTGGAAGGTGCAGCATATGCTTTTAGGATATCTCCAAAATGTTGTATTAATGTATTGTGTATTAATATTATCCTCTACAAAGCTAAAATGTTTCAGTACACAAATGCTCAATTATTTTTGAAGATGATGTTCAATAAGTTTTGAAAGGAGTCTTCTAAACAAAATCCTAATTATAGTTGTAGACCATAACCTCCCTTTAGAGCCTTGGGAATCCCAGTGACTCGAGCTTTCAAGTCACTGAAACGTTTAACAGGGTCAACAGGTCTCTAAGAGCAGCCTTTTTTCTAGAGGTCAGATGGCGCACAAGTTGGTATCAGACATATAATGTATCATATGTATCAAAATAATGTATCATGTATTTGGTATAGAAAACATTTTTTTCTCAGAATAAAAAGCAGTTGTCCTAATATTGATCCCAGAGGAACATCATCAACCTGTGAATTGTAAAAAAGAGTTCAACCTCTACCAGAGAGTTACAGAGAACAAAAGGAGACTTCAAAAGCAAGTGATTTAATTTCATTTATTTATTGCAATAAAGATGTACAAAGTATTGGTAATCATAAATGTTAAAATGTTAGAAAAAGCATATCTGTGACAGTTAACAGTACAGTGTATCAAAACGTTACTGCTTCAATCGGCTGGGTCTATTCCATTGACGTTTGTGTGAAAGTCAGAAAACAGGTTTGATCTGCTTTTGTTATCACACCTTTTCTCCAAAAGACAATGGAAAAGATTTGTAAAAAATAAACACTCAAAAAAAACAAAAAAACAAAACAAAACAAACAAACAAAAAAACAAAACAAAAGGCAAATTAGCTTCTAACTAAAATAAAAATAGTATTAAAGAAAAAAAATGCTATCTGGACTAAAATAAATAGCTTCTCCATTATAAAATTTAACAAATATTCCACTCCCAGATTTTAGGCCATTGAACAGTGTAGTTTATTTACAGGTTAGTTTAGGTTTGTAGTGTTGTGACACAGATGGCGAATGGAGAGGAAAGGGGCCTTTGGCAGGAAATACAAACTTTAATTACATGGTGATTGAGTACAGGTGACATTTGGTATTTTCAGTAGAACATACTGGTATTTTTAGACAAACTCCAAAATCTATCAGGATATAAACAAGGAAAACAACACTCACTCTATTATTTGATTGTAAAATGTTGACAATGTGACATAAACACACTCACAGTAAAAAAGAAAAAAAGTTTGCATCCCCTTATTTTGAAATAGCAAAACAAATAAATAAATAATAATAACACAAAGAATGTCTTTTTTAAAATAATATTTAATGCACATTCAGCTAGTACAAATGACTTATCAGAAATTAATTGAATTTTTGTTTACATTTCTCGATAGGGATGCAAACTTTTCCACATTAGCAATTTTCATTATTTGATCATAACTTTATATACTCCTTAACCGTTTTTGTTACTTCTGAAATTGTTATTATGTCAGATTTAGGGTAAAGTTTTCATTCAATGTGAAGGGTTGTAGATTCAATCCTAACACAATAACAATGGACCAACAGCTACTACACATGTTTCATTAGAAGAAGGAAAACTGATCAAGGAGTCTATATAAAAAAAATTATAATAAAATTAGGAAAATTACAGGTCTGTATGCATATCTGTGTCTCTGTGTGTATATATATTTCTGCTTTAATATACAAATATAGAGTAAGCTGTGTTCTTGTTGTTGCTCTGTAACAGCAAGGGACAGTGAGTGCTTCACAGCACAACAATGAATGAAGTGTAAATAGCCAACTCTTGACGTTATAGTGCACAATAGTGCCCCCAAGTGTCAGACTCTCCTTGTGGCTCGAAAATATTCGGAAACCTTTTTGGTTTCAAACATTACAGACAACTGACACAAAGTAAAGTATGTGCTTGTGCTAATGAAGCAATATTTGCTTGACAGACATTAAACAATTGTGTAATGCAACTGCCAGACCCTGTTCGTTAAACGAGCACTTGAGGTATTTATTATTGCTCTTTTATAAATTTGAGGTGACTTGCAAAAACTGTACTGACTTTATGTGGACTTTAGTCCACTTTTGGGGTCAAGCACTTAGCTTTGTCATTACTTCGATTTAATCGCAACACACAGGTCTATAAGCCCGTTTCCACGACAGAACTAGAACAGAGTACAACTAGACAGAAAAGTCTAGAGACCTTTTTAGGAACCCAATTTCTCCATCTGCATTTATGAATCAGGTAGTAAATTTAGTTCTGGGACCCTAAATTCTAACCCCCAAAGATTATCTAATTGGGGTGTGGTTGTATTCTCTGCAGTGAGGCCTGCAGTGCTACTCATCACTGATTGGTCACATACAGTGCAGAATTTTACACACCCACCATCAGGAGTTTCTATTTTCATTTGCCATAAAAATCAAGACTGATGAAGCAGCCCAAGAGATTTCAGGAGCGATTCAGTGAGATAGTGTGTACATAGGGATGTTAAAGGCAACCACCTGTCATGCATTCGATAGGTCTGTGGACTTAATTTTACAGGGCTTTGGATCAACTGTTGAAATGCACATTAACCCCAAGGAATGTTCCTGGACTTTACCGTGGAAACATCTGTACATTTACAAATCTGTTTAGTTCTTAGAAACATGAATCAAAATTCAGTCTAACTGGTTACGGCAAGGTCCCAGACGTTATGTGAACATGTCCAACAAATAAATGGGTCTGCAGGTTATCAGATTTTGGAACAGATCTAAACTTTACTTTAGAAAAAAAAGCATTTCTCCATTGCTTTTTAGGGAATTGCTATAGCTGGGCATGTGGACGTTTTTGGGGAGGGGGCACTTTTGTGTGCTAGGACATAAACAGAGGTGGTCTTTGATTGTACCTTCATAGTTTAAAAAAAAAAAAAAAAAAAGGTTTATAGTTCCTCACACAGTACATATCTGGAAAGTACTCAGGTTATATTTAAAACACAGATGAGCGCGAGTATGTATAGAATTAATGTGTATGTACTGGATGCATATATACACTTGCAGCAATGCCCCGCAACATCACACACACATATTAGGTGTATATACCAAATGCTTGGCCTGCACATTCTGTGGATGATGCACAAAATGATGAGCGATGGGATGGAGTTGTACATTTTCTAACAGCACAATCAAGCGGACACACAGTACACTGCACTGTGCCAACTACAGTCTATCCAGGAAACTGTTCGTATACAAGAGAATGAGAAACAAATGAGACTATGTATACTACCTCCTAGAAATCATGTTAATTATTATACAGTACATTCAACTAACCTCAGAATTGTCTCACATTCCTCTTAAGATTGCATACAGTAAATAACAGGATACACGAAAGTAAAAAGCAAAATGCTAAAACTGTTTCTGGGGGAAACAGAAAAATAAGTCTGCACTGCACAGTAGAGAGAACCCTGTTTTCTTCCATTAGTTTTGTGGCAGTTTCTGATCTACAGTATAACCATGATCTCCAGCAGCCATATTGGAACTTTTGTTCTGGATTCTGTTATGTTTCAGTCACCTTTTGTTAACCATTGACACCAACAGTGGAAGTACGGGAAAACCCACAATGACATTTAAAGTTATTTTTAATAAACGGCACAACAAGCAAAACATGGTCCTACCTACACAGCGATCCCCTTACATTACCTACTATTCAAATGGCATTGTTTTCAGGGTGATACAGTACATTTAGAGACAGGACTTCAACCAAGATTAAGGTGTGTTCAGACTGAAATTCTTGCCTTACTCACAAGGTCTTTACGACTCCCTATACTTTAAATACCCAGGTAACAAGTAAGTGAGAATTTATTCCTTTTGGATTAAAGTTCTTGAATGTCCAGCAATTCCAACTGCCACCGAACAGCATGTTTTGGATGCTTGAGAAGCTCCTCCAGATTTGTGCTGCACAGGGTGACTGCATCCATTTCTAAGGTCTTAGTGGCGTTTGGAAAACTTATTTTGTATCCAGTCTGAAATGACCTTAAAAACTGATGTAACTATATAACTCCAGGAAGTAGCAGATGTAGCTTAGTAACAAAAGCAACCATTTTTTGTTTAGTGCAGTTCGGCTATCTGGCAATAATCTACACTCTGTAGCCACATCAATACTTTCTCTGACCATAATAGAACAGGAAATATATTTGACTTATTGTTTATAACTGCATCTATATGGCTTTTTTTTTTTTGGACCATGGTATCCTTAAAAAGGCTACAAGCCAAGGTTCTTTAGAGAAATCTCTGGAGTAAAGGAAGAGTTGCCTAAAAAGGCTCTTAAATGAACTGAGTTGAGTAATATCCTTTCACATGAATTAGTGATGGACTTTTATTACAAGTACTTACGCAGCACAAGCTCATATGCATAGAGGTATCTCGTTACTCTGCCTTGACACATTCTAATGTCACATTCTTCCTGCCAGCAAGTCTCCCACTGTAAAGCCTGCAGGTCACTTATTCTCTCCACTCAACCCCAGGCTTTGAGGGAACCAGAGACCAGCAGTCCATTATACTGCCAAGCGGCAATGAAGCGGCCAGAGATGTGCATGAGTGCAAAACTCGAGTCTACCGTGGTACTAAAAGTGTTACACTTCACCAGCTACCTGCAGGCCTACAGTAACTTATGTAACTAATGTAGGTGAACTATGTGAAGAAAATAAAGATGCAATACAGTACAAAAGACAACTGTACTGAAACACTAATGAATAACTATCTGCATTTACCAACAGATCATCCAGCCAGTATGGCTTATAAGAAAAAAAGGAATCATGACAATCGTTAGTTCTAGCATTAAGGCAAGGTTTTAACTAGCTTGTTGGGTAAAGAAGTTACTTTACACACACAAAAACATATTCAAAGAAATACTTAATTTAGTCTCACAGCAGCTACATAGGAGAGATGGTCTTTCTAATGAAAAACTAGGTTCACATCTTTTCTGGAAAAAAAAAAGAAAAGAAAAAAAAAAAAGAAGATCTTCAAGACCCATACACATTTTTAGGCAGAGCGCCTAAGAGATACATTGTGTCTTGTGTCGAGTAGCTGAGGCTATCGAAAATATCAGCTTTATAAGGAAGACTCAAAAGTGAATAAGAACCTAAGTGCTATGGCCCAAAAATAAACATGTTGAAGAGGATAAAAGAGAGAGAGATAAATGAGAGAAAGTCTTCATGCAATCAAGTGGACAACCTTCATTAAATTCATGCAATTCACTAGTATAAATACAGGGCTCCAACTAATAAAAAGTCAATAAAACTAACT
Organism: Channa argus; assembly: GCF_033026475.1. Taxonomy (NCBI): domain Eukaryota; kingdom Metazoa; phylum Chordata; class Actinopteri; order Anabantiformes; family Channidae; genus Channa; species Channa argus. The sequence goes on along the minus strand of NC_090214.1, from coordinate 21,503,188 downwards.
GCTATCCACCACCTAATAAATCATATTCTCAATCTGGGTAGAGATTATACTTAGTTCATCTGATTCAACTGGAAGGCACATCCATAAGGCTTTAGAAGGTGTTGCAAAGCTTTCTGCATGGTTCTCTCCCAATATTTAAGGAAAACAACAGAGTGATTATTGCTGCATCACAAACACAACTGGTCCAAGTAACTTATGGATGACATCAGTAATAATTCATAATATGAGAACAACAACATGAGCACTGTGTGCATGGCTGCTATGGAGCCTGAGAAGAAAAAAAAAAACTAACAAAAATTAGATTTATATGAAGAAAACCAAAGAAACTAGAGCTACAAGAGAATAACTCAGACATCTTGGAATAAATAAAGGAGCAGCGTGGCCAACCTTCCAACCACCCCCACCATTCCTCCATCACCTGTAGAGCAATATAACCTACTTTGTCTTTATTCACATTAACCAGCATTATTTCCATTTCCAATGGCTGTGTTCTTTACTATATCTGGAGTGTATTTGCTGCACCTTAGGTTTGGACTGGAGTTGTGTGTGTTTGTGTGTGTGTGCGCATGTTTGTCTGTATGTGCTCCCAGTCTCTGATAGGGTTGTGAGAGTTAAAAACTTTTTCTCTTCCGTGAGTGTTTAAGAGTAGAAAGTGAGGACGCTCTGGTGGTTGCCACGCACCAGGAGGATGGGTGGCAGGTCCTTGGACAAAGCCTCCAGCCAGGCCATGTACAGAGCACTGGATACTGCACTCTTCCTGGCCAATGGCAGGCTCCTGTACAGTCAAACAGAAAGAAAAGCCCAGTCAGCAACAAGGCTGCTGTCACTTACAACTGAAACTCGTAGCTGTAGCTACCACTCAGTACTCTTAAACCAACAGGCAACAGGTTTAGCATCCAGGACACAGACATCAAGTGGTTTGATTCATACCTTTTTCTAGACAACCTGAAGACTATTACCACTACTTTAATCTTCTCAAAGCTGGACTACAGTAATTTACTGTATTTGGGTATCACTTAGTCTTCTTTGGTTTTCTCTTGCTTGCATCTCTTAATGCATCCTTTGACTTGCTCTCCGGTAAAGTTATCATGATTTGGATTAGCAGTATGTCTTGGTTTTGCACTTTAAATGAAGCTTTCACCCACCTGTTGACACTTTTAGGGTAAATCACAAAACCTACATTTTCAAAGCTTTGGGCCCTTGAGGACCTTAGCTATTATTTATTATCCTCTCTTTATGAGTTTGTTATAATCAACAGCTTATTTGTTTCTCTCTTTACATTTTTTTGTTTTTATACTAGTACTTTGTTTTCTATTAATACCTTTAGGGTTTATCGCTTTAAATGCACCTTTGTGTCATTTTAATTTGTAAAGTGGTTTTGGCAATTTTTTCTATTTTTAAATGAGCTCTATACCATCAATGTAATTTAATTTGATAAAATCACTCTCTCACACACACACACAGAGCAGCAGCTTACATGACGATGAGGTTGGCTGTGCTCGAGTGCTCCTTCAGCAGTTCGTTGAGTCTGATCTGACGACAAGTCTGAAAACAAATCAAACACAGGTATAAATTTAGCTGAAAATGATCTGTGAGTGTACACTGCAGTCTTGTGCTGAACTATGTCCTGGTTTAAAAGTGTTTAATTATATAGAACTTAGCTCAACAATATAAAAACATACAGCATAACAATGACTTTTATTGAGGAGGAGCATACTGACCTTAGTGCGATACAGCTCCAGCTCGTTGTCCGTTATCCTCCAGGGTTCACTGTTCTTCAGCCTCTCAGCAGCTTCCTGCTCCATGTCGTCTTCCTTCAGCCGATACGGTTCAATCATCTCCTCAAAGGCTGCCATGCTAAATAACAACACAAAAGAGCAGGGTTATTACAGGGCAACCTACTGTTTTATTCATTTCCCCAGCTCCATATTCAGCCCAATTTGATTACCATTTAATACAGGACTCCAGCACTGTGTACATGAATATACTTTTCAATAGAATGTACTAATATGAATGTTCTTTTCATAGACATTGACAGTTATATTCTGTTTCACTTGTTTCACAATTTCAGAGGATGAAAACTGTTAAGATTCAATTAAGATTTTGCAATTACCTTTTTTTTTTTAAATCAAGAATGGGTTCAAACAAAGATCTGAATCAGCCTCAAATCGAGTGAGTGATGTTTTCTGTAGCTAGTACTCAAAAGTACGTACAGACCACATGAGGGCAGCGCTGATTCATTCTGGACACAGACTTCTCTATCAGTGTTTGTTCATGACTGAGGTAAAATGTTGCTATGAGACCAGAATCACTTGTCTACACAGAAATACTCTGTGCAAAAATGTGCTCTGCTTTCAGCTGCTTTAGGTTTGTTCATGTGATACTTAAATCACTTGCATGAAGACGATAATAATACGTGTTGAAACCATTTTAGCTATAACTAAATATTCTTCACCAACTTGGATTCAGTGTGTGAGGAAATTATTAGATTGGCCCATTGAATGAGTGGGGATCATCCTGAATCTACTGTGTAAACCATTTCAGTTCAGGTCATTCCATTTTCTAGTGTTTACTTACCTGTTCATTATTATTTTCTGACCTCTCTGTGTCTCTCTCTGTCTGTGTGTGTGTGTGTGTGTGTGTGTGTGTGTGTGTGTGTGTCTCTCTCTGTCTGTGTGTGTGTGTCTGTCTGTGTCTCTCTCTCCCTGTGTGTGTCTCTGTCTCTGTGTCTCTCTCTCTCTCTCTGTCGAATAGAAGCCATTTTAGATGCTACAAATAATAGTTAAAGGCTTTGCTTTTTGAAGACTTACTGCTCCTTCTTGGGTTTGGTGTTTATGTCTCCCAGCACAGTGATGTCTGAGAAGTCTATTCTGAACTTACTCAGAAGAGTGGCCATCCTACAGAGAAAAGCAAAGAGTTTTAGAATAAATGCTATAAACCAGCTGTAGAATACTTTCAGTCTAAGGAACTGCAGACAGAGATATCACCAGAGTCATCCTGAAGTCAGGGGAAGCTGCTTTAAATAGCTCTCTTTGAACATAGGAATTTCTGGTAGCACTATTGGTATGTTTTCTGTATATGAGAGTCATTTCCTTTAGCCTCAACTTCAAAGAAGCTGGGTGGTTGAAGGATTCTCTCTAATCCAAACAGCTGACCAACACAGATAAAAAGGTCACCAGTGAACAGAGTCAGAACTTAGCAGCTAAAGAGCCAGAGAGTTTTCTCAAGACTTGGTAGCGACCAAAACCAGAGCAAAAATGTACATAATTACATTTACATTTAGTCATTTACTAAACTAAAACATGTTATTTGAAACTTAAATTATTTTTTAAAGGACAAAAAACAGTCTGTATTCAGAGTTAGTGGAGAGACAAATTCTACCAGAGAAACACGAAACTACCTAAAGCAAGTTCTGAAAAAGGAAAATGTAAATTCATGGAGATTGTGGTTGAAGGTTTACCATGTGAACCTTTCCAGTCCAGAAACATGGAGAGTAAAAACGATTCATTCTAACAGAAATATATTACAATCTCCTTTGCCTTTTGATAGAACACTGTAATATGATTCAAGGCAGGGGAAACACTGAGGTGTCAGGTATCTGTTGAAATGGTGTGTAGTTTCCCCATAAACAAACACAAAGAGGGCTTCAAAGCGCACAAAGAGCCGTGTGCGCACACAGAGATGAAAGGCTCGGCTGGTAGCGGTAAGCTAATTTTATCCAACAAAAGGAGGCAGGAGGCAGCTGTAGGAGACAATAAGAGACAGAGGACGGATGAAACTAGAGTGGGTGTGCGTGTGTACATGTCTTTCAATAGAGGTGTTGAAAAACGGTAACTCCAAATCAATGGTGTAAGGTTATTCTGGTATTCTGAGGACATTAGGTTAGACCAGGTTTAGGTTCGTCCTCACAACCATAGTAATGGTCTGCACTTAAATGGTCTGCACTTATATAGCGCTTTTCTACCTATTGGCACTCAAAGCGCTTTACACTGCTTCTTATTTACCCATTCACACTCACAATCACACACATTCATACACCGATGGGGGAGCTGCTATGCAGCTGGCCAACACTCACCGGGAGCAACTAAGTTGGGGTTCAGTGTCTTGCTCAAGGACACTTCGACATGTGACTGGAGGAGCCGGGGATTGAACCAACAACTGTGAGATTGGTGGACAACCGCTCTACCTTCCTGCGCCACAGTCGCCCAGTAAGATCATCCTGTGTGTGTGGGTGTGGCGATAGGACACAGGTTTCAGTGGACTATGCTGAAATCTGATTCTGCGATGAAGACTTAAGTTTACATACAGACGCACGTGAAATTGTATCAGACAGCAACGCATAAGGAAAATATTCTAAAAGCAAACTCTACACGGCAAACAGAAAAAGACTTAAGGGATTTAAAGAGTAAAAAAGAACAACGTTTTATAATTAATAGAGAGTAATGAGCTGAGAAAACAATGAGAACAGCTTCTTCCCACAAAAACAAAGTAATGACCACTTCTGGTCATGGATCTGATAAAGATCTGTTCAGACACAGATGACTCCACTATTTAGTCCAATTTGCGGTGCAGTTTCCTTTAAATGACCATATTGGTGGTTTTTGTATTTTCGCACATTAATCACCAAATGTAATTGACATTACCAATGACTGCATTCAACAAGGCTCCAGGTCCAAACACTGCACAGTAGATTTATTTCCTCTCTTCCATACAGACTATTTCTGGTTACTTCACCATGCTATAATAATCTGACATGACCCCCCCACTTTTTTAAGTCCAAGTGACATTATGATTCAGGACATCCTTGATATAACAGGGGTTATTTTAAAACAGATCTAAGAAGCAAATATACATAAATTCATAACCACATACAGCAGCATTTTTAAAAGTTTGAGAATCCTTTAGCATTTTCCTTAATTCTGCCTAAATATGAGCAGCCCAAAAGTAATACACTTATTTATAAATATTTGTTTGTGGCAAAAGTATAACCTCTATCGGTAGCAATAACTAACTAAACATTACCAGTAACCTTTGGATCAGCATTGGCTTGGAGGAATTTTATTGCACTTTCCTTCTTACAGAACAGCTGAACTTCACGGATGCCGGTCACATTTCTGCACACACTGCTTGCTTTAAATTTAAATATACATGTTTATTAGTATTAGTATCAACAAGTCTTCTAAGACCTGTGGAAATCATTATTGTTCAAGCTGAAACACTTTTAGAAACCTATGTTGGCAAGATCAGCCTTTGATAGTGTAGACCAAGATTGTTCTACTTGAAAGAAGTTTCTCTTCTTGAAATAAACCAGGACGTCCAAGACTCACAGCTGATCGTCATCCAATCAGTGTGTTTACATGCACTTAAGTAACCTGGTTAGTTGGAGGAAAAAAAACCCCCCTGCTCTCTCAGGTAATTGGGGAACAGTTTATATGCGGGTTAAGAAACCTGGTTACTGGAAATCTTTATGTACACGTAGTACACAAGTAATCTATTTTTCCCCCCTCACCTCAGCCTTATTTTGGAAGCAGAGCTCACATGTTCTAACTGTGTAGCAACAGAAAACACTGCTTTATGTTTCACTGTGAATAAGAAGAAATAGTCAGTGGAATGCGACTTGTTTGGACATCTACGAGGACCTTTGTGTTAGTTTAGTTTTCAGTTGGACTTAAGCCATTTCTCAATATGCGTTTTCCGGGCTTTGGAAATGTCATCAGTCAAAGCTGAAGTACTTTTCAAAGTCAAAGTTCGTATCTAACCAATTACAGATCAAATACCCAGAAGGGTTCTCGCTCCGGCCGTTTTATTAAGGATGCTTTGGGAGCTGACGTGTGGATCTGAGCGTATAACGTCCACCATCATCCCTACCACCCTGTGCTAGTCTTACTACTAGCTCTGTTGTCAGTAACATTTTTATGTATATTATCATTTACGTTGGAAGGAGAAACGCACCTTGAAATATGTTGCTGCCAGTTTGAGGGAAAATTTACTTTTTTTTAATCAGACATTACAAATTACCTGGGCTCACACTAATCAATATAGAAATACATGTACAATAGTGCAGTTTAAATTGCGTTGTTTTGATTAAGGGCCTACTTACAGCCTACAAGTTTATTCTTTATCACAATCACCGTCATTTGGTTTTGCCTTTCCTGAAACTTCTCTTTGTGACAGCTAAGATTATTTTGTCACCGTACTTCAACTACTGTCCAGTTGTGTTTATTGTAACCATCAGTGCTAAGATAAGCTGCCGCTGTCACTAAGACTTGGTGTACTGAGAAACACCCTTGGATCAAAAAAACAAGGTGGTGTTATTATCTCTCTATTATCTCTCTTTTCATTACACTCAGCTGCTCGCCCTTTGGGAACCTTTTGTTATGCACATGTGCTGTCACAGAAAGCTGATTTGAACACTTCTGTTTCATTCCTTTGTGACTGCCAGTGACAGTAAACACTGTGAATATGTCCCCTCACCCTTTGTGCATGTCGAGATGTAATATATACAAAGTCACATGTGTGAAATGTAGGTTATGTTGGCATCAAGCAGGTGACAGCCTCCCTTCAGCCTCTTTGACCTCCCTACTGTTGTCCTGGTGTTCATTGCTGCGATTTTGCTCAGTAAAGATCCAGGTTTTGGTTTGCATGTCAATTGAAAGTCCAGAAAGAGGTCACTCTTCCCCCCCCCCCCCCCCCCTTCTTTTCCCTTAAGTATCCCTGTCTTTGTGCTGGCCTGCTCACCAACTAAATACTGTCTAATGTCCTAAAAAGTTAATTGTGCTTTCAAAATTCCCCCAATGCTGATGATTGAGCCTCAGCCTTGGTTTACCTCCATTGATCGAATGGATGCCCACTTCCAGGTTCCTATCAATCCAGTCATTCTGGTTACTCAGATCCTTGGGAGTGAGAAGACTTCAAAAGGCTGAAGGTAGGCTATCAAGTGCTGTTTATAGCAGATGTGCACGTAGCCTAAACATCACACACATTACTTTGTTTATAATAGATTTCAACACATGCAGAACATGAGGGGATGTATCCACATTGTTTACTGCCACTAGCAGTCATGCAGGAATTCACAGAACCATAGTTACCTCTGTAACTTCCATTATGTGTATACATTGAGAAATTGGTGGACTTCTCCAGAAGAAAAAATACATAAATATACCTGTGGAAATGAGTTTGTTCTTATCTGCAGCAGATGTTGTTCAGGTGGGACAACTAACCCAACACTTCTTCCCATTAGTAAATGAGTACTCACGCTCGGCGGTCATGATCGATTCTGTTGATCTTGCCTCCTATGAACACGCGAATCTTGCATTCTTTCCACCTCTTCTTGTTGGTCAGTAGGTAGGGGATCAGCAGGGTCAGACCTGGATGGGAAGAGGAGGTCCAGCAGGTTCTCAACAAAGAGTTTCTATGACATAAAATATCCACGTTTCAGTATTTCTATAGACTCTTAAATTAATGCACAGACTTGTGGGCAGTTTTGTTATTTCAAATAATGGTAGAAGCAGATTTTAGTATAAGTTCCCTGCCTAACCAGTAGGAGTCACTGCTGCAGTGACAAAGACGTAAGACACCAACACTGCACTGCTGTCTTCAGAAAACAGTCTAGGTGTTAATTGACGTACTCAGATGATGTGTTTTCCCACAGACCAGATTCAAGCTAAAACAATTATCAAACACAAGTTCAAACTTTTGCTATTTGTTTGAAATATCAGTTTAATTAAGTCAACATTTGTGCTAGTTGAATGTGCATTAAATTTTATAATAATAAATATTTTGACCCCTTTTGCCATTTCAAACTATACTATACTATACTATATATGAGTACATAATTTCTCATGTAGTTATAGGCAGCAGTGAGATAACTGTACTACACACAACTCTTCTGGCTGCACGAATGATTGTCAGTGTGTCCGTTGTCATTCGGGAAGAGGCTGATAGGATGAGTCAGATTTGAAGTGTCACATGTCACTGTCTTGAGGACATGGGCTATGCCTGTGGCCTCATTCACATATTTAAAGCCTGCTGGACTGACAAAGCATTCCATCCAATAAAGAATGAGTATTGTTAACATACTAGACCTGTCAGCTCCACTGATCAGTGCATCACCAATAGTCTCAACTTTCCATGAGTTTGGAGGATGAATTCAGGGGTAATTTCTCTGTTTTGTCCTGTTGATAGCAGTCTGCTAAACTCCACTTTCGACACATTCATATTGTTTTGTGCTCATACATGTCTGTGTTCATGTTTGTAAAGGCTGAAACATTTTTGTGCAGCGCCACATGGGAGTTCATGTGTGGGTGAGTGCGCGCTCTCTGCAATGATTATAGTTTTCATGTTGGTGCAAGCTCCTCTCATGTTGTCAACTCTACTATGCTGTGCACTCTCCTTGTGAATAGCAGCGGCAATAGTCATAATTCCATACAAACTCATATTTCTTTCTCCAAGACTCACCTCCATCATCAAACAGCCACCAGACGTCCACGGTGCCTTTCCCTTGTTTCTTCTGGAACTGCTGGCTGGCCTCCAGCAACCTCTGGTCGGACACATTTAACGGAACCGTCGGGCTCTTCTTGTCTACAGGGTTAGTAAATATATCTCACAAACTGAACTAACCACTTCATAGCTGGATCAAATATGTAAAATTACTTGCTACTAATTTACTGATTTATCATGTTAAATTACACTCCCTATTTATTATAGAAAATAAACAAGGAGAGAAGCTGTGAGACCCCCAGGAAGTAACCGGACAGAGCTGGAAACATGAAAACATGAGAGCAGTTTTCATCCTGTAAGAGAAAGCTACAGACAAACCGTCACCTACAGAGAAAGAACAAGCAGCAGGTGACAGACTGCAGACATTTGGGGGAAATTGAAATGTTGGCACACTCACAACGTTAAATACTTAAAATTTGGATTGAGGTGAAGGCACTGTAACATAGTGTATAGCTTAAGAGACTGGGCATAAGCAACTAGCTGGAGACTGCTGAGAAAAGAGCAGGAGGAAAACGGAAAAAAAGACAAAATGTTATTCCCTACAGCTAAGAAGCTGGCAGGCCAGAAACGGGAGCAAGACGGAGAGAGACAAGAGGGAGGGACAGCGGGATGCAGGGTGGTTTCACAATGTACTGTGAAAAACAAGGTGACAGCATAAGAGGACTTAAAGAAAGGAAAATATGACTTAGGAGGGAGGGAGCACACAAAAGGGATGAAGAAAAGCAGAGAAAGAAAGTCTTAAGAAAACTCAATAAAATGGATCTCCTGCCTTTTTTCAACAAGGGCTGCGTTGTGGCTTTGCCATCATCTTCATCTTCTGGTAAATATGAGAAAAAGGGAGAGAAAAAAATCAAATCATAATTGAGGTGATGCTGATATGATGTGCCATCCGTTTACAGCCAGGGTTTCTTGGTTATGAAGCAAAATGAACAGAAAATGTACAGTAATAAAACCCATATCTTAAGTCAAACAAGGCAACACAGACACAAACGTACAATATCGTTCTGAGAACAGTAAGCTGTGAGCTTCATGCTAATAAACATGCAGGTTCAGGGAAAAACAACATTTGCTGAAGATTTTCCATTGGCAGTTTTAACACAGAGCTCAATTCTTTCTCCAGAGCAGTAAAAGTTGCAGATCTGAGCCAAGACTGTCCAGTTAAATCAAAATGGCTTCAACTGACCATTTGTTAACAACATGCTACACAAGAGACATAAAAGCGTGTTACCTACGCATGAGTCCATTCTAATTCTCAAAGCTCAACTCCAACTTCACTGCAACAGTACTAGGGTTAAATGAAATTCCCCAGACGGAAACTGGACAATATTATTCAGAATTTATTCTGTCTACATGAGAGCTCAGGGAGGATTATCTAAGTCATCGTGTGTGTGGCCCTGTCAACAAAGACACCAGTTAATCACCACTAGTAACATACAGATGCACCTAAAAACTTTTTCGTAAACTTTTCTGATTTTAATCTATATGAACCTTCCCTATTCCACACCACTGGAAAAGTGTTCATGTATCCATCATTACATTAGCAAATACTGTTCCTTAATAATGCAATTTAATTTCTTCGTGGAGACTCTTTTCTTGATCATCATCAAATTGGACAGTTTAAGCAAACGCTTAGCAAACGCAGAACCCATTTTCAGCACTGTAGGCATGGGTAAACAGACTGCATAGATCCAAAATCAGGACTTGTGACCAAGAAAAATTAAAACCAACAGGTTCTCATCTTTTATTTTCTTTTTTGGACTGGCAAGGCTTCGATGTGCTGTAGAGAAAACATTCCTCTGGGTTCCAGATTTAGACCTGAACAGTTTAGATTTCTAGAAATTTGTTGAAACCAATTGGTTTAAACCAATTTCTAGTACACCAGAAAATTACAAGAGGTAAAATATTATTCAATCCACCATATAGTCTGATTTGGATTATGAAGATAACCTGTATGCTCCCACCATTGCTTCCACTCAAATTTCTGAATGCTATCGATAACAGCAGACAGCTATTAAACTTACCATGGAGCATTGTATGAAAATGCTGGTTGCTCTTTAGTGGCTTCTCGAAAGGATCTGTAAACTCAGGTCTTTATATAGACATTTGATCCAACTGATCGAGCTAATACAACACAACTTGTCTCAAACAAACAATCCTGTGAGAAAGAACAACAATCACATCTGGAACCATGTTAACTGTATAGCCTACTAAAATATTTTTCTTGCTTTTTTCTTTTGGCTTATCCTGTAAGTTCAAGGTTGCCACACAGGATCGTTCATCTGCATGTTTATTTGACACATTTTTTTACGCAGGAAACACTCCCCAATTTCTATCGGCTCGGGACCTGTGCCTGGGGATGGGCTGTTGGGGGTTCAGTGGCTTGTCCAGGGACACTTAAACACGTGGCCGGGAAGAGCAGGCCGCGAACCTCCGACCCCATGGTCCTACCATTGGTAGGTGATTTTGTTGTCCTATTTGCAAAGCTGGACCAAAAACTTAACAACCTTTTAACCAAAAATTCTCCACCAGATGTCATGGATCTAGAAAGAAGGTGGGAATGTTTGATACTACAGTTCCCACAATCTGGTAACAGTTTCTTTGTTTGCTTGCTCTGCACAGAGTAGTGGCACTTACATGCTACACTGATGAAGACCTCTCTCATATGTGTTTGCTGGGACACTCATTGACATGACAAATTTCCAAATTCCTTAGCTCAGCTCATAGCAGAGGAGACCTTTATTTACAAGATATCAGTTTAGCATCATTCTCACAGATCCTTCTTAATCCATCCATAGCCTCCCTTTTCCTATCTCTACGCATACATCCTGCCCTGACAGCAGCAATCACAACTGAACCTAAAGCTAATTTTAACCTGAACCCTAAAACCAAGCTGCAACCCTCAAACAACCCTTTGAAGTTGTGTGGAAAATAAGGACCAAAATGTCCTCACTTAAAAAAAAAAAAAAAAAAAAAAAACCCAAGAGACAGTCACACATGCACAAACCTCAAAAAGCTAGTTATACAAGTATACACTCATACGTAAACGGTGAATGTATGCATGATTGCACATGTGCGTAGACACACACACACACACACACACACACACACACACACACACACACACACACACACACACACGTGTGTGGCCCAGGACATCTGTCCACACAAAGAAGAAAACCAAAAAAAAAATAAAATGAATAAAAAAACAGGCCATCGGGATGACTGGAGTCATGGGTCACTGAGGCGACTTCCTGTCGGGGCAGGATGTATGCGTAAATATAGGAAGAGGGAGGCTATTGACGGATTAAGATATGTGAGAATGATTCTAAAACGATTAAGGCCTCTTCTGTTATGAGCTGAGCTCCACATCTAAGACTGAAACATGCTTTCATGCTGTGAAAAATATATTCTTAAGATGTTTAATTACTGCGTTCTGGTGACTTGACTATGCAAATGTTTTCATAAACCTTCACAAATGATTTTGCTTCTATTTCATTTACCCCTGCTATGTCAATATTGTCTCACTTGTATGTTAGAGCAAACAACAACTTTTATTTCTTGTGAATAAAGTGGAAAACAGGTATAAACGTGTTAATCTATAACATAATAGAGATGAATTTGGAGCCATTTATACTGAGACTGACTAACCTTTCTGTATAGCTGGACTGTTCTGGAGACTGGTGGCCTTGGAGGAGGGTTTGGATGAATCAGCATCAGAATCTTTACTCGTGTCTATGGACACGATAACATCTTTCATCCCTGAGGACTTCTCCTGGGAGGACAGCAAATCATCTGGGAGGAAATGACAGATGGAAAGAAAGGTGCAGGGAGAAGAGAGGAATTAGTGAGAATTATAAATATGAGTGTGAGAGTAGGAGGGAAAATTAAACATAACATAAAGTGTGTTTAAAATAACAGAGAAAAACATCTCTTTTGGACACAAGGTTCACTCCAGAGGATTAGCCTTCTGTTAAATTGGAGGAACTCACATGGGATAGACTTTCAAAACAGAGGTAATTCCAAAACAGCAGAAGCTGAGATATCTGTATTGTAGTTGCTTTAGAAATTTATCTTCAGCAGTATAATACAATGCAAATTGATATTTTAAAATCCTGTCTTGAATGACACCCATCTCTCAAATTGAACATTGAAAGTTAAGTCAACAAGGAATAAAACACATGATTAACAATAATCATGCAATAACCATGGTCTGTGGCCACAGGGTTAAGTGTCTTAATTATTGTCTTAATAACCTTTTCAATTTCAATTTTGACTTTGGAAAAATATATATATATATGTATATATATTTTAAACTGAATCTCTTCAGGTTGTGTAGTACAGTGTTCCACTGAGCTTTCAGAGATCACCAAATGCCTAAAGGTGGTGAAAAGACACAATGCAATCATACAGAAGATATTCCCAATGGTTTTATGAAGTGCTTCTTCATTAGAAAATCTTATCTGATTTGACTTTTGTTTTTTAGCCCATATTTCATGAGTATTTCAAATTTATGGTATGCTTGAGTAGCCAAATAGTTTACCTGGCCTAGCTGTTCATGGTGGCAAATTAAAGCAAAAAGGGAACAGGTTGATAGATGGGTCACTAAATGGTTTAATGAGTACAACTTTAATGTGGATTATATGCTATTGCTTAACCAGATCTAAACACCCAACTAAACACCTATGGGAGATTATGGACTGACATGTTAGACAGTGCTCCCCAAACCCTATTGTCAAAACATCAAATGAGGGAATCAGTTTTGGAAGAATGGTGTTCCACCCCCTTATTAGTGTTCCAGAGACTAGTGGAATCAATGTCAAGGAGCATTAAAGCTGTTCTGGTTGTGCGTGATGACCCAACATCTTAAAACTAAGACAACTAATTAGTTTCTTGCCCCTCAATTTGTCACCTGTCAAAATAAACTATAACCTTATTTAAATATTGAGTTTGATTTGAGAAGTTGAGGTATTTGTAATTTCGCTTTACACATGAACAGTCTGTCAATCATTTCATACAAAGAAAAAAGTAAAGTGGGGTAATGATCTATATGAGTCGTCTGCGTGTGCCATGTTGAGTCATACTTGCAACGGGTGTTCAGATCGAGGATCGAAGATTTTGATCACAGTTAACCCATAGATTTGACTCCTTGACTTAAAGCAACCTGATAGTTAAGTCTTTTTGAGAAAACTCTGTTTAACCTGTAAGTCCTTTGACTTGCTAATACTGCTTGGTTGTAACACAGCTACCAGGTGTGAATGTGGCTCCTTTCTCATTTCATATTTTTCTAATCTCATGATACCTCTGTTTCTGCCAGACCACGTCACATCGCAAGCAAACACAGCAAAAGAGAGAAGTGTAAAAAAGCAGGAACTCTACATTCTGGAGAACTATTGCGGCAAAAAGCTTTCAACCAGACTGCTAAATAATTCCTAGGAATATGTCACATGTGAAAGCATGTGCTTGATACCTTGTCCTTGAATGTGGGACACATCCAGTCCCTCTTTCAGTCGCAGGATGACAGCACCGAACTGGAAGTCGAAGGCATCACTGAAGGGAAAAACACATGAATAAGAGATTCACAATGGCCGAAGACAGAATGAAGCGTGAAACAATCACCAAACTAAAGAGAGAAATGATTCACAAAGACATAGATTCAAGACAAAAGACGCCCCGACTGCACAGAATAAATGATAAGTTCAAACATCTTTTTCATGGCTACAGGTTAAACCTGGCAAGTGTGTACACAGACACAATTACTCACTGGATGAAAAGTAAATGGCACATTGCTGAGAGTATTAACCCTGATTTCAATATGGTAGGGCTGAACCATCTCTGACCTTCAGCTCTAATGCTATAATCCCCACCCTCATCGACTTTGAGTAACCTTCACTTTCTAGCTAATGAAGGATTCAGCAAAAAAAAGTGGATTTCAAAACATGTGTTAAGTACATAAAGTGAATGTAGTAGAGCAAGCTCTAGAATGATTACTTTACCAAACAGGATTCTATTCATGGTGTTCTTGTGGCCTTATGGCCCTGGACCCTTCTGGGGTCTGAGGGATCCAGTTTCATGTCAGGGAATTTATGTTTTTTTCATTTAAAGCTACCATATATGACTTAAAAAAGCGGTTGTATGAGACTGGAACTCATATTTTCTGCTTCAAACAGCCATTGCTCTGTGACATATTATTACACTGTACATAACTGTCAAACAAATATACAAGTTATGACAAACTACTTCTTGCCCCAGGGACCCCTAACAGGGTCATGTGTTCTTGTGTTTGTGACTCACATCTCTGAAGCATGTTTAAAGAAAGGGGAGCTGAGATGGTCATCACTGCAGCTGTGACACTAAAACTGAACTACTAATGTTCATTATGAGGAGAAATGCTGCCTGTGTGAGTATGTCCGACCATATTACTGCTTAAGTTACTAAGTTTTCAGAGTGAGGTCCTATGAATCCTTGAGTCTAGTAAAAATAAATGGGTTAGGGAAAAAATGTTAGCTGCAAAGAAGCATATCTCCTTGCAGAAAATAGGATTCCTTGTACTCCACCCTGCTGTCCAAACATTTAAGTGTCACTATAAAAAGTCTTAATTCAGTATTAATGCACTAAAACATGTCAATGTCACAGCATCTCAAAAACTGTGTACTTGCCCATTGCACTAATTAAATTTAATGGGTTTCTTGTTTTAAAATAACTAAGCCTGAACTTAAGTAGTTGTTTGGGTCATAGTGTAACTTTGGTTTCTGAAAGTAAAGCATTAGCAAGGATCCCTGGTAACTGGGTGCAAGTCTTCTTTAAAGCAACTGGTATTACTGGATCAGACTGATGTAAGTCTCCACGTTCATCATGTCCCCATCCCTCCAGTCGTTCTTGAAGCCCAGCACCAGGGTATTCGGCTTGAGGCGACCCAGACCAGCAGCCTGCAGGGACAAGAATGGAAACGGCAATCGAATAAACTTACACCTCGATTTGTTAAAGACTGGCTACTTTAGCAAGAAGGTGAAAGAATTTTATTAGTCGACTGTCACTGCTGTTACTGTGCCACTTATTACTAGATTTACTCTGTGGCTAGTTACCAAATCAGCTACAGGACAGAGTAGTGGAAGTTTCAACAGCATGTGGCTCACTTTATATTTAGGATTAAATATAGCCGTTATGATAATATAAAGATTGTTTTCTTAAAAATAATTTCAATTGCAGTGACAATTAATATATGCTACTACTACTACAACCAAGTATTGAGCATCCTGAGATTAAATTTCTAATTCCTCTATGCTATAGAGCATTACTGACATCTGACAAGTTTTTAAAAAAGGAACTGAGTCACACTGTTGCACTGGCAGACATGTTCCTTCACTACCAACAGGACCACAAAATGATGGTAAATCCTCAACAAAAAATATCAAATAATAATGGGGGGTGGAGGGCCGAATCAAGTTTTAACTAGAAAGCTCTCTGTTGGACCTCTGGAGCTTACAAAAGACAAAAGGAAGGAGGCTTTCAACAAGCTGAAGCTGAACACAAACCACTTGCAGAACCAGGTAATCATTTATATATGATTATTATGCCCATTATTATGTCCATTATTATGCACATAAACTATACAATTAAAATTTTTTTTAAATAAATAAATACTATAATTTAAAATACTATACTATAATATAATGGACATTTTATAGTAGTTAGGGATCTTTTCATAGTTTGCTAATAATGGGATGATTATTCATAATGCCAGACGTACATTTAAACTAAGTAGGGGACCTCAACATTTTTCCCCCCTTGGAAATTATTTATATTATTTATATTATTTATGCAGGTAATCCTGGACGAGAAAAACAACATCAACAGTATATGACAAGAAATGAGAATTTAAGAAAGTTTATGGAGATGCAGCATCCAAAAATCAATTAATTTTACTGCGTCCTGAACAAAATTATTTTCAATCAGGGAAAAGGCATTTTAAACAAGTCGGGTTGGAAACAGTTTTGGAATCGGTGCCATTAGAAAAACCTTCATATTAACAGCAACAAACGGAGCACAGGGAGCCAACCCTGCTGGCTATTGGTACTTGTTGGCACTTGCTGTCTACTAGAGGCCTGAGCAATACTGCCTTAGAATTAATCTCATATCAAATGCAAAAGTTAGTACCCCCATATTTTGAAATGGAATAAGTAAAACAAAATTTTTTTTCATCAATATAATTTAATGCACAATTGGCAGTGAAAACAATTTTTCTTATTAGAAATAAATTAGGGTTATTTTTTAGTTAATTTATCAACCTTGCGCTCTCATAATCTTTATTATTTCACTATAACTTTTTTCATATACTGTACACTCCCGGAGCATTTTTGTTTCTTCTGATTATGGAAAAACATTTGTAACATTTGTAACAGCAGTACATTGTTAATGTATTAGGTTTAGGGTTCGGGTTTGCATTCCCTTACATCCAGTTTCAGAATCAGCCATGTCACCTAATCAGGGAATGACATTTAACATGCACTGGAAATGCGCATATACATGCAGCAACAGATAATCAGATTCTACCTCCACCTCAGACTTCTTTTTGAAGCCTGGCTCAAAGATTTTAACTGTATAGTGAAAAAAAAAAACACTGCTCCCCGGCTTTTCTTTCTCTTTTGTTGTGTTTAAGCCGGGGAATGATTAGCAGAGCAGCAGGAAAGACCCAAAAAGAAAGGGGACAGCACAGTTGATCCAGATTGCAAACTGTGTGAATTTTAAAAAAATCTGCAAAGGGAAACAACTTATTTGAACTTCCATGAGACACTGTGTGTTAGTTAGATTTTCTGTCAGACTTTAGACTTTGTTTTACAAACAAAGATGCGTAGCCCTGTTAATGATGTCGCCCTCATTCAGCTGCTTGTTTCAATCTGCAGCCTTCTCTTAAGCACATACGCAGCTGGAGAAACCGAATTAGAAACCTGGTTACGCATATAAATGTTAGAGAAACCTGCATTCTCGCAGAAAAACTGACCTTGGGAAATTAAGTTTCTGTACATTCTGTTCTGAAGCCAGCTTTTCGTTTACATGACAGTTAACAGATCCACTTTCCCGAGAAAGAGGACTGTAACCTGGTTACCTACGTCCATGTAAACACACTGTGTCTCTAAGTGCAGTTGTTTTTTTACTCTATCCTCTAGAGCATCACTGACTTAATACATTTGAGATCCCATTTATAGCACCATCACAGCTTTGCTGTTTTTTTTTACCTGGAGCAGGTACTGTGTGCCCTGCCTCATGTCCTCAGCAAACACCGGTGTGTAGAAAGCTTTGGTCTCATTCTTCAGCAGCCAGCGCTGGTACCTAGACTGCTCTGTGGCCAGATCTTTGAAGTTTGGCCTTCTGTAGCCCTGTGGGGAGGCAAACAAAGACACAAACGTAACTAACACCACAGCTGTGCATTTGGCATGTAGGAAGTTGGAACAAATGACATGTCCGTGCATAAAAATATGTAGCTGCAGACGACACTGGATGATTTATTTAATAAGATTGTTAACAAAAAAAAAAAATTCAACCTGTACAACCAAAATTCTGCTTTGAATCTCCTCATCAGAGAGTTTGTTTATATAGAAAATAGTTCACAAAGCTGCTCCTCTGACAGTAAACAGTAATTCCATTGGCTGGGAGTGTTTACACAATTTAATTTGTTCTCTCTCACTCCTGATGGAAGAAATACAAGCAGGCAGCAGGGCAGATCAGAGGCCACTTGTGAAGGGCAGCATGTTCCACAGAGCTGCTGGCCTGCACAGAGCCTGCATTCATTCATCCAATCAAAATGACCTTTCCATTGTGAAGCAGTTAAGCCTGGCAGGGGCTTTTTACAGTGTGTATACAGGAGTGGAACAAACACATCACATGGGGAGGGATTCTAAGCTGGGAGTTTTTCCCCTTATCCGATCCGAGGGTCTAAGGACAGAGGATGTGGTTGTTGTACAGATTGTGGGTCCAGTGAGGCTAATTTGTGATTTGGGAATTGGACTCTAAATAAATAAAATGAGTTACACTGTTCCGCAGGGAAAAAAAAAAAAACATGTACAGTAAGAAACCAGATAATTTTGATGATGGTTTAAAGAGATGAGATCAGTTTCAAATGAATAAATGATTACTTTACTGTACATGCTGCAGAATGTGTTACAAGTAAACAACATTTGTTATGTGCTCTCACTAACAATACGCATTTAAGCAGCCCTAGACCCGAGACTTTACAGACTCCCCCAGTAATGGATTTCCACATAGCTGGTGTAAACTGATCCAGGAGCTCACTGTGTAGTTAAGCCAGTCTTACAGTTCGGTTGTAAGTGACTTCAGCCTTCATGAAAGAAACGGCTTGCTGACGCACTTTAGGCAGTTGTAGTCAAACCTTTTAAAATGGCTACAGTATATAAGGGGTTCTAACGGTTGATTTTTAGTTTGATTATAGTTTCAATTATCTCAACTGAGTGCAGAGACGCCCGAAGCTGACACCAAAGAGCTAGAGGAGACAGAGGACATCTGGGTGGGCTCATATTATATTTGTTTGGGTCAAACACGTGGCAACTGAACACACCTCAAAGAGCAAACAGGATGCTAACAGGCTTAGCTAGCAGGCGAAGCATCTTACTGTGTACAATTTTTGGCTGAACTAAACATGCTGCAGCCTGGCTGAGTCCTGACATTCTCAACAACTGGGGTAATTGTGTAACAGTTGAGTCTCCCATATTAATTGCATTGGTGCATGAAAGTTGTGAACTTGTTTTTTGATTTCTTTTCTTTGGTTTCTGCAAAAACATGAAACAAGGCAATTTCATATTTTAACTCAAATCCTAACATTGCATAAAGCAAACATTTCTCCTACAAATGAACTGATAATCCTAGAAATTCGCATACTTTTGTGTTAAAATATTTAAGATTAGTGAAATTGTGTTTTGGTGCCTCTTCATTTAGCAATATTTTAGGTTTTATTTGTCAGATTAACCAGTCAGGAAGCAGATATGGAAGTCAACCAGCTGGTTGGCTTGTCCTGTTAGGATTATCCTAGCATGAATTAATTTCATTCATTTCGGCAACAAAATTGTTTAGTTTTTATTTATATAAAAACATCACAGAGATTAGAATACATACTTTGAGTAGTTGTGTGTGTCTGTGTGAGTCATATTGAATATTGCAAAATGTGTATTTTAGCTCCGCATGTTGATTTCTTTCGCCGGATGCCTTTCCTGACGCAACACTACATATAATATAAATATTGAAGGTGTATGATGTTTTTGGAGCTATGGTACTTTGTTCAAGGACAGTGCTCACCAATCAAGTGAATGGCGCTAATCTGAAATCCAGAACTGCATTGGTGCTTCAGAAAAGCTCTATCTCAAAATGTATAATACGCATGTGAATCAGATATTTACGCATGTGAATCGCGATTTATATGTGTAATGTAACAAGTAGGCAAACATTTTGGTATAATTATGTATGTGTAGCTTACAAATTGAATGAGTAGCAATGGTTAGAAAACCAGAAATTAACCTTGAACTACTTCTTCCTTACAGTGGCAGCTC
The DNA here is from genome assembly GCF_033026475.1 of Channa argus. Taxonomy (NCBI): domain Eukaryota; kingdom Metazoa; phylum Chordata; class Actinopteri; order Anabantiformes; family Channidae; genus Channa; species Channa argus. The sequence goes on along the minus strand of NC_090214.1, from coordinate 21,483,134 downwards.
AAGCGAATCATAGATATACATTTTATTGCCCGATTTATGCCCATCAAATAAAACATGATTGTTAGGGTGTCTATAAATGATTAGATTTTTTTTCTTTAACCTTAACTTTTACAAAGCTTTTAGACAATAATATTTCTTCACAGCAGCCCCACCAAGTGGATATAATCAATGTTACATACACTATCCTCCTTCACCTAATTGAGTAAACAGCCAGATTGGTTTTCAGAGTTTTTACTACAGCAAAATACAGGCAAAAAAACAAAAACAAAAAAAAGGTAAATTAAAGGGTTAATTTGTTTTAGGGCTTGTTTAAAAGTGGTTGGTCCTTTCAGCTTATCCCATGAGTTGAGGGTCGCCACAGCAGATCATTGTTCGCATGTTGGCACAGTTTTTACGCAGGATGCCCTTCCTGACGCCACCCTCCCCAATCTCTACCAGGCTTAGACTGGCACTGCACAGCTGGGGATGGGAATGGGCTGTCAGGGGTTTAGTGTCTTGACCAGAGACACTTCGACATATACAGTAGCTGGGACAGGGGATTGAACCACTGACCCTGTGGTCCATGGACGACTGTCTTTAACCGGTGAAGTGCTAATCGTCTGAAAGTCCTTTTAAAAACTATTGCCAATATTTATTAAGACTTTTGAAGACCATCTGTGGGTTTTTAAAACATCTTTTTAATAATCAAAAGGCAAAACAAGTCTCTGAGTGTATATACTCACCATCCGAATATGACCACATATCATCAGGCCTACATTCTTGGTGAAGCTGTGGACCAGGTCCAGAAGAGCTGGCCGAGAATTGGGGTAACCAGTCATCACCAAACACTGGGGTCTACAGTCAGACACATCCAGGAGAATATATTAAAACATTAGCATTAGTGTCATTTTTTTACTTTGGGAGCAACAGTTTTTTCTGCAACTACTACTTCTAACCTTTAAAGTGGCTTCTAGTCTTCTTAGTACTGGGCAAAAAAAAGGGGTTGGGAAAAACAAAACCTGACAAGGTAGCGCACATCAAAGCAAATATGTTAAGCACCACGGGATTTAACAGAAGCAGTGAGAGGACAAGGAGCTCAGAGGTGCACACAAGCCATATTGAAGATGGCATTAGATGATGTTAATCTTTTGCTTTGTTGTTTTGCCTGCAATTGGAACTGCCAGATTTGCAAAAACCACACTGCGTCATATGTTACATGTACTGTATTCAGAGCAAACAGGTGTATGCTTAACTACCATTAACCTCTTGAAGTTATTTACTGGAACCTGAATCATCAACAAAAATCATACCACTAAATTGTCCTTTTTGATAATATGTCTCCACCTTGAATGTTGAAATTGACAGATTTGAGATAGAGATTTGATTGTGCTGTTTTTTTAAATATATGCTCATTTTGAATTTCATCTCAAGTCCAATTATGGCATCCATAATTTCCAAAAAGAATATCAAATGTTGCCATTCCAAAAACCAAAGCACAGTTTTCAAGCTCTGGCTCACAGAACTGCCACCTTCTCCATCTCTTTTATACTGTATATGGTTTTTTTCTTCTATTTTAGAGTTTTAAAGGGCGACTTCATCAATTTTCAACTTGCTTTCTATGGTTTAAGTTTAGGGTGTAAAAGTATATTTATGCTTTAAAACTTTCATCTGACTTCCCTATATTAAAATATTTTTCAAAATCTCCTCCAGATGACATCACCTAGGAGGTTTTTATTATTAGGAGTTCAGATGATGTCATTTGGGGGAGCTCCGGAGAGGCAGGTTGACCAGGTTTACAAACTTAATAGTTTGAGCAACAATATGACATAATCTGAAGGTTCCTCCAAGTGATGACATCTGGAGGCATTTTTTAGCTAGAAGTAGAGAGAAATTTTGATATAGGGAGGTCAGAGGGAAGTTTAAAAGCTGGGAAGTTGAATGACATTTATGTACATGTACTACCCAAACTAGAACCAAAAAAAGCGAGCTCAAAATCAAAGGCGTCCTTTAATTTGCATTTTTGGATGCATCAACAAACTGTGTTCACCGACAGGGGTTTACAGCAGAGTAAAAAAAAAAAAAACATTTTAATGCCAACTGAGGGCAAAAATAAGAACAACAATAAATCATCACATACATTTTCCCAGAATGGAAACTTCTAAAAGCTATCATGGGATGTTCTTTTTATACTGTATCATAATTCTGACCTGTTGCCAATTAATCTTATTAGCTGTGAAATGTTCCACCAAGTGTTTGTTTTTTTTAAATATTATACAACTTTTTCCAGTCTTTTGTTGCTCCGTCCCAACTTTTTTGAAACACACTGGCATCAAATTGAAAAGGTGCAAATACTTTTCAAAATAAATTCTTCAGTTTCAACATCTGATATGTTGTCTTTGTGCCAGTCACCAAAGAAAGTTTGGGCTTAGAGTTAAAACACACCCTTTATAGCTTAAAGAATTTGATATTATCTGAGGTGTCAGACACAAATGGAGACATAACAGTAGATTGCTTCCATTCATTTAGTTTAAATTCATGGTAGTAGCTTTAATGTATCACATGATTTCCATTTTTTTTATTTTACTTTTAAAGGTAATGTTTAAACCTGGTAACAAATGATCTGATCAGTCTGCCAGTGTATAAGGTAAGAGGCTTCTATCAGGGTTTTTGGTAAAACTCTTTTCTGCTCAGCTTTATTGACAGTAACTGTAGACATGTTTAGTTAGCAGTGGGGTGACTTTGTGTTTGGTACCTGAAATTCTTGATGTGGTCCTCCACTCCACTGAGGTGCAGAGTGTGGGTTAGTGCTTGGTGGTAGGTCAGGGCCTGGGTCGATGAGCCCCAGTTCACATCTGGATGGGAGGACGCATGCAGACAGAAACACATAGTCCTATTAAGAAGAGTGTTTACGGGTCACAGTGCTGGGCCATAGTGCTGTCTGACCCATGTGGTGTTAGAGGCACTGGGAAGGCTGGCTATGTGTGTGTAGCTGCAAGTCAAACTGAGTGTACACACAGGCGTGTGTTCAGAGCTGAGAGGCCAGCTTTGTGTTTGAAGAGACGCAAGGATGCATGGGGCGACAACATGATTGTTCAGTATCACGCAGCAGTACACAAATATTTCTTCATTTGTTTACAACTTCATACTCTGGTGAACGGTCAACAGTGCAACACATTTTGGAAATACCACAACAGAGATCAGGACAGGTTGTGTTTAGTCTAGCTTAGAACAAAGCCAGGAGGCACAGGGAAACTAACTAGGCAAGTCTAAACAGTCTAAAACTGTCTATTTAACTTGTTTTATTTCACATCTATCCTGTTGCGTACATATAAAGTATCAGGTAGAGATAGAAAATTTCAACAAAACATTGTGAATTCATGAGTAGTTTGGGAGGAGAGCTGTTCTTGAAGCCTGGATTGGCAGCAGTGTCTACACAGAACAGATGAACAAAATACAGGACATGAAGCACGTTAACACCATTATCATAACATGGGTAGTTTGCTAAGGTAGCATAGTATATTACCTGGAGCACTGTGTATAAAAAAACAAAAGTATATGTGGTACATTCAGCTGAGACATTTTTAAATGTTTCATAGCATATCTTGCCATCTATCATATGCTTTCAAGTAAATTCTTTTGTTGGGAAAGTTCAAGTGTTCGTTTGCTAAGGCTCCTTTGCTATGGTAACTGGTCAATCTACAACAGAAGCTATTCGGCCACTTTGAAATAGATATTACAAGGTGTAAACTGTTATTTTCAAACTGTTGCTCAAATATTAACTTGATTATTTGAGCGCAGTTTACAGTGAAGCAAAATTACTCAAATGAGATTTCAAGCTCATATTAGTGATGCCCTGATCCCACTTATTTACATTTGAGTACTCAGGATACAGAGTAGCAATACAATACCAAACTCTTTTGTTTCTGAAAAAAATTCTCTTCACTCGACTGCTGTTCTGCGTGCGTTCTTCTTTCAAAACAAATATGGCTGCAACATTTACTTACACACACACACACACACACAACGAAAAGGAAAACAAATACGAACAAAGCAGAGATTTAGGGTGAGCGGACAACATGGACTGTAGAGTCTATGTAAAATAACTTTGTAAAACAAGTATAACTGTGACTAGAGTTTGCATTTGGATTTACTTTTGTCATCATCCATCTCTAAACCACAGACATTTTAAAGGCTACACATACCTGGGAGGCTAACGTGGTGCAGGTGCAGTATAGGGGAAGTTTTACGAGTTTTACACCAAAGCAGAATCAAACCCGATACCCGATACAGGCATTGGGATCAGGACATCCCTAACTCACATTAAAGCTGCTATCTGTACCATGGTTTCAGGTTTATATCTACGTCTAAGACGGCACAAATTGTTTCAGTTTGATACAATACCACTCACCTGGCTTCTTGTAGCTGACGTAAATATAGAGACCCAGAACAATGACGTTGGTGAGGAGAGCGGCCCACCAGTTGATAACAAACATCACCACACAGCAGAGTACGGCCCCACCAAGAGAAACCCACATGTTGTAGTACTTGAAGCTGGGACGCCATCCTGGAGACCCCATGAAGACAAGTAATGACAGTGTCACAGAAAGCAGAAGACATTTAATGTACGTATTTTAATACAGACTAATCGTGTTAGTCACATTCTATATTTTTTTTAATATATATATATATATATATATATATATATATATATATATATATATATATATATATATATATAATATATATATATATATATATATATATATATATATATATATATATATATATATATATATATATATATATTTTTTTTTTTTTTTAAATTAATACGTTTGTAAAACCCAGGAAATGAACTTTATATTAAGGTCTGATTTGTCAATACCTCCTTGACTGGGACCAAAGTAAGTCAGACCAACATATTAAAACATTAACAATCTGGATAACAAAAGAAAACATTTGCAGTCATCTTCATCATAAACATCTTTTTAACATATTAAATGTTGCTATTAAGTATGAATAAAGCTGAAGTTGGATATGTGCTTGGGTTAAAGAATGGGAGTTAGCAGCCTGTTAGACTGGAGACCAGATGGTTAAATTAGCTATTAGGGGCCATATTTATTTATTGAATAATTAGCTACCACACTAGACTAGTGGGATTTTAGTAATGGAATACAGTTCAACAGTGTGTAGTTACACAATGACAGTCTAAGACAAACCACAGGACATAAAGGGTACATTGACGGTAATGTTCTTCTCAGGGGTTTTACATATCCCCCAAAGTAAGGAGAGATTGGCCCTAACGGGAATATTGAATGGGGTTTATAGTGTGCGGTTGTGGAGGCATTAAAATCCATTACTGAATGTCTAAATTACTGCTGGCCCCTAGTCATGTACCATTTAAGTCCATGTAATTATATGACCTGTTTGGAGGAATTAGAAGCAGATAAAGAATCAGTACCTGAAGTTCTGCTAGAGCGTTGGTATTGAGGAAGGAAAAAAGAATAGAACTGAATATAAAAATAAACTATATACATTTCATTCAGCAGTTTAGAGGGAAGTTCACCTAAGTATTTTCTCACTTACCTATTGTGGTAATGGTTTGATGTCCATGTTGTGAGATACTAGCTATGACTGAGACTTTTGCTTCTATCCCAATGCTGGGAAGAGAATGAACTCTTATTCTCAGGTTTCCCTGACTTATAATAATAATTTAACTGTTAATAATAATAATAATAATAATAATAATAATAATAATAATAATAATTCAGCAATTAAATCTAAATCTAATCTAAATCTCTATAGAACCTATAGAATTAGGTTAAAAAAAAGACCCTTTAACCTAATCGTTTTTTGATGCATTCTCAGGTATAGCTTTCTACATGTGTAAATAACAAACTAAGACCATTAGTTATAATAATAACCCATAACAATATTACACAAAATTTAGACCAGTCAGGTATTTGTCACCCCCCTGATTCTTTTTTAAGTAACACAGTTTGGACAAAGGACAGCCCTTGGGGAGGCAGCGTCTCCCATTTCACAATTATTAAGGCCCCTGGGCTCTAAACACTGCTTTAGAACTTTAGAGAGCGTTTTCTACCCTTGTCCTGATATCTGCCTCAAAATGTTGATCACAGAGGATGATTGATAATCAAAGAGCTTGGAAAGAGAAAAACAACTGGCACACGCTGATAATTTGTTGCTTTTACAGTGCAAAGAAACTAGACAGATGAACACCCAATAGTTTTAAATCTTAGAGTCTCCAAAGAGTTCATTAGTTAGTGTTTTTGCCAGATCACAAGACTTCAAAATATAATAAATAATAATAATAAATAATCACCCATTTCAAATTACAACACAATAAAATACGTAAAAAGTGATGGGTCTGGATAAGTGTTTTTACATAAAATCTGAACTGATATTCCTAAAGCTCAGGATACACAGAACTAGATCATTTGAGTCAAGACAACTTATTCCTTTTGTCCTTTTTTTTTTGGACACATTGAGTTCAGCCTGTCTGAACATCGACGTACGTACAGAATCCTTCATCTGTAGAGTAAAGGCCATGACACATCATCAGGCTGGCAGTGAGCATTTGTCGCCCTCCCATCAGTAAGGAAGGCAGCTCTAATTTGAAGGGTTACCCAATTGGTACATGCAAAGAAACCAGTCCGAATCTACAATCACTGGCCACTTTATTAGGTACACCTTTATCTAGTAAAGGGATACACCCCATCTTGCCTTCAGAACTGTCTTAATTCTTCGCGGCATAGATTCATTAGGGTGTCGGAAAGATTTCTCAATGTTTGTACACACTGACATGACAGCATCTTGCAGTTGCTGCAGATTTGTCAGCTGCACATGATGCAAATTCCCCATTCTACCATGTCCCAAAGGTGCTCTACTGGATTGAGATCTGGTGACTGGAGGCCACTTGAGTACAGTAAACTCATTGTCATAGTCAAGAAACCGGGTTGAGATCATTTTAGCTCTTTAATATGACACATTATCCTGCTGGATGTAGCCATCACAAGATAGGTGTTGTGCATTTAGAGACACTCTTCTGCAAACCTCAGTTGTAATAAGCAGATATTTGAGTTACTGCTGCTTTTCTATCAGCTCAAACCAATCTGATCATTCTTCTTAGACCTCAGGTATCAACAGGGTATCAACAGAGAACTCCCACTAACTGAATATTTTCTCTTTTTCAGACAATTCTCTGTAAACCCTAGTTCAGATTGTCTTGACCACATCTACATGACTAAATGCATTGAGTTGCTACCATGTTATTTGTATGCATTATCATCTATTCTTTGAATCTACCTACTTACCTTTATACCTATCACCACATTAATCAATGCCTGGATAGAAAATAAGGAAAGTCATGTAAAGGATCATCTGACTGCTTCTGCAGCACATCAAGAAAACACACATTAATTCTACCTCAGATGTTCTGATATGACCAGTCTTGTGATGTGTCAAACACTGGCTCTAAGCTCTTTGCAGGAACTCTACAGCCAGCCTCTCAGGACACATCAAAGTGTTTTAGGTAATTCCTTTTAAAAAGCCATCATTTCCCATCAAAATTCCTGTTAAACGCCATACTAATCTTGACTCAGTGGAACTGCTCACTTAAAAAAATGAAAATTAAAAAAAAAATAAATCTGATAAGCAGCATCTCTTATGGCAAGTTCATTATCATTATTTTACTTGTTTCGAGAACTTGATCTTACCTGGTGAGTTAGCTAGTGAGGCGTGGAACACAGAGAAGTTGATCAAAGCATAGGATGCCAAGAAAAAGTTGGAGATGATGGGGGCAATAGTATTCAGCTCAGCTGCAATAGTAAAACAGTCAATTCACAATGGGGGAAAAATAAATAAATAACACACACAAATATTTTCTTCTGAATACAAGTATGTGATTTGATACTAATTGAAACCAAAATTGCTCCATTTTTCACTATACGGTGGAGTGTAACAAACACTGCAGCCTCGAGGCTTTTGAGTACCTAGTCTTATTTAAATAAAATTGACTGTGAATTCATACAATAATGCCTAATACCCAGAGTAGAAATAAGCAGTGTGTGCAGTCATACCAATGAGGATGAAGGCCAGAGCAATACCGAAGGTCAGAATATAGCCTCGGAGGGGCTCATTGTTCTTGCCGTAGCCTTTTGCAAACAAACTCAGGCCAGGATAGATATTGTCTTTACATAAAGCCTGTGGAAACAGAAAACAACTTGCGATTTTAGAGGTTTAATTGTTCATAATGCAAAACTGAGCCTTAACAGCAATCCTAATGGATACCTAGATGTAGATTAGGTTAGCTTTTACCTGAAAAACTTTAGGTGCACTGACTAAAGAGGCCAAGGCTGATGACAGAGTGGCAGAGAAGATTCCAGCAGTAATGATGGGCCCAAAACCAGAAACCAGACGCATCATCTAAAGAATAAACAGACATTGAATTTTGACTTTTATGCATAACAACCACATATGTCTCATATTATTCGAAAACTCATCTTTCTTGGTACCTGGAGGTCATTATGGAGTCCAAAGCGGCAGCCATCTTTTTCACTTTTACAAGTAACAAAGTCGTAGCCAAATTTGCAGGCAGCATCTGTGCAGTTCATCATGAACTGAGAACTAACAGTGTCATTCACATTCCCACTAGCATCCCTCACGATACAGGCACCTAGCAGTATAAAAGTATGATGTACATATTAAAACTACTTACAAAATAAAATCAACAAAGAATATAATCAATGGTACATTTGACTGCACCTGCTGAAACAGCAACACCCAGGTAGACTAGTCCTGTGATCAATATGGCCAGAAGGGTCCCTCTGGGAATAGCTAGCTGTGGGTCCTGCAACAAACCATCACAACACAGACTTAAGATAACAAGAAATTAATAACTCAGACCTTTTAATGCAAACTAACATAGGTCCTTTAGATGATGTCACTAATAGTCTCACTGCCACCAGTCTGTCAGCAGTTCACAGTAGTACACCAGTGGGAGTGCCTTTTTTGTTTGATAATTATATAGGACTTACAGCAAGGTCTCCTGAAATGTTGGCTCCAGCCAGAATCCCAGTGGCTGCAGGAAAGAAGATGGCAAATACAGAGAAGAACGTCTGGTCTCGGAAGTCCGGACCCATGTTCTCCCACATGATAGAGCCTATTAAAAAAAACAAACAAAAAAACAAACTTAAAAAGCCGGACCTGCCAAAACTGCTTGTGCTGGGGACATACCTGGGTCTCTGACAGTCCGGGTAACACACTTGACAGCACATTTGGAGATAGGAAAACTCCAAAATCCTGCGTCATCTTGTGGCAAAACAAATATGGTGGCGAACGGGAACTTTGACTTTGTAACGCAGCAATTTGTACGTAAAAGGACCAAAGCCCCCCAAAAAACAAAAACAAAATCATGGATATAGTTGTGATGTCATCTGTCATCAATACTGGTCCTGGCACTGACCAGGACAAACTAGGTCCAAGCAGTTGTCACAGGTGAATCACATCCATAAATGCCGTACAATCATTAAGTGTGTGCCACACTTTCAGCTTTAATTAATTAATTTATTTATTAAATAATTTAATTAAATAATTAATTTTTGCCTTAAAACAAATGTGACTTGGGATAAGGGTGTGTCATACCGTCATAGCCAAAGAAGCCCAAAGACTCCTTCGACTTAATAGGAATGAAGGATCCAATGAAAAAGTTGATGATGGCTGCAATGAGGACCACGAGCAAGAAGATCTGGGCCTACATGAAATTAACCAAAGCATTAGTAATCACTTTTCTCTGAAACCAATGTATCAATCATTCATACTGTGCACCGATCGCCCTCAACATTAAGACAACTTGCTGGTTTTAATATTAAAATATTATGTTTTTTGTAAAAATATTATGAACTAATAAATTCATATACATTTTATATCTGTCAGCACATCAAGTGGTTAATCAGCTCCAATGTTACCAACAGTAATTAATTACTGTACATGTTTTTCTATAATGACCATAATCAATTCTTGCCTACCCTGGTTCTCCATGACATTAGCAAGTGCAATTGTTTTTTTGCTGTCAGTTTATCAGATCCTGTTCATACCTTGGCCTCCCATTCCATTCCTGCCACAGAGATGCCCAGTAGAAGTATTACAGTGATGGTGCCGACGATTCGGATATCATTAGTTTGATCCATCATGATGGCATCTACACCCTGAGGCAGCACAAAGTGTCATTAGGAACAATACACCTTGCAAATATGGAAGTTCTTTTACAAAATAAAATAGTTTAGACTAAAGCTAACAGCTTACAGATGAACTACAGCAGTTACTGCTTTGCATATGTCCACAACATTTGATGCTTCAATATTGAAAGACTGATTTATTTGGGCCTAAAAATCTCAGATATAACCTGGAATCAGCTCCCAGTTCAGATTCCAGAAGCAGACACCCTCTTTACTTTTAAGTCTAGGCTTAAAACCTTTCTGTCTGATAAAGCTTATACTTAGTTATAGTTAGGCTGCTATAGGCTTAGACTGCTGGGGGACCCACCCCCCGATGCACTGAGCTCCTTTCCTCCTCTTGTCCCGCCCTCTCTTCATACCTCACCCCACATTTATTTGTCACCATGGTACAACATTAACTTTGTGTGTTTTCCCCGTAGTTGTCCATCTCCTTCTTTGTCCCTCTCTCTGTCCCTTTCTGCAGGTGTCCCCAGCTTTGGACCTGTGTGTTTTCCAGTGCACAGCTACTGGTCCTACCAACCTGCCCAGTGTTTTGTTGTTGCTTGTTGTTGCTCTTTTCTTTTCTCCTTCCACTTCCTACTCACCCCAACCAGACAAGACAGTTGTCCACCCAGCCTTAACCTGGTTTTTCTGGAGGTGTCTTACGTTAAAATTGAGTTTTTGCTCTCCCCTGTTGCCTAGCGCTTGCTTAAGGGGGATTCATTGGGGGTTTTGCTACACATCTTTATAGTCTTGACTTTATTATGTAAAGTGCCCTGAGATGACTCTGATGCAATCTGTAACTATATAAATAAAGTTGAATTGTAAAAATTTAAAATAACACAATTTTATTCCCTTTGTTCATTTGAAGACAAAGCATCAAAACATGGTACTTTCAAGGTGAATATAGGAGAAAAAGTCATCATCCATCATTCAAACCAATTATCCTGTTTTAGGGTGCAGGGAGCGCTGAAGAATATCACAGCTGTCACTAAACGAGTAGCAGGGTAAATCCTGTACAGGTTACTAGGCCATCGTAGGGCCACACAGAGACAGACAACCCAACAGGCAATATAGACGCACCAATTAACCTAATTTCCTGTCTTTGGTCCATGGTAGCACCTAAAGAATATGCAAACTTCCACTACTTACCACTCTTCTAAATTATGTGAAAAAAAATTATTAAAAAATCTAAGTGTGGCTTCAAAAGTCAGAAAGTTGGTGGCTATTATCAATCCAACCCTCTGTTTTTCCTTAGACAATGCTTCTGTGCTGAGATGCAGTGGACGTAAATCTACTTCACATCTTTTGGTTTACATTAGCTTTCAAACGGAATATTCCTGCATGGGCGGTGGTACAATGGTTAGTACTGCAGTCTCACAACAAGAAAGTTCTTTTTAGAGCATTTCAGTGAAAAGATAGAAAATTCAGTTACATTAGTTTAACTGAAGAATATAAACTGCTCAAAAGTTGTGAATGTGAAGGCTGCACAGTACTGGAAAAACTTGATATAAGCATTGCGATACATGATATTCTGCGATACATATAATGATTTCTAACCATTAAACTCCGATATAGCATCATGGGCCACAGACAAGACACACAACGGTGATCACTAACTGTATGCTACAACAAGGCAGAGAGACTTACAGCAAGAAGTTCCACAACTGTTTCAGCAAAGCCCACTACATACATGGCTACAGCCACTGCATTGGCGAAGGCAAAGATCAGACCAATAGATCCTCCAAATTCTGGGCCCAGACTCCTTGATATTAAATAATATGCTCCACCTAAAGGGAGAAGGACATTGACAAGATATTAATTTTACTGTTGTGTAGAACTATAACACATACATTTTATGGTTTTACTGTAATTTAATTTACTTAGTTTTTACATGTTGTAATACAACACTGCAAACCTTGCAGTAGACAATATTTAACCGGAAAATAACTGTAAGAAGCCATTGAGTTACTGAAGAGCAAAGGCCACTTTATACTTTGCTGGAACTACTGTAGCTGGTAACAAATGTTGAACAAGCAGGTCAAAAATCTAAAATGTTTATACCTAATATATAAATTATACCCAACCTACAATGCAAAGTGGAATGAAAAGACAATTGTGGTGGACAGAGAAAGGAGGAGGGGATGGGTCGGGGGAGATCCAGAAATGATCAGACACAGATCCCCTGTAATCCTGTGGGGTAAGGGTTTCCAAAATTGGGGCAACTTTGCTGCAGGAGGTAGCGCAGTTGTCCACCAATCCCATAGTTGTTGGTTTGATCCCCGGCTCCTCGGCTCACATGTCAAAGTGTCCTTGAGCAAGACACTGAACCCCAACTTAGTTGCTCTAAGTGAGTGTTGGCCAGCTGCATAGCGGCTCCCCCAACGGTGTGTGCGTGTGTGTGTGTGTGTGTGTGTGTGTGATTGTGAGTATGAATGGGTGAATAAGAAGCAGTGTAAAGCGCTTTGAGTACCACTAGGCAGAAAAGCTCTATGTAACTGCAGACATTAGCGGCTGTAGCTCAGTTGGTAAGGCAGTTGTTCCCGTGCAAGTCCTCAGTCACAGCTCTCTTAATACACACAGTCTCAAACAATGGAGGTGTGGTAGGATGCAATTTGATGAGAACACAACCTCAAAATAACATTTCAGTGCTGCCCACTGTGAGTCACAGACATCCCCATGATATGAGGAAGCTGAGAGGACTTTATGCAAATGTGCCCTCTCACACAGAAGTGAAGCTATAAAGAGAACAAGTCACTTTCACTTTACTTCAATCCGTCGAGGCACAATTCTGTTCTAAATACTGCCGCAATGTGCAAAGGTCCATTTTTATTTGTCTCTGGTTAGGTTGTTTTTTTTGTTTGTTTGTTTTTTTTAAAGAATGCTTATGCAACCTGCAAAATAGAGGATCATAACTAAAAAAAGTGTTAAATTTAACAACTTGAATTTAGAGCTGCGCTGGTCATGTACTTTTTAGCTTTAAATTTGATACACCTAACTTTTGAGCAGCAACTGGATTCAAACACTGAAAGTCCTGGTTAAAAAATATAATTCATGGTAAAGTTAATGACCAGATATCATTAAATGACACAAGTCTTAATAAAAAAATCTACACTTCCCAAAACACAGATGACCTATAATTTGCACTGTTCCAGCACACGTCCAGATGACAGGGGTCTGGTAGATCAATGGGTAGAGCAGCAAAATGGCATGCAGTAGTCGGCGGGATTAAATCCGAGCCTACCTGAGAGACGCACTCAGTGCTAGCTACCCAAACAATACCCATAATGTGAACAGTTTATTTAAAATTTCTGCAAATGTATTTAAAAAAATAAAACAAATCACATGTACATATTTTTCATGGCCTTAGCCATGACACTCAAAATTAAGCTCTGGTGGAACCTGTTTCCACTGATCATCCTTGAGATGTTTCTACAACTTGATTGGAGTCCACCTGGGGGAAATTCAGTTGATTGGACATGATTTGGAAAAGCATACACCGATCTATATAAGGTCCCACAGTTAACGGTGCATGTCAGAGCACAAACCAAGCCATGAAAGCCAAGGCATTTCCTGTAGACCTCCGAGACAGCATTGTATCGAGGCACAGATGTAGGGAAGGGTACAGGAAAAAATTCTGCAGCATGAAGGTCCTAAAGATCACAGTGGCCTCCATCATCTTTAAATTTAAGAAGAACCACCAGGACTCTTCCTAGAGCGGGCGGGCCAGCCAAACTAAGCAATCAAGAGAGAAGAGCCTTAGTCAGAGAGAGGACCAAAAATCCAATGGTCACTCTGAAAGAGCTCCAGCGTTTCTCTATGGAGAGAAGAGAACATTCCAGAAGAACGACCATCTCTGCAGCACTACACCATTCAGGGCGCTATGGTGGAGTGGCCAGACAGAAACCACTCCTCAGTAAAAGGCACATGACAGCCCATCTGAAGGATTCTCAGAGCATGGGAAACAAAATTCTCTGATCTGATGAAACAAAGATTGAACTCTTTGGATTGAATGCCAAGTGTTATGTCTGGAGGAAACCAGGCACCGCTCACAACCTGGCCAATACCATCCCTGCACTAAAGCATGGTGGTGGCAGCATCATGCTGTGGGGATGTTTTTAGCGGCAGGAACTAGAAAAATAATCAGGATGGAAGGAAAAAAGAATCCAGCAATGTACAGAGACCTCCTTGATGGAAACCTGTTCCAAAAGCGCTCTGGACCTCAGACTTTGGCAATGGTTCATTTTTGACTTGAACCCAATTTAACATCTCTGGAGAGATCTACAAATCGCTGTGCATCGATGCTCCCCATCCAACCTGATGGAGCTTGAGAGGCACTGCAAAGAAGAATGGGAGAAGCTGCCCAAAAATTGTTGTGCCTAGCTTGTAGCATCATACTCAAAAAGAAAAAGTTAAGCGCTGGGAATACGTTCTGGATGCACTGTATGTGCAATGATGTATGTGCAATGACAATAAAGATTGTTGTTCCAGTAATAGATCCATGAACAACATGAAGAGAGGAAATATCCATCCCAACTACAAACCTGACACACAGTCATCATTTTCCTTCTTCCTTATCAAACTAGTGGACACCTTTAGCTCACAAAATGTTGCATCCCCTCGTGATCTCAGGGGGCTAAAACACATATGTATAAATACTTAAAATCTGGTTCAGCAGGTTTCTCCCAACCTGGTGCCAATGACAAAAGAAAGAGATAGAGAGACTGTAAAGACTTGATGTGAGTAAGTGTGTACAATAATTGTGGAGACTTGTATGTAATTAATTCCCTTTTTGTGAATTGTGTTATCCCACACACTCCTGGTGAAACACTAAGTCCAACGGGTCATCTTGTTCACACCGACTAAACCAAAGATAATCATGTTCCAGAGTAGGTCTGCGATTGCAGGTATGTTTCCAGCTCAACAAGACTAAAAAAAAAAAAAAAAAAAAAAAAAAAAACACCTCAAATGTCAATAATATTAAGTCAATAATATTAAGTCAACATTATAAACTGTATTACATAGATGAATATGATATGGAAATAACACAGACACTAGTTTTGCCTGTCTTGAAAACAAAAATTTCAGTATGAATAAACAGTTATTGAACAATGCTTAATCCACTAACTTAGGAATGTGTTAATGTCCATGTCAGACCACCCATTCCACTACTGCTTCTATTCACTTCAAAAAAATTCTTGAATTTCTTCTCTCGCTGTGACAGATGTGTGTTTAACCCTTCATTCACCTGACAAATGCTACAGTGTGATGGGTGATTGATGGCTGGTCACGCTGGTTAACATCACA
The DNA here is from genome assembly GCF_033026475.1 of Channa argus. Classification (NCBI taxonomy): domain Eukaryota; kingdom Metazoa; phylum Chordata; class Actinopteri; order Anabantiformes; family Channidae; genus Channa; species Channa argus. The sequence continues at coordinate 21,467,616 of NC_090214.1, read as the reverse complement.
CTATAGATAGATTACCTTGTTTCATCCCAAACAGCAGGAAGAGATCATTTGTTTCATGAGAGCCCTGCTGCTTCGCAGGAGGGTTCAAGTCAGTCACTGGTGTTTCTGTCACATATTCTTTTGTGGCCATAGACGGCCTTTCATTCTACAGAACCAAGTGATGCATACCTCCTCGTACAAAGCCATTGGTGGCAATGGCAGAGGTGGAGAGGCCAGTTATGGTCGTCACTACTGTAGCCATGGCAACGATCAAACAGGAGAGAGCTGCAGAAGAAAGCACAGTATGAGCTTCACAAATCTCTTGAATAAACAGAATGTGCAACACTTAACAGTTTTCTACCAGGCCTTCTAATCACTCAAGGCCCTGTGAAAAATAACAGCAGTGAAGTTGACCACACGTGTCACTGTGGGCTGAAATTTCACATCAAAGTGGAGGATAATCAACAAAGCGCTGGGGGTCAGGACATTATGTCGTGCGTCAAGTAAGACAGTCACTATTGCGCAGGGCCTTAAATGAGCACTCAGAGAGCACCAACATGGCAGTAAACATGGGCTGTGTGCCGCACAGCTTGGTAACTTTTCTGGACTGTGAGGCTTGAATTTATTATTAGGTACGTGCAGTCTTTGTCACTGCAAAGTAAAAATATGGCTGTGTATCAAACAGACTGGCTGACTCTCTGTAGCATGGATCACCATACATCATTTAGAAGTTAGTATCAAAATGACTAAAGGGCAAGACAAAAAAGGTCCATTTACACAAATTAAGAGAATCTTTGCAGTATGTTTTCAGTGCTTCTTATCATGCAGAGTTTTGGTTTTGTGTGCCCATATTTGCAGTTTTCTCTTTCTGCCTTAAAAACAGTTTAGGTCAACTGAAAGCAATAGTTTGTAATTGTTAAATTTTTTTTGTAGTAGCTTTATCAAAATGTATCTTAATGTGGACAGACATAGGTAAATCGTCCTCCTAAGTAGGACTGACTAAAGAGCTCTGGCAGTAGCCCAGAGATAATCACTTCTAAATGTTTATAAGAGAGGCTCACTCTTCTGACCAATCAGACAGATTTAACAATGTCTGCAGCTTTTTTATTTACTATAATTTGACAACGACTAATACCTGAAGGCCCTAACAGGACCAGTATGTTCCAAAGAGTTAGACTTTTTAATTCATAGTCCATAAAATATTCCCAGGGAGAGAATATGTTTGAGAATCATTAAGGTGTGTTGTGGCAGAATTCAGACAAGCCCTTCTATTCTTCTGTCTTGTTGTATTTTTTTACCTCACCACTCCTTCATTCCTACCCTTTCAGATAGTGGAGTCATGAAAACTGAGAACGTAAGATTTACTGAGAGGAGAGAGGCCACAGTTCTTTGGAGGTTTTCCTGAAATCTTTTTTTTTTTTTTCTTCTCACTTCTTGGATTAGTCGTATTGCACTAATTTTGAAAGATCGGACCCTGGTGGAAAGGTTTACCGTTTCTTAGGTCTCCTCCATGTGTAGATAGTTTTTGTTGCTGTAGATCTGTGGAGTACACTAGTTTTAAAAATAGGTTTGTAACTCTTTCCAGACCGATTGATTTAGTTTGGTAGTAGGACATAGCAACTACGGTGGCGAATACTTATCCCATCAACCTAGTTGGTATTACTCTTTGTTTTATTGTAGATTTTGTCTAAAGATCTGGACAAGTTTAGTATGAACACTCAGAGGAGAAATCCGGAGGGGGTCTAATATTTCCTCAAACTTCAACAAACCACGGATTACACCTTTGACATATGTCTCTTCCAAGTTAATTCAATTATGAAAATCTTCCTCGAGAGACTTATTAAGGGCAATGCCATTCTTTATAGTTCTTGGCATAATAATTTTAATTGCAAAATGATTTTAGAATCAAGAAACAATCATAAATGCTCTAGGTTTGTTCTGGAATAATGAAGCGTTTTTAATAAAGTTGTCTAACATTTGCTTTGTCTGATTGTTTGTAGCCTCAATCTGCTCAAAGTGCTAAATAAAGACTGATTTAATCTGTCTGCCTCGGGGAAGGAGGGTGTTGCCTTCGATGTACTCTAATGAATTTCTGATTCCAGACTGAGGCTTTAAGCGTCTAATGTGATAACTGATTAAGACAGAAAAAATTTGAAGAATGAAACATTTTATCAAACAAGGTATCCATAAAATGTTATCACTTCCATTGCTTATGGTAAAGTGGTGATTTCCTTACAGATCTTACAGACAATCAACATGGAAGATCTACTCTTCTCTACTTGTTCCTTGTCATTGTGATTTAACAACTGTGAAAAAAACATAACTTTTTCTTGTTAGGCAACACATTTTACCACAGGCAGATTGCACACGGCTGCCAGTGTCTGAAACTAAAACTCCTCTTCATGGCAGGAGACTGTAAATATACTGAGAGGTGAAAAGCTCTACTTACCAATTCCAGCCTGACCCACGATCCATGTCATGCGGATGAAGAGCATCACACCCCAAATATTCAACATGCAGCGGACCTACATGGAGAAAGGAATGTTACTGTAGTTTACTGTGATAATTACTACAAAAAGTCTATACTGTGTATAAATGCTTAGAGGCATTCCTTCAGAAATTCAGAACAAAGCAAAACATCTTAGGTGACTTTATTTTATTTTATTTTTTTTTATCTATATTTGCATTTCAGTCAGAGCACCTACTCCTGTTATGATAAAATTAGGTTTTAAATTGGAATCAATGCATGTGTGTCATGTCAAAGTCAGTCAGATAAGTAATGTAATCATAACTGCTTATAAGGACGAGTGCTCCAACAGTTTCCTGACATCTAAATTGGCGATGTGTGTATTTTAATACGCACACCGGTGGAGAGAGAGGGAGCTTAAACAAACTGTTTCTAAAGCTACGTCACTCTGTTAGACATGTGGGGATTAGATCATTAAGAGTAAACTCTGTAAAATCTGCAGTTACACAGACATAATGGAATGCTACTAAACATTTTCTATGACATGGTTTTCAAACCAGACTGCCGTCTAAAATTAAGTTATGCTTTACATTATTGAGTATTGGTTTGTCTAAATACATGTTTTGTTAAACACTATATACAGCGCTCTGCTGGTGTGTTGTCACAAAGCACATAGAATAAAACATGACCACCAGGAAAGCTTAAATGCCCCCCCATTGGATTTGCATAGCTGAGGCCCTGAGGATGTAGTGTAAGTCTACATGCAGTTTTTCTCACTAAGAACGCTGTGAACAAGTATATTCATTCAAGTGTTAAGTGTTGAGGTTTGTCTTTCTCTACTAAATTGTAATAATTGTAAAAGGCTACAAAAATGTATTTAATCTGAATAAGTAAATGTACATATATTGAAATAATTATTGTATTTTGCCCAGTCATAAAAAGAAATTCAATATACTTGGACAAAGTCTGACTAATTTAATTATCATTTTATCTAGTAACAGAATTATATTTTATATTTCCCCGCCTTTTGTTGGAATGGAACTCAAAGTGAAAGCAAAAACGACAACCAACAACAGGGATTGTCTTTATTTCATTGATACCGATTGCTTTTATGCTGCTTACACATGTTCCATCATTGAATCAGGATCTTCTGATACTCTACTCTACTCACAAAGACATAATCTCATTTAAACTCACACACTTTATTTCTTTTGTTGAGGAGTCCCCCTCAGCTTACACAAGAGTACAGCTGATCCGGTTCTAAAACCCTGCAGGAATCCCTCCCTGCTCCTTACAGGGATCAGCTGCCATCATACTGCGAGTTTATATAAAGAAATTCTCCAACATCAGGTATCAAAAGCATTTATAACTAAGAGACAAGAAATAATACATGGTTTATATTAGAAAGGAAGTAAGGACTAGTCAAGTCAAAATAAAAGCAGGATGATATTATCCAGACACATCTTGATTTAAACCAACAAAATCCATCCTCTGCTGACCACACTTTCAGCTAAACTAAACATCTGCCAAACCCAGCTAAGCATAAAGCACATTCACATATTGTGAGGGATTTCATTCGGTTTACCACCTAACAACCAAACCACAGTAGTAATTCACACTCACCTACAAAATTCTTAACTAAGTGTCATCCACTTGCACACACAGTTTATATTTGACTGCACACTTATCACCTTTGCCCTACTTCACTGAGTGTACCACACTACTTGGACATCTGAATGAGCAATAAAATAAGAATGTAACACAAGGATCAGTTCTTGTGATATTGAAATTATTGGTTCTAATTTTAGTAAGAGTGATATGCAGAGCCCATGGCCAAACAGTCAAGTTATTTCTATATTAAATAAAGTAATGTAAAAACACGACTCACCAACACCCCTTTGATCCATCCAAACTTGACCACTCCTTTGGACTCTGCTGAGTCCTTAGCTCCAGAGTCCTCAGCTGGGGTCAGCTCATCACCATTAGCAAACCCATCCTCAAAAGGCTCCTAAAAAGCACAACAAGTAAAACCACAATTACATACAAAACATAGATAAACATTGGTTTTAATACCAGTACAATACAATACAATACAATACGTTATTGCTGCACATTTGCTCCAAATATTTGTTTGGCTTTTGTTGACCAAAGGGAGCCAGTCAGTTGCTCCACTGACTGGGATTTCTATTCTCAGTGCTAAAACTAGGACCCAATTTCCACCGAAATACCAATGAGTTACTTTGCATTGTTTCATTTAAAATCTTCATTTTATGACCAGGAAAACAAACTGTAAGATTGGTGCTTGCATATAAACAGGGCCCTAAAAGTACTTGATTATTAGAAAAAATGTCAACTATTGAATGGAAACATCCATATTGGGTTATATAATACACATGAATCATTAAATTGAATTAATGTGTCACATTCAACGATTAAAATGAGCTCTACTGTATAGGCTTAGGAATCGATAACATGTGTAACAATTTCATATTTTTATGGTCAACAGGGTTATGACTTGTATAGAAATATTTGAGGCTATAGTCAAATAAGAATGGACAAGGTCAACTTAAGCTTTAAAAAAAAAAGAAAAAAAAAGGTTTTGGAAGTAGTGTTCAAATCTACGATTCCTATTAAAATGTGCTTATTTACATTTCTTATTGTGACAGAGTGTGGATATGGATGACCTTGGATTTATGGATCCTCTTTCCCTGTGTCATTTTACAACAGCAGAAAAGAGGTGTGATGATGTACATCTAGCCTACTGTGCAGGACATGCTTACTGATCAGCAGAGATGTGTGCATGCCCTCTAACTCCACTAACATGGACAGTAATGTCTACATCCCAAGAAAGATGTACACTGACCAACTGTGCAAAATAAAATTTTTCATTGATGCGTATTATAAGGCTCCTTATAATATGAAATGTTGTAAAACAATTAGAGGATAGTGTGACACTTACTGATGGAACAGTGAATCATACAAAATGTATTTCATGAATGACCAAAGACATTTACATTACAATTACTGCTATTTCACATATTCTACTTTGCCATTTTATTGATCATTGGTAAGTTGTTTTTAAATCACATTTGTCACTCATTGCATAGATAGTTCATATTAAAAGCATTTAAGTGGCTCAAATGGCATAATACTGCCCATTGTGAGGCTTTAGTTGAAAACATCTGCACTGTTGATTTTTACTTAACATGATCTTAACTTTGAGAACCATAAAGAGATGACATGCCTTATATTTTATGGATAGAATTTATGCTGCAAAAAACCTGTAATAAATTATACAATTTTAACAATATGAGCTTTTATCCATCTATACATTTCTGTGTGCTACTATATATTTCGGAGTGTACTGTCTCCAAACTAACACAGTCTAATCCTGAGGGATACAAATGTAGTAGAAACAATAATGTAAAAAATAAAACCAGGTCTATGGTAAAAAAATGTGAATGGATCTCTGTTAACAGAGAGGTTCTGTTACAGTGGGCATATAAATAGGTGCTATAAATTATCCAAGAGTGCTCGGCCTGTGCCGTACACAAAGCTGAGCAGGGGAAGGTAGGACATGAGCTTTGCAGAGCATCACTTCACCTGGGCCATCTGTCAGTGTGAGCACCCTCCATGTGTCCCCTCAATGACTCAGCAGCTCTGCTCAGATCTGGTAGTGGCAGCTAGATGGAGTGTAGAAAGCTAAAATCCCTCTTCACATCACACTTGACCCCTGTTCAACCTTTTTTTTCTCCCCCTTACATTCTTCATTTAGAGTTTTTCTTAAAGCAAGCTTTGGTTAAAATAAGGACAATTCACACTATTCTCACAACCAAATTAAATTTATACAGCCTTTGAATAATTAATATAATTCCTAAGAGCCTCTTTGAAAAATAAAAAAATATATATTAAAAAAAATCTCTCTCTCTCTCTAAATAAAACATTTTTTTGTGTTGAATCACATTGATAAAAGCCATTCTCTTGATAAAGCACAAAGAATAAGGTTATGATCATAGAGTGTGTCGCTTAGAAGGGGTGAAACATATCTTACAGATTGCATGTGATACCTGCATCTGTTCACATCCCATTTTTAATAAAAACAAAATCACAATAGGAGGATGTACATCATTTTCCAGCCCTGAGGGACACTCATGACCAGTTCAGCACAAAAAAGTAAACAGTGCAAACAGTCTGTTGCACTCAAACTAATATCAGGTATCACACACAGAAATCAATGAGGGTAAAAATAAAAACTTGGCAGAAGCAGTGTTGGGATCAGTCCAAAAAACTGACAGTGTGAAGAAAGAATATGAAGGATAACTTCCTTTCTTAAGTAGACAATTAGTCCCCAATGTAAGCTTCTGAATCTACACGAGTTAAGGTCTTTCCACATTGGACACTTTGCAAATAAACATTATGAAAAGTTAAAAATTCAACACAGCATAACTATCCACATCAAACACAATGCTAATGTGGCCTCCCAGTGCAAAGAAGCAACTTTTTCGCACTGCGAAACCTGTGCTTGATGTGAAATGGTTCATTGATATTTTATTGATTTTAAGAAAAAGTAAGTGAACCCATTACAATGACTTGGACCCATGTGAAAATTTGTCTGAAAATATGGTGACATCATAAAGCAAAAAATTTTTTTAAAAAGTTGATCCAAAATGGTTTTGATTTATAAACAAAGAGAAAACATAAATGCTGGTCGTCGCACCAGTTAAATAGCTCAGAGCCACAATATATTTATAATATTGGCTAAACTATAGACACTTATGTTTATGTTTCAAAGACAAATCTATAAAATGAATTCAAACTCCTATTACCAACTCTTGACCAATAAAACATTTGCCACTAAAAGACAAAGACAGCCTATTTAATATTTGTTAATTGAGTTAATATAATAACAGACTTAACAATTTCTAGGTGACTGGTTTTATAAAATAATTATCCAGCTCATTAAAACACACCTGAATAACCAGGCTTGGTTCAACATGGGTAATTACATATAAAGACATTAGCTTACTGAACAGATTCTAAAGCAAACTGAGCTCCAGCATACTGTGACTTATCAGAGTGACTTAACAACTTCTAGATAATTAAATCTAATTATGACAACTATTATTTAAACAGCTGAATGATGGAACATTGCATTCTTAGCTAAAAGTGATGAAAGGTCCTGTTACTGAGGTAGTTACGCAACACTGGTGCCATGGTGCGGTAACAGGGACACTGTCAACCAGAGAGCGCTTGTTTGGTTGATTTATTGAAGTGGGTCAGAATTGATTCCAACTCTGCCTCCCTCAGTCTTTGTCATGTCATCTCTACTGACAATGGAGACAAATAGAATTGTTTATTTCTGGTGATTTTTCTGTTTGTCTACATGTTTTAATATATATGAGGCATTTTACCTTTGACTGGTAAATGGTTTGCACTTATATAGCGCTTTTCTACCTATCGACTGTTGTCATGTTTTAAGCAGCACAAATAAGTTAAAGACGTGTTGATGGTTTTGCCCAGTGCTGGTCATGTAATAGTCTTTTGATCCCACACGAGTTCCTGTTTTGTTACAGCAGTGCAGCTGCCACACTGGTATAATGCCATTAAAAAATATTCCAGCAGATTGCTGTGTTGCAAATAAAGAACAGGCTTTGAAAAACAGTTCCATTTTAGATGTGTCTCAGTAAAAACTATGATTTGATGAACTGCCTCGAAAAACTTGTCAATGGAAATGTCATTTAGTCCAATATGCTGCTGGCATCTGATCTGAGGAGTCTAAGATTGAGTTTTTGTTTAAAACACAGCAGAATAGTTTATCTTCTTCTCCCACGCCCTGCTATCAAATGTAACTATAGTAAATACTAATATCTGTTCATTTTGTAGTCTGAGAGCCTCCGAGGTTTTCTTTTGAGATGGTCTTACATAGCAGTTGTGCTGCTGTGGTAAAGTTAGGCTATTTCAGTTTTACAAAGCTTGCTCTGTTTAGAGATGTTCAAGAATTTTGACAATCGGGTTTGGGCTTTTTTGTACAGACATGCATTTTCAGTATTGCTGAGACTGAGCCACAACAACTGGGCATTAATTTACAATAAAGCCATTCCAGAAAGGAACATACTGTACACTTGTACAACAATTTCACTTCAGCTTACTTGCTTGTTCTATAATTAGCACATGTTTAAGCCATAAGAATTTTAAGTCATCCCTAATATTAATTTGTTTCAAGTGAAACATGTGCTTCTATGTTTGAACCAGCATGCATAAAGCAGACATTCTAAATTGATCTCAAGAACCTTATCTGATGTAGCTGGTTTCACTCGAGTGCACATCCCAGAGAATGATGCCATAGACACAGGAGGGGTCAGTGAATATTATATAAGTGGCTGAAGCAACACAAAGGCCGGCTTTGCACAACAATGACAAAGCATTGAGAGCTTATCACAGCAGTGCAAACTGTATCATGACAAGGGGCATGGTTACTAAAAAGAAAACCCAATAATGCCATGTCCATGTCACTGCTTAACTTTCAAGTCTTTCAGTACATAACGAACCTGTGAAACTTCATTAAGACATAGCCAGGAAGAACAGAGCTCAATTTCCAGGAAACACTGGCATGTTCTGGCATGACTACATAATAATGAATAATTCATCCCCTATAAATTTTCAGGACTGACGCAACACACCTAATCAAAAAAAAAACAAATAGGGCTTCTGTTTGTTCGTGAGGCTGAAACAGTTTCCAACTGGGCTACAAACCACATCATGGAAAATCCGACATCAGTGCAGGCACTTAGTTTTTCTGAAGAGGATTGTGTTGGGTTGGATAAGAGCAGAGAACTTCTGACTTATACCCACAGACTGAAGGATACTTGTATGGCATGATTTAATAATAATAATAAATATTTATTGTTCCTTTCATTATCATTTCAATAATCATCACAATACATTTTCCAATGATTCTAGTACTGAAAGAGTAAGCACTTTAAGTAAGACCTGTATTTCAGGAGCCCATATTAAGTGGCATGACTTCAGGCAGTGTGACAAAATGCTGTTATAACATAACATATTGCATATGTTATGTAGTACTACAGTGTTAGTCCTACTGGATAGAAGATTAGTCAAATGTAAAGTTTATTCACTGACTTTTGAAGTAATTTATGCAGCTACACCAAAGGTGGTAGCTTCTCTAAAGTTTAAATTTGAAAATTGCAGCTTCTAAAAGGTTTTTAGTGTAATACAGTATAACATGATACACTACTACAGTTTATTAATATTTCTATAGCACTGTCAGTTGATACACTATGTCCAGGATAAATATTAATTAACATTGCAGTGGTAAGCAACTTTTGACCCCCAGCTGATACTGATGGATTCTCAGATACCCATTTCACGCTGACAGTCCCCCCCCACCCACCCTCCCATCATGACTGAGTGACTGAGTGACTGAGAGAACGATCAGATGTCCACCGTCTCTCACTTTGCACTATTGTATGGAAAAGTGTCCCGGTACTCCGTTCATTATTCTTTGACTGTGATGAAACTCTCCCAGAGTTAAATTCCCTGTTGGGCACTGTGGACTGTTGATGGAACCAAAATGGCCTCACCTCACACACAGAGATTTTCGTTTTGGAATTGTGTCAAATTACTATTTAACTCTGGCATAAGTGTGAAAGACATGCTGGGCAAGGCACATGATACCATAAGGGGCTTTGTTGCTCAGCAAAGCAACGGTGAAAGGATTCGGAAGGAGAGATGGTTTTCCACTTTGTGGTGGAGGCCGTATGTGCTGAGTTTAGCAGCATCTATCTACAGTATTACACTTTAGCTGAATACTCTTAAAGGGAGACTTGCCCTGCAATGACATTAGAGATCTGACGGTATCAAATGTTCTTAATAGTGAAGCGAAAAGTCTCTTATGTCATGCATCCAGTCATGCTTTTATCTAAGGTAAGATAACTTTTGAAATTTTATAATTAAAATAACATTACTGAACTGCAATATAATTACAAAGGGCAGTCCACTAGCAATGCCTGCCCCTCTCCACACCCTTCTGTGTTTATTTGTCTCCTCTGGCCCAGTGATACTTGCAGCAGATCCCACAATTGAAATGAGACGTTCACCACAGGCCATGTTAAATCTGACCTGGGAATGTAATGTGTCTATTCTTAAGGTCACAGGAAAGGAACGCTCTGTGCTTCTCAACTCTCCTTTAACTTTTGGATGTCAAAAAGCAACCTGCTGTCCATCAGACTGTGACCAGTGTAAGGGTTTTTCCTTAAGAATAATCAAAAGAAACTGATTGCTGCGCTGTTACTATCAGAACTAGGCCTGCACGATATTTCATTACAGTATTATTATTGTGTTGTGTGCATTTGCAATATTCATCGTATGCATTGTTTGTAATTATTTTGGAAACAAAAAAAAAAAAAACGAGCTGTTTTGTCGACAGTACTTTCATGGTGACTTCACAAATGTATCAGCTACATAAGCAGTGTTGCGCATGAATGCACCACAAAAGCCCTGTTCATTAAACACCCACATTTCTTCAGTCAACAGTAAATTGAACATATCCACTTGCAGCTAAAGTCATGTTTCACCTACAAACATAACCCCCAATCGTTACTGAATGATCAGGTCTTTTCAAAATTAAATCTAGAAGTCTTCTAGTGACAAATTCCTGTTTCATAATTGAATAGAAAAAAATATTGCAATACAAGTTGTTTATATTTTGCAGCAGTAATCACAACATTCAAATTAACTGGCATCAAAACAGACACTGACTATGAGCAGAGATTTTCTTAAATGCTATTTTCTTTTTATCTCATGTTAAAAGGAGAGAAGCTATTGCACACTGTTATGCATAAACTGTCAATAGCAGATGCTTCATCTAAGTTCAGCATGACAAGTTACCGTGTGCATCTACAAAAGGTGCCATTTCTATATTTACTAGACACAGAGTTGGCTATTAATCCTAAGATGACAGTATTATAAACTATCCACACAGATTGCAAAGTTTTGTCAAGAGTCATACTGCGATTACTGTGAACAATACTACCATTTAAGATTCTGACATCATGGGTCTACTTTTTATTTATCAAGGAAATGCAAGATTACTAACAGTTTTGAAATGTCGACAATATTAATGCCAGCTATCTTCTACATTACTCTGTAATGTAAAAAAACTTTATATGCACTGTAATACTTCCTTTTCTTGATCAAGCTCAACATGTAAAATAATCATCTGGAAATAGTAGTTTTATAACACCAGGTTCCTCTAAACAGGGTTTCTCTATTGTAAGGTTGTGTATTGGAGGTTGTGTTGTAAGTGTATTGTTAGGTTAATTGAATTAGGAGGTATACATATACGCATACTGATGACATCATTAGTGACATCATCTGGCTTTGATGAGTGCCTTTCATAGTTTGCCCTCGTAGTTTACCTTCAAGTATGTTGCCACGCACAGCAATGGTTTTGTTACAAGAGAGTTCTGTTCGGCTCAGCTATTGAAACGAACAGATGTGTTCTGTGGGTTTAGCCATACTTTGAGTAACTTGGTTGAGAGATTACTGTTCATAAACTTGTGTGTACAATAGTGTATACGCCTCTACATACATAGTATTCTATTCTAACAGCTAAAATAAGTTTATCGTGTGTGTGTGCGCGAGTGAGTGAGTAACAAATGTTAGATGGAATGTGAAATTTCACTTTAGTACAAGAATAATGTTTAGATGGAATAGGCATAACTGACGTTCTTTGGCCTCTTGCTTGGCTGTGGAGTTTACTAAATCTGGGTGTTTCACCAATTTCCATTCAGATCCCAAATCGAAACCTGCTACCACAACCCACCGCTACCGCCTCTGTTTATAATGGTCTTAATTTGGTGTATTTAAAGAAGATCCTTCTGGCTATACTGTTTTAATGTTCTATTCTGTGATGTACTTCTAATCACTCTATAATCTAATTTATATTGTATTTTACCACTTAATGTTTAGTAATATTACAACTCATGTATTTATGTTTAGAAAAAGAATTATACACACATTTATAAGTTACATTCTCTCTTGAGAATCTGCCCTTTTTGAAACATTCCAAAGCACTTTCTGCACATATCTCATTGTTCATCATAAAGGTTTTGTACATGTGTCTAACAAGTAGTCCACCATGACTGATAACTAAACTTGCCAATGAATGAAAGTCAACTCGACTGTGGGCACATCCTGTCATGCAGCTTGCATGCTCATGCACAAACACAGGTGGAATGTTGTAAACATACATTTAAAGTGACATCTGCCAGATGTTCGTAATTCTAACCACAAATTCACAGGAAGTTGATTTAGCTGCCTCCTTATGACACAGTTTCAAACAGATTTCCAAACATCTTGTTCATCAAACAGATTCCTTCAGAACAACATGCACTGTGCACATATGGTTTGTTAACTGATGTACCAAAGGCTCTTTGTCAAAGTGTCCTCGGTTCAAGGTGAATAATTATGAGCTTTGACTTAGCCAGTGACTTCAGGAAAGAAGCTACAGGACTCAGTTCCTGTTTAGACCAAAGGGTAAAATTAATGCCAAATGCCTCAGTTTTAGGCCAAAAGTTTTTTCTCAGCAACATAAAAGAACTTGGGTTAAATTAAATTAAGCCTGAAATTGTTGTATTAGTTATGTCCGAAACTTGGTTATCTGATTTAATCACGGTGGAGATTCGATGTGAGAAAGTGATGTCAACATTCACCCCTTGTACCATGACTGAGCCCCTAGGTGAAAAATGTGCATGTGCTTTTTGCGGGCTGAGCTTAGCACAAAGCAGTGTGGACAGTGGGTCTGCCGTGCAGTGTAGAGCGCTGCAGGCAACAGGAAATGTGATTATGAAGGTCTGCACTGTTGTGTTCTGTACGAGACACAGAACAAACTTGTTTGCTTTCTCCACGGTTGTGTGAAACACGTTCTCCATGGGTTGTGAGCCAAATCACATATATGCATTGGCTTACTTTTTAATGTAAATGCCGTGTTTTTGCCAGGGTTTACTAAGACCAAGGCGAAAACTGTAAGACAACTCTGAGTTTTACAAAGCCGTCTTTATAAACTACCATGCTGCGTTTTAGACTATTAGCTTTATAAATACACACACACACACACACTTCTTCCAACTGGACTTCTAAAATCCTCCACATTACATTAATCTACACACTCCCCTCAACATAACCCCCTGCAGTGTTTTAACATAAGGCATGTCAGGCTTTTCAAGTAGCTTTTTTTTTAAACTTTTAACAATGCTCAAATTAAAATTGTACCGATTGTGCTTTTCTACTGGCCTTAGGCCACTGACTAATCATCATTGTTAAACACTGGCATGTTTGGTTTAGTCAATGTAACCACAGACCAAACTGGAGGACATCTAACAAAAGATGATCTGTTCCTAGCTGGTCTATTTGAAGCAAGGGTACTATTCAAAACTACATTTATAGATAAGAAAATAACTTGTTGACTTGCCAACCTCTTGTGCCACATCAGCAAAATCTGTGTTCACCACCACTGGGCATACTACACAAATGGGACACTTTATTTAGCCACTTAAACTAGCAGTGATAACAGGTTCACAAGTTTTTTTTGCACAAGACATTAAATAGCTGCCATGTTATTGGCTGCTTAGATATTTGCATTGACAATCAGTGTTACAGACGCCTGTGAGTGTATGAACACAATGCATTAACAAAGTAGCGGCTATCATACAAAATGGGATTGTTCTGGTGACTTTTAGAGAAAAAAAAAAATCCCTTCCTCCAAAAATAGTTTTATGTTTAAGTGCTACACATACAACAACTGCCTGACAGGCAGTACGATCAATCGATCTACATACACACAGAGGATGAATACATTTGATAGACAAACATTGTACTTAGTAGTCAACTGCTAATACCTTATATGGCAGAATACAATGGCTGGGGTAAGAAGGAAACAGCAGTGATGTCCCACCCTATTGACTATCACTATTGGCCATGACACAACAACTGCACTTACGGCCATCGGCCAATGTCAAGCCATTGTTGAAAATATGTCACGCTATTTTTGTGGTGTGCCCCACACTGTTGGCACCAGTTGGATCCCTGTATGCAGCTTTCAGGAGATTCTGCATGTTGACTGGCTGACAAAGTCAGTGAGAGTCTACTCTGACAAGCTGTTTAGCTTAGCAAGATCTGTACATGAAGAGAAATATGTGAACAATAAAGCTCACATAGAAGGCTGTTCTCATTTGTATCCATCTCACCTGAACAATATGAGCATATTTGCAGAAGACCATCTGGAATAAAGAAACTTAAGACCAACAGATCAGCAAGAGTCAGTCTGTATGAGATAACATTGTTCACACTTTGCATCTCCGCTTGGTGTGTTCCTGCCCAAAAGTTAGGGAGTTTATAATGAACCAAACGTGAGTCAATCAAAGACTGACCCCAAAGCAAGTGATAACTGAACTGATTAATCCTATTGTCAAACTTCAGCAGTAAAACGCCATTTAGAAAATTAACTGAGAATCGAAAAAACATTACAATTAATCTATACTCTGAATCCTGTAAGACGTTGGTATTTCCAACCTATAAAATGTGTGTAAAATGAGACTTTTTGAAGGATTACTGAATAATGGAATGAATTACCAGTTACACATTCTTATGGAATATTCATACTTTAAGCATTTCTGCCTGCTTTACACTAGATCACCAGGACAGCTGCTGAAACCCCAGTTTTATTGTTAAGAAAGAGAAAAAAAACCCAGTCCTTCCTCCCAGTATTACTAATGAGCACATAAGCTGGTACAATAGGTCTCAGGAGGGGAGGGTGTGGTTACTGCTATTTCTGACACCAAGTGCATGTGGAGGTAAGCACACACACACACACACACACACACGAGCTGTTGTCAAAGAACTGTAAAATCATCAGCCATGGCTAAGAGACAAAAGGACCCACTCTTCTCTCAAGTCTAGGGTGTCCGTCACTTCCTTTTTTTGGTATGATGTAAACAAAGATGTGCACCCCCCAACCCCCAGACCACCCAACCCACCCAGCCACAAAAAACAAAAAAAACAATCTAGTAACGCTTAAACAGAGGTTCCATTGTTTAAGCTAACCTCACAACATCTCTCGTAAAGACCAGCAAACCCTGCTACAGCTCAACCTCTGCTGGTCAGAGAACGTGTCCTCAAACCTTGTGTTCAACCATATTTTATACAGAAAGAGCAGCTGTGAATCCTTTATCCATTAATGCAAGCTATGCTTTACACAATAAACCTGTTGTGGACCAACTTGCCTTTTCATGTCGCTTTCTTTTTTTATAAAATGTACAACAACATTGTTTAAAATGTATAATTCTAGAGCAGAAAATACTGCAGTTTCCACAAGTTGCTCCATTAATGAGTTACTTTAAAACTGAAAGCTAGAAACTGCCACCATGTCTCTTATTTTTTTTATTTTAAAAACTTCTTCAGCAGCTATCTTGGGTGACAAAGAATAACCAGCTAATAAATACCTGGAATGCCTGGTTACTCAAGATACCTGCGTAAGCCACTGTCTCACCTAAGCCTGCCCCTTAAGACAGTTGTAAAGTACAACTGAAAGTCCTACAGTCCTTTGAAGTAACTTTACTTGTCTATGTGCTAAACATAGAAAGACTTTCCGTTTTAACTTAAAGCCAAGAGTTCTAAAATGGTAAATACTGTCTAAAGTTGAGAAGTCTTACATTTAAAAAATAATAAATAAATCTAATCATTTTCCACAAAATAAGGATCCAATTTACTGCTAATTACTTTAAACATCATCTATGAAAGTAAAATATAACGCATCTAACAGAGGTTCCCATCTCGATGTACTATAAGTGATAAGACCCATTTAAACCTGAAGGAATAGTAGAAGAGTACTGTAGATGTTGTTTGTCTACAACAATTATGAGTCAGTGAATAAAACTGTTCATTAATTCCAGCCTCATATCCAGCTGTGGATTCTGAACGTGATCTGAAGTTCAGTTCAGTTATGGTAATGTAGCAGGAATAGAAGGGGGACACCTCAGCTTCTACATTTTTCATTACAAGAAAAACAGCCAATGCTGTTTTTACCTTCCTCACATAGCAAATGTAGACTGGATCAACAGATCACTGTAATTTGTATTCAGTATTAATAATGGCAATTGTGTTTTCTATACAATTTAGTTTACTCAGACGCTGTGATGGGGGGGGATGAGTAAAAACAACACAACACAACACACACACTTCCAATCTGTGTCCATAGAGACCAGTGTCTGGGAGGGGTTTCCACTGCTCAAAAACACAACAGTGACGACAGCAGAGCTTTAGAGATGTTGTAAAGCAACTCTGAGCCCCAGAGACACAGAGGAGATAGCACACACAAACCAATAATACAGAGCAAATGTAACGTTCCTGTTAAGCCAAATGATTTCAGAGCTTTGCAAAAACTAAATGACAAAGACAGCGCAGTATAATCAACAGGTGTCTGACGCAAAAAGTTTATTAGCTCAAGCTTGCAAATTGATAAATTGTGGTCTTGGGTTTCAAACTTGTGTACTGTGCTTTAAACACACATGGACATTCCTCTAGCCTTACAGTGCAGGCATATAACTGCACAGGTCACCTCTTTGACTGAAGACATGTCATACACCCCCTCTCATTCCCTATCCCTACCTGTACTACAGCCACTGAATAAAGCCAAAAATGCCATAACTGAAACAGTAAGAGAAAGATAACAAGGTTGTGTTTCTACATAACATCCTGTATCTACAAAGCTCCTTCCAATGGCAAAACAAAGCTGTATTAAAACACATGGATCATTTAGTTTGTGAATGACCTAGCAACTAAAACAAATACTGTTACATTAGGTTGATTTTAAAATATGGAAATAAATTCATCAGCGCCATCATAGTTAGCAGATTATCTTGGATTTAAAAATATTACTTTTTAATACTTCTGCTAAAGTTGATGGTCCCCAACTACTGAAGGCGACAGTGGTTTAAAAGCCAGCTGGCCCCTGCTGCTCTGCCACCTAAGTCTTTCAGTCTACAACAACTTATGAAGAAGATGCATTTCAGCGTTTCCAGGGACAAGCTCTAGAAGGACACAATGCTGCTGACAAACTGTGCAGTGGCGTAACTGCCTACTATCACACAGACACAGACACACACCTAGATTTAATTGAGAATATTGTGTTTCTGTTTAATAGCATTGCATCAAAAGGGGCATAGTGTTCAACATTTTGAGGACATGACCTTGACCTTTAGCCTTTGAATTTGAACTAGTAAAGCAGTGATGCTCAGACATATGTTAATTTTATCTTCCTAGTGACTGACAGTAATAAGTGTGTATATTGAAATTTGACTATCAAGTTTAAAACACTTTAAACAAGTTCATAAGACCACGACTGTTTTTACATCCAACATTTCTTTCCATATGGACTTTCGACTGAACTTCAAAGAGATTTATTCAGTTTAACATTCAAATAAATCTTATATTACTATGGTTCTAAATTTACCTTTTTTGTAAATCAATAAAGTAAACAGCAGTTAGTCTTTAAGGTAGGCTCGTGCTTAACATCGTGCTACTTTTGGACATAGTGTCCCAGTCCTTCAGACACAGTGGGCTGCTACACAGGGGCAACACTAAGGAAGACATCAATATTTAAGCACAGCATGTTTATGCTTGGCTGCTCCGGAATGAATAAATCTGCCCCATAACCAGTTCCCTTTTAGCTCGTCAATACGCATCTACAGCACACTGCAGTAAGAGGTTTCCTGCCTATGCACTTTGTGGATGTTCCACACTAGCAAATATTCCGTGTTTTCTATATGTGGAGCTCTCCATTACTTACAGGCTGAACGTGAACCTGAGTCCAGCCACTATCAAAGACATGCAGTGGCCCTCAGTCTCACCAACTACTTACACTACAATGAATGACTCATTGATTGCTGAAGTCCGTTGGCAACAGTCAATCAGTACAGTGGAATTTCCATTCTACATTTGATCTGGACTCAGTATATTCAGAGGGAACAACTGCTCAAGGTCAGACATGTTATAGTGGAAACAGCAGGGTCATCATGACCTTCACACCAGAGCTAACCCCCTCAATTTTAAAGCCCGAGCAAATTAAGTGTTACTAACAAATCAGACACAATGCATATACTAGCAGCAGTAATAAAGTGGTGATGAAACAGGCTCAGCTACTAATACTACACTACATGCTTGCTATTACCAGAGGACACAATAGGAGCCCTCTTTCTGCTACACAACCTTGAGAAAATATGAGACCAGCTTTTCATCACCAACTACTTAATGAGTGGATATGAGAACAGCTCATCAGCTGATTCAGAGATTAAGGGAATAAGGAAAGAGAGTGCTTTTCACCATTTTTCATTTAAAATACAATACATATGCCTGGGAGCAGTGATCCTGGACAAAGACATCCTGTTCATCTTGTGGGACATGCCAGACGACAATGTCAACAGAAAGCAGCCTATACAATCATCTTTAGAACCTGATAAGACTGAATTTTATTTAACTAAAGCATACTTTCAAAATTTAAAACCATAATTGTCCCAAGACACAAAGCTACAAGGTTGACCTGATTAGGGTTGTGGACACCTTGCTGTATTGTATGGAGAAATTTTTATGCTTTTTCTAGTACAGAATAATGACACTGCGGCAAAAATGAGTCACACCACATCTCATTTTAAAATTGTTCAGATTAGAGGTGGGCCGGTGTCTACTAAACTGACATATGGTGATGTCCACAGTGAACTATAACGATGGGCAATAACATTTGGGGGAGGGTTAAACAGGACACTGGCTCAACATTGTTGACAACATTGTCCATTGGCGTAAACCCTTGTTCACATTTCAAAAGCAGAGCAATAGCCATTGAGAGATGTGCAGGCGTCATGTGCCAACAAAGACAGGAAACACACAACTAACCCTTTCTACCATTTCAAAAGATAACAATCCCATCCCATTTTCCCAGTACACAGGAAGCCAATGTCCCCCACACCACCTGCTAGCACTAGTAAGCTCACAACCAAGGTTTTCCTGAAACGTTAGTTCAAACTCTACTCATCAAATCTCAGGAAGAAGTAAGAGCACAAAAAAAAATAAGTGATGCCAGCTATTACAAAGGAAAACGTTGTAATAGGTAATAGCTAACTCTGGATATAAGCGCAAACATTTTTTAACACCAGTGGTACCTCAGCTTTACACAGAACACAAAGGAAAAGTGACAGTGGAGCTTTATACTCGGCTTCCATTTAGTCTTGCTACATCCTAGTGATACATGACGCCAAGAAGCCTGATAATCATCGATAGAAAAATCAATATACAACATTCTTTCATAATATTTTTGATCAGCCCTACAGGCAGAGTGGGACCACTGGACTGGTGACGTTTTGTTCTTTTTCTATTCACAAGGCCAAGAGCAAACTAAACCCTGCTTTTCAGTCATGGCTTTTTAATTCTAATGATATACAGCAGATCTAAATCTATGCTGTATAAACACACTGATGTTGTCCTTGACATCTCAGGGAGCAGGCTTACCAATGTATCTGGATCAAAGTGAAGTGATTTTGAGATCTTGATAAATGACAAAAATTGCAACAGGCCCAGGACAGAAACAGCTTACACACATTAGTGCTGGCTGTAATTTTTTGTTTTTTGTTTTTTATAAATCTCACTTTCTAGAGCCTAAGCACACATAATCGTTTCAGTGTTACGTCACATCCTGTGTATTTATATGCTAAAACAGCCAAACAATTTCCAAGCACCAACAGCATTTCTTAGGGCAGATTTTTATGCAACGCAGAATGTGTGTAATCACTTAAACCATTCAAAGTGTGTGACCAATACTGGGTTTTTCAGGAGGAGTGTCACATTGATAAGGATATTGTTTCAATGTTTGTTTGAAACTTTTCCATGGACTGGCAAAACAAATACATTTTACAGCTAAGCAATAAAACTACTGACAAACTATTGGAAATATGACAATAAAAAGAATTCTGAAATTAAGAGTTGCATCATATTAATACAAACGTAATACAAAATTTGCGATGCAAATGGAAGATTATGTTCTACCATTTAAATAAACAAATCCTGTTATCAAGCCTAAAACTGAAAGCAAATACCAATGTTTTAACAGCCAATATCATTTAAAATTACGATTTTGTATCAATAAGTTAAACATTAACCATAAAACAGCTCATTGTATAACACAACATTTAATGAATTCCACAACTGAGCTGAGACCAAAGTAATTCAACAGAAAGGCGTGGAGATGATTCTATTCTGATTGTATTAATGTTTATTCTGCTAATATTTTTATTCTGCAATGTTCAGAAGACAGTTTTAAGAGTCTTCTCACACTTGATTTTAATTCAGTACTAACATAATATTTTATATACACTGTGATGACTCTGTAGTAATGATAGTGTTAAAAGTCTGTCAGGGAATAAGCAAAAATTTAACCCTTAAGTACATGTGGCATTATTTATTGTTGTTTATGCTCTGACCAATATGATTCAGTCTGGGATGTTACCATGGTATTTGACATGATGGCCTTCCCTTGAACAACCTGATATATCAGCTCACTTATTTGACAGACATGTGCTGCTTAGGATCTACTAACTATGTTAAGTCTTGATAGCTTGGGCAGTTTTCCAGCCATCACTTTTTGAAATCACCTGAGCATCCTGGCAATTAACCTCTTGATAGAAAACAGAACTCATGACATGCTTATAAAAGCAACTGCCTTGTTGAATCGGTCATTTCCTTTGTTATGTTTAAAGACATTTCTTTGAGCATCTCCACACCGATTTACAACAGTGTAAACTCCTCAGGGGTAAGACTAAAATATAACAAGTCTAAAAAATTGGCACAAGGAAGTGAATTCTGAAGAATTATGAAGTACGAACTGCTAAAGTGTCTACCAGCATATACAGCAAACACCATGACGAGTTCAATTCGTCCTGTCATCAACTTAAAATCGGGGAATTAATGTTACCAACAGGTGATCTAAGCTGCTGTTTGACATTCCAAGCAGGTCTGCAGGCACTGCAGAGTCAGGGAGATAATCCTAGTAGCAAGTATTAGTGCTGATGATCAGGTTTTGGAACCTGGACCACATAGGCTCATGTGACCACTTGTACTGTGTATAGGGATCTTGGACTGGGCTAAAGTTGGCATTTTATAAAGCTCAAAAATCCCATAAAAAAACAAAACTAAAACAAAAAAACAAAAACACTACAGCAGTGTTTTTTTTATTAAGGATTTTTACTACACATCACACATACTTTGATCTCTTTATGATTCATACTCCTGATCATTTTAAGGATTGCAGCACTGCTGGAGCTGATCCCAGCCATCACTGAGCAAGAGGCAAGGTAAACCCTCGACATACAGAGTCGCCAAGTAAGCTGCATGTCTTACTAACTACTGTGCCAGGATGTGTTTCACTCTTTTAGTATGTATATCTCACTCCAGGCATTTGGGTCCAGTATTACTGCAAAGACATGTCCCATGCCCAAGTTAGATCCATCCACAGTGTTAAACCTGTTTGTTTTCTCATGTGGAATCATCTGTGTGCACTATTGACAAAGTAACAAGCACAACAGAGGTCTCTTATTTCAACTGTAATAGTGTAACCCTGGCTGTTTGAAATTAGCCCTGTCGCATTTTCCTAGGGACAAGAAAAATATAAATAGCTGG
Source organism: Channa argus (assembly GCF_033026475.1). NCBI lineage: Eukaryota > Metazoa > Chordata > Actinopteri > Anabantiformes > Channidae > Channa > Channa argus. The sequence continues at coordinate 21,445,430 of NC_090214.1, read as the reverse complement.
CGGGACACAAAGATTCATGATCAGGAACAATAAAGAAATTCTAACTTCATGGAATACCAATTCATCAAAAGACCAATGACATAAGCAAATGTTAATATTTTCTCGAGTAGTTTCTTCTCTCACTCTGTGTTTGATTGAGTCCCTGGCTGCAGGCAGAAAGCAATCTCCTATGGACAGCGAGACAGCAGGCCCCAGCCTGTAGCAGCTGTACCTGTCAGCAGAGTCACCATCAGCAGCAGACAGAGGAAGACTAGGATCTGTGACTGACAGATTTCATGTTCATTCATGTAAGGAGATTACAGTTTAGGTTTTATATTTGATTAAAATTAATATACTGTAGATTTCCTGTTGTAATAATTCAGGCAGTTTGTTTACACATAGCTAATATAAAGTCAATGAAATCCAACAGTAGTGCAGTAAATACTCCTTCATGAAGGTTCAGGTATCAGTTTGTATAAAGCAGTACAGTTTGAACTCAGTTTTTTTTTTTAAGAAAACCCTCAATCTACTAAATTTAAAAAAAAAAAAAATGCCAGGATCATGCAGGAACCAGCTACCTAACCATTTCTAGCACCAGGTTCTAGGTAGAATAAACATTAAAGTGGAAGTTGTGGACTTTCTTCTACAGTTGACATTCCAGCTCTGCAGATGTAAATGAAGTAAGAGTAATATTACAGCAGGCAAAGCACAAAACTACTTAACTCTCTACCTTAACACTGGGCCTGAGCAGTTTCATCTCTGTATGAACACTACAGAGATAGTGCCATAAATTATTTAGTGTACCCTAGCAAAGGACTAGAAGCAACCTCCACAAAAATACGGACTTATGAAAGTGTGCAGCGACTGCACTGTTACCATGACAACAGGTTATTGATTACTGGGCCGGAATGCCTCATTTTCCATAGGCCAATTAATAGTTTGAGCATCCATGTGGGCAGGTCTGTGTCCATGATTTGTCACCATCCTAGTCCATGAGGGTTAGCGTGGGCCCAAAAATTTGTGTCTGACTGTCCACAGCATCAGTACACCCACTGCCCACATGGCAGAAAAGAAAACTAGCCGCTTCTTTCATGCATAGGTGGTTTGTGATGTTCATTTCCACATGTAGTTCAGTCAAACATGTTCTTCTCACTATTGCTGTCCAGAGCTACCGTGCCATCGTGTTTTGTGTTGCACATGTGTGGAACGCGTCATTGTCAGTATCCCCAGTAGTAATATGAATAGAAATGGTCACGTCAGCAGTGTGGGTACAGTACTGTCAGAAGAGCTACAGTGGTATGAATTGGCCTTTATTTAATACACACCTAATACTATAGGTAGGTTTAACTTTGGGTACTGGCAAAATGATTCCCAAGTTTCTCTGACAAATTAAAGCCTGCTTCATGCTTCTCACGGTTTTGTACACAATTTGCACCAATGTCAGTGCAGGTGCTGTGTGAGCCTACATGGACCTGGCACGTGCCGCTTCATTTGTAAACCTGTCTGTTATGCTAGTGTGCAGTACCTTGTTTGTGACCGACTCACGTGGAAAGATAACCAGGTTAAAATTAGTAAAGTGTTAGCAAAAAAAAAAAAAAAAAAAAAAAAAAAATGTATAGCAAGATCAATTGCGTCTGCTTTCTTCTTCTTCAACACCCGGGATCCTCAACTGGCTGTTTCTTTAGAGCAAACAACAGCTCGCCCCAGTATCAAAATGTTGATTGTTATGGATCGAGCACACTCCCCCATAGAGAAGGTAATGTTCAGTCCTCTGCGGGAAGCATGACCAAGCTTTAATACTTTTATAATTTTTTTTTATCAGCAATAACTTTTTTCCATTTATTGAAATAAGCCAAGTTCTGATAAGTTAATTGCTATCTGAAAATAAGCAGCTGTCCAAAAATTTAGCCTAGTTACAAACAGCTATATTTCTGATGTTCATCAGATTTTTAAAAATAAATAAAAAAATACTCTTTGCCGCCTTTCAGTATTCAACAGTTTTTGAGTTGAGTTAAGTGAGAGATCCAGTCCTTTACACAGCATGAATGATGTCTTTGATGGAGCGATACTGGCTGTGTTGGTTTAGAAAAACATGTCTTAAAGCTACCTCAGCACTGAGGAGCCTAATAAAACTCCCTCTTTTCATCAGACTTATTGTAGGAAACCAAACTGGAATATCTTAAGATTTGATGATAACTCCATTAATATATCTAACACATACACCAGCACAAACAAGTCTGATATGAGAGCTGATAAGTCACAAAAACGCAAGAACAGAAAGATATATTCAAGGTCATTCACAAACAGTGCTCCACTACACATACTGATTACTAGTAATTACATATCTTGCTTACACCTGTTTAAGAAGTATGATGACAGACTTTCATTAGTAAATTAGTCAAGCATGAGAAAGTTTCAACAAGAAATTTAAGAAAACATGCTTGTTAGCTGTACTGATGGAGGTTACATAGAAGGATCCTTATCAAAATGTCCCCATGTTAGAAAAATTGTGATCTGATCTTTTAAACCCACAAATATTGTATCAGCAGAGATTAGTGCTACATTTTATGAATGTCCCCTATTCATAACGTAGATGTTTACAGTTCAGGCTTGGAACAGACCTCTATTCCAGAAAGAGTAACAACTGTGTTTTCATGAGGGGTATTATGACGTATTAAGCCAGGCTACTGCTGCCAACAGTCGCTTTGAAGTTTATCAAAATGCAACCTTGAAAATTAAAGACATCTCAGGGTCAGGTAAATTCACTCCAGTTCACTGTGCTCCAGTAAAAATGAGATTGGTGTGCTTATAGCTACTTCAAAAATTATCTTCAACAGCAGACATCGGTCACATGTTGCTGTGACCAAAGTGTCCCAGCAGCTGATTTCCCTGAAAATATCACACCATTGTATTTCTATGTAGGTAGCTCTTTATAGTACATTATTAAAGCTCAAAGCCAAAGTGAGTTCAAGCCACTAACTGACAGATCCCACACATACAGGGGCTTTATTAGTGTAACAGAGCATTTTCACGTAGACTGTAAAGTTACTCACAGTGGCTCAATGGGTGAAACATCAAGTTAGGATACAGAAGTCAGCGGGATCAAATCTTACCCCACCAAGTGTGGCCCCATCCAGCTACTAAGGGTTACATTGGTGCCAGCCCCAAGCCCGCTTAAAAATGGGAGGGTTGCGGCAGGAAGGCCATGCGGAATAAAAACTAATGCCAAATCAATGTGCGGAACATGTTCTGCCGATCCCTGAAGGGACAAGCCAAAAGCCAGTGATCTTTCACAGTGCAAAGCCAGAAGTAAAGAACAAAAATTAAAAAGTGAAATTTGGGGTGTGTAAAGTTTAAATAAAGAAACTTATTTTTGATATGATCGTGAACAACACAAAGACAACATTATATGTTGAAACTGAGAAATGTTTAAGGTTTTCTAATACTGAATTTGATGCTTGTCCCATCTGACGCTACACAACTTTTCTAAATTGGTGTTGGCCCATCCTAACGTCTTTCAAAGAAACACCTGGTGGAAATGCAAAGAATTTGGGCATCTCATCATCTACAGTTCATAACATCATTAAAATATTCAGAGAATCTGGATAAACCAATGTAGGCAAGGGGCAAGACCAAAAATCAGAACACTAAAAACTACTGTCAGTGAACAGTTTGTCCCTGCATCTACGAATAAAAGTTAAAACTCTACCATGCAAAGACAAAACCATATATGCACAAGATCCACATGCTGTGATCTTCTGAGTTGAAGTGGAAAACTGACAAGTTGACAATTGAAATTCTTTTTGGAAATCATGGAACCTGTATCCTTCATGGCAAAGAGGAGAGGGACGGTCTGTTTTATTATCAGTGCAGTTCAAACTCCATCTGTGATGGTGTGGGGATGCAGTACTACATGCATCATGGGTAAACTTGCACATTTATGAAGGCTCCATTAATGCTAGATGATAATATACAGGTTTTGAAGCAACATATGTTGCCACCCAGATGACGCATTTTTCAGGCAAATGTTGCTGTCAGTTTTAACTTTTCATATGTTGTCTTATGTGTTCACAAATCAAAAATGGCTTTCAAATGACTGAGAAGATCTCCAAATCTTGTATTCCCATTTCCATATTTTCAGGAAATGGAGTTTGTCCACATACTTTTGGCAAGTTTAAAGATCATTAGTTCACTTTTAATGTTAGGGGGTTCTTGGTAGAAGACCAGTTTAGAACAGCCCGAGTGTGCAGACACCAATGCTCATCAGCACAGTGTGTACTTTGTGTCAGATGTGCCCCATCTTCTGTACTTTCAGTGAACAGAAACTGTCACACTTTGTGTTAGTACTTACAGGTTTGTTCCTTTTGAATGTAAATTAGTCGGCCTAAACTGAATCAGTGACTGGGAGCCAGACATTAATCACCAGGCAGGTTGCAAACATTTCCGCTGAGAGCAGAAGCTGTTGTTGCAGCATACCAGTTCACATTGTGTATGAAACACGTGTTCAGGTATCCAGTTTTTCCGGCCAAATACTGCACCAACAGGTGAGGGTGAGTAAATTATATGGAACTCTAATAGTTGGAGGACAAATATAACAGGCTGTTATGTTTTCCCTGCTCACTACAAAATAGGTACTTGAAAAAATGGGCTTTCAATCAGTGTGTGTCAAAGTCAAGAGAAACACCTAAGCAATTAGAACTTGCTTTAAAAAAAGTTTAAGCTTCATAAGCTCTCTCTCTCTCTCTCTCTCTCTCTCTCTCTCTCTCTCTCTCTCTCTCTCTCTCTCTCTCTCTCTCTCTCTCTCTCTCTCTCTCTCTCTCTCTCTCTCTCTCTCTCTCTCTCTCTCCTCTCTCTCTCTCTCTCTCTCTCTCTCTCTCTCTCTCTCTCTCTCTCTCTCTCTCTCTCTCTCTCTCTCTCTCTCTCTCTCTCTCTCTCTCTCTCTCTCTCTCTCTCTCTCTCTCTCTCTCTCTCTCTCTCTCTCTCTCTGACTGTGCACAGATTGAGAATATCTGTGCAGAGGCTGTGTGACTTAATTATAATGTTGAGATGTCAGCACTTGACTTGTGCTCTGGAGGTTGATTGTGTGTTATTACCAACATGCATTTACAGTCAAGTCGGCTGCTGATGACTTTGTCTAAAGCTGGAGTCCTTAATCCTGATCCTTGAGCACCCCTGCTGTACTTGTTTTCCATCACACCCCTGGTGTGTTCAGCTTCTGATTGACTGAACACACCTGATCCAGGTAATCAACAGTAGGTAGGGCAGACATAACTGGAAAACAAACAGGAGCAGGGATCGTGAGGACCAGGATTGAGAGCCCCTGTAGCCCGTTATTGACATCACTTTCTTAAGATCGTCATTGCCAAAGTGAATTAAGACCACTGAGCAACCGACAGATGAGATAAAACGTACATGTACAGAGGCTTTTGTGGTTTAGCAGAATCTTTTCACGTACACTGCATTGCCAGAATTTCTCCGCTTTCCTTGAGAGGTAAACTGGCCCAGTGCTGTGCCAATCGCAGGCTGTCGCAGCCATGTGTGGCGGTTTACCTTGTCTAGCTCGTCGTGCAGCTCCGACAGGGTGGGTCTGATGAGTTTTTCCCCCAGCGGCGCTGCTGTGTGTCGGTAGAAGTCGATGTTAGGCACAGCATCAATTGTGTTGTGACCAAAAGTCCTCAGGTAGTAGGTGTTTGTGTGGGTGTCATAGTGATAGTGATGCTGGCCTCCTGTGGATGAATGCAAGCTGGTCTCGCTCATCACTGTATCCCCGTTCTGTAGCCCCTCGACAGCTTCCGGAGAGGCCGCGCTCCCCGCTCCGTTTGGATCCGCGAAGTTCACCACCCGAAACCGGCCTTTGGCTTCCTCTCCGGCGACCCCGGGCTCAACACCCGGACAGTGTAGAGGGACGGCGGGAGTGGCCGCATTGCTGGATGGGATGGTGGTGGAGGCGTCAGAGTTTGAGGACTTTTCGTCGGTGATGCCCGCTGCCTCAGACACAAGGTCCACCTGGAACCGGCTTTGGCTGGGTGTCGGACCGGGCGGCCTCTGTCCCGCATCAGGGCTTAGAAAATCATTCTCTGTCGCGGCATTCTCCGCCGGGGTGGAAGGCGCTGACATGGTAACGTTGCAAATAACACAAATTAACGTAAAAACAGTGCGGGAAAAGCCACGGTGTGGTCCGCAAAACTAACAGGAGGAAGTGTGGAAGCCCGGGAGTCACCCCGTGACAAACGCACAGCTTCCTATTTACGGAGAAGAACAGGCTGTTCTGCCTGGCAGAAAATGCGCAAGGCAAACGTGCGGAGAGCGGTTCTACTGAAGTGTAGCTCGTTAGCTAACTCGGAACATGAGGCTCCAGTCTGGAAACTTTTAGCCACTGTACCGCCGCTTCCTCCGCGTTAGCAAACCAAAATCCCTTGACTACTTTCGGTCTCTCGACTCAGAGCCACAGGACTAAATCCCATCCACCCGGGTCTTTCAGTTGTTCACAACAGGATGCTGTTGTCGACCTTGCCGCAGCTGCTCCTCGACTCCCACAGCTTCACTCACTGCTATTATACACACTGCAGTCGGCAACACCGAAGGGTGGGCTCCCGCTGATGGTAACCTCGCGAGATGTCATCGCTTCCTTCGCTTTGAAAAAATCGGTTACAAGGAAATATCGCGATAAAGCATCTGAATACCTAAACAGTAGGCGTGACGTTGAAGAAGAATTAAGGAGGAAGAGAGGAAGAGGTTCACTGCACCAACATGCCTGGTAGTGGTACCTCTTTGTATGTTCGCTAACTGTCCGTCTGCGTAAAAGCTCCCTGTATGGCTTCATACAGGCCGAGACAAGTTCGAGGCTATTTGCTGCCACATTGTGGGGTCTAACACGTAGCTACTGAATGTTACCTGGTGTTTTTAGTTCACACTATCTGGTTTGTGGCAGGCTTTACACTTCCCTCATAGTACTAAGCTAAATTGTAGCTAAGACGGCCCAAACATTTTGGGGGCCCTAAAGAGAATTAGATTTATACCCCACACGTGTCCTCTGGGCCTCCAGCATCGTGTTTCAAGTCGATCTAATTTGCATTTTGCACAAATGATGCGCACGGATTATGACATGAATTCTAAGTGGCCGAAACACTTTAGAGATATTAGAGGAAGCTGTTATCTTAGAAATGGCTTAGTGGTTTTAGTGGTATTTAATACTTGTGTCATTAGATCTTCAAAGGTACACAACAAACCTTGCAGAAGTGACACTGTGCAAATACATAGAACAGTGATTAGTAAGAGGCCTACAATGGAAATAGGCCTCACAAGAAGAATAAGAATGCAACTTACAAAATGATATATAGTAAAATGTTAAAAATTTGTTCCATTTAAAATGTCATTTCTGATATTTGTTTCCTTTGTGATATTTGAGAACACATGCTGACTGCAGGTAAGTTAAACCATTACAGGAGTGGAAAATACCTTAATAATGATGTAAAATGTCTCCTTTCAAACAATTACTGAAGTCTTAATGCAGCTCCCTCTGGAGTCACAACAGGCTTTATGCACTTTGTTCACATTTCAAATGCAGTGGTACTCAAAACCCAGAAACACAGGTGATGTGTAAAATCTCTGAAATTCCATATGCTATATACACCATATGCATTTTACTCTTTTAAATTACAGTGATATTCCATACAACAGTATCCTAGTTACTTTGTGTCAGCTGCGTCTCCATGCACAGAGCCAGCTCTCTAATTAAAAGCTTTACTCCAGTTACTATGTAAGAATTTCACTTTAAATTCATCCAACACATTTGGGGTCAACTGTAACACTGGAATCCCTGTAGCCACGTTTCAGATATCTTGTTAAAACATATCAACATCTGAAATCAGACGAGTAGACTGCTACACTGACAATTAAATTGTGTCCTTGACCGTATTGTATCTGTAGAGCAGTTTGTTTATGCTTTAAGACCACTTGCCTATTTAGTATAACTTGAGAATGAAAAAGTTTAAATTCTTAGTATTGAGTCGCAAACAGATTACTTAAATGAACCTCCAGAACTAGCGTTGCCTCCTGAACAACCATTGATTCCACTCTCCTTACAGTAATACCTAGTTGGACATCAATGCTCCGCTTTTTCCCCACAAATTAAATCACTGTTATCATGACTGTCTGTTTTGTTGGTCAATGAAACCAGAGCAAAGATAGCTTAGTGACTTGAACAGTCATTGAACAAAGTACAAAGTAGCTAAGAACATGTCTATCATTAATCAAATGATGATCAGTGAGTAAAGGTACAATAGAGGGTAAAACTACAGTAGGTTTTACAAAAAACCACAGTAGGATTTCTGGGCCAATTGTAAGGCTAAAAAAGCTCTAAATTGTAGGTTTAGATAAGGTTGAGTTATTGCGTTGGACAGAATGAAACTACTAGCTGAATAACTGGTAAAAAAATTCTGATCTTACAATTAAGACAATTGTCGTTACTTTAGCTGCAGAGTTGATGCAACTGTACACGCCCACTGAATATTTGTGGTTCATTACTTTTTTGTCAACATATTAGTGATGGTGTAATATAGTTTACACTTATGGTTATTGCCACCCCTGCCCAAGAAAAACAGAAGGATGTATGTAAGTATTTCCAAATCAGAATGAAAAATGTTGTGGTTATACACACAAACATTTGACAGTATGATGAGTTTCACAGCAATAAGATGCAAATGAAACCATTGTCTTTTTCTGAGAAAGTAATACTGGTGATTGGCAAAAATATGGGAATGGAGTGATGTCTTGTCTCATCCCCAGGCTGCACTTAAGTAACCCAGTTAAGCTGATTTCTCAAAAGTAACATTTTCCTTAATAATCGGGGTAGGGGGCATGAATGTTCATCATGATATGAAGTGAGGACTCTTTGGTTTTAAATCAGACTAAAACTAAAATGAACACAAGTGGCTGCAGAAAGTTTAAGTCCATAGTGTTTTTTCATAATTCAGGCAGTTTGTGCTATGTAAAGACCCCTCCCAGCCATAGCCTCTTCACCTTCTGACCTTCTGATAGGAGGTCACGAAGTAACAAAAGTTACTTCCTCCTCTGCCAGGAACTTCTTTCCTAAAGCTGTGAGGATACTGAACAGCTTAGAACCACATTTAAACACTGAAATCCATCTGCATGTGAGGTTTGCTAGAAGTGGAGAAAATACATGGATGCTCATACTTGCCTTTTAAGACTACAGTGCATTGAGAAATGCACTGTAAAGACCCCCGTCACTTTTTTCAATTTTGTTATGTTGCTGCCTGATACTAAAATCGTTCAAATGACATTTTTTCCTCATTAATCTACACTCAGTATCTCATAATGACAAAGTGAAAACAGCATTTTTTTAAAAATTTCTAAAAAATAAAACAACTGTAATATCACATGTACTTCAGTATTCTGACGCTGTGCAACAACAATTTGAATTTAGCTTAGGTGTCTTCTATTTCTCTTGATCATTGCTGAGGTATTTCTAAACCGTGACTGGTGTACAACTGTGGTAAATTAAATTAATTGGACTTGGAAAGGCATACACTAGAACTAGGAACTAGAAAAAAGGAACTGTTTGCAGAGCTCAGAAACAGGAATATTGCAAGGCACATATCAGGGGAAGGTTTCACAAAAATTCACAATCTGGCACAACCAGGACTCTTCTAAGATCTGGTTACAAGGCCAAGTTGAGCAGTCGGAATGGCCTTAGTAGGAGATGTGACCAAGAACCCGATGGTTACTTTGACTGAGCTCTAGAGATGCTGTGTTGAGATGGAACAAAGTTCCAGAATGACAACCATCACTGCAGCCCTCCACTGATCTGGGCTTCATGGAGAGTGACTAGACAGAAGCCTCTCCTCAGTCCAAACGTCATAAAAGCCTGCTTGGAGTTTGCAAAAAAATCAGCTGAAGGCCTCTCAGTATAAGTAACAAGATTCTCTGGTCTAATGAAACCAAGATTATACTTCTTGGCCTCAATTCTAAACGTTATTTCTGGAAGAAACCAAGCAACGCTCATTACCTGCCCAATACCATCACTACAGTGAAGCGTGGTGGTGGGAGCATTATGCTGTGGGGGTGTTTTTCAGCGGCAGGGAGTGGGATACTGGTCAGGGTAGAGCAAATGCTGCATGGAGTAATGTACAGAGGTATCCTCAATGAAAACCTGTTCCAGAGTGCTCGGAACCTCAGACTGGGCCAAAGGTTCCCATCCAACCTGACTGAGATTAAAATGATTTTCAAAGAAGAATGGCAGAAAATCTCCCGGTCCATGTGTGCAAGCTTGTTGTCTTGTACCAAAAAAGACTTGAGGCTGTAAATGCTGCCAAAGGTGCTTCAACAAAGTACTGAGTGAAGGATCTAAATACTTATATACATGTGATATTTTAGTTTTTATAATTTTCACTGACATTTCTAAAATTCTGTTTTCACTTTGTTAATATGGGATATTGAGTACATTAAAAAAATGTAAAAAGAGAAAGGGGTCTGACACCTTTCTGAATGCACTGAATCTGTTATTTGCAGTTGTATTTTAGTGTTGCATCTTTCCATTCATTTATTGTTTTGTACTCGTCTTTGTTGTTCCACTAACCTACACACATAAAAAATTGGCAAAAAACCTAAACCCAAAGTGGCATTTAAAATGAACAATCACAGGGAAACTAAGAGGAGAAAATATTAAGGAATGAAACAGATGCATTTAAACTTTTAAGCAGCTTAATGTGGCGACTGTGTCGCAGGAAGGTAGAGCGGTTGTCCACCAATCTCACAGTTGTTGGTTCAATCCCCGGCTCCTCCGGTCACATGTCGAAGTGTCCTTGAGCAAGACACTGAACCCCAACTTAGTTGCTCCCGGTGAGTGTTGGCCAGTTGCATAGCAGCTCCCCCATCGGTCTATGAGTGTGTGTGATTGTGAGTGTGAATGGGTAAATAAGAAGCAGTGTAAAGTGCTTTGAGTGTCAATAGGTAGAAAAGCGCTATATAAGTGCAGAACATTCACCATTTACCATTTAATGTGGTAAACGAGCAGGCAAAATACATCTGTAAGGAGAATCATTGTATGTGAGAGGTGCAGAACAGAGAGGTGGGTACAAAAAGACAAGCTGGAAGCTGGACTGCAAAGAAAACATCTTTAATTGCTCCAACTGTACACAAGCGGCACAGAATAGCACAGAAATGTGGCTCCATGACATCCTTCATCTGGGCTAAAGTTTCCTGCTCTGGCTGGCTGCCTATACTGCAGCAGGGTGCCATGCTGATAATCACACTGTGAAAGGCTCAGCTATATCTTTTCTCAGCAATGTGGAAGGTCAGACCCCCCTGATAGGTTCCATTGCTCATTAGCCAGGAGGATGGCTAATCCAATTAATGCTACTCTTTTCAGCAGGAGACAATTACTGTGACATACAACACACTAAGCCCTTAGCTGCTTTCATTTCTAACAGTGCATTTCTGTTTAAAACAATCAAACAAGCCCTGCTCTGACCAAACATGTTTTGAACCCAAATTAATTACAGTGCTCTAAGGCAGTAGCACAAACTAATTCAGAAACTTTGTGTTTCACAACCAGATTACACTGTGTCAAGTGATCGACCTGAGGATGTGAGCTGCTGTCTGGTTTTCATCAGTGCTTATGAACATCATCATCTCCATTATCTTCATCAACCCAACACCCATACAAGAATTCCTTTCTGTAATCAGGGGTTTGATTTCATAAGCTATTTTGGAATTTTGAAGGATCGGTGTAAGTAATAGAATGCAATGAGATTATTGAATGGTGCTTCATTATATCAGTTGACATACCAAGCACCACAGGCCCACTACTTGGTCTACTAGAACTTTTACATTTATAAACAACTTATTTGAACTAGTATATATATATATAAAACACACAGTAAAAATGAATTTTAAAAAAATGTGTGTTTCCTGTATTTTGTCCTTGAATCCATGTATTTTATTGCCGGGTGGACAAACAAGAGATAAGCACCAAATAGCTGTTGCTGCTGTAAATCAACACGCCGAATGTTTCGAAATCGGCAGTGAAGTCGTACATATCGTACAGTTTCCATGCAGTGTGGTGAGACACCACATCCTTAGCCACAGTGCAGTGGTTTCTTTACCCATGCGTAAACTACCCACCTCCTACTGACAAAATACTGTGATGCACCAAACTGCATACATCTACTGGATTCTAAGGTCACCTTTTCATGTAGCCAAACCAATCACAAGTTTGTTTTTCACTGCCATGGTACAAATTTGGGTTAGTGGAATAATGCATGTCAGGAATGAAACCACAGAGGGGCACAAGCCAGTCTCTTCTTGTGCCAGTCCCAAGTCTGGATAAATGCAGAGGGTTGTGTCAGGAAGGGCATCTGAGGTAAAGCAGATGCCAAATTAAACATGTGAATCATGACTTCCATACCGGATCGGTCATTGTCCGGGTTAATAACGACCGTCACTGGTGCCGTTGATCTACAGGATGCCAGAGGAAATTGGGCTACTGTTTGTCGAAGAAGGAAAAGGAAGGAAAAAGGAAGAGGAAAGTATGTAGGACTGACAGTAGGGACTTTGGATGTTGGGACTATGGCAGGGAAGGCTACAGAGTTAGTTGACATGATGCAGAGAAGGAAGGTGGATATTCTGTGTCTCCAGGACACCAGGTGGAAAGGTAGCAAGGCTAGAAGCTTAGGAGCAGGGTTCAAGTTGTTTTACTATGTATAAGAAGAGACATGGAGCAGGAGTTATATGAAAGGAAAGGTGTTCACGACGGTGGTGAGACCAGAGATGTTGTTCGGCTTAGAGACAGTGGCACTGAAGAAAAGACAGGAGGCAGAGCTGGAGGTAGCAGAGCGTAAGATGTTGAGGTTCTCTTTGGGAGTGACGAGGATGGACAGGATCAGGAATGAGGACATCCGAGGGACAGCTCATGTTAGATGTTTTGGAGATAAAGTCAGAGAGGCCAGATTGAGGTGGTTTGGACATGTTCAGAGGAGAAACTGTGAATATATCGGTAGAAGGATGCTGAGGTTGGAGCTGCCAGGCAGCAGGTCTAGAGGAAGACCAAAGAGGAGATTTATGGTTGTAGTGAGAGAGGACATGAAGTTAGTTGGTGTGAGTGAAGAGGATGCAGAAGATAGGGTTAAATGGAGGCAGATGATTTTCTGTGGTGACCCCTGAATGGGAACAGCTGAAAGGAAAAGAATAGTAGGAAGGAACAACGCAAGCAAGGGATTTACTGGTCCATAGGATGAGTTACAGAGGACTGTAAAGTGTCTATAAAGAAAAAAAAAACAAAGCTATTGACAATAAATTGACCATGACAATTTCACACTAACTGTTCATCAGCTGTGTCAACAAATTATATGCAACTATCATTGGCTTTGCTAAAAACAGCACAGTCTGTGATTATTACAAACCAGTGTGCTGTGTTTGGCATAAAATAGCATTTTAGCATAACTCTTCACCAGTCATGTTCTTCTCCAGCAGACATCATGATCACTAATCTACAGTGTCGGGATCTAGAGAGAAGCTTATGAATTGTCTCCCTGTCTTTTATATCATTCAGAGAAGAAAATTTACTTTCATTTAACTTTAATTTTTTTGTCATTATTTTTTGTCAGTAAACTAATAAGCCGTGACGAACACAACACTTCACTGAACAATTTGATTTTCCCAAACACAGACATTAGTTTAAATTCTTGTATTTATTTATGTATCATGCAACATATTATTTTTGAAAAAGATCTAATGACTTTTCCAAATTTAATTTATTCTTTAACTTGGTTCCTTAAATTCACCACCCTGACAAACACAAACCTGCTTTTCCAATTTGTTCTCAATTTAATTATGTTGAACAAGTCTCCTTTGGGATTATAGCAGCTCTCTCTCTATGGAAATCTGTTTTAAATATAGTTTGACTGTCTTTATTCAAATGTCATTATAATATGAGAAGCATGTAGTTTGAGGGTTAAATTCTGCGAGCAGACCCTCCTACCTGACCCCTGAGCCCTGTAAACCAGTTGCCATTGCCATATAAACCATAAGGGTCATTAAACAGATAAAACAAAATAAGAGAATTAAAATAAAATATAATAAAATACAATAAAACTGTTGCAGCATCAACCAACAACGTCATCTGTATAGACATCTGTGCAGGCAGATACGTTTTGAGCTGGGATTCTAAGTGTGGGAGTAAATTGATATTACAAAGGTCAGGAGGGAGGGAATTTAATAGTTGGGAGAGCAACTGAAGGCTCTGCCCTCCATAGTAGTGAGGCGAGAAGAAGGGTATGGTCAGGTATGGTGATATGGAGGAGATCTGCAAGGTATAGAGGGGCGAGGTTATGGATGGAACTCTTAACATGAGGAGAGGGAGACATAGGGAAACTCTCAATAGAGCTGTGAGGGTGGAATTAGGTTTGGTCGAGATGCTGTGAATATAAATATTTATGAAAAATGTGACCAAGAGCGAGTATGTAAATGATAAAAAGCAAGGGACCTGTGGTGACTGGGAGTGGGTGTGAAGTGAATGATTTTAACTGAATGAACTGAGTGCGATCATGGGGATAAGATTTGAACCAAGCAAGGAGTATATCAGTGATACCAATAGCAAGACGTCTAAGAGGATGGAATGTGAAATGGCTGCACTCAGGTCAAGACGAATAAGGATCATAAGGCTGGAATCAGCTGGCAGGAGGAGAGTAAGTGAAGCTGTTTCAGTAGAATGCAGAGGGTGGAAATCAAACTGGAATTGTGTGTTAGGTGTGCATGGAGCTGAGAAGTGAGAAGTTTTTTCTAGAATCTAGCCACTTTATTAGGTACACTTGTACAATTCAATGCAATCCAATACAGCAGCTCTGCCATGAGTTCTACTTTTACAAGGTAATAATTTCTCTGTTTTTAAGATGAAACTGTCAGAGAGGTGATAATTCAACTCTCTGTTTATTATTGAGATCATAGTGGGTAGTGGAGTCGCTGTATTGAATTGCATTGGATTGTTCAAATGTGAGCAGTGAGGGTATAAAATAGACTATTGAAACAGAGTATTATCTGTTTGAATCCGCACCTCTCCACAAAATATTCAAACAGTTTTATACTTTTCAAAATATGAATCATAGTATTGAAAACAGATGCATTTGCAGAGGTGATGATACACTTGAAGCTTGATACCAACACATATGAATTTGTGTGCCTCCAACAACCAGTCAAGCAGATGACATGAACGTCTGTCCACGATTGTGTTCTTATATTTTTCTTCATAAGTTCAAGGTGGAATTTGTGCCGAATGTAATGAAATTCTGAGACATTGCATTCAATTTAAAATGTAAGAGGCAGTTTTTAGGTTTAAAACATTAAAACATACTACATTAAACCAGGTTAAACTGCTTTTGTCTACAATTAAAAATTGCAATATTTGCTGCTCCTTTCGGAGCCACTGAAAGGTTTTTCCCAGAGCTGGCCCTGACCTCCCAGGGGACCTAAGCAAAATTCTGCGAGCAAGCCATACTACCTGACCCTTGAGCCCTGTAAACCATTTGCCATTGCCACATAATCACACCTGATGCCCTAGTGCTCCTACTACAATCAGCACAACAACACAACCACAACCACACAGACTGAAAACAGCCGCCTTTAAAGGACCAAGCTGCAATATCAGGGGGACAACAGAAAGCAGCATCACCAAGGTTTTTATTCGACATTGTGGAATAACTAAAAGAAAGGAATGAGGATGTGAGGGGCCTTCCTATTATTTCTGAAAGATTTCCCAAACTATTGCAAAAACTACTACTCTCCTTTCAGCTTATCCCGTAAGTTCAGTGTCGCCACAGCGGATCATTTGTCTACATGTTGATTTGGCACAGTTTTTACGCCGGATGTCCTTCCTGATGCAACCCTCCCCAATTCCTATCGGGCTTGGACCGGCACTGCACAGCTGGGGAGGGGAATGGGCTGTAAAGGGTTCAGTGTCTTGCCCAGGGACACTTCGACATATAGCCAGGGCCGGGGATTGAACCACTGACCCTGTGGTCCGTGGACGACTGCCTTTACCAAGACACCTTGATTCACGCTGTAAAAGCTGGTAACCTGAGGTGATGTATGTGCAGCCCCACCTTCCCTCTTCGGGAAAAATGCATTCGTATGTTGGCCTATCTAAACGACTGGGTTCTGGTGGAGCTCCGGAGAACAAGCAAAAAGGCAAACAGCGCTGGTTCAGGGCACATTCAGGCTCCGGGTTTCTGTGTGAACACTCAGAAAAGCTTGCTGACTCTGATGCAGCGGTTTTCATTTCTTGGTCAGGAGATTTGTTCCATCACCAGCCCGGTGGTGTCGACGGACGCTTCTCTGAGTGGGTGGGGAGCTCAATGCGGTGTTTCAGCAACAAGGTTGTCTGGTCACTGGAGCAACACAGGCTTCACAGCAACCAGCAACTCTCTGATTAGATCTGTCAACATGACAGTGGTGTCACATATAAACAGACAGGGCGGGAGTCGCTCTCTTCCTCTTTTGAGACTTTCTCATTCTCTGTTGATAAGGTGCAGTGTTCATCGGGGCAGACATCTTGTAAGGGAGTGCATCGGTCAGTGGTGGCTCAGATTTGGGAGCCCTTGTGCAGGGCCAATGGATCTCTTCGCATCCTGGGAGAATGCCCACTGCCCCCTGTTCTTCTCCATAACAGATCGCTGTGCTCCACTGGGGTTGGATGGCCCATAACTCTGATGTATGCCTGTCCCCCTGTTGTCCCCCCAAATTTTGCCAGTTCTGGGCAGGGTGCCCCAACAGTGCCGGTCCCTGATCCTGATAACCCCTTGGTGGCCCAAGATGTCATGGTATGTGGAGATAGTGAGTCTGCTGGCAGTGGAGTCTTGGAGTCTTACCCCCTTAAGGGACCTGCTGTTTCAGGGTCTAG
Organism: Channa argus; assembly: GCF_033026475.1. Classification (NCBI taxonomy): domain Eukaryota; kingdom Metazoa; phylum Chordata; class Actinopteri; order Anabantiformes; family Channidae; genus Channa; species Channa argus. Next base: position 21,428,539 of record NC_090214.1, on the reverse strand, counting down.
GGGAGGTGGTTCATCAACGTCCCGAACTGTAGAATCTTCATGCTTACCTGTTGAGAGGTCCAACCCGATGGCCAAGAGTCTTCCCCCAATGTGGTTGCAACAATTCAAAGTGCTAGGGCCTCGTCCAATATAAGTTTATACTTATACAAGTGGTGCCGTTTTGAGGAATGGTGTCAGAAAAGTGGTGTTCTTCCATTCCAGTTCTCTATGGTAGATATTGGTAGATATCTATTGTCTTTCTTACAGGAGCTACTGGAGATGAGTCTTTTCTTTTGTATCATTAAAGTGTACCTGGCAGCTAGCTTGCCATATTGGTTTTGAAGAGATGTCACCTGGTGGTCATTCGTTGGCGGTGTGCTTTTTGAAGTGGGTACACCGTTTACGACCTGCAGTCAGGTCCAGGGTTCCATCTTGGGATTTACCATTGGTGCTTGAGGCCCTCTGCTTTTCTCCGTTTGAAAAATTGAGACTGTTGATATGAAATTTCTTTCAGATAAAACAGCACTTCTTCTTGCATTAGCATGTGCTAAGCATGTTTGTAACCTCCATGCTGTGTCTGTGCATCCAAACTGTAGCCAGTTTGCTACTGATGGTTTGAAGCTTATCTTACGGCTAAATGCAGCTTATATACTGATAGTTATCTCCACAGCTTATAGCTCAATGGTCTTTGAACTCAGGAGCTTCTACCCTCCATTCTTCAATTATGGGTGTGATGTCTCATACTTGTGTGTTCCCTCAGGGAACAGAGGTTATCGACATAACCTTTCATTTATTTTTTACACACTGAAACTCTATGAGCCTCAAATATTAATGGGACAATTTGTCAAGAGATGAAGCCATTCAAGCAATCGTTACACTAAACCCGGTTAATTCTCTCGGTTGCCTTTGATAAACTGTGAAAAGGTGACATTGATTTGTTAGTTTGTTAGCTAAGAGTAGGTTCACTATTTTTCCATTCTAGCTCAAAGTTTCCCTGGGAGCTGCATACACTGATTGGCTACATTAATACAACCTGCTTGTGATATTTTCCACCACGTATAACCCCAATTCCAAAAAAAGGTGTTACGATGTGTAAAACATAAATAAAAGAGCATCCAAAATCAACCTATATCTCATCAACCTATACTTAATTTACAATAGGGTTAGAGTTAACATAAACAACATATCAGACATTGAAAATTAGACATTTTACTATTCCATGGAAAATTTTAGCTAATTTTGATGGCAGCAACACATCTCATAAAAGTTGGAAGAGGGGAAACAAAAGGCTGGAAAAGTAAAGTTGCCACAAATCAAAAACAGAGGAGCATTTAACAACGAATTAGGTTAATTGGCAACAGCTAAGTAACATGACTGGGTATAAAAGGAGCATTTCAGAGAGGAAGAGCCTCTCGAATGTAAAGATGGGAAAAAGTAAACCAATCTGTGACAAACTGCGCCAAACTAAATTGTGGAACAATTTCAGAAAAATGTTCTTTAGCGTAAAATTGCGAAGTCTTTAAAGATCCCACCATCTACAGTGTATAATATCATCAGGAGGAATCTTCATAACCTTCATCACCACAGCTCTTAAAGTCTTTCACCACATGACAAACTACTACAATACACAAGAATCAGTGAATCTCTGGAGGTTTCCAGCTTTCATTTTATTTAAAACATTGAATCATGACAAAAGAAAAATGATTCAAGTCAAAGTGAAAACTGATCTCTACAGAGTAATGTAATTAAAAAATCTAACACAGAAAACACCTCACCTAAATAATCACTGCTTCAGCCTAATGGTTTCACACAGTCAGTTAAACAGAGGTCACCTGAGTGCAGTGAATGTCTTTAAAGGATTGTAGTCCTGTATCTGGAAGGTCTGGTTACCGGTGAATCTGTATCCTGGACAAAAACTACACTAAGCAATGTAGGTGGGAAATAAACATCATATGAGTTCCAAAGCATCATGTGGGGCTTGTTTATGCAAATGCTGGGAGCAGCTGCAGAGAAACCCTGGGACCTTAAGGTCATTACATCCAGCATATGAAGAGTTTTTTTTTTTTGCATGACTGAAAAACAAAAACCCAACCCCCAACGCATAACAATGGAGTCATTGAGTCACTGTGCCTAAACTCCGATGTTAGTCAGGGCTATAGTTCTCCAGATGAACACAAAGATTTGCAGTAAAGTTTAATCAAACAGTCCAAAGTGCAAAACAGATTAATCACCAAGTTCTGTACTGACACAATTGTAGAAATGTTCAAAGAAAGCATGGAAGGGTTGCCAGGTTTGAATTATTCAATGCCCAATAACCCATTTGAGTTGTCTGACTAAACTACAGAAAATAATTGGTGCATGTTTATAACATAGTGTCTGGTAAAATGTCACTGGCCACACAAGTGTTTGAAACCTAATAGCTGCTTAAGTTTCTTAACCAGCTACACTTCTGAAATGTACTTTTTGTTACCTTCACAGATTTATAAATAAAACCTTCTTGTTTTGCTTATTGTTGCTGATGAGAAATGATGGCTAAAGCTGCAATAAGCCCCATTTTAGTAAAACACAATCATCTTATTTCCCTATCAAAAACAGAAGTGAATTATTACTATTTACACCAACAATATACAGTAAACAACACTTAAAACACAACGTTCAAAGCTCTGGACAACATTTCTTTACGTCTCAGTCACTGTCTAGTGTTTACTCAAATATTACATATAACAGTTCTCATCTCAGGAATAATCATAGAGCTGTGGTTATATCCTGAAATAAGCTGCTGATATCATACACACATCACTTAAATACATTAGCAGAAAACTGCAAACACTCAAGCTCATTCCTCTCCCCTGACGCTGAATCTACTATGAAGGTACAATAAAGGTTTTCATATTTCATATTGATGCATTTGGACATGTTACCTAATGTCCTGGGAACTTTAGCAGCAGGTTTAAAAATTAAAGTAAATAAATCATGAAATCAGAAGTTTCACAGCATTAAAAAAAATCAAATGGAAATAAAAATGTGGCTGAATATCTGGGCACTTCTGGACTTACGTTGCAAAATCTCTCACAGCCAACACCATAAATTTGTTTCATAAATTCATAATAAGACTTCAATAAACATAAAATGTGAGTAATGGAGGTGTTTAGCTAAATCTAATGTAATAAAATGTGATTGGATTTTCTTAGTGAAAAGAAAATATTAAGAAGTTAAAAGCTATTTGACATGTCAGCAAACATTTTTGTTCTGTTTAGTTGAAACCATATTCTTAATTTTTTATTCACTATGAAACTTAACGGGTTCTTTCATTTTGTATGTTAAACATCCATAAATGTATCCGTTAGTGGTCAATACGGCACTTTAGTGGAAAATTAAGGAAAATAGTAATGGAGAATTCAAAAGATTGTCACACATCATTTTTAGAGGATTATCTGAACAGTCATCTGGGAGGGGGGCTGGTAACTCAGTGGTAGAGCACTGGGTTAGGATGCAGAAGGCCGCAGGTTTGAATCCCCCCCGCCAGGTGTGGCCACCTTGGTGCCGGTCCCGATCCTGGATAAAATGCAGCAGGAAGAGCGTCCAGCATAAAAACTGTGCCGAGCTCTGAAGGGACAAGCTGAAATCTGCTCATCTTTATATGAACAGAATCTCTTCATTTACACCTTAAATTTAGGTGTTTAGATTAAATGTGCAGAGTGTCTGATCTGAGTAGTTTAGAAACTGCTGATCTATGGGGATTTTCATGCAAGACCATCTCTACAGTTTGCTGAGAATGGTCTGAAAAAGAGAAAATATCGGCAGTGAGCGGCAGTTCCCTGGGTGAAAATTCCTTGTTGATGCCAGAGGTCAGAGGTTCAAACTGTTAGAACGTAACCACTTGTTACAACTGAGATATGCAGTTTGATGTAAACATCTTGACAGCATGGATCCATCCTGCACTAAGTCTGTGTTTGAGGCTGGTGCTGCACATTTTAGGCCCCTTAGTACCAACTGAGCATTGTTGAAATGTCACAGTTTACCTGAGTATTGTTGCTGACCATGTCCATCCCTTTATAATCACATCTTCTGATGCCCACTTCCACCAATATAATGCACCATGACACAAACTAAAATCATCTCAAAATAGATTCTTGAACATGACAATGTACTGAAATGGCCTCTACAGTCACTAGATCTCAATCCAATAGAGCATCTTTGTGGTGTTGTGGAACTGGAGATTTGCATCATGGATGTGCAGCTGACAAATCTGCAGCAACTGCTCAATGCTGTCACATCAATATGAGCTAAAATCTCTAAGGAATGTTTTTAGTGCCTTGCTGAGTCTACAGTCTACAGTACACTACAAAGAATTAAGGCAGTTCTGAAGGCAAAATGGGTTCCAACCTGAGGTGAATCTAATAAAGTGGCTGGTTTTATTTGTTTATATATGTATATCTAAAATATATATATATATATATATATATATATATATATATATATATATATATATAATTCATCTTTGTTTAATTAAACAGAGCTAATTAAAAGAAACAAGTGTTCATGTGTATATAGTCAAGTAACTTTTCATTCAAAACTGTCTCACTGAACCTGAGTGTGGGCTCACATGGAACAGATAAATACTACAAAAATCAGAGCTTGTGCTGGTCCCACTCTGTTACAGCTTGCGTTCTCCAGACACGATGCTCTGGTAGATACTGTGTGTTAGAGGAATGTAGCTCTTCTGCTCGTAGTCCAGTACGTAGAGAGGATCAGAGATGGTTGAGGGGTTGAAGCCACTCTGCACCAGCTGGTACTTCTGCTGCTTGAAGGTGCTCGTTAATTCGATCACCTCCTGAGGGGAAAACACAGCACCCATCAGTGTCTTTTCAGGACATCAGCAATATCAAACTGGTCTTCAGCTTGGAACAAAAACGATATCATGAACTGTACTAAGTGATTTTTAGTTGCTCTCTTACAGTCTTGCTGGAGTAGCTCAGCATCCTCTACTGTTGAGCAACTCCTGGCTGCAGGGCTGAGAAACAACACCAGTTTTCACATATCTGGCAGGTACAAAGAAGCACTGCCATCCTATCAGATAATGTCTGTGTCCATCTGATGGAAGTAGGTGAAATATTCACTGTTTCTTTTAAATGTTCTGCACTTATATAGTGCTTTTCTACCTATTGGTACTGAAAGCGCATTACACTGCTTCTTATTTACCCATTCACACTCACAATCACACACACTCACACACTGATGGGGGAGCTGCTATGCAGCTGGCCAACACTCACCAGAGGCAACTAAGTTGGGGTTCAGTGTCTTGCTCAAGGACACTTTGACATGTGACTGGAGGAGCTGGGGATTGAACCAACACCTGTGAGATTGGTAAATACTACAGAAACGCTCTACTTTCCTGCAACACAGTCGCTCACAAGCTTTTAGCTTTTGATTTGTTCTCCACCAGCTCCTGTGCTACACAAACACAAACACCAGTGTAAATTCCTGGCACGGACACGTGTGAGTGTGAGCAGAAATACAGCAGGGAAGGTCAGGGTGAGTTTTTTTAATCATTAATCAGAAAAAAAAAGCACTATTATGTATAATTTACTGCATGTTTTAGTTTAGAGGTTTCCTGCTTCTTGGTAGTGATTCTTTGTGCAGCATGCTCACACACAGACTCACACACACAAACACACTTTCTCATAGTCTAGCAGAGATTCTCCATGTGTGCACTGGGTTTTAGCTGTATGCTTAACACTCTTCATTTTGTAATTTATTTTAACGTTTCACAAGTCAAAATGGCGGCATATCAATGTTCATCTCCTCTTTATTATTACAGATGCTGTGACCCCATTTATAGCTACCTTCTTGACCTTGTTAATACCTGGCTAAAGGTTTTCCTGGCAGATTAAGCCCCTTTTTGTGAATTGCTGCCTCTCACTGGTTAACTAGTGTCAGTGCCTCGTTTGTTACCACTGTACTCGATTGTTTTAAGTTAGCTTCACTGAAAAACAAAGAGTAAAGGTTTTTTTTCACCCCACAATTACCTCTAACTAGTAAGAAGTGCATTTGTTGTTAGTTAGGATTACTATTGGATTTTACAGTGAAATACTGACTCTTATCTTCCACTAAGCCAAGGAAACAAAGGCAAACATTTACAACAGCTTCAAAGTACTTGGAGCCACTATGGAGCAAGTGAAGCAGTAGTGCAGGGAGAGGAAAGAGAAGCTGGGTAGGTGGGTTAAGGGCTAATCCTTGCTAAACCTAGCACCTGGGACAGATGTAGGTGTTTTATAAATATTGTACCGACTCTCTTCAGCTTTGGTTGCTGCTGTGACAGCTGCTGCTGAAGCTCTTCCCTGTCACCTGGAGGGATCAGGGAATCAGGGAGGTGGGGGGGGTGGGGGGGGGGGGGATGGCAGCTGACAGCAGCAAACAGAACAGGTGGAGAGAGAGCACAACGACATGAATGATCTGCTGTCAGAAATGTGACCTGATTGACCAGCACATGTTCGGGGTATTTCTTTACGTAACGTGGCTCACATGAGTTTTATTAATTTAAGGCTGTTTCCTGTAGGAAGAATATATCAGCCTTCAATTTCATCTAATACTTTTTAATCTTTGTTCTTTTCAGCCTGGGCCCTGAAGCCACACAGTAACAAATTAAGTGTCTGTCTGTTAAATGTGTTATGAGATGAATTTTGGAGAAGTTTCAGTGTAAACGCGGTGTATGCATTATCAGAGAGGTTCATTATAATTATAATAATATAATTATTATATTTTCTATACACTCCTTGACCAATTTTTGTTACTTCTGATGATAAAAACCCTCTGTACCAGCTGAAGTTGTTTTAGGGTTGTTTGCATGCTCTTATTTGCCATTTTACTGTAAGGGGATGCAAACATAACCCTAAACATAACATCATCATATTGCACAAATGCTTTTTTATCATCAGAAGACACAAAAATGATCAGGGGAGAATATAAAAGACGTTTGAGAAAAATAATGAAATATCAGTACAAAGGTTTGCTGCATTGTATGTGTAACTCCACCCTGCGTAGGTCGACAAACACTGGGATACTCAGCACAACAGGTCCTCTAACAGAAAAACTGCTCCGTCTCATCTGAAACCCACTCACTCACAGTTTGCCACGCTGCTTTGGACTGAGCAGGTCTGGAAATGTGGCCTTCACCACTGACACACACTCATGAAGCTTTTCATTGTGAAGAGCAGTTCTGCCTTGGACACACGTATGATTCCATTAGTAAACAACACAACACCACCCTGATGGACTTTTCATCATTGATGGAGGCTTCAATGACTGTGGGCCAGTCGCTCTCAGCCTGTCATCTTAAAATGCTTTGAACATCTGGTACTCACCTGCATCAAAGACAATATTCCTGCTGATATAGAGCAACATCAGTTTGCCTACTGAGCAAGACACTGAACCCCAACTTAGTTGCTCACGGTTAATGTTGGTCAGCTCATTGTTCTGTATGTGATTGTGAGAGTGTGAATCACATACACATGAATGGGTGAATGAGAAGCAGTGTAAAGCACTTTTCTACCTATTGGTACTGAAAGTGCTGTATAAGTTCAGACCATTTACTGCAGCCCCCTCGAGTGAGGCTTTTGTCAGTGCTGCCCACAATATTTTAAGATTAATATCCTTTCATCAACATCCTGTTTTTATACTCCACATTTAGATATGTGTGTAATGGCTTAATAATTACTTAAGCTTGCTAATGATATAGACGTTTGGATCTTGCAGTCCAAACGGTGTTTGTGACAGTTCTCTGGCCCCCGGTTGTATAGACCTGGTTTTAATTCCAACAAAAGTATAAACAATAATCTTTTTTACTTGTTTTTCATTTATTTTGAATTAATTTAAAATATTAATATCGGTTAATAATGAAAAAGAATAATTAATGGTTAATGCTGCCTCACAGCCTGTGTAGAGTTTGCATGTTCTACCTGTACTGTTGTGGGTTTCCTCCAGTTTCCTCCCACAGTCCAAACACATGCATGTTAGGTTAACTGGTGACTCTAAATTTGCCCATAGGTGTGAATGTGAGAGTAAATAGTTGTCTGTCTGTGTATGTCTCTGTGTATTGGCCCTGACTGGAGACATGTGCAGGGTGTAATCCGCCTGAACAGGATAACAGATTACAGAATATGAATATATGGATTGTTGAACGTATAATAATCACTGTCCACTGAGGGTTCTGCATGTGCCTCTTGATTTCTGAAAGACTTTGCTGCACCAGCCTTTGTTGATTAACTGGTTCTACTGTTTCCCCCTCAAAACAAAGTGTCAATAAAATAAAACACTATTCTGCTGTTATTTGCAAAGCTGTGAACCTCAACCTGCCCTATAAGGGTCGAACAGAGTAACACTGAATTCAACTGAACACTCTTCAGAACAACAGCAGAATACAATATGTTGTCAACACGCCTCTGCTCTTTACCTGAAGCCTGATGAAAAGTGGACGAGCGTACGCTGGGAGGTCCCTCATTGTGTGCTCAAACAGTTTCTTCCCGTCAAACTTCAGACCCGGTCTTACAGTCATGGCTGCCATTCCTGCTTTGCCCTCGTGCCCTGTGAATAGCATGGGTTCATGTAATCTGTCCTGTCTCTGCAGCTCAGTGTTTTTCATTGGTGACTTGTTAATTATGGAGAACAGAACTAGAAGCTACAACTAGAAACAGCAGGACTACACTTAGTGCATATGCTGGAGCCCATTATAACCAACTTTTATGAAAAACTAGTATGTTGAGTCTCAGTTTTCAGACACTAACTCTGATGAGCAGTGTTTGGATAACAGAGATACAATTTAAACATACCGGGTATTTCCACTCCGTACACATTGACTTCTTGGATAAAATCCACCAGCCCGAGGGTCTCTGTCACTTCTGTTGTCGCTACATTTTCACCCTTCCACCTGAAATCCGAGAAAACACTGACTCAGCAAACTCAAAACAAGCTTTTTTGAGTTTGCTTTTTCTCCCCCATGTTGATTATGATTCCTTTTTTTGTTTAACACCAGATGATTCTGTGTCCAGTGGTTTTTAGAACCGTCCTAAACACATGCATTGTCACACAAAGATAAACAGATGTAAAACGTGAGCAGGACCTGAAGCCTGTTTTTCATTCTTTGAACAATTTCTGTTGTTTGCGTGTGATTTGTTAACGAAACACCTTAAATGTCTAGAAGTTGGCACCATATAGACATCTGAATTTCACATACGCAACCTGAGACCAACCTAAAGTTTTAATGCAAAAATTTGTTTTGTTCTGTTACAGAGCTCCACTGAACACAGCTTTAAAGCATGAATCTTATTCAATCTGCTTAAAACTGAACTGAAGACACAGCCTGGACTTTTTGCTGTCCTATAGTCCACCTAGTGGCCAAAGTGGGTAACATCCTATTGTTATCTGGACACATTCTTCCTCCTGAAATAAAAATATATTTTTTTTTTTACAGATTGAGTCCAAACAAATAGTGTTTAATGTTTCACAGCTACTCATCCAAATGTGGTTCTGGGCACATTCTGACTGTGTTAAATGTGTGAAGCAGGTTTACGCAAAGAAATCAACTTCCATAATTTACACTTAATAAGTGTGTGGTTCTCATTTGATTATTTGAGTTCCCTTTATCTAGGGGTAGGACATGAGTGACGATCCAATTATGTTTTAGGTCATTTTCCTGCAGAAATAGAGAAAAATTGATAAAATGGAGCCTGTAATTACCAACAGGCTTCCAAAACAGGTGTGTGTTTGTTCGGTAAAAGACTTTGAGCTTGTGTCTCACTGCTCACACATCGCTCCTTGCTCTCAGTGATATAAGAGGCTTTGGGACGTTCTTTAACAGTGAGAACCACAACGACCAACTCCTTCCTCACACATCTCCACCCCCCCCCCCCCCCCCCCCCCCTTTTTTTTTTAAATGATGCAATGAGTGAAGTTAGACTAAGACCAAGGGGTTTAGTTACTTTAAATAACACGGGCAGGTGCTTTATAAGCCCTGGTTTGTGGTTTAAACCTGTCGGAAAAAGGCAACATCTTCTCCAGCTGTACCTGAAGGTGTCTCCCACTCTGTCTTTGAAATAGATGAAGCCCTCATGGTCTTCAGCCATGAGGTCGCCTGTGTTAAAGTAGGCGTCTCCTTTCACGAACACATTCCTCATCAGCTTTTTCTCAGTCAGCTGCTTGCTCCCAGCATAGCCGAAGAAGGGGCTAATGCTACTCACCTTGGACAGTAAGAGTCCTGTCTCACCTGAGAAGACAAACAGGAGAGAAACTCTTAAGTAAGCCCAAATACTCTAATTAAATACAAAAATCATTGAATGAAATCTCTAAAGCAGTTGCATTACCCCTTTTCACTCTCTGACAGAAGCCATGCTCATCCTTCACAGGTTCTTCTATGCCCATGTTGTACTTCACCAGGTCATATTTGAAGAGGAGCTGCAAACCAACCACATCTTGTTCAACATTTTGTTCAATTCAATTCAATTCAACTTTATTTATATAGCGCCAATTCACAACAAAGTCATCTCAGGGCACTTTACAGAATAAAGTCACTGTTGTAGCCACTACTGCCTCATCTCAGTGTCTTCAGCAAATATCTAATAAACAGGCTAATAATAATAAAAAGGCTAATAAACAAGTCACTGAAAAATGAAACATGCAACAGAGGACTGTCAGCAAACATCACAGATTCCACGAAAAGAGTGACTTACTGCCTCATTATGTGTATGCAATAGGTGCACAGGTGTTGGTTAGTTTTAAGCAGCTAAAGAATGATGTAATCAGTGTAAACATAATCAACAATGAAAAATAAGACCATTTCATTTCATGTTACAGCACTGATTATCCTATTAACTAACCCATGATGTGTCCTTTTGTAACAGTGTACACGTTAGCAGGAAAGGCAGAGACACAGATCTAATAATAGCTGAGGTCACAGATTAGAGTTAAATATATGCAGCCACTCTTTAGTAATTCCTCTGATTAACAGCGACTCCACAGGCGAGTGTTAGTGAGGCTTACAGGGAGGTCACTTCACTGCTCATCATTACTAACTGCAACATGTTCCAACGTTCACCAGCGTCATAATAGAATTGGCTCAGCACATGATTTTGAGACATGACTGTGACAAACCTCTAACCACACTGAGCTAAATTTCCAAGCTGCTTTCCAGAAGTAAGAATTCCAACTTCACGTACACTCATAATCGATAACATTAAGACCGGCTGACTCGTTTTAAAGCTAAAACATGTTGATCAGTAAATTTGTCCCATGCCGACGCTTCTCCACCACATTCATTATTACATAATGATTGTTCATGTTTGTGTTTCTATACAGAGGAGGAGACATGTAGCTCAACAGGTTTTGCAAATGCAACTTGTCTCATGACATTTAAGTCATCATGGGACATAAAAATGAGAAGCCCCCTAAGTTTAGTGCTGCCATCCTTTAAGCGCATCCTCTCCTGTATGATTGTGGTATTAGTTGCTTCTTTTAGAGGGAAAAAAGGATACATTTCAGTAAATCACATAGTTTAGATATGATTTGTGAACTAGTACTAATAAGCAAATAACAAACATAAACTATGGTGTGAAGTTTACACAAACTCCTTATAAACATGAATTATTTGCAGTGTTGATGTCCGGTACCGAGTCACTTTTTAAAGTTTTCTGTTTCTGTTCATTGGTAATTGAACTATAACATCATGTTTTTGGCAACAATGACATCATTAGTCATGTGGTGCCATCATCTGTGAGGGACATCAGTGTTACATCAGTGTGACACAGGAGCAGACATTATGAATAGGGGCTGTGTCTCTTCAGGTTTCAGATGTCTCCCACAGAGGACAGAGTTTGACAGCTCTTAAACTCGGAGCTGAGCCAGTTGGCTTGATTTGTTTTCCTCAGTTAATGTTTAGTAGATGCAGATAAGTTTTCAAGTAAACAATCAATATGGTTGTTTCTAAATAAAACAGGACACAATTACTTTGGGGTCTTGCATCTCTGAGTTTGTACAAGTAATGAAAATGCAAAAATAGAAATATCGCAGTGGGCTTTGGTTAGGGACACAAAACATGAAACCAAAGAAATACACGGTTTGTACTAGGAAGTCGATAGACGATTTGTAAGGACAAACCCGAAGAAGCTGTAGAAACTCCATGTGTCTTGTTTTTATTGTTTGTTCAGCTGTACAGCTACAATTATTACCCTCAAAACTTCAACACCCACAATGCCTAGCACTTCCAGCGCAAAGAGGAAAAACAGGAAAACGCTCACTTGTCAAACAGTAATTAGTATAACTGTAGCTACATGAGTTGTTGCTCTTTGCAGGCCCTGGACAGGTTGTCTTTATAAAATCTACAGCTGTGTACTGTCCTCTATAGACTGCTCCATCCCTCTTGAGAAAGACCCCCACACATACCTGCAAACCTCCACAATTATGCCGATGCAATTGTGGCTGATCTGTTGACCCCACATTTGCACCTCTCAGAATGTGACACCTCACATGGACCCTGTGCAGCTCCTTGTTGATGATTCTAATTTGGTACAACAGCAAGAGATGTTGCATATCTGAAACCTAAATAACTTCATTCTTCTGCGCTGTTAAACAGCTCTGTCTTGTTCGCTCACATTCCAAAACACTAACCGGCCCACAAATGTGCAGGTAAGGATGTCAATGAAAAGTTTTTGTTGAAAAGTGTAATGTATTTGTGCGGTGGTTGTATACTGTATCCACAATAGTATAAGGAAGTACATGCACTTATTTCCTTTTTTTGTGCTCTGCAACTTACTTACACAATGCAGCTAAACTGAGTAAGCCAGTTAAGGTTGACTGTATGAACAAGCTTATAAAAGAAACTGAAGATCACAAGGTTTGGTCACAGCTGTGTCCAAGGGAGGAGGTACAAAAGTGCATCAGAAGCTACTGAACAGCAGCAGTAATAATAGAATGAATCATACTACCAGTAACAGCAGGTGCAGTGTGTGTCTTTGAAATATGGACGTGATACGAAGCTGCATGACTCCAAAAGCTAAATGCCATTGATAGATGACATTCTGAATGCCAAAGATTGAATGAAAAGATTATTTTCTCTCTCCAGATGCTCAAAGGGAGAGGATTATTCCAACATGACAATGATCTCAAATACTCTGCAGAGTTTTTAAAGTCTTTTACAGCTGGAGGTGCAGCAACACCACCACTCTAGCAAAGAGGTGCTAAAAAGAATCATCCATGATGAGGAGGATCAAATCTATAAGCAAAAATTACTGCAGGCACAAAATTATAGCTCCAGGGATGTGATTTTGTTTGTTAGCTGATCCATCATGTTCCGTCCAGACCAGTAATCATTGTGTATTAAGAAAATCTATTTTATTCTGCTTTTAGAGACATTTCCTCTCACAATCAATAACGTGTGTGACCAGGGTTTGTTTCTGTGTCATGCTTACAATTAGCACAGGCCTCAAACCTTCACATCACCATGCACTCACCCTGTACATGAAGTTGGAGCGGCCCACACTTCCAATCTTGCCGATATGGTTCATGAAAACCAGGTTTCCCTCAGTGGAGCCGTACACCTCACACATCTTAATGTTTCCGAAGCGACTGTGGAACTCCCGCCAGACATCCTGCAGCATGCCGTTCCCGACTCCCATTCGCACCTTGTGAACTTTATCTAACTCTGTCTGTTGGAAGGAGAAGCATGAAATGAAAACAACAAACAAATATAAGAGGTGACAGCATCATTTCTCAAGGATTTTTGCTATTCAGGAATGTGTTCTGTCCTGATACGGCTTAAGCTGATAAATTGCAATATTCAGCAAAAGGCAGTTATGCAATGACCTTTCAAAATGCAGCTCTTAAGAAAAAGAAGTGGTGTGTGTGTGTGTGTGTGTGTGTGTGTGTGTGTGTGTGTGTGTGTGTGTGTGTGAAGAAGTGTGTTGGGCACAAACACAGAAATGCGATCAATACAAATTAGTGTAAAAACACCAAATAACTGAATCTGTTGTCAGTCTTTTACCACTATGACCCCCAACACACACACACTTTATTCGGTTTCCACAGGACTAGGAAAAGACCAAATTATGTAATGTTTGTTATGTAATGCTGCAATCCAAATTTTATCTATAAAAGTTTCATGGATTCCTAAATTAATAATGATTTTCAAAACAGACAGTTGTTTAAAACTGGCATGTTTCCTCTTGCTACGTACTAAACTCATTCTCTTCCTCTGCGGTGATGGATCAAGGCTTTGTCTTTTACTAAGACCTTTCTGGTTTGACCATAGGAAAACTGGCAGCAGCAGTAAGTGGGTAAAAAAACTCAATAAATCAATAAAGGTAAAGAAGCCAGTTTTCCTCCTGCACAATCCTCATCTAGTTCACGTCTGCCGCCAACCAGTCTGGTAGGACTCGGTTTTCCCTCTGTTTCATTTTAGTGAGCTTGTTGATCTTCAGGACAGAATTCTGCTGAAGGCAACTAAGGTAGTTATAAATATATATAAATAGTAAATTAGGAAACATAATGGTGTTTCCAGGTCAAGGGTCAAGTTGAGTCCAATTAAATAAGCATGGTTAGTGGTGCATGTGCTACTTAAAATAATCATTCATTTTTATTGGACTGAACAAAAAAAGCCCAGCTAATTTTTAATTTTATTAATTAATTTTTAAATTTTTTGCTCATGCAGGTCTACAGCAAAAAAAAGCCTAAAAACATCTTACATCTGTTTTGCCACAACAAGTCCAAAACAAGGCCGCAAAATCCTAGTGCAACTGACTTACTGAGCACATGGGAAACCAGACATTTTCATGGCTCATAGTTATTATTCCACGTGTCATACTGCTAACAGCACTCACCGTCCCTTACATTTCAACACGTTAGTGCACTTTGTCAATAGCATCTAGTGTAGCTGATTTGGTCAATGGTCTGCATTTATATTGCACTTTTCTATCTATTGGTTCTATTGGTACAGGTCGATGACTGCTCTACTTCCTGCGCCACAGTTGCCACATCTGGGCTCTGGAGGTAAAAAACGAGTGCATGATAATAACACAGGTCCCTCACCATGTAAACCCACTAGAGGGCCCTGGAATAAAACCATATCTGCAGGTCCCAGATAAGCAACTACTCTGACAGGAATATAACAGAATAAGAAACATGTTTATAGCAGGGCCACACAAGCAGTGGCCAAAAGACTAACAGAGACAGCTCACAAATGTATTTGTGTTTTTCGTCATGAGTTTTATTCATCACTGTGTGTAATGAGAGCATACAAGCAGTAATTAGTAATGACGCTTGTGCTTATGTGTCCTACATGTCCACATCTTGAATTTCCCAATCAGTGGTCAGGGCAGCTATGTCCAGCCTTCTACCCACGCAGCCAAATAACAGAGGGAGAGTGGACAAAGAGGACTTTGATTCTGGCCGAAGGACAGGACTAGCTCTGCCCTCACACTGTGTGCTTGTCTGTGTCCACAATGGGAGGACACAAACTCTAAAACAAAGACCCTGCTTATCCATCTGCCACCGTTTTCCACAAAGTTACTTGAACTATTCACAAGTAGCAGTGAGTGTGAAAGACTGTCTCTACCTTCCCACCCTCCCTCACCACATCATTAAGTGACAACACATGCTGATTATCTGGACCTTTTTGCAGCCTGCTGCACTTTGATGCAAGCAACATGACTCAAATAAGTTGGGACACGGGCAACAAAAAACTGGAAACATTGCGTAATACAAAATAAATAAATATTATACAAAGAAAATACCATATATAAACAAGGACACAATGCCCTCCACAACAAAGACAAGAGGGACTTTCTGTCTTGTTTTCTTTACCCAGTGTCGCAATTCTTTTAGAAACTGAGTTGTATTAAATGTTTCTGCCCACACTAACTAAAAGCTATAAGTGTGAGACAAACATAACCACAGGCCCTACATGTATTTACGTATATTCTGAACCTGACTAATGACTGATTTCTGTTTTACACCATTAGCCTGGTACAGTGCGTGGCTAAATAAACTAAATGAATCACAAAAGACTAAAGCGTGATCCTCTGGCAGCCTGTCTACAATCAAATTTTATCCAGTAAATTATTTTGCGTATAGCAAAGAAGGGAGTTATTAAGCTTAAGAGCTGATTGTCAGTGTTACCTTAGGCTGGTTGCAAAGGTATCTGCAGAGTTCACCGATGTACTGGAAAATAGTCACATCATATTTTCTACAGTCATTCCAGAACTGGGAGGCTGAGAACTTTTTCTTCAAGACGCAGGTCGCACCTGAAACAATGTCGTTTCATTTACTATTAAAGGGTGAAATGGCTCAAAACATGGTTTATCTACTCAATAAAAACATGAATAACGGACAAGAAATCATGTACTTTAATTATGTTGTACAATGTACTGTATATGTTGAACATTTAATGAAAGGTAATGAAAGATGTTAATGTGGAGCACTGGCCCCTGTATTGTTGGCCTCACTGGTTTAAGAAGACCACCACACTAATGTCTCAGCATGTTTCAAACAATTCCTTTTCATACAAAGTCTTGTCTGAACACATTTAAAGGCAAAAGTGTTTGAAAATGTTACCAGTGACCACAACCCACTGTTTTTATTGGTCATGAAACCTGGTGACTCAGTGAAACCTTGTTACATTTGATCCCCAAAATGCATTTCTGTGCATCGTAATAAACCCAGTTTAATTGAATTGAATTATTTTGGTGTGTGTTTTGGAGCAGACTTACAGCAGGCACAGAGATCGGAGCTTTACATCAGTGAAAAGTGTGTAAAAAGTCAGTTAGCAGTGTAAATCAGCTCCTATTACTATGGTGGACTCTCCACAAGCCCCTGTGCAGTTGCACTGGTAAATGTTCTACACTTACACAGCACTTTTCTACCTGTTGGCACTCAAAGCACTTTACACTGCTTCTCATTCCCCCATTCACACACCGATGGGGGAGCTGCCTGGTACAAAACTCACCAAGATCAACTAAGTTGGGGTTCACTGTCTTGCTCATGGACACTTTGACAGCAAGGTGGGCCGGGGATCGAACCAACAACTGCGGGATTGGTGGATGACCGCCCACCTTCTTGCGCCACAGTCGCTCCACTGGCTGCTCTGCTTACATACATTTTGACCTATTGGCCCAAACTATTTCCAGACCACAGTGAACTGTAATATTTAAGACTCTTACTGATCAAACTAACAGAGTTTTCCACTTAGTTTCCTACAATCATGGGAAAATCACAAGTAAGTAATGCACCAGGTCAAAAAACTCCTCACAGTCCTCTGAACTTCAACCCACTTCACTCATTCATGACCTCTCTGCTCAGTTGGGACAAACAGGTTGGGACACGTGTCTGTATTCAAACAATGATTCCTGAAGCACAAGAAGTTTCCTAGTGATGTTGTTCAAAGACGAAGTGTTGTGTGTGATGTTGTTTTAGCCCCAAAATGAATCTACTGTAAATAACAAGGACACACTCATATCCTGTAAGGCTTCACAGAGAGCTTTATGTTATTTTGGGTGTCCTACAAGCTCATCTTAGTCCTAAGATTTCATTCTCTGTGTCCAACTGTCTTTTCCTTTCCCAAAGGTCATGTTCTCTACATAAACCTGGGAGCTTGAGGCTCCTTCATAGTATCTTAGCTGTTCCTAGGACAGGGTTCTCAGATCCTCCTGAAAAAGTTGTGGCCAAACCATTAGAACCACCACTTCTTATAATGCACTCCGATACAACTCCACCACCCAAACTGACCTCAATAGTAATCAGAGAGTAGATTGATCAACTTTCTGACACTTTCAACCTAAAAACTTATTAACTTATAATCTTGTAAATGTTGAGTTCAATGCAGCTGCTCTACTGGATTGTATTAGATTGTACACGTGGTCATAATGTTATGTCTGATCCATGCCCCCTGGACAAGTGTGTACAAAGGTAAAACCATTTCAACAGGTCACTGGCCTCAACATGTTTGTTATCGCAACATGTCGGGACCTTCTTCTCTACCAGTAATCGCCATTGGACTGTCATCTTTGTCAACAAGGGTCCATCCTCAAAGTTTAAAAAAAACAAATCAGGGCAGCTGATTCAAACTTGGTGCTTATACAAAACTATTTTCTAAATTCATCTTTCTCAGTTCTCTAAACTCAAATACAAACTCCTTCTATGAAGGAGGAAAACCACAACAACAATGAACTTATGACCAGTGTCCAGTTCTGCTCTAAAGCCTCTAATTAAGCTGCTAGTTGAAGTGAAACAGCAGGTCCTTAAAGAGAACGTGTAGTTTAGCAGTTACTCTGTGAACAGTGGACTGAATACCAGGTTGTCAGGTTCACCGCATATGACAAGTCAAAACATGTGGCTGGGCTAAATTTAAGCTTTAATGTCAGTTATATACGTCATAGTCAACTATAAAAGTGTAAAAGTTCTCCTCCTATGCACTGAGACTCCCCTTTAACAATATTCTGTGACCCTCATCACTATCAGAGGAAAATGTATTCAATTATTCCATATAAGATTTTAGGTTTTAGTTGATGCAGAATGAGAAGAGCTCTCTGTAACATATTATAGCCAGTGTGTGTGACTCCAACTACATCAAGACTACAGCAGTTGATCTAAGGCAGGTTTTTAGGAGGTAATGTCCTAACACATTTGAGGGTTTTCTGATTCAAATCTGCTACTGAAAATATTGTGAAAACAGAAAAACTAAAATTCTCTCTCTGTCTCTGCTGTAACAAACGTCAGAGGACTGATGTGTTGGCTCTGGTCTGAACAAACAGAAAGCAGCTTTGATGGAGCTCAGGACTCATCCTGAGGACAGCTACTTTCTTTAATCAGACTGTGGATCAGGACAGCAGTCGTGCACCAGTCGCAGGGTCAGTAGTATGATTCCCAGATCCTCCTGTCAAAGTGTCCCAAAGCGAAATTCTGAAACCCAATTTAGTGGCTCCTGGTGGGTCAGGAGACCCACATATGTGTATGTATATGTGTGTAGTCCATTCACCATTTCTGTTCATGAACTTGACTATAATTATTGAATATGTAAAACAGCCCTCAGCTCCTCTCTTAATCACAAAAGAGGGAGGAATAGTATATTTAACATCAAGTGGGGATTTATTGTTGCCTGACATGTAACTGTGAGAGCCAGTGACAAAATGATAATAATTTACAGTGATGAAAGAAATTCATTAAATAAAATCTATTAGCATCAGCATCAGGTCATGTAGAGATGTTGTGAGGCCTACCTAGCTCTATTACCCCTCCTATACCGACCAGCGAAGCGGCGCTGTGGTAGAGCGGCAGAGGAATGTACATAATATCATCTTTCGATGCTCCATATCCCCAAAGACCTGCTGCCGCCTTCAGACTCTGGAGGTGAGTGATCACTGCAGCTTTAGGAAGCCCTGTGAAAACAACGAAATCCAAATAAACACACTCCAAATATATATAAATATAACACACACACGCACTTTAAATTCAATGTCTGCACTTCCACATGGGGACTTCGTATTGATATCTGTCACGATGCAACATGATGCTGCATTTCAACTACAATTGGACTAATATCGTACCAGCTTTGTGACAGTAAGGTTTCTGACTTTATTAGTGATTAATCATTAGCCAGATGTCCTCTCTCTGTGGGTTTCCTCTCACTCATCCACTCCATGTGATGAAGATGGTAAAGACAGCAGCATTGACAGAAGGCAAAGCACTTCTGCTTTGACAGACACATGATGTCCAGAGGAAACAAGCTTTTAGTGTCCTTCTGCAAAGCCTGATCTCATGGTTTCAGACAGTCCATGATGGCTAAGGGACACATCTAGATCTTCACATTTATGGACGTAAACCAAATGACACTATGTTGAACCAGCTGAAACATCCAAATGAGACACAGAATTGAACTGTGACAATATACAAAGGCCAATTTGAACTAAGGCTGTTTTTAGCTAAAAACCAGTTAAACTATTATACTATTTAAACCTCCCCAAGCATAAAGGACTGTCTGTCAAGATAAGGTGTGATACAATTATGTAAAGGATGTGTTGCAGGGCTGCTGTTTCACATAAACCATATGACTATAAAACAATTAGCTGGATAAGTGGATAAGTGGATTGTTTCACATAAAGAAATAGATTTCTTATACTTCCTATATCCTGAATAATAGTCAACATCTATCCACATCATAATTATATCCATCACAATGATGATCAAGGTTAAGACTAACTTGAGTTAAATTGCATGTTATTAAATCTGCATGGGCAGTGGTGGAGTGGTTAGTGCTGCTGCCTAACAGGTTGAATCCGCTTTCTGTGTGGCATTAGCATGTTCTCCCTGTGTTTACAGGCGTACTCCAGTTCACTCCCACACTCCAATGACTGGCCTTAGTTCGGCGTGTCACAATGTGTATGTGGAATTGTTTAAAGGTGGCAAATACAGATGAAGTAAGTAAAGTCATAAGTAACATTATTTTTGCTGACGAATAATAAGTAGTATAATTACTTATTATATCAGAACTGCGTGAGTTTAGAATGTTTTTTTCAGTAACTTGCTCAACAAGGTTATAGGCATGATCATATGTTAGCTGCCACTACAGGGGCAGGGCCAAGGGGGGACAGGGCTGCCACTGGTAACTAACTGAAAAATGAGCTGTGTAGCAACTATAGAGAGCAGGAGACTCACCTGTGGTCCCAGAGGTGAAGATGTAGAGGGTGGGGGTTTTAAGGGAGGTAGTGGCTCGTAGCACCGCTGGCACAGGCTGGTCTGAGGCAGCATCAACCTTATCCAACAGAGTGTGCACCTGTGTGTGCTCACTGCTGCTTTTCATGGCCCACACCTGAATGTTTTCCTCCAGCAGTTTAGTTAGGGTGCCGTCCAGACAATTCACTAAATCTGGGACATGAAGACAGTCAAGGTGCGTTTCATGAAACAGGATCTTTTATGGGATTTTTCTTTTCCATTATATATGGTGAGCTGTTGTCGTGCATGATTTTCAAAGCTGTTTACAATTAACCACACAGGCTCAATGCTGGAACTACTGCCAAAGGTGCATCTACTGAATTCTGACTTGAAGGGGGTGAATAGCTCAATTACATTGACCCTGATTTAGTTTTTAAATAAATAATAATAATTATAAATTAAATGATAAAAGGTGTATATGTACTGTATATCTAAATCTAATATATTAGATACCACATGCTTATGAAAGGATTGGGCAGCTAGTACTAATGTTGGATAGTGAATGGGGAGAATTTAAAGACGGACCTGTTATCAATAGGTCTTTGTAGGTGTCTGATATAACACACTGTGCTAAATGGTGTCATAGACCTTTAAGTTCTGATGTAACCCAAAGGACACAGGAACACACAGAAAGAACACAGCAGTGTGACACTGTGCTTTGTTGGTCATTATTGTTCATTCTGTTCGTGCTGCAGGACTAACACAATGCAGCAGGATGGTGAGGGGAGGAAATTAGCACAACAGACTCTGTTTCAACTGGATTTGAGCTGCATTAATGGCAGCAGAACCTGATGAATCCACCTGACAAATCATAAGTCCAACAGCAAGCAAACTATTGAGAAGGATTCCTAGTGGCTTCAGAGACAAAAACTGAAATCAAATTTCATGGTTATGGTGACAAGGTTGATGCCATGAGTCAGATTTAGTTCATTAACCCTTGAATTATAATAATGAGATTTTTTTTCACTAATTTTAATCAATAAGCTCGAATAAGCTTGAATGTGTTTTGAACTTGAAAGTATGCTCATTCATGTCTTCGCATGCCAGCAGCAGAATGGAAAACCATTCAAAAAGTTTTTTTACCTCCATCTCTGGGGTCAAAACACACTTAAATTTGCATGATCTTCGAGGCTCTTAAGTAAGACCCACGTTTGTACCCACAACTGTGGTAAACAGAAAAACATGCCCGTGTGAAAACACTGCTTCTATATAGCACCACAAGAACTCTAATCAGGTTTGCACTGTTCCAGCTATTCCATGAAGCCTTCTCTTGTTGTGCTGGGGTTGGAGTGAGGACAGTGTCCCTGATCAACCTCATGTTTGTTGAGCTTTAGCAATGAGCTGTCACATGGCTGCAGCATGGTGAATCCCATTAACTTTACAGGCAGGATTCTTGCATTAAAGCATGACTTGCAGATGACTACGGTTTAAAGAAAATCATCATTAACATTACAAATATGACACAGTATATTCTGTTACAATATGTTTGCAGCTTTCCAGAGTCCCATAATAAGTAATCTGTCAGTTACTTCACTGGAGCTCGAAAAAGTTCACAGGTGTACTTGAAAGCAACAGTGGAGAGGAGGAACATTTGGAGAGAGGGCTTCATTACTGGGCACGAGTGGAGGGACTGTGTGAGGTGAAACATTGAAAACCAGGATGTGAAAGGTTGAAAAAATATGACAAGAATCTAAAAAAATGTGAAAATGATGGTTATAAAACAAAAAATAATAATGCTAAAATAGCATGATGATTCAGATCCCACTTCTAACCCTGTTTTCACAAAAAGGGAGCCAGGGCGAGCAGCCAATCACCTGGCTTCTAATAAAATATTATTAATGTGCTATTTTCAAATGTTTAAATCCAATTTCTCAGTTTTAAAACCATAATAACCCATATCATAGTCTACAATTTTTGAGGTACTAGTACCTCAAAATGTGTGTTGGCAAACAAAACTGACCTCCTTATTTTCTGCTGGGCTTGGGACTAGCACTGCGCTGCTGGGGATGGGTGGTTGGGGGTTCAGAGTCTTACCCAGGGACACTTCCACATGTGGTTGGGAAGAGCGGGGCAGAAACCTCCAAGCTTATGGCCGGTGGCCGTCCACTCTACCAAGTTAGTCACACCCACCCCACTTACACTAATCTTAAATATTACAAATAAAATATCTACTATGGAAAGTAACTGTTATTTGTGAGGTATATTTGCCCTTCTGTCGGTTTCTAAAACTGTGTCAATAACTTGGTAACAAATAATGCTGCAGCGACATTAGTATCATCCCATTCCATTACAGTTTTTATGAGTCTATGAAAATTTTAAAAAAAAATGGACAAGTGGGGGAAAACAAAAGACAGTTGTGATCAGGACAAAAACAAGTCTGCACCACTTTTTTGTCCTAATTCTGCAGTACTCTCAACCAACAGTACCTGGAAATGCTAATTCAAAATGTGACAGACCATAATGTGACAAACTAAATTAAGCTATTCATTAGCTTCTGCAAGGTGGATTTATCTGTGAACAGATGAATATCTAAACTCTTTAATATTCTTTTCCAATTTACTGTCAATTAATAGTTTTCAGTCCTAAGACGAGATCTCTCTTTTGTGTGTGAGCCTTGGTTCACTTGTGAATTACACTAAACAAAAATATTTTTGTATTTTTTTAGGTCAAATTAGCAGGACAGACAGCTAAAATCTACAGCTCCGCATCTGGTTTGGCACGTTGAGATTTTAAAGACGTTTGTACAGTGAAAATAATACTGAAGTTAGGATCATCTGGATTATTTGTCTATGTCAAATTCTAGATTTGATTGAAGTCACCAGGAAGAAATCCGAATTTAACACATTTGATTGTCAGACTGTCAATGATGAAAGAAGATGAGTAAAGTTAAATAAAAGTACAATTATAAACAAATATTCAAATGAAAACTGTGTGCATCAAGTAACTTAGGACTGAACATTGTAAATTTCTGCAGAAAAGTTTTTTTATGAGCCACTTGAGCAAAAGATATGGACAAGAATCAAATGCAGCTGTATTTAAAATACACAGGTTTAGGCATATTAATTAAATCTTAGTAGAGAACCAGTACTTCCGATAAATGTCCTTGTTGTTTTATGTATTATTTAAAAGAAAATTCTTTGCCATGTTTTTTTACCTTTAAAATGTTTAAACAAATCTGGACAACAGTACATTTATGTTATCAACAGCATCAGATTCATTAGGCTGCTGTTTAAAACACTGCGTCTGATTTGACCACTTGCACATCGGGGACATTTTAATTATTGTGCTCAGTACTTCAAGAATTTAAAGTGTATTAGCATTTGTATACAGGTACATGCACTTTTACTAAGCTTGTGTACTCGGGGGACACGAACGAGCTTTACCTGAACCAACGATCAGAGTTTTGGCCCCGCAGCAGTTCAAGCAGTGCAGCAGAGACTTGGACTTGACGTTGGTGTTAAGAAAAGCCACCGGGCAGCCGACCTTCGCCAAGCCGAACCAAACGCACAGAAAGTCGGGCTCGTTGCTCATGAGCAGGGCAACGCAGTCTCCTTTCTTAAGGCGGACTCTGTCCAGGAACACATGGGCCAGTTTGTTGCTGCGCTCCTCAATGTCCCGGTAGGTGTGGACCCTTCCATCGTAGATCACAAACGGCTTGTTGGGGATGCGCCGCGCCTGCTGGATAAACCTGTCCAGGACCGTGCGCACGCTGGAGGTCAACTTAAACAGCTCCAGCTTCACACCGTATCTCACCACCTTCAGCAGAAAGAAGACGTCTATCCAAAAGTACGGGAAGCAGAGTCTCTGTAAAACATGAGCGGAGAAGAGACCGGCGGCCAGCGCTGAGAGCCAGCCCACAAACCAAGTCATGTCTGTGACTGAGACACAGTGGCGAGGACACGGCGAAGACAGCCGGAGACACTTAGAGGAGAAGCGCGCGCTTCGTACTACACACGCTGCTCCACGGTCCAGGGGATAAACACTGAGCGTGTGCGCTACGCAACGTTAAGGCAGGAAGGTGAAGAGTGCCACCTTCAAAATAAAAGATGACAGTGTGGCAGGTTCCATGAGATCGTTATTGCCCTTAACAATAAAGGACAGCAAAGGCCCAGACGAGAGGGGGGACTGGTCTGAGTGGGGCCCTAGGAAAAACTGTATGCCCCATAAAACCACTAAGATCATTAAGATATGGAAAATACGATAAAATACTCATTGCACTGCACTGCACACTGCACGCTTGGTTGGTTGGGCAGGGTCACACCTGGTGGGGTGGGATTCGAACATGCAGCCTTCTGTATCTCAACCCCATGGTGTACTACTGATTCACCAGACCCGTTCATGTTAAATGTCAAATTAAACAAAAGAAAATGTGATACCAATGGAAGTTTTTCATTATTCATCTGTATCTTCACCACAATTACAGCTACATTAGCAGCATTTACTTTAATATATTTCATTGCTATTATGTCCACTTGAAATCATATGCCAGCAAAAACTGTGTATGTGGAACAAATAATTATTTAGGTTGTAATTACCCTATAGTGAACTCCTAAATTAATAATGGACTAAATCAAAATGACAGAATCATTCATTTAAATCGCCATCCTACTATTCTTTTTGAAATTATGTCCCACTGCATTTGTCTTGCAGTTGGACTTATGAGCAGCAAGCTGATCACTTTGCTGCTTAGTTGTTTGGCTTCTCATTTTCACACAAAGACCGTTTTTCTATGTTTTATATTAGACTTTGTACAATGATCAGTAGAAACAATACGTGCACCCTATTTAAAACAGGACAGTTTGAAGCCTGTGGATGCAGTTGCGTCCCTAATATGAGCATTTTATTTTGAAGGGCAAACTCTCTCTGCTGTCTGATTTCTTCAGGCAACTTGGTGGAAGTGAAATCACGTGACAGTTTTTGTGGCAGGAAGTGGGAGAACTTTCCTGCTCTGGTTGAAAAAGAAAACAACAACGAACAAAGAAAAAGACAGATAATCGAATAGGCTCATTAAATGAGACATTTCCGGCAACAATGCATCACGGGGCAAGCTTCCTGTCCGCGAGTTGCTCTGACTTCGTAGCCATCGAGAGCGTAAAATGATCAGGTGCTGCAGGGGAGAACATGCAAACTCTGTACGTTCTCCCTACAAGCACAGGAAAAATGCTCCGCTATGTAAAAATATGCTGGAACTGCTGCTGGAAAGCAGAGACAACAAAATCCAGCCACTCCTAAACTGTCTGTAATGCTGGTTTTACTTGTTTGATGACTTGACACAGGCGCAGCAACGGTCCCAGGTGAAAGAGGGGTGTGGCTCTGTGAGCATCAGCCAGATCAGTGTAAAACGGTAAAAGGTTTTACAACCCCTGAAACTTAGACACAGTACTTTTATTATCAAAGGATGTTGGGCATCTTCTTCGTGTTGAATGAAGATTATTTTTATTTTTGCAGTTTGGGGCGACTGTGGCGCAGGGGGTCGTGTGATTGTGAGTGTGAATGGGTGAATGAGAAGCAGTGTAAAGCACTAGTGAGTGCCAATAGGTAAAAAAGTGATATATAAGTGCAGACTGTTTGCAATTTGTTGCTGTTGGGAAACAAATCATATTTGAGATGATGTTGGAAACTATGATGCCACACCAACCCACCAGCATCTATTGTTGGCACAAACTTTCCTTCAGGAACTCTTCAGCCAATCAGAAGTCCACATTTTTAGCCTAATGTACTACAACTGCTTTTCATCAACTTAGAAGAGTTATAAGTAGTACAATACAGTACATGTAGTATAAATGTAGCATTACAACAATAATACATGCTGTCCAAGCAGCTACAGTTAAAGAGAGATGTTTACATACACTGTTTAAAAAGACACAACCTTTTTTTTCCTCCGTGTCTGAAATGAAAAAAAAAAAGACTAAACATTTCCTGTTTTAGGTCAATTTTTTATTACTTTCTTTAAAGTCAGAAGTTTACTTACATTAAAATCACTTTGCCTTTAATGGCTAAATGCAATGTAAATGTAAACAATTTGGAAAAGCCCAGATGATGATGTCATGGCTTTGGAAGCTTCTGATAGGTTAATTGACAACATTTAAGTTAATTGGAGTGGATGTATTTTAAGGGCACATCTCAAACACACTGCTTCCTTTTGTGACATCATGGGAAAATCAAAGGAAATCAACCAAGATATCAGGAGGAGAATTGTGGAGCTCCACAAGTCTGTTTCAACCTTGGGTTGTGTTGCTGCAGGAGGGACTAGTGCACTTCACGAAATAGATGGCATCATGAGGAAAGACATTATGTAGAAATATTGAAGCAACATCTCAAGACACCAGCCAGGAAGTTAAGGCTTTGAGTTAAGAGCACAGTCAAACGATCACACCAGAACAATTGATTAGAAATATTACATGGAACAAAAACACTTGAACATTGAGTCATTTGGAGTGTATGCATTGTTAATATCTGAATACCTATTTGTTCAACCACATTCAGTAGATTTAAAACTTTCCTGTCCTTGTAGAAAAGTGATTTTATAAAGCCTAACAGGCTTCACATAGTAAACACAAATTGGTGCTTTTGAGTTTAAGATGTGTATACATTATAAACTTTGCACATCTTTTGTTTTTTTAAAACCTCCATAAATGTGTCATTATTTATGAAATTACGGACATTATGCTTTCATCTCTATCTTTAGAACTGTTCATTACATAATACCTACAGGTCTCTGTAGTAGAAATCAATTCTCTGGTGAAACTCAAATACATGGGAAAGAACAAAAATGAAGCAAACCAACCGTTGTACAGAAAACTTAATGTTTGTACATCAACTCACATACAGTGAAAAGCCACAAAATTATCACTGGTGGTCTTAAAAATGTCATGGAAGACAAGTGTCACATGGTTACACTGAGCAGTTTGCAGCTACACAGCCCCATACACAGCACAATGTGATACACTGGGTGCAGAGGTGGTAGAAGTACACAAAGTCAGTGCTCAAGTAAAAGTCCAAGTGTTGGCGTAAAAAAAAATTCTCCACTGTATGTATCTTTTACTTAAGCAGATGACCTATATTTTACAAATTGTACAAAAGTAAGAAAACGATGTATTTTAAATAATATAGATTATGGTAATTGGGGCAAGACATGTAATTAAGGGTCTAAGTTCACTGTTGGTAAAAGTGGAGCTGATATTAACCACTTCAGGACCTGACAGTTAACTCATCAGCATTTATTAGTTCAGAATATGTTTGTAAAAACCCATGTAGTATTTTTATATTAAAACCCATCAGGTGGTATTAATGTTGTGGCTGATCGGTGTGTGTAACACAGGACAAACATGTTTAAGAAATTAGCTTTAGTTTAAGTGTGTCCCTATCAAGCAAACAATATTAGTTGAGTGACTGTAGCTGTTTGTGTGCATGGATCTAAGACAGGACTTTAAGGCTGTAATTGACTTCAGTTGCAACACATGATCCTCAAAGATCACAGTTCAACAGCAGGAGCTGTAATAGCAGGTGTCTATACTTATTCTTAAAGAATGTCTTTTGAGTTTTGAGAAACTGTTTCTTAACATTTCCAAATGTTTTGTTATTGTGTCGAAATGTTAAATGATCACAGTGTTGAGCCTTAAGTGGTTTGGCAGACCAAACCCTACAGGACCTTCCCTGTCAGGAGCCAATGTGGTTGCTGCATGAACTGACTTTGTGTTTGTGCTCAGCTGAGATGAATAAAGTGGTGCTCAGATCCCAATACTTATGGCCAATAGAACATGTGACATTAGCTCTAGCAGAACATAGAGGTGTGCTTTAAAGTGCAAAGAGAGCAGAAAACAATAAGAGCTCGTCTTGGAGCTGGCTCTGTGCTCAAACGATCGACTCTTTGGACAGCTGCTTGCCCGTTTGTGAACTTTTTAAGGACCACAGTGCTGGTAGTTCCCTGTGTAACCTGGGCCGGAGGAGGATCACCCTCTGATTGGACTGCCGCCACTCTTTGTACAGTCGACAGTGATACCTGAGAGACACCTGGGGAGGACAGAATGAACATTAAGGTTTGTCCTACAAGGCATTTTCAATACAAACTGCTACAACTGGATAAGGTGAAGCTGTCAACCTCTGCCCTAATCAAATATAAACCTGGGCAGGCTGACAGAAGTACAGTAACCTCCATAACCATACATCTCAGCTACTAACCAGGGTCCAGAAGAGGTAAATGGTGAAGAGGGCGACAGTAAGTGCGATGAGACCCACAGCCTCCATTCGGCTGGAGAAGTGAAGGTGATCTATGGCACCACAAAGGCAGAGCCAACCAGAAATGGTGGCCAGAGGTGTGATGAGCAGGAAGCACACCATGTCACCAAACAGGGTGCGCTTCTCCTGACGAACACCCGGGTTCTGCATCCACTACACAATCAACAGGAATTCAATCACAGTGAGCTTTTGAATCACATACAGTTGGGTGCAATTTCTCATCCCTTTATTTCAAAATGGCAAAAAAAATATTTCTTTAACATATATATACATATATTAATCAATTTAACAAGAAGGATGCAAACTATAGCACTTTAGTTATTTTCATTATTTTACTATACAGGTTACACTTTTTAAACAATTTACTAAAGGTGAATTATTATTATGTTAGTTTTAGGGTTAACGTTGCATTTCCGTACACTGGGATGGCATTTAACAGGATGCAAACTTACCCCTAAACCTAACCTTAATAACAATTCACTATGAGCTAGTACAAATGTTCCTTTATCATCAAGAGTAAGAAAAATATTGACAATTAACTTTAATTTCTGATGAACCATTTAATTAATATTTATTTTAGTTTATTTTTTCCTCTTTTAGCCATTTCAAAATAAGGACATGCAAACTCTTTCATCCAAATGTAAGAATGTAATGGAAGAAAAGGGCACAATCTGTCGTATTGTAAAACTTCCCCGATCGTCCTCTACCTCGAGTAGTGACCTGGACTTCCTCTGCACAGTGAACTGGTAATGGCAGAGCTCACAGAAGCTGGTTCTTGAGGCAGACAGCCAGTGTTCCAGACAGCTGCGGTGGATGGTGGCCAGACTCCCAGAACAGTCACAGGGGGACAGCAGCTCCTCACTGACAGCGCTTTCATGACAGATACGGCAGATGGCGTGGTTCTCCGGCATGGAACTTACAAGCATAAAACAAACAGAAAATACTTTAAATAGTTTTTAGTACTGTGATACATATATAGTTTGCATGTGTGTGTATGGTGTATATAATAAATTACACACACACACAGTATTCCCAGCGCTTAACTTTTTCCACATTTTGTTAAGTTACAGCCTTATTTCAAACTGGTTGGAATTAATTGTTTTATACAAAATCCTACAAACAATACCACATAATGACAACGTGAAAGACGTTTGTTTGAAATCTTTGCTAATTTATAAAAACCAATTATTTATAAAAATAAATAACATGTACATAAGAACATGTTATGTTATATGTTGAAGCACGTTTAGCCCCAATTACAGCCTCAAGTCTTTTTTAATATGATGCTACAACGTTGGCATTAATTCTAAATTTATTGCAGATAACTTGTTATAATTTCTTTAGCTAAAAAATGTTGCTTGTTTAAGTTAATAACAATGCCTGGTCTTACATTAATGTGAAAAGCTGCACTCAAAATATTTGTTGTTAAAACAAATCCGTTATTGCATACATTCATAAGTATCCTGGCTCTGTACATAAAACAAGGTTACAAAATAAGTTGGAAAGCAGGATGATTTGAAACCAAACAGTGTCTACCTGCTGATACAGTATTATGAAACCTGTACAATCCTTTTTATAGCCAAAATGTTTTAAAACCATTTCAAACCTAAAGTATTTTAGGAATGTGTCTCTCTCCCTGTCATTGCTACCTGTCTAGACAAATGGTCCACGATCTGACACAAATACAGACCAATGTCAAACAATATAATAATATAAACTACTATAAAACTACACTTCAAAACTGATTTATGATGCCATTGACCTCAAGATTTATATTATTCTAGTGCCATTTTATCCTGTATTAATTTTGCATGAGTAAATAAAAAAAAAAAGGGTTTTCCTTTTACTAAAATGCTTTGCATAAAAACCCTTTGCGTCAGTTCCTGCGGCAGTGACGTCGCCTGAAGTTGGTATTTTCTAGCAGTGCTGCCTAAGCACATCACATGCATTTACACTTTATGGCTTTAGTTATTCCCTTTTAGTGCGAAGAAAAGAACTAGCGTAAAGTAATGTTAGCTGCTTAGCAGAAGGATTGTTCACCTCAGGCTGACTGTTGTTATAAACACGTATGACTTACCACTGTTTGGTGTATGGATCCAACCCTGTTGACATCAGTGGACTGTCCAGCTTGCTCAACACCTGTGTGTAATACAGAGGCTGTTCACTGGCTGACACAATGCATTCCTCCATGGTTGTACCTGGGAGAGGCGGCTCATCAGAAGACCCATAAAAGGGCTCAGAGTCCAACTCAGAGTGACTGTTCACGTGGGCCAACAGACACTGGTTTGGCAGGTCTACGGACAACGACTTGCAATCACTGGTCATTATGGAGGCAGAGAGTAAAACACTGGCCACTGGCGGAACGTCCTAGTGAACATCTCCCATCTACAGGAACAAGAGAGGGTCAATCGGGTTCCTTTTCATCCACAGCATGTACTTTAGTACTTAAATACAGATTTAAACATTGACACAAACTATGAACACATTTGTCAAATTACCAGGTACACTGACTAACGCAGTCTGATCAACCGGTGGTGAACTAAATCTTTCATCGAGAAGGTGTTTCTCTTATTAAGCATAGCTGAATTTAAATAAATGTTCTGGACAAAAATAAAAACAAACGTGGTCAAGAAACATGAGCAATCATTTGATCAGAAATGTTGAAAACCAACCAAGAACAACCAATTTTAGTTGAGGCAGTTCTTCCTTCTAATAGAGACCATGCTGAACTTTGTAAGTGGATGTTTAGAAAGGTTACAATCCTACCTACATAACACGAATGTTAACTTTGAGTTGTGTCCAACATTCACTCTCCTCCCAGGTAGGATATGGTCTTTCTCTCTCTCTCTGGCCTTTCAGATGCTAAAAGCTCCATGTTCATAAACTAGTCTCCGTTTCTGTCTGCTGTTTGTTTCTGAGCAAGAGCATTAGAGTGTAGTGGTTATTAGGGGTTTTTTTCTACGCAATTCAAAGGCTCCAGAATCAAAGAAACCAACCAAAAGAGGCTTAAAAGATGCGTAGAACGCTGCGTGGTCATTTGATCAACTCCGTGTATACAGATAACGTTACCGATTAAAACAGCTTCAATATGTAACGTTAGCATTACAATTACGAATAAGTCCCAACAAACATAGAATAGTATCCTCATAAAGTCTCCATAGGCGATGCAAATCTAAACGTTAGTTATAAGTAAACTTACAGAGGAACGAGTTTAGACGTCAACACTGAGGGGAAGTTACAGCGGGCCCATAACAAACTACACCCTCCTCCCTGTTTGTTGCTACTCACCGTTAGCTGACAAGTCCCAGTAGAACCAAAGGCAAATAATGATACTGCTGGATCAATTTCGCATTTACTTCAACTCCGCTATCAAATAACTCCGGACATTCATTCGGACATAGTTGAAAAAAAGAGAGAAGTTGTTGTTGCTCTTCTTCTTCTTCCTCCTCTTCCTCTTCCTCTGCTTCCTCTTCCTCTTCCTCTTCTTCTTCTAGTCACAGCCAACATATTTAGGTGTATACCGCCTCCTTGTGTGTAGCATCAGGCTTTTTAATATTTACATTTAGTCAAACTTCTTTTTTATCCAAAACAACTTACAAGTGAGGTACAAAATAGCAAAACAATGTATATATATATATATATATCAGTAAAAAAATAAAAAACACGGTGCTATTTCATGAGGCAGCTACAGGTAGACAGAGATCTGAAGACTGCTGTGATGTGTGTCAAAAATAAAATGTGCTGCACTATTTTGGATCTGCTGGCCCCATCAGCAGAATATTGCAGTAGTTAGGACAAGATATGACCAGTGTATGCACAAGGAGTTTTGTTTCATATTAAAAAAAGGTAGGACATGATATTTCTGATCATTTAGAGGGCAATTCTTTATCCGTTGGAGACAGAAGAGATGTGGTCAGTGAGGTTCAGTTTGTCATGATTAATAACCATATTTAATTCAAAGACCAACTAAACCCAGCTGTCTGAGTGTGAGGGAGAACCCACCTCTTGTAATATCTCTAATATTTGTATTATAGTTGTCTTATCTGAGAACAGGAAAAAGCAGAATGCATAGTTTTAATTTACAGATATAAAACTGTTTTAAAAACAGGCAGCTTACAAAAAAACACTACTGACAGTAGTAACAGCACATTTTGATCAATTTTTGGTGACTGTCTATATGGTCAAACATTAAAAACTAAAGTCACGACACTAACTCTGACACCAGGTGACAGTTAGTCCACCTGAGCAGACGTCATCAGAAACAGACATCGCTGCACAAAGTGGTTCAGAGGAAAAAGATTTGAACACTTGACCCTGTGTCTTGCCCAAGGACTCTTCAAATTAGCCAGAACAGACCAGGAGTTGAAGCACTAACCCTGTGGTCTGTGAGCGTTTAAGATGTTTAAGAGCAGCTCTCAAGAAAAAGACTTCAACTTTCAGGTGATATTAATGGAAAGTGAAAAAGGTTCAAAAAGGGCGACTGTGGAGCAGGAGGTAGAACAGTCTTCCATCAATCTCATAGTTGCTGGTTCAGTCCCTGGCTCCTTCAGTCACAGGTCAAAGTGTCTATGAGCAAGACACTGAACTCCAACTTAGTTGCTCCCTGCTGCATAGCAGATCCCCCATCAGCGTGTGAGCTTTGAGTACCAACAGGGAGAAAAGCACTATATAAGTGCAGAACATTTACCAATCATAATACAGCAATATTATATCATGAAAGTAGAGCATTTAAGTAGAAGCATGCAGTGGTAATTTCTTTATCTCAACCAATTTATTATGTAGCAAGCCCAGTAACACTGTAATGTTCTGCACTTATATAGCACTTTTCTACCTATTGGCACTCAAAGCGCTTTACACTGCTTCTTATTCACCCATTCACACTCACAATCACACACACCGATGGGGGAGCTGCTATGCAGCTGGCTAACACTCACCGGGAGCAAATAAGTTGGGGTTCAGTGTCTTGCTCAAAGACACTTAGACATGTGACCGGAGGAGCCGGGGATTGAACCAACAACTGTGAGATTGGTGGACAACCGCTCTACCTTCCTGTGCCACAGTCGCCCACTGTGCAAAATATGAGCTTGACCAAAGCACTGGGTATGGACATTGGTAGAACCAATTTTAAGTTTGACTTGGAAAGGATGGAAGAAGCTGTTAAAACCAAACAGGGCTTTTCAGTGAAGGACATTCAATTCTGCTGAAACGTATTAAAAAGATTATCATATGATGATAAATCATCAGATAAGTGATGGTCACTATCTGTCTGTTTTTTGTGTCATATGGCATCTTTTTTTTTGTTTTGTTGTTGTACATCTCTTTTTGGTCATCTTGTGTATTTTAAAGTTTGCTCAATTCACACATTTTTATCATCATTGGTTAAAACAGTTGCACATGCCATTCAGTGATCCCAAACTTTATCAGCTGTCTAGATGGTCACTGTAGGTCCTGCACATAGGACACATCCAACTGAAATCCTCAAATCCAATAAAATCATCCTTACTGCTCCATTATTGATTATTGTTCTAGGAAAAAAAAACAATTATTAATCTATTTTTGAATTATCTCACAGCACTCGGTGAAACCAAGGATTAGAGGCCTATAGTGGCTGGTGGCTGCAGGCAGTAGTAGAAAGCACAGTCAACAGTTGCTGGGCTTGAGATGTATCACAAGTTGGCAGTTGACGATATTGCTATTGGACTATTGTGCTGAAACTTTGGGTGGGATGTGAAATTGTTTATTTTCAAGCCAAATATCTTTCAAAAAATGATTTACAGACATTAATTGAAACATTGGGATGTTAGGAATTACCTGAGCTAGCAGTGGTGGAGTGGTAGACAGTGGGTAAAAAGGCACACGATCTGTTGATAACATTGACAGCAACACCACAGAAAATAGCTTTATTTGTTCCAGAATTCTAACTATGCAGAACGATTATACTGTATGATTTTAGTTGCTATTCTTTTAATGTGTCAGTACACAATAATAAACAGTGGTGCACATGTTTTGTGCAAAAACAATTCAAATATTTGTACTGTGTACATTTAGAACATTCGACTAATACATAAAGGCTTCTGCCTGCTGCAGAAGGGAGAACTAGATTGCTATTTCTATTTTTTCGTCAGGCTGACATTTGCACCACTTTAAATTTTGAAAAAGTGACAAAGATCTGTGTCTGGTTTTATTTAGTGATTATGACTAGTATGTTTTACAGGACACATGAACATTGCTGACATATAAGAATATGTAAATGATTGACACATTTCTTACATTGAACAAACACAATATTTCCTTAAGTGGAGCTTTCAATTTTGAGTGTGACACTTTTAAAAAAGCAAATTTCTAAATGTGAGTGTGTCTTCTTTGGGTGTGTCCCTCTCTGAATCTAACAGAATCTAAGTCTGTTGAAGGTATTAACCTAAAAGCAACAAGCAGTTCTATCATAATTATGGGCTATTGGAAATATGTATCCAGAGAATCAGACCCAAAATAATTAAAAAGAAATAGGCTCTTAAAAAAAAACAATATTTCTCTCATCCAGTTCCACCTGAAGCCAAAGAAGTGAGCTTTCTGTCTGTCCAGTGATTCCTTACATAAACAGGAGGACAAGTCTACTGGACTCAGTCAGGAGGGATTGTAAACCTGTATGAGGGAGTTGAGGTAAGCATGAGCTGTTAAGTTGACAACCCTGTGGGCAAGAGACAGAGCTTTGAACCTGATGCGAGCAGCTACAGGAAGCCAGTGTAGAGATCTTAAGAGTGCTGTGACATGAGTCCTTTTTTGACTTAGTGGGGACAATTACTGCTGATCCAATGTTGATGCTGATGTTGTTTTGTGTCAAAAGTCTGGCTGGGAAGACAAGAACTTCGGTCTTGGAGAGGTTGAGCTCAAGATGTCTCCCTCTCATCTAAGCAGAGATGTCCAAGTGACAGGCAGAAAAGCGTGATGAGACAGTGGTGTCATCTGGTGGAAAAGACAGGAAGACCCTCCACAGTTGCCTCATTAATTGTCAAATAAAAGTTTGGCACAGCCAGGACTCTTCTAAGAGCATGTTGCCCGGCCAAGCTGAGCAATTCTCAGACTGCAAGATTTTCCAAGATTGAACTGTTTGGTTTCAAACATTAAATCAGGAGGAAACCAGGCACTGAAAATCTCTGGAGAGACCTTAACATGCCTGAGCAGATGGTCCCCATCCAACCTGAATAAACATGAGAAGCTCTGATAGATCTATCTGATAGATATCTGATAGATTTCAATTTGTTCATGTTAATGATGAATCCTCCATGTACACAAAGGTTAGCTATGGAGTTCCACAAGGCTCTGTGTTAGGACCAATACTTTTTACTTTATATATGTCTCCTTTAGGCAACATTATTAGAAAACACTCCATACATTTCCATTGCTATGCTGATGATACCCAGCTATATTTATCTATGGAACCAGATGAAAATAATCAGTTAATAAAGCTTTAAGCCTACAAGACATAAAGGCCTGGATGTCCCACAATTGTTTACTTCTAAACTCAGACAAAACTGAAGTCATAGTATTTGGGCCCAAAAATCTCAGAGATATGATGTCCAACCATATTGTTACTCTAGATGGCATAAGTCTGGCCTCCAGTACTACTGCAAGGAACCTTGGAGTTATTTTTGACCAGGATTTGTCCTTTACCTCACATATAAAACAAATCTCTAGAACAGCCTACTTCCACCTACGGAACATTGCCAAAATTAGGAGCATCCTGTCTCAAAGTGATGCCGAAAAACTGGTCCATGCATTTGTTACCTCTAAGTTGGACTACTGTAATTCCTGACTTTCAGGATGCCCCAGTAACTCCCTAAAGAGTCTGCAATTAATCCAAAATGCTGCAGCAAGAGTGCTGACTGGAACTAGCAAGAGAGATCATAGTTCACCTTCACTAGCTTCTCTCCATTGGCTTCCCAATAAATCTAGAATAGAATTTAAAACCCTGCTTCTTACATATAAAGCTCCTAATGGTCAGGCTCCATCATATATAGAAGACCTCATAGCACCATATCATCCCAGTAGACCAATTCGATCCCAGAATGCAGGCCTACTTGTGGTTCCCAGAATTTCCAAAGGTAGAATGGGAGGCAGAGCCTTTAGCTATCAAGCTCCTCTCCTGTGGAACCAGCTCCCAGTTCAGATTCGGGTCCTTTCCTCCTCTTGACCCTCTCTCATCTCCTCTCACCCTGTAATTGTCACCACTGTATGTCATTAACTCTGTGTGTTTTCATGGTTGTGTTTGTTCTTCTCTGTCCCCCTCTCTATGTCCCTTTCTGCACGGCTTTGAAGCTGTGTGTCTTCCAGCGTGCAGCTACTGGTCCTACCAACCTGCCCGATGTTTTGTTGTTGCTTTTTGTTGCTCTTTCTTTTCTCTCTCCACTTTCCACTCACCCCAACCGGTCAAGGCAGATGGCCGTCCACCCTGAGCCTGGTTCTGCTGGAGGTTTCTTCCATTTAAGGGAGTTTTTCCTCTCCACTGTTGCCTATGGCTTGCTCCAGGGGGAATTGTTGGGTTCTCTCTATACATCTTTATAATCTTGACTTTATTCTGTAAAGTGCCCTGAGATGACTTTGTTGTGAATTGGCGCTATATAAATAAAGTTGAATTGAATTAAAGTTGAATCTGCAAAGATGAATGGCAGAAAATCCCCCAGTAAAGCTGTGCTTGTTGTCTCATACACAAAATTACATTTGAACAACTGTAGTATCAGGCAGCAACATCAAATTTAAAAAATTGAAAGGGGTCTGAAAACTCAATGAATGAACTGTATGGATCGGAACTGGAATTATGGACAGCTCGCTCTAACTCCTGAGCCACGGACCACTGACAACCAGCTTAGCTCAGAGTCTGAAACTTGAGTCGTTCGCCTGAACAAACCTACAACTTCACTTCATGTTGGGGTGTGTCTGCTATTTATTTCTCTTCAATACTGCATCCCATGAATGAAGCCTGAGCCTTAAATGTCCACACTTGAATGTTGTACAACAGAGAAAGAGGCAGAAAGCATCAGCCCTCTAAAAGTTCCGCTGAAGCGGGACACCGCCCAGCTGCGCGGCGACGCAGGCAGCCAGGGTGGAGTTTAAGCAGCACCAAAGCGGAGAGAGCGGATAGGGAGGGGAACTGAGAAAAAAGTCGCTATCTGGCCTAATTCCCTTCGCTAAAAACAGCGCTGTATCGGAGAAAAGCTGAAACACCCAAGACATTTGAAGTTTTCCGAGCTCGAGGGGCCAGTGGCGGGAGTGGATTCAGGCGCTCAGGTCAGTCCCGGTTTCTAGAACTTTGAGAAGTTTCCACCATTGTAGCGACAGTCCTTGACGTCAGCAGACACTCGGAGTAGGAGCAAGAAAACTTGAGAAAAATACGAACACACAGGCCCTGCTAATGTGTAGCAGCAGCACAGACACTTGTGTGTGTGTGTGTGTGTGTGAGAGAGAGAGACAGAGAGTGTGTGTGTGTTGAGTAAGGGGCCGGATATCGCGCTGAATGTCGCTCGTCCACCAACAGACATGTTCACGTCTGAGTAGAACTTCCAGTGTGCGTTTAAAGACATTTTGTTTCCGTAGTTGTGAGGACACTTGAGCCGGTTCACGACACTTTAAAGGACATTTGAAGTGTTAAGACAGTGGATTTAGGGTTGGGGGTTATACGTTGAGTTGTGATGGTTAAAGAAGGGACTCGGGACTGCATTAGGTCCCCAAATGTCCTCACACGTATAGTGAGACATGACTATGTATGTGGTAATGTGTGCGCGCGCGCTGTCTTTACTGTTGTGAAATGTTGCTGCTGCGGCAAAGTTCCGTTTTTTTTTGGTGTGTTGCGCTGGTCCTTCACTGACCCCCAGCAGCCGAGAGTCCTCGCAGAGCAGGCGCCAGTTGACTCTTGTCACCTCTTTCACTTTGCTGTAACAAAGCTGAGCGCTGGGCGTGTTTATGCAGCTACCAGACCAGCCAGCAAAGAAAAGCTTGGCGTCCGGGTGCAAATTCTTACACCGCTGTGATGTGCTGTGCGACACAGCGGAGGAATGTTCGTGAAGAAACGTTAGCAGAGAGCAATGCGAGCCGTCGGGATCAGGCTGTAGGCAGGCTGCTGCCTTGGAAAACATGTCTGAGAGCTTGGCAGGGACGGATTCTGTGAGGCCTAATCAGGCATGGACTGGCCATCTGGCCCCTTGTCATTCGTATATACAGTATAATAATTGATTAACAATGGGCCCCTAAGTGTGTGCCTTGTTTTTTTTTTTTTTTAACAAAGCTTATACAGCACAGAGAGATCAGGTGATTGGTCCACTAACTGGTGTCTCAACTGATGTCCAATCTCATCCTGCTTTGACTCATCCACGTGTGTCCAGATGACAAAAGGCGAGAGAACAGATCAGTTAGGAGCAGAGAAACGACAAAAAGAGAGGTGTAGGGAAAAAACATTAAATAATAAAGTATGTACAGCTGGAGTTTGCAAAGATGTTTGCTGTCTTCCATTGTCTTCATGTAATTAGCTATTTGATAACAGTTTAATGTTTTCATATACCAATAGAGCTGCTCAGAGAAAGTATGTTAAAAGGAAGTTGGAGTTGTAAAGACACAAAACACTTCCTGTGAACAACTGGGTCAGTATGTGACAATTTTCATATATACAGAGGATTAATTTTAAATAGTCTGCACTTATATAGTGCTTTTCTACCTTTTGGTACTAAAAGTGCTTTTCACTGCTCTCATTTACCCAATCACACTCACAATCACACGCACACACCAATGGCAAAGCTGCTATGCAGGTGACCACCACTCACCAGGAGCAACTAAGTTGGGGCTCAGTTGTGACTGGAAGAGCCGGGGATCGAACAACAACTGCTCTACCTTTGACCACTCTGCGTTCCTATGCCACAGTCGCTCCATATAATAGTTTAGTGATGCTATCAGACAGTGGTAGGCAGTTGTAGATGTAATAGCCTGCTACGCTGTGAAAATACTAGTTACGAGTAGCCTAAAAGTCCAGCATTTGAAATCTTATTTAGTTAAAGTATATGGTAGAGTAATAAAATTATGCAATGCTCAAACGACCACTGTGACTTTTTAAAATTTAATATCAAACAGGCTTTATTGAATTTTAATGTTGGATTTGGTTAACTTGTAAGGTGGAACTTGTAACTATTTTATGTGGGACTGAGAATTACAAATTGTTTTTGGGGATTTATGTTATGATTATTTTCCTAGTAACGCATTTAATCAGTAAGTTTGTTTAAAAAAATCAGACAGCAGTGACTTTGCCGTCTAGGGCTGTTTTTTTAATCTCTGTCCAGCCCTGGCCCCAATAACAGTTTGGACTTGGTGCTACAGGACATGCTACATGTTGCAGCATGATGTAAACTAATCAGCCACAACCTTAACACTTCTTAACACTGGTCTTAACAGTGTCATAGAGGACATAGAGTATGTCAGCATGGCCACTCTGAGCCGTGTGCAGCTACACAGACCTATACAGAGCAAAATGTTTTACACTGTGTGCACAGGTGAGAAAAGTACAGAAACTCTATCCTCAAGTAAAAGTATTGACCTAAAAAATCTCCACTGTAAGTACCACTTCAAAACTTTTTCAAATAAAAGTAAAAGTAGTGGCAACTTTTCTACATTTTATTCAAACTATG
Organism: Channa argus; assembly: GCF_033026475.1. NCBI lineage: Eukaryota > Metazoa > Chordata > Actinopteri > Anabantiformes > Channidae > Channa > Channa argus. The sequence continues at coordinate 21,387,908 of NC_090214.1, read as the reverse complement.
TATTTTAAACAGTACTGATTATGGTAGCAGCAGCATGATGCCAGAGTGCTAAGCACTACTTGCCTCACATCCAGAAGGTCTGCATTTAAAATCCCTGACCAGCTGCAGCTTTTCTGTGCAGTTTGCATGTTCTCCCCGTGTTTGCATGGGTTTTCCTCTGGGGACTCTCGTCCAATGACAGCTGAGATAGGCTCCAGACCCCCTGCAACCCTGAACAGGATAAGCGGTTACAGATAATGGATGGATGGATGTTTATGTTTTAAACACTTTATTAGTTCATAATAATTTTAAACATAAAAGAAACCAATTTTTGCTATATTAACATGTTGTATTAATGTTGTGGTTGATTGGTGTAACTTTTCTATTCAGTTCAGTTCCACCTTATTTATATAGCACCAATTCAGAACAAAGTCATTTCAAGGCACTTTACATAATAAAGACTATAAAGATGTATAGAAAAAACCCAACAGATCCCCCTTGAGGAAGCCTATAAGCAACAGTGGAGAGGAAAACCTCCCTTTAACGGAAGAAATCTCCCGCAGAACCAGGCTCAGGGTGGGCACCCATTTGTTTTGACCAGTTGGGATGAGTGGAAAGTGGAGAGAGAAAGAAAAGAGTAACAAAAGCAACAACAAAACATTGGGCAGGTTGGTAGGACCAGTAGCTGCACGCTGGAAAACACACAGCTCCAAAGCTGGGGACACCAGCAGAAAGGGACAGACAGAGGGAGACAGAGCGGAAGAAGGATAACTATCGGAGAAAAAAAGACACAAAGTTAATGTCATACAATGGTGACAAATAAATGTGGGGTTAGGGGAGAAGACAGAAGAGGGATGAGAGGAGGAAAGGAGCTCAGTGCATCGGGGGGTGGGTCCCCCAGCAGTCTAAGCCTATGGGAGCATAACTATAACTAACTATGTGCTTTATTAAAGAGGAAGGTTTTGAGCCTAGACTTAAAAGTAGAGAGGGTGTCTGCTTCCCGAATCTGAACTGGGAGCTGGTTCCACAGGAGAGGAGCTTGATAGCTAAAGGCTCTGCCTCCTATTCTACCATTGGAAATTCTGGGAACCACAAGTAGACCTGCATTCTGAGAGCGAAGTGGTCTGTCGTGACGATATGGTACTGTGGGGTCTTTTAGATGTGATGGAACTTGACTGTTTAGAGCTTAATGTATAAAAAGCAGGGTTTTGAATTCTATTCTAGATTTTATGGGAAGCCAATGGAGAGAGTGAATCTGCGAAATGCTTTTCTTTTTTTGTGTGTGTCCTTTCGACTTATCTCGTGAGTTCAGGGTTGCATTTGGCAAAGGGCCGGATGCCCTTCCGAACGCAACCCTTCCCAATTTTGACCAGGCTTGTACCGACACTGCACAGCTGGGGATAGGAATACGCTCTTAGGGGTTCAGTGTCTTGTGGTCTGTGGACGACTGCCTTACCAACTGAGCTACAGCTGCACCTAATCTGTGAAATGTAACTGCCTTAATGTCATATATAGGTATTACCACAGATATGCAAAAAGGGAAGGAAAATGTTCATGGTCACATTGTCCTAAATCAACACCAGGATTAAAAAAAGCCTGTCTACATTCTGTACTTTTCACATACAGCAACTAAATAGTGTTGCTACAGTGTTATGGATCAGGATGTCTTTAAACTGAACTGGACCTGTTCAGGAATTTTTCCTGGCTCAAAGTGAGGTGTACACACACACATCTTCAAGTTTCATGATGACTTGCATCAGTTTAATATAGTGAATCAACGTTAGTTATTGACAGCTGACCTGTAGACTTTCAACAACGAACTGTGACGTGCTAGTGAGCTTCCCTAACAGGAGAAGCTGAAGGGCTTAATCAGTTAATATAATAAAGGAGCTTTTAACATGGGTGAAGCTAATGTGTGTCACCACGGACATTTGGAAGAGAAGTATTGCTAACCTTTTGTTAGAAAACAGCAATTTGATGTAACTGGGTGCCTCGTAATTCTCTCTAAAATAAGTGTTTGTTGGGGGCACTTGTTGCTCTGTTGAGGAGTCTGTGAACCCCAGTCTATGATCATGGTTCTTCCTGCCCTCCCCCCCTTTTTTATTGTCTAACCTTCTATGTGATTCATCTGTTTCAACTTTTCTTGATGATCAAAATCACACTTTTTGTTTTTATTTGTTTTTTTTTTTGTAGTTAAATTTGACTGAACTGTAGCAGGAGCTTTATGACCCAAGAAGCTTAAAGTGTAAGACTTCACAAGCATATACAGCATTGCCTCAATCGTACAGTGGATCTGTCTGTGTTAGGGTGGGTCTGTTAACTCAGTCATCTCTATGTCACTTTCTTGCGTAACAATTAAAGTTATTGTTTTCCAAAACCACAGTTCTTTGATGATACAATAGTTATATGCAGTAACATGTGTTATTGAACCAGGCCTCTGCACATGCCGTTTCCACTGTGTCACCATGAGATTATCTTCAGGTGCATTTACTGTGTTGTAGTAACTTCAGTCTAGCTGATGAAAACATATTTAGTACACATGTGAATTTTTGTGGCAGTTGATCATTCAGCTGTCTAGCTGGTGTGTGAAGCTGGTTTGGGTTTATTGAAGACATGGAAACTGAAGCTGAAGCATTTGTGTAGCTGGCCTACAGAATGGTGTAGCTGCCCTATGGTGTTTCCATTAGGATTAAAACATTTGGTCTGGTTCATTTATTGCAGTGTGGCAGTGGTTGGAAATTTTGAAATCTAATGGCAAACTCATGATTCTAATCCGTGGTATTGTGAATCAATTCTTGAATCAAGAACAATTTGATTCGTTTGAAAAATAGATGGGCATGAGATTTTACCCTTTGCCCACTGAGCTGCATATGAAACATAAATGACAATTAAAACCCCTGCATACTCATTCAGACACTCATCTTAACTGCATTAACTTAACGCCTGTATGCAAGTAATGAATGGAATTTATATCTATTTACAGTTATTTTGTAATTAAAATAGATGTGACATGTTCACATCCCACCCGTGTGATATCATCTTGCAAGATCCTGCGTTGGGCTTAAGCCCACATTTTTCCTACACTTGTAACAAAGCTGTATTTGTACTGTTTACCTCAGGATCTTGTGCTGTGTTTCTAAAATTTAGATTTGTCCCTCTGACTGGACTTTTGAATCAGTACATGAAACAACACAACCTTAGCAAAGATTCCTTTGGGTTGTTTTAACACGGGGCCAAATGTCTGTGTGAATACAGTCTAAAATGTTTAAGACATCAGAAAGAAAAGCCAACCATCCTCTGGTTTCAGTTTTTTAAATATGAAGATATTCTGCTTTTATTCTGTTTTTATATCCGTGTAAATTAGACTAATTTAGAACATTTTTGGCATTAAAATGTTCTTGATGTTTAAGTTTTGGTAATTTAAACTGACACTGAATACATACTGGTCTCATAGAGATTTTTTTTCTTTGTACTTTAATGACCTCAGTGGCTTTTCGATTAGCATAATAATTCCTTCATGTTGAATGTTCATCCTGTTACATTATACCCTTACGTGGGCTGTACATGGCCACAGTACTGGTTGGAAGTGACTCCACAGGGGATGGAAGTTCCTGTGTTGCTTTTGCTGAGTGTACATTCAGTTTTCGGAATAGTTTCAGTAACCTGATCACCTTCACCTTCCATGAATATCAAGCCTGCAGAGTAAGAGCTCTGCTGGATAGGTGTCAGTGTGTTGTGTCATATCCCACTCTCAAACCAGTTAAGGAAACTTGCTTTTCATTCCAGCGTGCTGCAGAGATCGGGCTGTAGTGTTTTCACTCAGCCATATTTGGTCAAGACAACATGTGCTGCCACTCCTACAGCACAAAAAAATCATTTGTTTAAGACCAGAGCCAATTCCTAAACCTGTGTCAGATGCCTGGGGAGTTCAGTCAGAGCACTCTCTAAAGATATTAGGGATCATTATAGGCAGTCAGGTTGTTTCTAGAAATCAGACACTTTGGTCCATTGGTCCATGACACTTGAAAGGATGTGTCAAATATATTAATTTACTGGCAGTAAAGTATCCACCATTCTTCATCTTGTGGCTTAGAAAACGAGACCTTCATATTAGGTCAATGAATTCTATTAAACACCACCTCTTCAGTTGGTGTCCAGTTCCATTGATCCTCCCTGCTGGCTTTGTATCTGCCTTTGTCATTAAAGAAAATAAGAACCTGCTTGCTTGAACTGAAGTCTGTTTTTATTAATGGTAGAAGTTCTAAGACCAGTTTGCTGAATTTTTAACTACCTTTACTTTCACATGTATCCAGGTTCATATGCTTTTACTTGGTCTGAATGTAGGATACAGAAATAATGGACTATATAGTCTGTGTGTGTGTGTGTGTGTGTGTGTGTGTGTGTGTGTGTGTGTGTATGTATATATATATATATATAAAATATGGAGAGAGGGGACAGAGACAGATATAGCCACACATTTAGCCCTTAGTTCTTTAAAATCCTAAAACTTTTGATCCTAATGACAAAATTGTCACGTTCCCAAAAACTGCTGTAAAAGTGTCAAATATTAATATTTCTTTCAACTTTAAACGAGTCAATCTTTTAAAATTACTTCAGCCTGAAATATACACATAAAATATTAATTATTTTGGGGGGATTTTAACCCTGTAAAGGCCATTGTGTTTACATAACTCCACAGTTTTTGTTTATTGAAAAACAAACAACCCAAAAAACAAATTTCCATAAAATACATTTGAAGGAGTATTTGATTATTATCATTTTTAGGCACCGAGATGGCTCAATGATTGGCCATAAAATTGATGTTGGTGCTTTATGGAATGCATTAGTTTATGCTGAGATAAATGTGGCATTTTCAATAGTTTTCAATGGGAAATTTTTATCCTTAGGATCAAATGTGTGGGCTTTCTGTAGCTTAGCCATTTTAACCATATAACTTAAGGAACTGAAAGACTATTCTAAAGTTTTTTTTAAATGAATATCCTCTTTCATATAAATAGAAACTGATGGATGGGACACTTAAATTTTTCGCTTTTTGCCATCCATCCATCCATCTATGTAATTGTTGTCAGTATTTCCTCATGATAAAATTAGTCATATTACTAAATAGCTGTGCTTGCATTATAAATGCAAAACTGCAAACACCATAAAAAGAGCTGATGATGACAAATATCAAAGCAGCGACAGTAACAAACTCCTTTCGTTGAGAAGGGTTTGTCAGCATCTTTAAGATTAAAAGAAAATTTATTAAATCATGATATTTATCAATATCAACTAATGTGAAAGAAAATTGTCGCTCATCATGAAAATTTTTTCCATATTGTTACCTTGTGCACAGGTGACATCCTTAAATTCTTTGTAGACATTCAGTGGAAACTCTTCTCTGCTGTGGTAAACAATTGTGCTCCCTCTCTTGGCATTTCGAGGCAGCCTGCTGATCATGGTTTTGTGTGTTCATACAATATTTTTTCTCTTTATGTCCATTAAATTGCAGTCATCTCAGATGAATACTTTTCTAATTCACTTATCAATGGGAGTCAAAAAAACAGAAAACTGTAACTAGGATTAGATCATCCAGCGCTGATTATTTGACTTGTTCGAAGAATAGGCCCCTAGAGAAGGATTAATACACAGTGGTGGAAATATTTAAGATTAGAGGTGTTTTGCCTACTCTGGAGTTGGATAATCGCACTGAATTGGCTACATTCTGACCAGGAGAAGTACAAATCTATTCTTTTGAGACATGCGCCACCCTCTGGGGTGTATTTTTGTGAAGAAGGATTTATTCTCCAGCAAGATACTGACCTTAAGTAGACATTCACATTTACATTTACATTTAGTCATTTAGCAGATGCTTTTATCCAAAGTGACTTACAAGTGAGGTAGAAGGCAGCAAAAATCTAAGTGAAGGAGAAAACATTAAAGCAAAGTCCTATTAGAAGAAGTTTTTCTGTTTAATGAGATGCAAGTGCAAGAAAGAGCAGAAAGGAAGTTTTAAAAAAAATAGATTTAAGTGCATAGGAAGATGCGAAGAGTTCTGTTTTCAGCAGTTTTTTTAATATTTGGAGTGAGGTTGCTGAGTGTGCAGAGATCGTGGGATCACTGGGCTGAAGAGTTTTTCTTGTTGTCTTCTGTTCAGTTCTGGGATCAGCAGATGTTGTTTGCTGGCAAGTAGACCTCAACGCTTAACAAGCACACAGTCATAGTCATAGTCATGTGACCCTTATAAACTGAAAATCAAAGTATTTATAAGATGCTCTATATAATATTGTCAAATCATGCGCGATAAACACAGTTTTTCAGGTTTGTCCATGTCAAGCTATCATTATCATATGTAATTAGAAAAGTGCAACATGACAACATACATTATGTGACAATAGTAACACATCTATTGTTTCATATTATGATAAAATAAGATAAGATAAACCCTTATTTGTTCCACAGTGGGGAAATTTTCATATTACAGCAGCAGCAAAAGTGTAAAAATGAAATAGAATGAAATTAATAAAAAAAGTAAATATAAAAAGATCAATATAGATAAAAAAGACAGTATAATTTTAAAATCGTACAATAAAGAGAGAAGTATACAATCACCAAACAATATTACAATCAGTAGTAGGAATGTATATTATAGTGAGTATTGGTTCACTGGGAGCAGCTGTGGTTGTAAAGTCTGACAGCAGAAGGGAGAAAAGAGCTATGATATTGCTCCTTCAGGCACTAAGGATGTAACAGTCTGTTACTGAATGAGCTGCTCACAGATGTCACTATGTCCTACAGTTCATTCTCCGGCAGGGATGATAGCTTGGCTACCATCCTCGCTTCTCCCACCTCCTGTACTGTGTGTAGGGGCACCCCCAGGACTAAGCTGGCCTCCAACTTATCCAGTCCCTTTCTGTCTGCTGTAGACATGCTGTTGCTCCAGCAGACTTTAGTAGTGCTCCTTGCACTCTAACAACCTTAGTTTTAAAGAAGCTTATACTCTTGCTCCTCAGCAGAAAGAGTCTGCTCTGTCCTTTCCTATAAATTGCATCTGTATTATCAGTCTGGTCCAGTCTGTTGTCCTTTATGACATTTGTGACATTAACGTTGTAGCTCCCTTGACACCGCTCGACACAATCCATCTTTTTTTGCATTGGTTTTGCACAGCTGTTTACATGTGCCTAGAGGCATAATTTCCCCTTTGTTGTTTTAAAAACATAGAAATGACCATCATAAATGTAGTTTTTTGTAAGAATAGGCAAAGAAGAATTTCATTGTTTGAACTGTGTTTAAATACTGGCAAATCCTTACAAGAAATGCTGTATCTATTGCTGCTATACTATACAATACTAGTTTTGTTTTTGACTTCCTTGGAGTTGAAAACTGTCTCAAATTATAGCTGAGATGTTATCTTCCCTCTGCCACAAAATCTCGCCCTCTTCAAATTCCTTTATTCCACTGGGATTGGCTGGATTTAGTTCTTCTGCTGGCTGCTAGTGACATAGGGCGGAATAAAGCCTCTCTTCTTTCCTCTCTCCCTCTGTCTCTCTGTCTCTGTGTTCTGATGCTGGTATTCCTGAGGAATGCACAGTTAAATTCTTCTGTGGGGTTGGAGGCAACTAAGCAGCTCTACAGTCTGTGGCTCGTGTTGCTCTGCTAAATATGTCCCAGTACCTTATTTAAAGGATGCACAGCAACCTGGCGCCACATGCATAATACTCTATATAGATGGTGAGTAAAGTGTATGCATAGAAACAAGCATTGTAAGCACAAGCATTGTTTTTGTCAGATTTATAAAGTTGTTAGAAAGTAGGTTTTGTTTTATGAACTGGATGCACAGGCACAATCACAGGTATCTCAAAAATGTTCACAGTATTTGACTAGATGCACTGCTTTAGTTTGGTAATAAAACATTATAGTATTAGTATAAATATTATAGTTTGAATATCTAAAGCAAGAACACGGTTGTTTTCAGATAAGTGAGGACATAACTGACACAATTTGTAGTTGACTTAAATGGCGCAATGAATTAAAACCTATCTGTTCTTTTTAGCAATTATGAGATTGTCAAATTTGACAATAACATTAACATCACTGGCACAAATACCGCCCCAAACCATGTCACTTTAACCTATACAAGCACGATTATGACAGCGTGGGAATAAATTAACATGAACAACAGCACTATGCAACAGGAGCAGTAATAATTTATTTATCATTCACACTCGTACGGCTGTAGCTCAGTTAGTAAGGTACTCGTCCAAGGACCACAGGGTCAGTGGTTCAATCCCCAGTCCCAGGTATGTGTCAAAGTGTCCCTGGGCAAGACACTGAACCCCCAACAGCCCATCCTCAGCGCCAGTCCAAGCCCAGTAGAAATTGGGGAGGGTTGCATTAGGAAGGGCATCTGGTGTAAAAACTGCCAAATCAACATGTTCGGCATGTTGCTTTTAGTGGTATAAGTCAGAAAAGTATTGATATACTAGACCTGTGTGTTACAGTGTCACTGTAAAAGGCGGACCAAAAGCTTGCAGGTTGCCGAGGGATATTTGATATAGGAACCAGCACTTTCATGGGCGGCTGTGGCGAAGTAAAGTGGAGCGGTTGTCCACCAATCTCACAGTTGTTGGTTCGATCCCTGGCTTCTCTGGTCACATGTCGAAGTGTCCTTGAGCAAGACACTGAACCACAACTTAGTTGCTCCCGGTGAGTGTTGCCCCCCATTAGTGTGTGAGTGTGTGTGAATGGGTGAATAAGAAGCAGCGTAAAGTGCTTTGAGTTCTAAAAGGTTGAAAAGTGCTATATAAGTGCAGAACATTGACTTTGATAGATAAGAAAGATTAAGATCAGTCCCACCCAGGAGTTTGATATGTTGTATTGCACAACAATTACTGCAATTCAACCAATTCCAGTGAATTCTGCACGGACTTGCACATTTTGTCAAGGCATCTAACTTTTCAGCAAAGTTGTTTTCTCCCTTTACTCTGTACTGTTCCTCAGTGCCTCAGAAGTATAGTGCATTACAGCTGCTGATGAGAGGGTGCTAATGCTATTTGCTGTTACCTTAAGAAGAAAACATGCACTGAAGCAAATGATAAGTGCATCTGAACTCTGAAGATACATCTAAACACAGTGTGAGGACAATCTCTGATGTTCTACATGAAAGCAGGGATAAACCAATTTGCAGCAAGTAAAACAAAAACAATATGTATCAATTGACACTTTTCCACCACAAAAAACCTTTGGCAGTAAGTTAAGATTACTTTATTTGATTCTCTTAGGAGAAGAGAATAACTGTGTGATATGGCGCAGGAAGGTAGAGCGACTGTCCACCAATCTCACAGTTGTTGGTTCAATCCCCGGCTCCTCTGGTCACATGTCGAAGTGTCCTTGAGCAAGACACTGAACCCCAACTTACTTGCTCCCAGTGATTGTTGGCCGGCTGCATAGCAGCTCCACCATCGGTGTGATTGTGAATAACAATAAGAAGCTGTGCAAAGCACTTTGGGTGCCAATAGGTAGAAAAGTGCTATATAAGTGCATAGGATCATTAAATAAATGTTTCAGCATTAAACTAAAGACTATTGCTTCTCCTTCACACGAGTGCAAATGCCCAAGTTTGAGTTTCCTGTTTTCTCTAGAATATTGGCCTGTCAGAATCTTCTAAGTAGAGAACTAGACAGGAAATGAAACAGTAGAGATGTGGGGGTGGGGTGGATCTCAGTGTGGAGGCAGGGTACTTGTTTTAGACATCAGATCTATGTCGTTTTTACAGTGTCAGACCAGGGTAAATACAGAAAGCTCGGTTTCATTGAGCGATGTAATGAGGGCTACTGTTAGTACTTTCTCTTTGTCGCACTCTGTCGTCTAATGGAGCTTGTATTTATTTTAGAAGCGGCAGCTGGGTCTGCTCTGCTTTGACAGAGTGGTTTCTCTCACCAGATATTATTTTATTGATATTTTCTCATGACCTTCACTGTGATGTTTAAGCGATGACTGTCTACTTTTTGTGTTTGCAGTGTACAATGAGGTCAAATGTTTCTCTTATATCTACCCTAACACAGGTTGATTTAGTTGTGTTGATGAGCACGCAGTGTGTGCAGGGACTGCAAGGCAGTAGTCTTTTGCCCAGGTTGTCCGACAGGCCAGTGGAGCTGCAAGCCACAATAACACAGGATGTTTGAATGTGGCTGGGAACAGAGACAGCAGAGCTGACTGGTTGCAAATAGCTGTATGTTCTCTGCAACACTGTGAACCTGTTGTGAACTGTTCTTAACCACAGTTTGAGTTACTGTTTCTACAGCGCTTTGCTACCAATACTTGTATATGTTTTACTAAAAGAAAGACAGGTTTTGGTTTGTCTTTTGTGCCGACAGATCTTCTGAAATGGCAAAGCCAAAATAAATGTCTCTAACGGCCAGCTGCGCTCTGAGTAGAAACACTATGAGATTTTGTTTTATTTTCCATGTTATACAACAAAACTACAATTTCAACTTCTAGATTTTCATGTGTACCTGTGGACCAATTTGAGATGCATTAGTTTCTGTGAAACACGTTACACGTTACAAACACACTACTGATTGATGGTGGATTAATTCTTGTTACAGACACATAACAAATGCTGCTTTAAACTGCATCATTGCTTGGCAGCCGACCTTGTGTACTGAGATACCACAGCTGATACCGCGTTAACCTCACTTTGGTTGAGCACTTAAGTGGCTGTGAAACTGCTTGGAGCTTGGAGCTGTTTAAGCAAAAGTCACAAAGACAAAAGCATAGCTGCCTAAAAACTCTTCTTTGCTAAAGGCTTAAGATCCAGTTAGTAACAGTCATTCTCATAAAGATTGTTTTAAACATGGTGACTATTTCCGAATGACATCAGTGACAACCGAGGGAAATCTAGAGTAACTCCAACCTTAAGTTTGCTTTGTATTCTGGACAATGTTAGGAGACATTGCCTTGAAGATTGTCCTTAGTGTCGTTTCACATATGTAACACACAGGCATGAGTGTTAGAAATGTCATCAACACACCCATTTGCTCGCTTTTAAACCTCCTGATGGTTCGGGACAGAGCAGCCTGCTGCACACATGAGCTAATAAAGACATTTGCATTCACACATACACAACCTCCTGACAAAGTCAGGATAAGTTCAGTATTCCAGGGAATGTCTGAATGGGGCTAAAGTTACTTCATCTCCATATACCCATGTAGATTCTAAAAGAGTTGAAACTCTAGTTGACACCATATTTGTTTTGGCAGGGGAACACATACAGATTTCTAAAAATGAATTTTGTATTGTAAATTCAGTGTGTTCCTGCCCTTTACAATGGTGTGTTTTTGCCCTTCACTACTACCTCAGATTTTATTTCAGCCAAAGATTATACACAACAACATGGTTCACCCACTAGTTAAGCCTGTTAGCATAATGTCACATTGTCTGTTATTGTAACAGAAGAAGAGCCAAAAGGGGAAACAGAGAAGAATTACATTGGTGATTCTTCAGGCCAGTTGTCAATGGTGAAAAAGAGGCTTGTATCCTGACAACAAAGTGTATCACATTAACTACTATTGTGCTGAGAGTTTTTAAAATTTGCAATGTGGCCATCTTGGCAAAAAGTTTTGCTTCTCTTGCTGCATTGTATCCTGTCTGTTGGGTGAGAAAGCAAGGTATTAGACAAACATTATGTAGACATTGGAACCCGAGGGTCAAGATTTGTCAGAGGTAATTGGTTATGTTAAGGTTGCTACAGATTATGCTGAAAGGAAATGGACATCTATAGGAAAACAGACCTAATTTCTGTCAAAATCTACTCTAGAGTTAGATAGATTTATTATTTAACGTGTCTGTTCTGTTAGATGGGTGATGTTTTTCTTTACATAGATATTAATTTTGCATTTTATGTTTCATAATCTTCATAAGCTTCCTCATGATCTTTCTCTGCACTTAGTGGTATTTAAATGTAGTGACTCTGTTGAAAAGTATGCTTATTTTTATTGACTTACATTAAAGTTTCTGTATTTGCGTTGTCCCCAGAGCTTGGGCCGCTCCAACAAAACTGTATAGTAAAGTAAAAGTAAAAAACTGTGTCAATAGAAAAACTTTTATCTATTTTAGTCATAATAGGGACCAAACAGAGTTCAAACACTTGGTTTATGACTTTCTGTGCAGTATTTCAGTCTATTTACAGATTCTACCACCTTGATCAACATAAACAAATTCATATATACAGCTAAAATCTTCAGACACTGTAGATCTACTTTCTCTGATGAGCATTTGTAAAATAGAATGTGTTTTTCAGGCATAATGAGATAAGTTTACATAATATTCCTGAGTTTGTTGGAGGATAGTTCCACTAGCACTTTAAAACATGTTGTGGTCATTCCTGGCGGCATGAGATAGAGGCTGAGATGGACTATATCTGGCTGCTGCACATAGACCGGATGTGTGACTTCTTGGTGGCAGTTGACCGCTGTCATTTTACAGTGGAAGTCTGCACAGGACTGACATGAGGGAAAGTCATTAACTGTGCTGATTTCTGTTTAGAAGACAATTCCAGTTTTTTTTTCTTACCAGTGTTGTTATTGAGAAGTCACAAGAAACAGGCAGTCAGACAGGTTGGATACAAAGCAACAAATGATCTATTACAGGAAGAGATGTCAGTGTCCTTGGACCAGCAAGTTTAACATCAGGGATAAAGGAAATGTAACTATTTTTACATGATTAGTTATACCCGCCTGTGTTTGTGTTTGAATAGGAATAGTTATTGTTAACCTTCAGGTTATGGCCCTGTATGCACGAAGCGTTACCCATTAAAATGATTTTTTGCAGGTGAGAGCAGACACAAGTTTATTTTATGAAACTTTCCAATATCAAAATCAGTGTTGGTCTCTGTATTCCAGTACTGATAAATCCTACCAGTTTATAAAGTGTGCAGTAAGCCTGCAAATAATGATTATTTTAATAATTTTGTCCATTTGTACATAATTTCATTGAATATTTGGAAAATTGGGATTCTTATAAATCATGTACAAAAAAATCAGTTTTTACCATGTAAAGAAAATCTGAACACAATTACTGTGATGATTTTAAGTGTGTGTATAAATTCAAATTATGTACAATATATAATTGTATGTATTATATATAATTACTATTATGGTAATAAAGTATGGATTTAATAGATTACTTATTGCAGTCGATGAGGTTCAAGGCTCAAAGTGATCTTAGAACTGTATTTACTGAGGTAGACATCTGAAATCCTGGAGGATTTTCTTTTGTGCAATTCTGGATTCTGACATGTTTTCACAACTAAATAACACAATAACCCAATTGAATTCTGATGTGTAATGTATGTACATTGCAACAGTGCCAGGGACATGTTCGTATTATTTAACAATATACTCAAGATTGAAGATTTTTCTCGCAATTCTTTGAATTGTTTTCTATTGTTTTCCTGCCAAACTGATTGTGATTTGCTGCTGTGGCCTCACTGCACTCTTCCTCATTTCTCAGTAAGTGCAGTAATTATTGTTATGACTTGGCACTTCCTCTTTAAGTCAGGGTGGAGAGAGAAGTAGTTACAGCACATTTTGGAAGTGTTCAAACTTTGACATTATACTGATCAGACAGCAAGAGTGTAAGGGTGTGCTTTAGACCTCCTAAATGTCTGTGTCAGTAATGTAGTAGTCACATGTTGAATATAGATGAACTGTTTGTATTAGCTGTAAGATTTAGAGCTGAATTAGATATAGTTTAGAGAGCATTAGATGAGTCGCTTCTTGTTTTCCCTTGATCCAAACAAAGTGTCCTACAATTGGCGGCAGAGAGAACCCACTGCTCTCAGCTGAATCATCACTGGGAGGATACACATAGCTCAAATGTCCTTTTATGGCAATTGAAGGGCTTTTTAAAACAGGAAATGACATAAGGACATCTGAGTAGGATCCCGCAAAAACCCTATCATTCCAAAGTAGTGGAGGTGCCAAGTTTGTCTGGAGGTGAAGCCACTGACACAGGACCCCACTATACGCCCGCTCCACACTAAAATAGCAGACTGAATGAAGATGTTATTTCATCTATGGGACTGATGAGAGCCTTAAAACAAAATCACCAACAGAGATGAATAAGAAGCTCTGTTGTGCCTCAGCATGTTGTGAGTTGTGCATGTTACAGCCAGAGGCTCTGAAGTCATTACAAACATGTTAGTGCAGACAAATCCAGAGTCAGAAAAATATATATACAGAAAATATGTACCAGAAATGATTTCATATGAAAACAACAGATGTTTTGAATTTGAAAGGATTTTTGCACATAAAATGGGGACTTGAACAAGGTAGGAGAATTCTGTTGACTTTATATTTTAAATACACAGAAATAAATACACAGTCCCCTCCAAGACAGTGGCAGTCCAATGTTTTTGTTTTTGCTGTATATTGAGATCATTGGGTTTAAGAATTTTAAAAGCCTATAATCTCAGAGCTCGGGGGTTTGCTTTGATTTTTGATGACATGGCATAACGTGGCTCTAATCCAACTATAGTTGTTTCTACTATTTGATTTGGGATGAATGATGGAATGATTTTTATTTGGAATGAACTGAACAATATCAGTTATTTTTGGAGGTGGTGAGTTTTGTTGTCTTTGGACAGAGACAGCTGTCTCTATATGTTTCCAGTTTTTCTGTCCAAAGCAAAAGTCCAGTCCAGTTAAGTGTGTGCTGTCTAAAGATTCTAGTCTTTAGTCTTAAGACCGAGTCGCTGCCAATCATTCTCACAACAATTAGTTTAAATATGCTAAATATATGACTGGTGTTTCAAATTTACCCGTGACGACGTTAGCAGTTACGGCACTTGTTGAAACCAGGAAGACACAACGTTAGCCTTCCTAGTCCACGTTCATCTGTCGTTCATGACATTACCAAAATACTTGTATGTAATTGTTGTTTTGAGACTTGTTTCGTTGGCGCAGTTTGCACCATGCACGTATATACAGATGCTGTTGGACGAAAGGCAAGTGCACTGATGGGCTGCTCTTGTGAATTCCCTCAGTTTGTTTTGTAATAAAATGTTCCCGGTTGCCGCCATATTTGTTCTGGTATAAGAACACGAACGTAGGTTACGTGGAATTTGGAGTGTAAAATGTCCAGTTGTCCCGACCAGTCCTTAAGTGTGTTGTCCCCAGTTTACTCATTCCGTAAGTGTGTGCTAGTTCCAGACTGTCAGAGACTAGAAATCTGTGATAGTTGGTGGGAACAGTCCTTATGAACTGCCCAGTCTTTGCCAGCCCTTAGGTGCAGCTTAAGGTAACCAGTCCTGGCTGTGGCTTCATATTTACTGTACAGACATGACTACTGACCTTTTTATCCAGAGCAAAAAATGTTCATGAGTGTGTGAAAATGGAGAGTTTTACATTGCATTGCAAGATTTATACGGTTCTTCTCTCGTGTTTTAACAACCACTTTTTACAGCAGTAAGATGTCACAGTTGCAAACTCTTTGAATTAGGTTTAAACCTTGAAACTACTGTATATGATTATAAGTAGCTGGCCAGTCAGATTATTGTGTTGTGCTTTGTGTGAAGATGTCAGAGCCGTGTGATGTCAATAAAAAGTGTTTTGGTTATAACCTGTTGTTTGTTATTCTTTTTCTGCAGCCAGAGAGAAGAATCATCTGGATCATCTGACTGGGCAGGGAGGCTGTCACTTAAACATTGGTTTATATCAGGTACTTAGAGACCCCACCTTATTTCTAATTAAACTAAAACGCACTCTGTAGGATAGTAGTTTATTGAAATTAAGCAGCAGATAACAAGCCTCATCAATAACTGGTCTTGGTCCAGTCCTTACATTTTATTAACCTCATAGAGTTCACAGTGAGCCATGTATTAAAAATACACATCTTTTACAGCCGTAGATTTAAGCGCAAGTTGAACTTTGTAGATTATGTACCAATTGTCAGTGTTGACTGATATTTCCTGGAAAGGTCAGTGTCCTGCTTAATTTCATAGTTAAGATTATTTTTCATGCGTTACTTCAATAAGCCAGCCCTTACTTTGATAGCTGTAGTTTGAGAAGTGATCCCTTATGCGCTACACACTCCGACTGCAGCCGCTTGTCATCAAGCAGAAGCCAGAAGAAGGAGGAACTGATAGTGATAGAGTGTCAGCAGGATGCGACGTGGAGGCTGTCAGGCCATCTGTGTTGTGACATTCGATCCCCCTGAGCTGTGATGCCAACACATGCCACACTGTTTTTTCTATCCACGGTGTCACTCTGCAGCTAATGTGTTACTTGTGGCCCTCTCTCCCATTCACAACCCACCCATTTAACTATATGTCCAGCAAATATTTAAATGCAGAAGGCCGTGGGTTCGAATCCCACCCCACCAGGTTTGGCCCTGCCCAGCCACCAAGATCCACGTTGGTGCTGGAACAGAGCTCGGACCAAATGGTGGGGCTATGGCAGGAAGACCATCCAGCGTAAAAAAACTCATCAACGTGCAGAACACTAAACTACTAAACTAAACCTATTTTGTTCATTTAACTACTTTCTGGACTGACAGGCAGTAAATCTATACTATTACAACTTTTATTAGTTTGTTATATTTGTGTTAAGAATCTGCAACATAAATAAGGCTGTCAGATAAAGTACATTACCCATTAAATTCCAAGTGATTAAAAGTAACTTAAGAGGAGAATACTTACCATAAAGTATATAAAAATTCTACTTGACTACTAATTTTTTACCACTGATCTAAAATGATTTATTGATTGAGTAGGTTACAATAGTTTGTACAGTAAATTTGAGTACATTTTCATGGGGGTGGCGCGACAGAGACCAGTGCTGACTTTTGATTGAGTCAGCAATTGATTTTGAAAACAGCATCTCTCCTGTCAATCTGGAGACATAATACAAACTGTTGCACATCTGTAGTCATGGCAACTTAAAGTAGAAACTAAGCTACAGCCTATATTTGTATTTGTAGGGTCAGTGTCAGTGTATGGTCAGAATTGGATCAGCTCCACTGTGGCCAATGCACCAACATGTAGACATGCACAAAGCTGCTCACTCTTTCCCAAAATTTCTGTAGTTAGTTTTTTAGAAGGTGCATTTTACTTTTATTGACTTTGTGTCATTGTTCTGGTTTTACATTGTACAGAGTTTTTGCTTTACTTTTTTCCACTCGATGTCGTCTCATATTTTGGACACTTTTGGTTGTTTTCTTTGGCCTGTTCCCCCCCCCGGGGTTATTTTTTAGTAAAATGCACTGATGAGTATTATTATCAGCAACAAATATTCATATGACCATGTGTGTTCTGAGAGTTGTCAGTCATAGCGATGACCCCATAGAGAATTACCAGTGACTGTACCGCTCTCCTCAGCAGTCAGTATATGTTTTTTCCACAGTTGTTATTAAAACCACTACCACTGGACAGAATAAACACACACAATCAAACTGCAAACACATGTACAATTGCTGATGTGCAGCTTTGAGAAATATCATTCCCGCCTAAGACTGTTGTTCATCTCAACTGCAGCATACCACACTCCTCTTATCAGAGCCTCAGCATCAGGCCTGTCATCGTACACATAAACTCACTGGGTGATGATCATCTATGATGTTAAAAGTTTAGATGAATCTGCAGACATGAAACACCATTTAATGTTTATATTACAGGTGAGTCAATTTCCACACAGACCTGAGTTCCTGGAAGCAGAACGAGGGCCTCTCAAAAAAGAAAAAAGAAAGAAAGAAAAGATAAATAACTCTTAGTATTTACAGTTTGGTACAAAGGTTTGCATCACTGTATTTTGAAATAGCAAGAAGTAAAAGTAAAACTTTTTTTCTTTTAAATTGCAGTAATGCTACAATCATTGAATTAGAGGTTAGTAGTAGAATAACTTTAATAAGTATAAGGGGCGACTGTGGTGCAGGAAGGTAGAGCGGTTGTCCACCAATCTCACAGTTGTTGGTTCGATCCCCTTCTGTTGAAGTGTCCTTGAGCAAGAACCCCAACTTAGTTGCTCCCGGTTAGCGTTGGCCATCTGCATAGCAGCTCCCCCATCGGTGTATGAGTATGAGTGTGTGATTGTGGGTGTGAATGGGTGAATAAGAACCAGTGTAAAGCGCTTTGAGTGCTGATAAGTAGAAAAGTGCTGTATAAGTGCAGAACATTTACCAAAGAGCTTTTACAGTAACCTTTGTGCAGATTGTTATAAATGTGCTATAACTCAGTTTCGTGTCTCAACTCTCACAGTCCTCTTAGTTGTATATGTGTGTAAATATAAATGGTGTTCCTCATTTCAGCCAAAGCTGTACACTGTGCTGAGACATGTAAGAAAAGAATGTAGAAATCCGCTCAATAATAAATGCAATAGCAAGAACTTCTGCTTCCCTTTACCAAACTTTATTAACAGAAGTAATATTAATAGCAATAGGTCTTGAACAGTTTGAATACAAAAGTGAGTCAAGAATAGCTAAGCAAGTAGCTAGGTTTTTAGTTTAGTTGTTTCATATCACTGTTTTTCAGAGCTTTCAACTATCTCACACATCAGCTGAGTAAAACAGCTGTTTAGCTTAGCACAAACAATGGTGACTAAGAGGAAGTGTGACAGTAAAATGTACCTTCCAGCACCTATGAAGCTTACTAACTACATTTATTGATACGGAAGATGTTGATGTCATTAACACATAGTATCTGATATTTTACAAATCTGACAAACTTATTTTGTGCATCATGCAGGTGTGAGTTGGGTGGAGGTGCACAGCAACAATCATGGTGGCCCTGTCACTAAAGATCAGCGTGGGGAATGTGGTGAAGACCATGCAATTCGAGCCTTCCACCATGGTGTACGATGCATGTCGCATCATTAGGGAGAGAGTTCCAGAGGCACAACTTGGCCAGCGTGAGTTCCATCGGACTTTCTCCCTCTACACACACACACACACACACACACACACACACACACACACACACACACACACACACACACACACACACACACACAGCCAGTTAAAGGGCTGCTTCAGAGCCAGTGCCTAATTTTGATCTAGTTCTTTATAGTTTGGCAGCCAAAGAACCAGTTTGAGCAAAACTAGTTCCAGGTTGGCACTGAGTCTTTGCTGGTCCAGAAGAAAACCTAGCCACATTAGGGGGCTGTGGCCAGACCAGGCATCTAATATCTCCTTCATTATTATTGTACCATTTTGTAGCTGCTGCTACATTTCATGCTGAATTTCTTTCTCTGATGGGCTGGAAATGAGCCACTGAAAAATCAACACTCTGACCTGAAAACACATCATTACGGTGATGTTGCTATTAGAACCAATGCAGCATTGATTATATGCTTTCTGAGGTTGGCTTTGGCTGAATAGTTTACTTTTTATTAACCACTAAAAACACAGGTTGCTTTTGTTCGTTGTTTTTCCAAGACTTACAGTATTTTTTGAGCAGGGCTTCTTTGCAAGATTGTTTTCCATTCATTTCCCACTATGCATCAGTCATACTGCTCCATGTACTTTACTGGATGCACAAGCAGAAGGTATAAATATAATTAATTTGTGTCTATGAATGACATTTTCAAATTATGTATCTGCTGTGTCTCTGTGCTCACATAAAATCTCCCGGGAAGCAAGGTCTGTTTCAAAAGAAAAGTTTGGAAGCTAGTCTAGGATCGAATGAATACAACTGCATATTGTAATCGTGGATACATGTATCCATTTATGTCATTTGAGACGTAACGGAATGCCCCAGCTACATTAAATTATCTGGGAGAACCATGCACTTTTATGGTTTTTGAATAGTTCATATAGACTTTTTTACAGGCAACATCATCCACTGAAAATATCACCTTGCTGTGTTGTTGGATGCCACGGTCTAAAAAGAAATGGCTCTCACTTGAAAATGTATTGATACCAGCCGCCACTGCTAGTCAGGTCATCAGATTGTTGTTAACAAGTTAAGTTCATTCTCTCTGTATTATGAAATTATAGATTATTATCATTGCCCCAGTTTCCTCACTCACATAGGAACAGCATATATTTATGTGAATGAACTTCCTGGTTCGACACTGTTCAGAACCAACACGTTATCTTGTTTACATTGATTATACCTAAGACTTAAACCTGCTCTTTAGTAATTCAATTCAATTCAATTCAACTTTATTTATATAGCGCCAATTCACAACAAAGTCATCTCAGGGCACTTTACAGAATAAAGTCAAGATTATAAAGATATATAAAGAGAACCCAACAATTCCCCCTGGAGCAAGCCATAGGCAACAGTGGAGAGGAAAAACTCCCTTTAACGGAAGAAACCTCCAGCAGAACCAGGCTCAGGGTGGACGGAAAGGGGAGAGAGAAAAGAACAGAGCAACAAAAGCAACAACAAAACATCTGGCAGATTGGTGGGATCAGTAGCTTCACGCTGGAAGACACACAGCTTCAAAGCCGGGGGACACCTGCAGAAAGAGACAGAGAGAGGGGGACAGAGGAGGACAAAGACAACTACGGGAGAGAACACACAGAGTTAATGACATACAGTGATGACAATTGCTGGATGAGAGGAGAGGAGAGATGGTCAAGAGGAGGAAAGGAGCTCAGTGCATTGGGGGGTGGGTCCCCCAGCAGTCTAAGCCTATGGCAGCATAACTATAACTAACTATATGCTTTATTAAAAAGGAAGGTTTTAAGCCTAGACTTAAAAGTAGAGAGGGTGTCTGCTTCCCGAATCTGAACTGGGAGCTGGTTCCACAGGAGAGGAGCTTGATAGCTAAAGGCTCTACCTCCCATTCTACTTTTGGAAATTCTGGGAACCACAAGTAGGCCTGCATTCTGAGAGCGAAGTGGTCTACTGGGATGATATGGTGCTATGAGGTCTTCTAAATATGATGGAGCCTGACCATTCAGAGCTTTATATGTAAGAAGCAGGGTTTTAAATTCTATTCTACATTTAATGGGAAGCCAATGGAGAGAAGCTAGTGAAGGTGAAATATGATCTCTCTTGCTAGTTCCAGTCAGCACTCTTGCTGCAGCATTTTGGATTAATTGCAGGCTCTTTAGGGAGTTACTGGGGCATCCTGAAAGTAGGGAATTACAGTAGTCCAACCTAGAGGTAACAAATGCATGGACCAGTTTTTCGGCATCACTTTCAGACAGGATGCTCCTAATTTTGGCAATGTTCCGTAGGTGGAAGAAGGCTGTTCTAGAGATTTGTTTTATATGTGAGTTAAAGGATAGATCCTGATCAGAAATAACTCCAAGGTTCCTTGCAGTAGTACTGGAGGCCAGACTTATGCCATCTAGTGTGACAATATGGTTGGACATCATATCTCTGAGATTTTTGGGCCCAAATACTATGACCTCAGTTTTGTCTGAGTTTCATCTGATTCCATAGATGAATATAGCTGGGTATCATCAGCATAACATTGGAAATTTATGGAGTGTTTTCTAATAATGTTGCCTAAAGGAGACATATATAAAGTAAAAAGTATTGGTCCTAACACAGAGCCTTGTGGAACTCCATAGCTAACCTTTGTGTGCATGGAGGATTCATCATTAACATGAACAAATTGAAATCTATCAGATAGATAAGATTTAAACCAACCTAGTGCAGTTCCTGTAATTCCATTTTCATGTTCCAGTCTCTGTAATAAAATGTTATGATCAATGGTATCAAATGCGGCACTAAGATCTAACAGAACAAGTATAGAGATGAGTCCAGTATCTGAGGCCATGAGAAGATCGTTGGTGACTTTTACCAGTGCTGTTTCTGTACTATGATGAACTCTAAATCCTGACTGAAAGTCTTCATACAAATTATTCCTATGAAGGTGATCACATAATTGTTTTGCGACTACTTTTTCAATTATTTTAGAAATAATAGTAGATTTGAAATTTTGGATATATGGCCAGCAAGCTCTACATGACTTTGGAAATTAAATAAATAGTCTTGGTCATATTATGATATTTTGTAACATTGAACCTGGATAATCCAAAATTTAAATCACAGTTTCAGAGCCTGTTAACAACTGAGTCAAGTACCGACAAAGTGTAGAATGGTGCTCTGCCCCACATCAGCTGGCATTCACAGCTTTGTCTTACATAAGCAATTTCAAAAGCAGCTCTGTATGTTATTTTACATTAACAGAGACTAATTTGGAGCCACTATCTATGTAACATATTAAATTATGTAGTTACCCAGAGACAAGTTGTCCCAGTTTAAAATGTGGAACCTGGTTAACATGGACAGGGAAGCTAATGAACATACTAAATGAGAGAACAGGTCTACAGTGAAAGAATATCCACATGTGCATGGTCACCATGAATCACACTTTGGTGGATCACTCAGTGTGTCTGTTCCTTTCTGCAGCCAATGACTATGGGCTGTTTCTGTCTGATGAAGATCCAAAGAAAGGCATCTGGTTGGAGGCAGGGAAGGCCCTGGACTACTACATGTTGAGGAACGGGGTGAGTCAATCCAGCAAACACTCACACACCAGTAAATGCTACAAATAAGATATTTTTAACACATAACAGCCTCCCACAAAGAAAATAAATGGAAGGAATAATTACAAACAGACAGAAGGATAATATGTGTCCAGAGGGTGTCAGCATGTTTCTGGGTAATTAAGACCTGTCTCTCTGGTGTATCAGGACACTCTGGAGTACAAGAAGAAGCAGAGGCCTCTGAAGATCCGCATGCTGGACGGCACGGTCAAAACTGTTATGGTGGATGACTCCAAGATTGTCAGTGACATGCTCATGACCATCTGTGCTAGAATAGGTGTGGCTGAAATACTGTCTGCTCATTGGTTGATGTCTGCTTGTCTGTCCATCCCTTTGAGAATAATATGCACAGACACTGCTGGTTAATGACTGTTTTTAATGTGGGATGGAAGATTCCTTTAATTACAGCAATTCACACTGTGGTTGTGCTGTGGAGTGAAATAGAAAGTACATATACAGTGCTCAGCATAAATGAGTACACCCCTTTTAAAAAGTAAGATTTTAATCAATATCTCAAAGAAAACGAACGTGTCCAAAATTGTGACAAGACAAACTCATAACATGAAAGCAAGACTATTAATGTACCTAATATTATAAAATCTTCAGCTTTACTCAAATTAGTTGATAGAGAAAAATGAATACACCCCACAAGAAACTACTACATTTAGTATTTTATATGACCTCCATGATTTTTAAGGACATGTCATGTTTCACGCAGTGGCGACAAAGTGGCGACATATTGCAACATCTATGTGTTTCCATTCTTCAAGGACGAACTTGGATGGATGCAGATTGATGCACATAATTGGCCACTGAATCTCTTTCACCCTGTTCTTCAGAAATGCAACAGTCCAAATGTGCGTTTTGGATCATTTTGTAAAAGTGTACAACAACCAAGGGAATGGAGTGAAGGTTGCATCTTCTCTTTCAATATAGAGAAGTACATCTGTGAATTAATGATACCATGAATGAAATGCAGCTTCCCAACACCAGCAGCTCTCAGTCAGCCCCACAGGACACTGCCACTAACAATGTTTCACTTTAGGCACCATTCTTTTTTCTTACTCCTCACCTTTGCGAAGCCATACACTTTTAAAGCCATCAGTTCCAAAAACATTTATCTTGGTGTCAGTACTCCAGAATATAGAGTCCCAGTAGTCTTCTTTTTTTTCAGCAATTTCTAGGCTGGATTTCTTGTGCATGGGCTTTAGTAGAAGCTTCCTTCGTGGAAACCCATGCATGCCATTCCACAGTGTACGCCGTATGCGTCATGGGAAACACTCACCCAAGTTTGGCTTTCTACTTGTTTCACTAACTACAGTAAACTTGCATGGCAATTTTCTTCAACCGTTCACCTGCTAAGGTGAGATCTTGTACTCTTTACCTTTCTTGGGTAAAGAAATTATTTTCTTTCTCAGGTCAGGACATTTCTCCTCTATGTGTTGCCATTGCTGATATCATCAAATAGTATTGCCCTTATTGTTATTATAGTATTGTCCCCGCTGGACACCTGTTTAATTAATAATTATAATCAACTGTAGATGAATTCCTGTTATTAGAATTTCTTGGTCTAAAATTAAGCTTTACTCCTAAGACTTTTATTGGGGTGTACTCATTTTTGCAACATGGTTTTGAATGAATTTGTGAGGAGAATTAATCTTTCGTGTGTTTGTGTGTCAGGCATTACAAACTATGACGAGTACTCCCTGGTGCGTGACATTGGAGAGGAGAAGAAGGAGGAGACCACAGGCACCCTAAAGAAAGACAAGACTCTGCTGAGAGACGACAAGAAGATGGAGAAGCTGAAACAGAAGCTCCACACAGATGATGAGTGTACGACAAACACAAGCTGTAACACACTAAGTGAAAATGGTTGTGGTGTCACAGAAAGTGATGAATATGCCTTTTGAGTTGGGTGACACAGCTGTTTTGTGATTGGCCTTCATGCAGGAACATTTTTATAACCTTGTATACTTTGTAGGTCTCCTCTTTTCTCTGTGAAGTTTGTTAGTATGATTGCACTATGTCAGATTCACCAAACATGCCAAAGATTACTTGGTTCAGACTTATTAGTAACACCTGTTCAATTGGAGCCGCGTCCCACCACTCATTATTTTGCCGGTAAGGCTTCACTTTACAGGTTCAATATTTTAATTTTCAATACTCTGTTGGAGCCTTCTCATTTGAAAAATGCAATTTATTTGCTAGTTAGCATAATTGTAACAACTAAACCCATTTCATGCCATAAAAGTTATAAAACCCACTCAGCCGCAATACTCATAAATGCATTTGCATATTCCACAAACAGGAAATACTATGAGCAGCTGTAGCACACTTTCAGTCAGACCAACCATTAAGTATTATTATTTGAAATCTCCAATAATTGCTGAGGTGTATATATATAAATTACTGTAATTTCCCTGCTACAATATGGTTAAAAAAGAAATGCAAAAATCATCAAACTTGAGCAGAGACGGTTGCAATAGAAAACCCAAAACGGTCATGTGATGGTAATGTTTGAGTACCTGAAAATGATGATATTCACTGATATTGTAAAGGAGAGAATATTTCTAGATAAAGTAGGTGATGTTACACTGTCAACGGATGATGAAACCGGATACAGGCAGAATTTATTCTCCAAAATGGCTCATGTGTGGCAGCTAAGAACAAGTCTAGTGGTTCTTGTACCTTTGTGTTGACACCTTTGACTGGTCACCAGCAGTGACACAGAGGTGGCTAATACATTTCTTCACCCTCACTCGGCCCCGGACAGTGTAAGTTGGCAAATAAATAATGGTCCAGTTGATATTATTAAAACAGTACAAACAGTTCTTGAATTATTTCATAGCATATCAGAAAACCTTCATCATAGGAAAAACACCATCTTCTGAAGGCACTGCTGTGAAGCTAATGAAACATGAGGTTCGAGATCTTTTTACATAGAATTGATGTAAAGGTAAAACAACAGCTGTACTGATTGGTAACTGATGTCATCACGACAGCGTGCATTACATTTGGTGGGTAAACATGTATTCCTGACATAGAAATATCTAAACCTTTTGTACTGATAAATAATCTTTACCACATTTCTATGTTCACCAGCATGTTCAGTCTCATTTTGTCTCTCTAAGTCACTATGTGGGCTTTGTGTTTGTAAGTGAACTGGTTGGATCACGGCAGGACTTTGAGGGAACAAGGCGTGGAAGAGACTGAGATGTTGCTACTGAGAAGAAAGTTCTTCTACTCAGACCAGAACGTTGACTCCAGAGACCCTGTTCAGCTTAACCTTCTTTATGTGCAGGTACACAAATTACCCATAGACTTAGATAGACTTGCATACATAGACTTGATAATACTCTCTAGGGTTGTTTTTACCTCTCTTTACTGGCCTTAGCCCTGCACAGACCCAGTAATCTTTCCAGTCATCAAAGTATTTTTTATACACACACACACATCTACTATATTGCCAAAAGTATTCGCTCACCCATCCAAATAAATGAATTCTGGTGCACAAAGCAAGGTCCATAAAGACATGGATGAGTGAGTTTGGTCTGGTTGTATTGCACAGGTTGTTTTTGATGTGGTTATCATGAAAGAAGGACCTTTCCTGATTTATGCTGAATGACATCCAGAACTATCACACTGTGTGTGATTGTGTGTGTGTTTATGCTCAGGCCCGTGATGACATTCTCAATGGATCCCATCCTGTGTCATTTGACAAGGCCTGTGAGTTTGCAGGCTATCAGTGTCAGATTCAGTTTGGTGACCACAACGAGTCCAAACACAAGGCTGGATTCTTGGAGTAAGCGCTGCATTCATTTTCATACTTACTATTCTGTTGTGCTCTGGTTCTAACTTCAATGTATGTATGTATTTATGGATTTATGTATTAATTTGATATTTTTGTTTTAAGTTTGTTTCATTTGAGTTGAACTTTCCTCATCAGCTTAAAAGAGTTCCTCCCCAAAGAATACATCAAGAACAAAGGAGAGAAAAAAATCTTCCAGGTAATATTATATTATTATATAATATTGAAACCATAGTCACAATATTGATTTTCAAGACAACAGTTGCAGACACAGTTGCAGAAAGTATTTGGTGCCCTTCATTTTTGAACACTTGTGGCTACAGGTCCTTAAAAGTACAATATGCAACTTTTGGAAAAAAATACAAAATTTAACACTGTCTCTTTAAAAAGTCTTCGATTGTGTTAAAGGCTCTTTTATTAGTAAAAGGTATAAAAAGTACAAACTTTTCTCAGTAATGTTGCCACAAGAATTCTCTAGTCTGCCAGACGGAAGAGGAGGAGGGAGATTGTTCGTATTATTTGTGTATTGTATTATTTCTGGTGCAGACTGCATTGTTAAACTAAGTTGTTGATAGTCAGCCCACTAGATAGTTAGTGTAACAACAAATACTTTAAGAGTATTGAATACTTGGAAATGCTTGTCATGTTTCCTTCACATTGATGACATCAATGTGTTTCCATCACAGGTTTGGTCTAAAATAAATTGTAAGATGTTTAACACCAATTTGTGACTCTTGAATTAAAAAACGTATATATATTAAAAACCATGAACAGTAAGTTTAATATTAAATTGACAAAAATGCCAATTTTACTAATCAGTCAGTCTTAATGAACACGATTTTACAAATTGCTCATCAACTATAATCACATGTAAAAAAATATTTAGTTGCTGACATGTTTTGGTTAAAATGGAAGCCAGGTTATCAAAACTCTTTAAAAAGTAATTTAAACAGTAATCTGTGCTTTCCATGTCCACATTGTCCAATATCTGTTCATATTTGCAACATATTTTTTTAAATCCAAACATACTGTTGTCAGAACTGTTAAAAACACAAAACATATCTGCAGTAACCGTATTAAAAAATACTGCATGTATAAGATACTTTTCATGTATTATGAAAAGTATTTTATACTACTTAAGGTATGTTTCCCATGTTAGCTAATAATTTTGTCTCCACCTATAAAATATAAAACCTACTGTAAGTAGTAATCTTCATATTGTTTATCTTTGTTGGCACATCACGCAGCCTGCTTTATAATATTTACGGGTAGTAAAGGTCTTGTAGACAGGACATGATCAGACATTAGAGGAGCAACCATGACAAGTCTCCTCAACAGTCTACTTATGGACAATTCCACATAGCAGCAAATGCAGGTGAAAATCACAGGCCCAGTAACATACAGTATTACATGTGCACTGCTTTTCAGTCAGCAACCTGTTCAGTATTGCGGCCAAAACAGTGTTTCACATGAATTGTGTAGAAAACCTTCTACACTTAAGTAATGTCATTAAGTGAAAAGGTATTCAGCAGGTAAAATCTAAACTTTGACCAAGATGTCGACTGGTAACTTAGACTATAAGAAGAGTTTTGGAAAAAGTGGCTTTCTTACTTCTGATGTTTGTTAGCAACAGTTGGTGTAATTGGTTAAATGGCAGTTTTACCTTTTAAAACCAGCTCTACAGCAGTTAGAAGCAACTGTACAGCCAGGACAAATCACAAATACACATAGATCATATGATGAAGTACTGTATATGTACTGTAAATGAGATGTGGCTTTAATTTGACTTGGCTTCACTGAGTTGATGTATTTCTCTGATGGTATGTCTGATTTCTCCAGGCACACAAAAACTGTCAGAACATGACAGAGATCGAAGCCAAAGTCAGCTACGTAAAGCTGGCCAGGTCTCTGAAAACCTATGGAGTGTCATTCTTCCTAGTCAAGGTGAGTAGAACCCTTTGTCTTGGTTGGATCATGTCAGAACAGTATTAAGTGCTACGATGGAAATGTTTAGCGTTGATGAGTGTTGCTCATTTGTTTTTTCTTTTAAACACCCTACAGGAGAAAATGAAAGGCAAGAACAAGCTGGTGCCTCGTCTCCTGGGGATCACCAAAGAGTGTGTGATGAGGGTGGACGAGAAGACCAAAGAGGTGATCCAGGAGTGGAGCCTGACCAACATAAAACGCTGGGCTGCCTCACCCAAGAGCTTCACTCTGGTAAGTTCTTAATGGAAAGTGCGAACATATCACTGACCCTGTGGTGAAGGGGCACTGAGCTTTTAGTGTACGAGTTTTCTTTCTACAACATAGTGTGTGTAGTGTGTAGAAACATGATGCATGTGAGCTGCATGTCTGGACGCACCCTCTTGCTGCTGTCCCATCATCTCATTACAACATCCTTGCTATGATTGAATGTGATCCCTGCCGTGATTTAGAGAGAACTGCTCAACATGTGTGGTCATGCAGGTGGGAGTGAAGCAAACATTTTAAAATCCTTGCTGTGTTCAGCTTTCATCTGTTTATTTTAATGTAGAATCTTAGTGCTGGTGTGGGAATTTATGGTCTTGAATGGGTTCAATCCTGTTATATATCACTTACATCTGTTATGCAGTGACTGACATCATTACTGTAATTTTTCCCTAAGATGATAAAAAAAAATGTAAAAATATGTTAGTTTTACCTGTGGACTGTGTAATGCTAATAAGTCACGTTTGCCAATGATGAAAAATGTATAATTATGTTTTTCTACACTGTTGAGCTGGCATTAGTTACTATTATTTGGACAGTACATCACATTTTCTGAGCAAATACAAACTCCCAAGACACAAAGCTGGTTAAAACTGCAGAATGATCAAGCTAAGATCTAGCTGTCTCACCGTCATTACGACCTGGTGTGGGTCGTAATGATGGTGGGGTGTAGGTGACTACATTTGGCATTGTGGTGGACATGGGTTAGCATGGACAAAATGTTATGCTGCTATGATGGACAGAACACACTGTGTATTACAGCTTGCACTGGATGTGTTATACAGGCCACAGTGCTCATGCTGAACCTGTTGTGGCTGTTGTGTATTTCACTTTGCATTCTCTAATTTACCAAGCTCCCACATGCATGTGTTCATCTTTTCATCTGAGGTCATTTTATTTTCTACTTTTAGGACTTTGGAGACTACCAGGATGGTTACTACTCTGTGCAGACCACTGAGGGAGAGCAGATAGCTCAGCTTATTGCTGGTTACATTGACATCATCCTCAAGAAGGTAACAGTCAATATCGATATGGGACGAGCATTATGAAATAAATTTATTAGTTTACTCACTTTATTATTTAAGTTTTGGATGTCTCAGTTTTATCATCTTCAGTCAGTAAAAACCTTTTCTGCTGCTGGTGACATGTGGTGCAATATTTATTACAGAAAAACAGTCCAGGTGTATCCACAAAACAAGTGACGTGACCATACAGAAACTTTATTATTAAATCTGATTTTTTAAACCAGCCATAATTAAAGGAAACTGGGATTTACACTGGTTTTAGTGTCAAAGTTCCCAAAAATATCTATGATTAGGTTTTTAAACATCTCTCGTTCTCATCAGTCTTTGATGTCTATACCCTGTATAGACTCTTTCACTGTATGTTTACATAGTTTGTTGACATAATATTATGCCAACACATTGAACATACTAAGTCATTACTGGTTTTTCACAGAAAAAGAGCAAAGACCACTTTGGCCTCGAGGGAGACGAAGAGTCAACCATGCTGGAAGACTCTGTATCACCTAAAAAGTAAGATGTGTGTCACTGATACAGCATAAATGTTAACTGTTTCCTCTTGTGTCCAGGAGTTTAAAACATATTTGTCAGTGTCCCTGACTGTCTAGTTGTTCTAATCCAAAAAGATACTAGAAGATGGTAAAAATACAGTGATTAGATTCATTTAGTGGTGAGCTCTGAGCAGGTGACAGCAGTGACTATTTTACTGACTTGAGTAGCACTAACAATCTCTTGTTCCTAATTTTGTGACATAATGTTTGTCTTTCTTTCACTTCGAACTCCAGATCTACAGTTCTGCAGCAGCAGTTCAACAAGGTGGGCAAAGTGGAGACCGGTTCGGTGGCCCTGCCAGCCATCATGCGCTCAGGAGCTGGAGGATCAGAGAGGTTCCAGGTGGGCTGCATGCCTCAGCCCCATCAGCAAAACACCAGTGGGCAGATGCACCGAGGACATATGCCTCCACTGGTAAATCAAAAATGTCTTCAAAGACTTGAACTTGATCACTCAACTATGTGATTTTCTGGATCTGATCTTGTCTTGTTCTTGTCTGTACTTAAGAATGTACTTATGACAGTTTTACAAATCAGTCATACAGCCTGTGATATTTTTTGAGCACAGTGGGCCACATACACAACCTGCTCAGACTCTTCACTGAGGTTTAGTTATTCAAAACCTAGTGATAGTGGATATCATTTTTTGTGGATATCATGAGTTTTTGTTTTAGGCAAGATCAGAAATATTACGTTTCACAGTGGATTACAGAGATCCTGCACCTAGATATGGCTAAAAGTACATTTTTGTCTATAGCACTTTTACAGAGGACAGCAGTCATTAAACATCCAGCAGCAATAACAAAGTTTTATTTTTAAAGGTTTCAGAAGAAATGCAGCTTTCTAAAGGTAAAATGTCAGGATTCTGAGCTTTAATACTTCTGAGAGTAAAATCAGAAGACCTCAGATAAACTAATCTTATTTTAACATCATATTCAGCCTTTTTTACTTTTACTACAAGCTGGATTTACACGAACCAGAAATAAGAAGTCAACAAATGCAATATGTCGATCCAAACTATCCCATATCCCACTATCCCTCTGTGCTATAGAGCTCCACTTCGGTCTAGAACTATCATGTGAACCACACTGGTAAACCGGGTGTTTCTTTGTTACCATGAATACACACTGTACGTTATTTTTACTCTGCTCTGATTGGTGTACGCTGTGCTGCTGCCAGTGATGTTCACTACAGACCCAATGTGTATTAATCCACTGCTGAAACTAGTTTCAAACAAATTTGCTGCTTCCAAGTGTTTAATTAAATGGTAATAATCCAAGACTTATTAAACATTACAAGGACAACGGTTTGGAAATATCATAATATTTTTAAAACCAATAGGAACCAGTCAGTATCGTCTAGAGCCACGTCTCTGACAGAGAAGGGAATCAGGACTTATTGAGAGCATTAACACACAGTCGGTTTTGGCCTTTTCATGGGATTTTTTGACAAAAGAAAAAATTATTTAAAAAAAACTATTTAACTTTTAAGACAGAGTCCAAGTCCAAAGTTTTATTAATGATAGATTTTGATGACTGTTACACAGCACTTAATCTTATTGTGTCCACAGACTTCAGCACAACAAGCCCTGACTGGAACCATCAACTCAAGTATGCAGGCCGTCCACGCAGCCCAAGCCTCTCTGGATGACTTTGATACCCTGCCCCCACTGGGAACAGATGCTGTAATATTGAGCTCCTTTTTTTAAAGTGGATTCATTTCATTGCTGGTTCAGCATGAATACTGAACAGCTGATTCTGCATCTTTGTGACCAGACAAATGTGTTTTTTCATTTTTCATTTCTTAAGGCTTCCCAAGCCTGGCGCAAAAACAAGATGGATGAGTCCAAACATGAGATTCATTCCCAGGTGGATGCCATCACAGCAGGCACTGCTTCTATGGTCAATTTGACTGCAGGTAAAAACACTGGAGCATTTGCCATGTTTATTTGACATATGGAACCTTTCAGGACCTTTTCATTTGCTATGTCATTTTATCATGAGAATAAGTTAACAGGAGAACTTAAATGCTTCCCCTCCCATTAGTCTAATATAAAGGTATATTAGACTATTCATGTATGATGTGGGTGATGTCTCTGAGGATCAGTGGGGTCAACCCTCTCATAGTAGAGTCCTGATTAATCGGACACACAGTTTGTATTCTTGCTGTAGACTTGGGCAGATTTTGGACTCTGTTTTAACCTCTTACATGTGTAAATGAGTGGTCAGTAAATTAGGGTAACAGCACTTTGCCAATGACACCTACTGGTTCTTAATTCATTTAGAAATGTTGGGCAAATAGGAACATGGAGAAGAGCTCACATCATACACTAGTTATAGGTGTATTCAGATACGTAGGTCAAAACATAGGAGAGTCATTTGAATAATATCTGATATTCTGTATGATATTTGACACATTTTGACATTTGGCTTTAATGTGGAGTTATAGATAATTTTACCCCTGTTTGATACCCATCCAATGTGAATGGCCTTATAGTAATGCTAGTTATGCTGTTTCTGTTTATGCAGGCTCCTGATCAGCACTCAGCCTGTGTTTCTAATGCAGATGTTCCTTATCTTTCTAATTGCAGGTGACCCAGCAGAGACAGACTATACAGCAGTGGGTTGTGCCGTTACCACCATCTCCTCCAACCTGACAGAGATGTCAAAGGGTGTCAAACTGCTAGCCGCACTCATGGAGGATGAAGGGGCAAATGGGCAGCAGCTACTGGGTGCTGCCAAGAATCTGGCCTGTGCTGTGTCTGAGATGCTAAAGACCGCTCAGCCTGCAAACACAGAGGTAAACAGCCACAAGAACACGGAGCTATGCTCCGTTTCTACTTTTATATTGTTGAGTTTGTGATAATATTGTGTTTTGTTAACAGCCTCGTCAGATTTTGCTGCAGGCTGCAGGAAATGTGGGCCAGGCCAGTGGAGAGCTGCTCTCACACATAGGAGAGACCGACACTGATCCACAGTTCCAGGTGAGTCTGTCTAAACTGGGATTAATGTAGTGTTGCTTTTATTTTTAATTATATATTGGTATTTCATTCTTTCTCTGTAGTACCACATAGGAACAGACATGGAAAAAAAGGTTGTTAGCCTTCCACAAAATAAATGAAAAACCTACAATTTTTATTAAAATAGATTGAAAATGAAAACAGAATATTTTAATCTAAATATTTTTTGCACAACCTTTAGAGGCAATTACTGCAAACAAGTGTTTTCTGTAACACAGTGGATCACCAACAGGTAGTTTCATCATATCTTCTTGAGTAAACTCTTCTACCTGTTTCAAGTTTAAAGATGAGATTGGCTACAATCCCATGTACCTTAAACTTCTCAATATATGCAGCTGTATTCACATTGACTCAAAAAAATTCTTGGACACAGTCTTAACGACTTTTTAGTTGTTGGCTGTACACTATAAATCAATCAGACACACCAGTATACTGGGTAACATGTTTCTTTATTACTTAAATTAAAATAGATTATTTATCACTTTAAATTTTGTTCAAGATGATGTGGATTACTGTTATTCCACCAAAAATGTTCTGATAGTTTTTGGACAACAACAGAGGTAAAGGGCCCAAAGGAGATAAGCCCAGATGCTGGCTCTTAACTAACTATACGGGAGTAGAGAGGATTCAGTGTTTTTAGTTTCTTTAAAAAATGACTGAAATGATTCTTTAAAAACATCTTCCTCTCTGTGTCTCTAATGTCTACGGGACTTGTTCCCTTAGATCAAGATTCTCAGGCGGCACCTAACACTAAAAAAATGAGTGAAAGAAGAGTTAAAATTACAGAAAATAGGGTTAGCGATAAAATTATGTTGATATTGTAAAACTGTATCCTGTGTTCCCCTGTTTCATATGTGTATCTGACAGTTTCTAGGTAAAGGATCGTTAAGGGGTTCCAGACGAAGAGTCCCCTCTTATTATTCAATGCTGGTAACAAATCCATCCTTAAGACGAATGTTTAAATTCTAAAGGGCCAATCAAAACAATCTCTTAGTAGAAACGGTAAAGTAGCAGTAACTAATCCTGTCTAACTGAATAATAATTCAATCTGTCAGCCAGAATCATAATCATAAATGGGTTCAAATTTGCTATGTTGATACCAGGAGATGGCAGAGTTTATATAGCAGGTAGCCAGTAAGTAGAGGTAGTATCTTTTATTTCACTGTCCTTAACTCTTTAATCATTCATAGACAATAAACAACACTCAAACCTTTCAAATAAGTTTCGTTTTGGAGCGAGGTTTGAAGAGATCCACTATTAAAAGGACATTTATTTGAAATTTTAATTATTTCTTGTGATTCATATAATAAATAATTTATTTTGCAAGCAGTCAACTTCAATTCTCCAAAACATAATCATTAATATTTGTCCCTCAGTGAGTAGTTAGCAGTATATGGTGCTGACTGTGGATGTGGTTGGCAGGACATGCTGATGCAGCTGGCTAAGGCTGTGGCTAATGCCGCAGCCGCTCTGGTGCTCAAAGCCAAGAACGTGGCCCAGAAGACAGAGGACTCAGCCCAGCAGAATCGGGTCATTGCTGCAGCCACTCAGTGTGCTCTGTCCACGTCTCAGCTGGTGGCCTGCACCAGGGTGAGTAGCTGTGTGTACTCACAGCTAAACA
Organism: Channa argus; assembly: GCF_033026475.1. Classification (NCBI taxonomy): domain Eukaryota; kingdom Metazoa; phylum Chordata; class Actinopteri; order Anabantiformes; family Channidae; genus Channa; species Channa argus. Next base: position 21,353,158 of record NC_090214.1, on the reverse strand, counting down.
GGACAACACTTATCCCGTTGTATGTAAATGAAGCCTATATATTCTAATGTTCTTCCACATCCACCATATCAAGGTTGTGGCTCCAACCATCAGCTCTCCAGTTTGCCAGGAGCAGCTGATTGAAGCAGGCAAGCTGGTCGCTAAATCAGTAGAAGGCTGTGTAGAGGCATCACATGGGGCCACCAATGATGAGGGCCTCTTGAAACAGGTGGGCGTTGCTGCCACAGGTGTCACTCAGGCCCTCAATGAACTGCTTCAACACATCAAAAAGTATGCCAGTGGAGGCCATCCCATTGGACGTCACGGAGAAGCCACCGACCGCATTCTGGATGTTACAGAGAACATCTTTAGCTCAATGGGAGATGCTGGTAGGTGAAGGAAGCTAAGATGGTCACCACATTGCACACACTGATCAAAGTTGTTTATCCGCTTAGCATTATCATATGTTGAGAGCAACTCTTCCCCTTAACAACCATCTGAGTAATACAATCTGGTTTTCAAAAAAGTTGATTTTCCTAAGTGTCTTCTTCCTTTCCTTCTTATTTTACCACAAGGTGAGATGGTTCGTCAGGCACGTATCCTGGCCCAGGCCACGTCTGACCTGGTCAACGCTATCAAAATGGATGCAGAGGGAGAGTCAGACTTGGAGAACTCACGCAAACTGCTGTCAGCCGCTAAGCTGCTGGCTGATGCCACTGCCAAGATGGTGGAAGCAGCTAAGGTCTACCTTTGTCTTTCATTATGTCAGCATTTAGCACTTATCTAATGTTTCTTTGAATTAGTCCGTCTGACTCATGTGTAACTATCTGTTGTTCACTTCAGGGTGCAGCGGCAAACCCCGACAGTGAGGAGCAGCAGCAGAAGCTACGAGAGGCTGCTGAAGGTCTACGCATGGCCACCAATGCTGCCGCCCAGAACGCTATCAAGAAGCGTCTGGTCAACAAGCTGGAGGTATTGAGGAAGGGGGAAATATAGAAATGTAAATGACATTTACATGACTGGGTGGGTTTCACAGGACCATAAACCTTGTATGAGAGATGTAAGACTGTGGTGAGGTGAGCTGTAAGTGTGACAGAGGAGTTCAAGGTGGAGGTGGGTCTGCATCATGATTCGCAATTGCGACCCCTGAAAGGAAACAGCTGAAAGGAAAAGATGACATGACTGGGATTTTGTAATTCACACTGAAAAAAAGTCTTACTTTTCTCTGGCAGTAATCCAAAGTACCCATAGGGGTATGTGTACCCTCATATACATACCTCATACAGTGTTGACACAAAGTTCACCTGGCTTCAAGTACATGACCTCCTTTATATTGAAGTGGATCAAGTGATGTTCACATGTGCCATCGCACAGATGCTACGTAAATTATTCTTTATTGCTGTTTAAGATAAGCCTACTTTAACCTCTTTGCTGGATCAGGCAGTATCCAGGAACACTTGACACAGTGTTTGATCTTGAAATTGGTGTCTGTGTTTCTTGTCAGAATGCAGCCAAACAGGCAGCAGCAGCAGCTACACAGACCATAGCTGCTGCCCAGCATGCTGCCTCATCCAACAAGAACCAGGCTGCTCAGCAACAGCTTGTCCAAAGCTGCAAGGTAAAAACTCCTTACCCCTCTTGGGCCTCTGTTTTCAATACAACATTTCATCTCAATCCTGTTACATTGCTTTATGTGGTGTGTGTGTGTGTGTGTGTGTGTGATACACCAGGTGGTGGCAGAGCAGATCCCTCAACTGGTTCAGGGAGTCAGAGGCAGCCAGTCTCAGCCTGACAGCCCCAGTGCTCAGCTGGCCCTCATCAGTGCGAGCCAAAACTTCCTGCAGGTGACTGTTCATTATCAGCTTTGTTAAGTCAGTGAGCAGGAACCCACTTTATTTATCTGACAAAATACTTAGTGTAGCAGCACAGTAACAACCTGCGTGTTCTAGGCTTTGTTATTGTTTTGTAACTGTGCAGGTTCTGTGACCAGATTATCAAGCAAAAATACAGTAACACAAATTATCAATGCATATGATGATGATGTAATACTTGACTCAGACAATTAGTGTGTGTGTGGAGAGCTGAAGAAACTCTCAGAAATCAAAATGATATCAAAAAACATCTAGCAATGATTGGATGTCCATCAGATTTAATAATGGTAAGATAAGATATTAGTGGTCCAGATGATCTGTGACATGATCATGAAATAGATCTACAGATGGGTGCAAAAGTTTGCATCCCTCTGATGATAAAATATAAGCTAAATGTTTTTATCATTAGAAGTAAAACAAATGGTAAAGGGGTGTATAAAGAAGTAATAATACAACTACATTTTAGTGAACTTTTGCACCAACTTTACTTCTGGCACAGCATCAGTATGTTCTTTGTCCATTCAGCTCATTCATGTTCTGTTCAGTGTACTGTTGTATTACATTAAACCCAGTTCTGAGAGTTTATTTCTTCCTTTCCTCTGCCAGCCTGGTGCAAAGATGGTCACAGCCTCTAAGGCCACTGTTCCCACCATTAGTGACCAGGCCTCAGCCATGCAGCTTAGCCAATGTGCCAAGAACCTGGCCAGTGCCCTGGGTGAGCTTCGTACTGCTTCACAGAAGGTACTATGTCTCTACGAACTATTGTTTTCTGTATAATGAGGACCCAGCTCAGTTGTGACTTTGTGACCATCTGTGTGTGTGTGTAGGCTCAGGAAGCATGTGGTCCACTGGAGATAGACAATGCTCTGTCAATGGTGAGAGGTCTGGAGAAGGACATTCAAGAGGCCAAGGCTTCAGCTGAAGAAGGCAAACTCAAACCACTGCCTGGAGAGACGGTGAGAAACACACACACAGTAACCCTACAACCAAGTGTGTACCCTCAAATAGACCTATGTTAAGCTGAAATGTGAAAATAAAAAACCTTTTAATCTCACTGCTGTGTTGTTCAGCTTGAGAAATGCTCCCAGGATCTGGGCACCAGCACCAAGGCTGTGAGCTCAGCTATAGCCAAGCTGCTGAGTGAGACCACCCAGGGCAATGAGAACTACACAGGTAGGTAACACACCACAAAGTTTTTGTCACATTTTTTCTCTGAAATAAACAAACCAAATGTGATTATTTTTTTTCCACATCTAATATTTTTATATAGTACCCGCTTCTACATCTAACTCATCCAATCTGTGGCCCTGCGGTCAGTCAGATCAGAATTCATGTTTTATACTAAACAATGGAAAACAAAATTAAACTCTTATGTGTCTTCCAGAGAATCACATTTAACAAATCACCTTTTTTTTATAAATTAAATTAGCATCCAGTTTTAACAGGAAGTGGCTAAATAAAATATCTCAGCTTTGCACAGAGGGATCTTTTTATAGATACATTGTACAGATAGGTGCAAAGTTTGCCTTCCCCTATTCTGAAATTACAAGAAGAGTAAATTTAAAAAAATGTTTTATTAACATAGAATTTAATCCAGATACAGCTGGTTTAAATGTTTCTTTATATTAGAAATGAATAAAGTACATTTGAAATAAAATTCTCTTCAAGGTGCTTTAAATTTCTAAGCTGGCTGTTTTTTTTTTCTGAAGTTAACGTTTTCCTCCTCTCCTGGATCCAGGCATGGCAGCCAGAGATGTAGCCCAGGCTCTGAAGTCGTTGGCCTCAGCCGCCAGAGGAGTTGCTGCTACTACCGATGAGCGGCCAGCACGTAATGCCACGCTGGACTGTGCTGGTGATGTCATGGATAAGTCAGCCAACCTGATTGAAGAGACCAAGAGGGCCATTGCCAAACCAGGAGATGCAGAGAGTCAGCAGAGACTGGCCCAGGTTAACCACAATAACAATATACTGTAGATAATAACATTAGTTATCAAGTAGGTCACCACATCACATCACGCCTTACAAGTTTTTTTTCTAACCAAGTTGATCGAAGAGACTAAGTAACTTGGTTGATGTCACGTTAGGATTTGGTTAGGAAGAAACTTCTAGCACTAGGCAAAGTGAGGACATTATGCTTCCTAACAAGTTTGAAGGTTAAGACTTGGTTTTAGGGTAAAGGGCTAGAGAATGTATATCGAAGAAAGACCCAACACTGTGTGTGTGTGTGTGTGTGTGTGTGTGTGTGTGTGTGTGTGTGTGTGTGTGTGTGTGTGTGTGTGTGTGTGTGTGTGTGTGTGTGTGTGTGTGTGTGTGTGTGTAGGTGGCTAAGGCTGTGTCTCAGGCCCTGAACAGATGTGTGAACTGTCTTCCTGGCCAAAGGGATGTGGACAACGCCATCCGCACTGTGGGTGAAGCCAGCAAGACTCTCCTGGCTACTGAGGTAGTAGAAGTACACATACTAAATGGTCAAGTTAAAGTTTAAAACAGTAAAAATACAACTTCAGATTATTTTCTCACTTTGAAGCACTAAGTACTGTACATGCTGTGTAATGTACTTAAAGTACTGTGCCCTGGAAAACAGAGGATTCTAAAGTATTGCATTTTTTGGAAAACAAAGTCTTAACCTATTACTTCCACAATGTCAAAAAGTTTGACAAATTCTGCTTCCATGTTGCTACCTGCAGCACTCATTGTCATCCTTTTCCTGTTGTAGTTCCCGGCCAGTGGAAAGAGCTTCCAGGATGTTCAGGCTAGGCTCAACAGAGTGGCGGCTGGTCTAAACCAGTCAGCCAACGAGGTGGTCCAGGCATCTAAAGGAACCACCCAGGACCTCGCCAGGGCAACAAGTAAATTTGGACAGGATTTCAGCAACCTCCTGGAGGCTGGCGTTGACATGGCTGGAACATCCCAGGTCAGTATGGTGATGCTAACTGGGGCTAGAAGTAAAACAGGCTTGAAACATGAAACTAAAGTGGGTGGTGGTACTTTGCTTTATTACATGCTGTCCAGATCAGTTCAGATTTTATTCCTAGAATAAAATGTTACATATTTTTGTCTGAAGGACTTTACAAATCTATACAAGATGTGAGATCCCTACTCTCAGCTCAGAGTAAATAACATGTTTACAAATACTCTGTAACTTCACAAAACAGCTAATCAAATTAGTTTGTAATCAGATGTTACTTAATCAGGAGAGAAAACTTGCATTTGGTTAGGTTGTTTTCAGCAGCCACAGGATGTGTGTAGGACTGTCGACAGTCAAAACAATAAGGAAGATTTTAAGAAATAATCATTATATTTCAGAGAGTGTGAGCTACAGTTACTGCAACTCTGAAGTTCTTTCTCCTCTCTTGCAGTCTAAAGAGGACCAGACACAAGTGGTGTCCAACCTGAAGACTATCTCCATGTCTTCCAGCAAGCTGCTGCTGGCAGCCAAAGCTCTATCCACAGACCCCAGCTCTCCCAACCTTAAGAACCAGCTAGCAGCCGCTGCTCGGTAAGATACATTTCTCTTAGTCTGCTTTTTTTCCCCCCTTTAGTGCCCATTTCTAATTTAACACCTTGAAATATTCGTGTCCGCAGTGCGGTGACAGACAGTATCAACCAACTCATAACCATGTGCACTCAGCAGGCTCCGGGTCAGAAAGAGTGTGACAATGCTCTTAGAGAGCTGGAGGTAACAAGCATATTAATTATTAATTATTTATTAGTCCACCCACTAAATTCCAGCAGTAAGGCAGTTCAGGATTCACAAGACAGTCAGCTTGAAGGTGCAGATCCAGTGCGTCTATCTTGTGTGTTGTGACTAGTGTGTGTGTGTGTGTATGTGTGTGTGTGTGTAGTCTGTGAAGGGGATGCTGGAGAACCCGACTGAAGCTGTCAGTGAGCTGTCGTACTTTGACTGCATCGACAGTGTCATGGAGAACTCCAAGGTAAAACAAAGGGAGGCAATTGATGCTAACAGCCCTCAAAGAAAGACATTATCCAAACTAACCCGTCTCTTGCGTGAATCTCGTTTCCGTTGGCAGGTCCTTGGCGAGTCTATGGCTGGCATTTCCCACAATGCCAAGAACTCCAATTTGCCAGAGTTTGGTGACTCAGTCAGTGCTGGCTCCAAAGCCCTGTGTGGTCTGACTGAAGCCGCTGCACAGGTAAAAATCCCTAGTACAGTACATCTGACATCTCAGCATTGTTGGAGCAGGCAAAGTGTTTGATTTGGTTGTAGTGAATGAATTCTTGATTTTTTGATGTCCATCTAGGCTGCCTATCTGGTGGGAGTATCAGACCCCAACAGTACAGCAGGTCAGAAGGGCCTGGTGGACCCTGCTCAGTTTGCCAGGGCTAATCAGTCCATCCAGATGGCCTGCCAGAACCTGGTCGACCCGGCCTGTACACAATCCCAGGTACAAGCTTAGGGCTCTAGATCATACTAGCTTTTGGGTCATCTTTGCCTCGCCTAAGTAAACTCAGTTCACCATTTCTCTGTTCTAGGTGCTCTCTGCAGCCACCATTGTGGCCAAACACACCTCTGCGTTGTGTAATGCCTGCCGGCTAGCCTCGTCTAACACTCCCAACCCTGTAGCCAAGAGGCAGTTTGTCCAGTCAGCCAAAGAAGTGGCCAACACCACTGCCAACCTGGTCAAGTCTATCAAGGTTTTTAGTACTACTTCTACTGTTCTAATTACATTAGGTAACTGAAAATCAAATCATCTGTGCTAAGTAAGCACTTCCTATGTCTGGCAGTGTTCCACCTATAGTCACAAGAAAAAGTAATAGCACAGTTTGCAGTTTCCTGTTTTTTGCATAAATTGGTACATGTACAAAATATAAACAGTCATAATCTTCCATATATTTATTGAAAACACCCATTAAACTTACAAAGTGATGGAAACTAGATGGAAAAAATAATAAAAGGGTTTTTAAGAACTGCATTGACACTGGCCCACTGTCAGTGGGCTATTTACAAGCAGCATCAGCTGAAATCTCAAAACACCTACAATCAAGAGGTGAGGGAGGAGAAAGGTGAGAGACGCCTGTGAAATGCATCAAAGTATATTGTTTCCAGAGAAGTAGAGACCACTAGGTTAAAAACATAAGTGGAGTAAGTAAACCTGGATCAACATTTGATGTTTTTTCTGCTGACTCCAGCTCTTTAAAATGTGCCCAAATTGTTGGTGACACTGATCCTCAGGAGGAAATTATCTCAGCTGTAATTCCATCACTTTATTTAATTTAGGTATTTTTATTTCTGACTGAACTCGTTAATTTATTTGTCATCTTGATCAAGGACCAATGATGGATTATCAAGCAGGCAGCAGCTGCAAACCTACATACTTGAAGGAGCATTAAAAACTTTGCTGTTACCGTTTTAACACGTTGCTTAAAGCAAAATGATGTTTCAGTTTTCCTATATTTACAATATAATAGTAATGTATCCAATTACCACAAAGATAAACCTAAAGCCAGGGGGTGGTCCAGCAAGTATTAAAGCCTAAAAAATACTTGCACATGGTGTGGGGTGAGGGGATGTGGATACAGAGGAGCGAGACATCTTTTTTTAAAAGTTAAGACATCCATACATTATGTGTAATCAAAACCAACTCCATGTCCCCTGTGCAGGCTTTGGATGGAGCATTTAACCATGAGAACAGAGAAAAATGCAAGGCTGCCACTGGTCCTCTGATAGAAGCGGTGGACAACCTGACTGCCTTCGCCTCTAACCCAGAGTTTGCCAGTATTCCTGCTCAGATCAGCCCTGAGGTATGGTCTTATGAGGGTTCTTTACTATTTTGTGTGGATGTATTTCTCTATTCTGTGCTGATTAAATGGAGTTGCAGTAAAATAAAGGGAAAGCTCTATAACGGTTGTGTATCTGATCACAAATAACAACGAGGTTAAGATCTCATCTAATTCCTCCCTGTATCTCTAAACTCAACCTCTGCAAACTGTCTCTTACACTATAGTCATTTACACTAGACTCCCCACTCACCTTCCACAGGGTCATGCAGCCATGGAGCCCATTTTGGCAGCAGCAGAGACAATGCTGGAGAGCTCAACAGGCCTAATCCAGACTGCCCGCTCTCTGGCTGTCAACCCCAAAGACCCACCCAAGTGGTCAGTGCTGGCTGGACACTCGAGAACTGTGTCCGACTCCATCAAGAAACTCATCACCAACATGAGGTAAGATGGTAAATGGTCTGCACTTATATAGCGCTTTTCTACCTATTGGCACTCAAAGCGCTTTACACTGCTTCTTATTCACCCATTCACACACCGATGGGGGAGCTGCTATGCAGCTGGCCAACACTCACCAGGAGCAACTAAGTTGGGGTTCAGTGTCTTGCTCAAGGACACTTCGACATGTGACCGGAGGAGACAGGGACTGAACCAACAACTGTGAGATTGGTGGACAACCGCTCTACCTGCCTGCGCCACAGTCGCCCCAAGACTCTACTAATACTACTGTTACTTTAACTTAGTGTATGCATGATGGATCCTCTATATCACCAAGCATCACATCTAGAGTGCTAAGGAATAATATTTTGTACTAACAGCATTGGTTCTCTATTTAGCTATATTGAAGTGTTTTACAAAAGGACCTCAGTTATCATTTATTAAAAGGCTCTAATTGCTGTGTGTACGTGTGTACAGAGAGAAGGCTCCTGGCCAAAGAGAATGTGATGATGCTATTGAGGTGCTGAATGGCTGCATCCGTGAAGTTGATCAGGCATCGCTGGCTGCTATTAGCCAGCACCTGACACCCAGAGAGGACATTTCTATGGAGGTAACATACACACAGTATATGATATGTATATCAGAAACCTCCTGTGAGAAATTTAATGTAAAGCTCCAAGTGTCAGATTTTTCCCCAGCAACTTTGTCTTCAGTTGGTAGTGTTTAAATTGTCTGCCTTTTAATAAAAAAAAAACAAAAAACAAAAGACATAATCAGTATTTACACAGCAATCCTCACAGTCAATGGGCAGCTGTTACTCACTAACACAGAGTGGCAGGCAGTCAGGTCAATAAACGCGTGGTCCAAACCGTGGAAAGCAACGACGAAGGCTGGAAAGTTGCGGTGAGAATACAATCTAACAGCTTGGTGAAGGGAACTGAGGAGGTATATAAGCAGAGTAATGAGAGCAGGTGAAACTGATTACTGGTCATTAGTAAAGCGGAAACAATGTGACGGGGCCGGGAAACAGGAAGTGGCTGCAAAATAAAGGTCCTGAGGGGGAAAGTGAAATTGGGGATCCCAACACATATTGGAAATTAGAGAAGTTCTGCAGTTTTTAAATATTAGGAGTGAAGCAGCTGCACGTGCAGTACTGCAGGAAAGAAACAAGTATGATTGTAATGATTGTGATTTTTCTGTTGCATAAGTGTAAGTAACACCTCTATGTTAACTCTGTTGGCAACCATAGAGAATGAAGATAAATTTGTGTTTGACTGAAATTAGAAGAATGGATCTAAATGACATGTACTGTGTTGCAGAATCTCCATCAACAGATGGCTGCCTCGGTCCATGAGATAAGTAACTTGATTGACCCTGTAGCTGTGGCTGCTCGCTCTGAGGCCTCTCAGCTGGGTCACAAGGTAAACTATGGCACAACCCTCTACACAACTGACAAAGTGAAATATGAAGGTTGACCAGCTGCTGGATGGTCTGAAGACTGACTGTTCCATCCTGAAATAACCCTTTTATTTCAAAATCCCTGTTCTGACCTTGTTGTTATGTGTCATTTGTTGCCTACACACCTTGACAGGTTTCTCAGATGGCCAGCTATTTCGAGCCTCTGATCATGGCAGCCATTGGCACAGCTTCCAAGATCCTCAGCAGCCAACAGCAGATGGCTGTCTTAGACCAGACCAAGACCCTGACAGAGTCAGCCCTGCAGATGCTCTACACAGCCAAGGAGGCTGGAGGAAATCCCAAGGTACTGAACCTGGCCCTCATCATATAGTCATCCAGAGCAGCGAGTAGAGAAACCTGGCTAAATGACATTTAAGCCCCAAATATTATGGGACTTGTATTGAGATGGTTGATTTTCTTATTTACCTTTCAGTTGATTGTGTTGGCTTTGTCAAAACATTTAGTTCACAGCCTCAAGTTACTTAAAGGGGATCACCATTTGTTCTAAATTATTAAACTGAGAATTTTATTTTCTGATCTTTTTTTAACCCACACAATAAGTGCATCACATTTTAGTAAATTGTTACATGATAACATGATTTTGAGTTTTGCCATTTTGATTAGTGACAAGCATACAGTCGTGCTTTACTCCAACTAATGAACTTCTCAAAAGTCAGGTCTTTTCCTCTTTGCTTTACTCAAGCTTAAGACAGTAAAACAAAATATATTTAATACTTAAAAAAATAAGATTATAATAGCTATGTACTGGCCTCACCTGTACTTTCTTCAATTGAAAGTTTTTTCAAAGTTAGAGGGAAATACACCCCTAGATCCAAAAAAGTTGGGAGGATTTTTAAAACGTAAATAAAAACAGAATGGAATCATTTGCAAATCTCATCAACCCATGTTTTATTTACAAAAGAAGATTTAAATAACATTTTCATTTACATTTAAATTTGGTCATTTAGCAGACGATTTTAAGTCAAGGAGAAAACATCAGAGCAAAGTCCTATCAGAAAAGTGTTTACATTTCATGATAAGAAAGAGCAGAAAGAAAATTTTTTTTTCCTAATAGATTTAAGTGCATAGGAAGGTGCGGAAGATTTTGTTTTCAGCAATTGTTTGATTATTGGGAGTGAGTTTGCTAAGCGATTAACAACATATCAGATTTTGAAACTGAGACTTTTTACAATTTCATGGAAACTATTAGCTCATTTTGAATTTGATGGCAGCCACTATTTACTTCTAGAAATAAAATGGCATGATTGGAGGATCGAAGGCTGTGCATGCCAGAGAACCAAGTAATCTGGAAGACTAAATCAATTATGCAGTTAAGAATGGGCTAAATTTACATCGAAAAGGATACAAACACTGACCAGTTGATATCCAAAGAGGTTGAGTGAGGTTAAAAGGGCAAAGGGAGGACATACAAACTCTGAGACAACATTCAACTAATATAAATAACAAAGGAATGTTTGTACTAGTTGAATGTGTATTTTATTGTATTTTATGTGTCTTTATTCCTCCAGGCATCACACATGCAGGAGGCTCTAGAAGAGTCCGTACAGATGATGAAAGAAGCAGTAGATGACCTTGGTGCTACTCTGGCGGAGGCAGCCAGTGCAGCAGGTGCTGTGGGTGGTATGGTGGACTCCATCAATGATTCCATCAATAAAATGGAAGACACACCTGGACTTGAACCTGAAGGCACTTTTGTGGACTACCAGACGACCATGGTTAAGACGGCCAAGGCCATTGCTGTTACTGTGCAGGAAATGGTAAGTCACTTTGGTAATTATCCCATAGACCAAGTTAAAAACAGAAAAACAAATAGTGAGCTATATGTTAAAATGACAAATTACAGCAATGTAATTGTCAGACACTGACCCTGATATTCTGCTGCAAAGCTGGCTCAGTGATGCATTGCTTCATGACCCCCTATAAATTGTCGCAATCCCAGTTGTTGACCCCGCCCCTGTAATCTGTGTCAGGCCCACCCTCTATTTATGATAGACCCATGTTATCTCCCTCATGCACAGTGGCAGAGCAAATAGCACTGTTGACTCACAGCAAGAATGTCCCAGGTTCCATTACCTGACTGGTCGAGGCCTTTCAGTGTGGAGTTTGTTCTCCCCGTGTTTGCGTAGGTTCCTCTGGGTACTCCAGTTACCCCTACCACTAAACACATGTTTGTTAGGGACCAGGTCAGGTTGGCCCATTGTGGCAGGAGCTCAGGACTAACCTCATCTGATCTGATTATCTGATCATCTGACGGAATTTCGTTGTACACCGTTGTATGTATATTAACAAATGAAGCACTTTTTTTCCCTGTTTTGCTCCTGTCTCATGAGAGTATTTGCAGTTTTTTTTAATAATTTGCCTGAAAACATAGTAGTTTTAGTTTTTACTCAACTCATATGTTTTTTATTTGTCTTAGGTGACCAAATCTAACACCAACCCAGATGACCTAGGAGGATTGGCAAACCAGCTGACCAACGAGTTTGGAAATTTGGCAAATGAGGCTAAATACGCAGCCGTTACTGCAGAGAATGATGAAGTAAATAAAAATTATCCTCAATATCCTCTCTTTTAAAGACACTGTACAGACCATTTTCTTAATTTTGATGACGTTTTGTTTCTTTCTAGATTGGTTCTAACATTAAGAAGCAGGTGGGTGAGCTCGGTTCCACCTGCACAGGTCTAGTCACCAAAGCTGGAGCTCTGCAGTGCAGCCCCAATGACTCTTTTACCAAGAAAGAGTTAATTGAGAGCGCCCGCAAAGTCTCAGAGAAGGTCAGACCACAACCCATCACTTCATTTTGTTTAATCTATTACGTCTTGGTTATTTTATTTTTCTGATTAAACAGTAATAATAACGGATGGACAGGGTGTTGACTTCATTGTTGGTTTTCAAACTTCCAATGACGGGACCCTGGATATTTCAATATTTACTTGTAACTGCACTCTTCGCTCACAACAGATGTTTTGTCTCCTTTCAGGTTTCCCATGTGTTGGCGTCCCTACAGGCAGGTAACCGTGGCACCCAGGCTTGCATCACAGCAGCCAGTGCTGTATCAGGAATCATTGCAGACCTTGACACAACCATCATGTTTGCCACTGCTGGTACTCTGAACAGAGAGAACACAGAGACCTTTGCTGACCACAGGTATCAATCAAACACTCCATACAGAGAGCTAGAGATAAACCAGAACTCTAAGGTTTGTTGCAGAAGTAAAAAAAACATACTAAGTTTGTCCGTAAAAACCAGCGCAGCACAAACAATGGAGCTTGTATGTAGCATCCCTATTTTGTATTATTAAAGCTGCTCAGTGATGTCTGGTTATATTCTGATCTTGCTGTGTGTGCAGAGAATGCATCCTGAAGACAGCCAAGGCTCTAGTGGAAGACACCAAGCTGCTGGTGTCCGGTGCTGGAGCCAGTCAGGAGAAATTGGCCCAGGCTGCCCAGTCCTCAGTGTCTACCATCACTAAACTGGCAGATGTGGTCAAACTGGGAGCTGCCAGCCTAGGTGCTGAAGACCCAGAAACCCAGGTACAAAGTGTAGAGCTGCTTTAAAGTTAGTTCGTGAGATGCATTCAGCTCAACTAAAACACAACTGGGTAAAAGGGCTTATTATAGCAGGTATCATAGTTGTTTCTACTGAATACATCCTTCATCAAAGTACATCATTCATTACCAAATTCCCAAACTTGACGACCCAGAATGACTCTGCCACGAATAATTAGCCAATAAATAGAACAGTTGCTTCAGGAACAGCCTTCACACAGATGTGGCTTGGGACATTGTGATAGAAATAACAAACAGATACAAGAAAAGGTAAAACGTACAAGTCACTAGCTTTCAGTCTTCTGAAGGACAGAACCTGATAAACCCACATGCAGCCCCCGAACTAGGACACAGCTAATACTTTGTGTGCGTTAATAAAACCACTACCTACAATATATGAAGACATTGGACAAAACTGTGTTCTGCACTCTGCAGGTGGTCCTGATCAATGCAGTAAAAGATGTGGCCAAAGCTCTGGGTAACCTCATTAGCGCCACCAAGGCAGCTGCAGGCAAACCTCATGATGACCCCAGCATGCTGCAGCTTAAGAACTCTGCTAAGGTAAGATATCTTATCTTTACAGGTCCATCACATTTATTGTATAACATGCACCAGTTAACTTTGCCACATATAATCTTGTCTGTTGCTCTAGGTGATGGTGACCAATGTCACATCCCTCCTGAAGACAGTGAAGGCAGTTGAGGATGAAGCCACAAAGGGAACCAGAGCTTTGGAGGCTACTATTGAACATATCAAACAGGAGCTGACTGTGAGTGATTACTTTCTTGAAATAGAACTAATGTGGTCACAGTATGATTATCAACATTTGAAATAAATGTTTCTACGACTACTACAACTAGAACCAGTAGGAGACCATCTGAAACAACCCAAGATTCATTCTTGTGTCTGAAAGTGTAACATGAAATTCACTTGCTTACTGGATAAAAGAACTGGTATATATCCGCCAACCTAATCGAAGTCCCCTGGTTTTACCACACAGGTGTTCAACAGTTCTGACCCACCACCAAAGACGACCGCACCAGAAGAGTTCATTCGAATGACTAAAGGAATCACGATGGCGACTGCGAAGGCAGTGGCTGCTGGAAACTCTTGCCGTCAAGAAGATATCATCGCCACAGCCAACCTCAGCAGAAGGGCAATCGCTGACATGCTGCATTCCTGCAAGGTACATAGGGATTCATGTCGAGAATTTACTGTACACTGTGGGTGGGTCCACACTGCTGCTGTTTCACTTCAACATTTTGAACACATGAGAACACGGCAAAAGAAGTACAGAGATGCAAGTAGGTCTTATTGTGAACATGAACATGTAAACCTGTGATTTAGAAACAATGAACTGCTTTTACTCATGTGTCTGGATGTCACATGGATACTGTACCTTATTCATCTGTGTCATAGACCTTAGTCCTTCAAAAACACATCAGCCAGATAAAAAGCTCTGTTAGGTGACACATCTCAATTCCACATGGTGGATATATTTTAACAAATGTCCCAAATGCTCTAAATGACCATAACTTTGTACAGAGATCTGAAATAAGAATAAGATAGTCAACTGTGCAAGGATGGAATCTGTGGTGGAATTACAGCAATTCAGAGACATTTGGGGTTGTTTCTAAATATCTTAACCAAGCTTTTTGGAATAAAGAAACATGTCAACTGGTGCAGCAATGTGAATAGTCTGCTGCGTAGACAAACCAGTGAAGATTACAGTCTGACAGACACTAAACTTGAGTGTAGACAATTCATGGGTTTGTTGTATGGTGTGTGAATGGGAATAACACTAACAATTTATAAAATGACTGAAGTGTTACTTTAATGTACAATAATGTTGCTCTAAAGAGGTATTGTAACAACATGTCAGTGTTTGATCAGATGTTGATCTCTGTCTGTCTGCTGATTCAGCAAGCTGCATACCACCCCGAGGTAAATAGAGAGGTTCAGATGAGAGCTCTGCGCTATGGCAAAGAATGTGCTTCTGGATATCTGGGACTGCTGGAGCATGTGCTTGTGGTAAGACATCATTACCATCACTCTAATACACACTGTTAGTATTGGAAATACCATGGTGACTAATTGATCATTTACTAGGTTAGTGGGAATAAACATAAAAGTCTTGACTCCTAGTCAAGGATTTTTTGACATGACAGAAAAAAAAAAGTGAAAACTATGGCCTGGCTAAGTTTGTCCCATGATTTGAATCCAACAGAAAAACTATTTAAAAATCCAGGTGAAGCAACAAAACTCCTCCAGCAAAGAGCCACTGAAAAAAATGGACAGTGAAGAATGACAGATCTGTTTCCACTTTTGTGAGAGACTACTGTCATCCATGTTCAAGAGGAGCTAATCTGTTATCAAAAGGAAAAGTGGACAATGAAAATATTTTAAAAAATTAAAAAATCTCACAAATTAAGGTTTGTTTTTTATTTAGAGCTTTTATTATAGCTTAATTAGTCAAACATGATTTTTTTTCAGTTAATTGGCTTCATTCCTTCTTGGGCCTTAACTGAAAAGGAAAAAAAAATATTTTATGGATAGAATTCTTTTAAATATGAGGTATAATGATCTGAACTCACAAATGAAATAATACTCAAAAAACAAAATCATAGATTAGTATATAGCACAAAACATTACAATAGAAAACATTAAATAAAGAGATACATTTTCCTTATTTTTAAGGAAAATGTATATGTATAATCCTTATTTTCCCCAAAGGGAAATTGTTTTTATAGAGGATGATTGTACTAACTATGTTTTACTGTAGAGTGCAACAGTAGTCAATGTGCTGATCATTGACTTACAAACCTTTAAAAACAAAATATGTGTTGATTGAAACCTTTAAAATATATGTTTAAATAACAAGGTCACAGCTGGTCACTGCTTCATTCACGTTTTCCTTCTGTTTCCTCCACACAGCTGTAATAGAGGCACAGACTACTGTGCAGTCACATTACCTGTACTTACCTGTACTTTGAGTAAAGTCTGCAGTATTATCACACATGAGCCTTTTACTGGACAATAGTGTTTCTGAAAACAGAACCATAGAACATTTAACAAGCACTTAGAGGGAAATACAGCACACGTATACTGTAGTGGTGTTGCCTTTCAGGATCACCCTGCTCTCCACTTTTACACTTGCACAGATTAACACCACGGCCCTGCCCTGTACTTCAGTTTAGATCTGTTTACAAGTGCTGAAGAATGGCACCTCACATCGCAGTATAAATACATGCTACTAGTCCTGGGATTATGACCAAATACAGTTTTCAGTTTACAGTAATAATCCCTTTCCTCTTTCTCACATCAGTGTTGAATAACCTATTCCCTTTCTCCATTGCCCTGTCTGTGTTCCCTAAAACTGATGTCGGTGCAAGCCGGTGAGTAGACGGCGTGATTGACCTGCACAAGTGTGTGTGGGTTGAATGATTCACCGGATACTTTTCAGCAGCAAAGTCTTGCAGAACATTGTCAGCAGCATGTTAACAGATGATAGACCAGCTCAGCTTGTGGACGTAAGGGGATGTTTGGACAATCTGCCCCTTTTTTGTATATGTTTACTGTGTCATTGTTTTAGCCTAGATTTATTTTTAGTGTTTTATTTGTTTTTTTGCCGTGTTATTGCTGTTTATGTTATTTTTAGTCAGACTTTGGAAAACCGCAATAGAAAAAACAATTATAAATAATAATAATAGTAGTTGGAATATCAGATGGCATGTTTGTCTTGATCTTCCCTGCTTTCAGAACTGCTTGGCTCAGAGCATGTCTGTGAAATTCTTGGAATGAATGTTAAGTTACTGCTTTAAGATTCACCTGATAGTCTTGCAGCTGTTTGGCTCTGTGGATGGAACCTGTACATTACAATTGCAAACACAAAACTAATAACTGAACTTGATTAATTCTTAGCTTTGCAAACAGTCTCCACCCACTTAATAGCTTTTTCTACAGCTTGTGACCATTTCACACAATAGCCATAAAAGTAGATGATCAAATTGTAAAATTTTCTGAGCATGCTCAGCAGTTCACCCATGTCGGCTGAAAAACTTGCTTGCGACAACATTAGACTCACAAACCCAGTGAAAGAATTTGTACATGTGCTCTTAAATCAAAGAAAGTGACTGAACAGCATGAACAGTTAAAATCACATTAGCCTCTGAGGATTATATATCCTTCAAATATAAACTCTTTGAATATTGCTTTGACTTATTAAGCTTTCAAAAGCATAACATTTTCTGACAATGAATGTCAGAAAATATCTCCCGCCCTCTAGTGGTTGGAACAGAACAACCAAGCTGTGTGTCCACACTCACAACACTGATGATGTTGCTGAGTAACATGGTTTGCTGTTTGTGGATGTGCTGCTACCCAACAAGTTCACACCACAGTGAGGCGTCTTAACTTTCAACCCCATTATATTACGGCTGAATTAACCTTTTCATATGACTGATGCACAGAGCTGCGTTCACTTGTGTGACAGAGAAAGTGCCCCGTCTATTACTGGGTCAGCACTGGAGCTCACTTCTGCACAGGTGTTGTGTGAACATGTATGTTTCAGTTTGTTAGCGTGCAGTATGTGAATGTGTTTGTGTTTGCCTGAGGCATCGGTTTGGCCTGCTGCATGCGTTCCTGTGCAGTTACATCTCACTTCTATCTTCTCATGACAACGCATCTGAATAAACTTGAGCTGGGTTGGGCTGAGCCCTGTTAATGCCCTGCACCTGTCACACGCTTGTCCAACCTGAATACTGCATGTCCACCAGGACAGTCTGAGGACACTAGTTAAAATCCAAACACCAACAAATGAAATTAGACATTATTTTCATTCAATTATGTTTTGAGTCTTAACGTTTTTGGGATAATATGAACAGAAGTCTCATTTCATGCCCATATTGCTGCTGATAACCTGAAATCATTGTTTCTTACTGAAACTCTGGAAATTGTGCTTTATGATAAAATATCAGAGTGGGATAACATTAATTCTTCCAAAAATACTCTCATCGTAACAAATATTGATATGTGAGGCAATAATGTTATCCTTTAAATACAAAGCCTGCCAGAGATCCAATATAAACCATGAGTTATTCAATAGAGGATATGCATATAATGTCATTAAAGGGGCAGTGTAAAAACTGGGAGTCTCTGTCCCTGTGCATTTTCATCAACACAACAAAAAGCTAAATAGGAAAAAAGGGTTTTGAAAATAAGCTTTACAAAAAGAATTGTTCAGGCAAAATGTTAAACTTAAAAAATCTTAAAATTCTTCAAAATACAGAGTCCTGTTCAAACATCTTAGAATGAGAAAGTCTATTGTTCGCTTTGGTTGTACACTAAGGGCATTTGGGTTTTGGATTAAAAGATGATTATAACACAAATTTTCCGAATTTCGTGAACGTGCCACCCTTTGTGTCAAATAATATATTTTTTAAGTGTGTATCGTGGGCTCTGTACACACAGTTTTCCCACAATTTCAGACAAGACATAAATTCTTTATGGTAACGATGGAGAAACCTGTAGGACGGGTGGCTAAAGAGAAGGACTTTCATGTGAGCTCCAGGAAGTTTTGGTATCAAATGGCTCACAAAGATGATAAACTGGATAAACCATGGCCAGTATTCAGAAGGAGGAGAACTGCTGAAGCATGCAATGCAGTGCTTTTCTATCATTCGTGATACGGTTGGCATGAGCAGGAGTTGAGCTGAAGCTTTGAATTTACCAGGTGGTCCCCATTCCTATCCTCACCTATATATACAGTGTGTACACCATGAATTGCATTGAGTAGGTTTTCAGCCATGTCCATCTCGTAGGGGATGTGAGTTAGATGACAACATGCCTTCGTCTGGCCTTGGAACTACTCAGTATGCAGCAGGAGAAACAAATGCATGTGTAGAAAATTGTTTCCAGTCCTCTCTATAATTTGAATGAACAGTGCATAGAATATAAACATGTTCTGTGATGTTCGCTATCATATTAGCATGAATTAATCCTTAAGCACTGATAATAGAGAGGATCAATGAACAAAATGTTACAATACTTTTTCCTCTTCCCCTACAGATCATACAGAAGCCCTCTCAAGATTTGAAGCAACAGTTGGCCAGCTACTCCAAGCGGGTGGCAGGCTCTGTCACTGAGCTCATCCAGGCTGCCGAGGCCATGAAAGGTATCATAATCTTTAAAATCTTCAACAACCAATCTGACAGTTGAGAAGAACTACAATGTCAAATGTTTCTTTTGGTCTAGCTCAGTTTACACTGAATGGTATTTTATTGATCTTATGCACTTGTGTTGTCTGCCCGACTTTACCACTAGTGAACTTTGATCGTCATTATAATGCAATTACAATTTACATTCGTTAATGCAATAAATAGTGCTGATAACCAGCACTATTTTTAAAGCCACTTGGTATACAACTTAAAATTCTGACTTCGTGCCCCACAGTATCACAGCATCAGACAGTTGGGGCCTCAGAGTTTTAGACATGCTCAAGACATGTCTTCCAGCCTAGCATCAGGTCTTATTTACAGCACTTTATGCAAATGTGGCCTAACAGTAATTTGATGAAGGATTAGTGACTACTCCCCTTAGAGTTCTACAGTTTCACACAGCTCTGTCTTGGCATCGCCCTCAGAAGAGTCAAGTACAGATTACATTGAACTTAAGGTCTATTAATGCATCATCTGTCAGATGGAGAGAAAGTCACCCTCAGAGCATGATATTACAGATTTAGGTCCCCGAGCTCCACTTTAAGAGATACTATTGCACTATTGCTGAATTCAACAAGTGGTTGTTGACTGAGGTTTCAGACTCAGATTCTTCTTTGTAAGTAGCTGAAGTAGACTGGGTGATATGGACAAAAATGTGTTTGCATATTTTAGGCTAAATGGTGATACAGTGAGCTAAATGGTTAGTTGTATGTCACAGTTTGGGACCTTAGTTTCAGTTATTTGATTTTGTCTAGTTTTCATCAGCGACTTTTTAGTCTCTTTTGGTCCTGCATTTTTAACATCTATTATACACCGATCAGCCACAACACTTCGGGGCATTTTTACACAAACCAGTTGTCTCTGTTGCCATAATAATACAGTACCAGATGATACAGGGTAGGACAAGTAATAAAAGCAAATCCCCCAAAAAGTGTACATAGTGCATATTTAATCATGGATATGTAATGTAATAAATGTAATTATAAATTGGCAAAATAAGAAAAACAATACATTAAGAAAAAATTTTGTTCCTTGTGTTGTTTTGTAGAGAATCAAACACCAATTTGTAACACCTGCCCATCATTCTGTTGTCTAAAGTGAATATGCTGATCAAATGTACCTTTCTACAAAGTATTATATTTGACTGATCAGCATGAGATAGCGGCTGCCTTTTAGACATGCAGCATAATTATTAGATTATCCTGACTTTTTTAGTGGATGTATGTGTGAATGAAAATGTAAATGAGTAAAACACTGCTGACATTATTTGGATTATTTCCTTTGAGCCCTCTAGTGCAGTGTCCATATTATGCAGGTGAGCTCGTGCGTGCAGCACGCTGCTCTCTTGGGAATCATTTGGAGAATTAAAAGTGATCCAGTGGGCGTGTTATTGATGTTTGTATCATTCAACTGCCATTGTAGTCGACGGATTGAGCCTTTTGTATTAGTTGTATGGCTCCAATGTGCTGTAAAAAGACTCATTTTCTATCATTTCTCCATCCTTTGCACTTTTAATCGCGTATGGAAATCGAGCACATTTTGACACTTGTGGAAGCTTCTCACTCAGACGACCTCCCGCTGTGAGTTGCATGTATAAAAGGCCACTCTGGATATTGTCAGAAGTTCATGTCTGAAACAGGCTAGTGATGTAAATCAAAGTACATTAGGCAGTAAAAAATATAAAGCAGTCAGAAGTCTGTTCATCTTCACTTTAGACAACAGCATGATGGGCAGGTGTTACAAATTGGTGTTTGATTCTCTACAAAACAACACAGGGAACAAAATGTTTTCTTAATGTATTGTTTTTCTTATTTTGCCAATTTATAATTACATATATTACATTACATATACATGATTAAATATGCACTATGTACACTTTTTGGGGGATTTGCTTTTATTACTTGTCCTACCCTGTATCATCTGGTACTGTATTATTATGGCAACAGAGACAACTGGTTTGTGTAAAAAGTGTTGCCTACGCATTTCATGAATAAACAGTGTTATTCTGTATATTCTGTACTGTATACTGATGCTGCTAAGTGGCCTAGTTATATTACAAAATCTGACCGGTTAAAAAATTGAGCTCTCTAAATCAGGTCACTGGTCATCGGGGTCATTTTGTAACAAAGCCACAATATTTATCTTCCTTTTGGGGAATGATGGGAAGTCAGGCATACAGTGAAGAGGAAGATAAAATGTTCTTCATAAACAGCAACAGCTTAAAATAAAATCTAAAGGATCCCAAAAGCCATATTATCATTACCATTGCACCACATTCCGAGTGGTTAATGTAAATCCTGTGGGAACAAATGTGAAATTTTGAGTGTTTTTCAGCACAGACTCAACTAGTGTTGGTTCTGTGTGTTGTAGGCACAGAATGGGTGGACCCTGAGGATCCCACTGTCATCGCAGAGAATGAATTGCTCGGAGCTGCGGCAGCCATTGAAGCAGCTGCCAAGAAGCTGGAACAGCTGAGGCCCAGGACCAAACCCAAGGTTAGAGAACTTTCTTACAGAGCACCAGCATTGACACTGAGCCTGTTACCCTCAGCAAGAGGTTACATACAGTGTGTGTGCTGGGCTATCACATCCACATGTTAATAGTTTACATTACAGAGTTATTCTGAACAGCGGCCCTGTTAATATTTAAAGGATAGTGCCTTTTTTCTGCAAACGATCCCATAGATAATCCCAGTCTTAGAATGCAGAGTGTTTGTTGATGCTTGCTTCCCCTTTCTTGTAAACAGGAAGCAGATGAGAGCTTGAACTTTGAGGAGCAGATTCTGGAGGCAGCCAAGTCCATCGCTGCTGCCACCAGTGCTCTGGTCAAAGCTGCTTCAGCTGCACAGAGGGAGCTGGTGGCTCAAGGGAAGGTATGTCAGAATACCACAAAAGGATGAATGTTCTATTAAATAAATCAGCATTTAAACCCTTCTTCACATAGAGCTGGTGTACATCATCATCATCATCATTTCTTCTGTGCTGTACATCATAATATCCCTTAAACAAATGACCTTTAAGTGCATTTTAGAAACTCCTCTTTTTTTTCATTAAAAGCTACTGTAAAAATATTTTGAAATCAAGTGGGCAACACTGTTGCGCTGCACTGTTTTTAAAGGGGAACACACTGTACTTTATTTATCAGTCCTTGTCATTCTCATCCTCCTAAATCAACATTCCTGTTGTTTCCATGAATGAGGATTCTGAGACAGTTCTTTTGCATTTCCAGGTTGGAGCAATCCCAGCCAATGCAGTGGATGATGGACAGTGGTCTCAGGGGTTGATTTCTGCTGTAAGTCCTTTTTATCAACAGTGTTTGGTAAATCAACAACAAAACATTTTCAGTTATCAATAACACATCTCACAATTGTTGCCTTGGACTCCTCAGGCACGAATGGTTGCTGCAGCAACAAACAACCTGTGCGAGGCAGCCAACTCTGCGGTGCAGGGACACGCTAGTGAGGAGAAGCTGATCTCATCAGCTAAGCAGGTGGCAGCCTCCACTGCTCAGCTGCTGGTGGCCTGTAAGGTCAAGGCTGACCAAGACTCCCAGACAATGAAGAGGCTCCAGGTCAGCATATGCACGTTATTGTCTGTCAATTTGCTTCACACACATGAACCCACTGCTGTCTTTTGTTGTTACATGGACAGGTACAAATTTTATAATCTTAACATCACCAAAACAGTTGGAAGATCAATTTCTCAATACTTCATCCTCAGTAGATGAATTTCATATTACACTAGCTTTGAGATTGTCTTTGAATTGAATAGGTCGGAGTGAGAGCACCTCAAAATAACCAACAACCATTTGACACGATTCCTCAGGGACATAACATACTAAAGATTGTTGTCTGTGAAACCCTAGTAGCAGCAGTTTGTAAAATAATCAGACCAGCCCATGTGGCATTAACGACGATGCCACATTCAAATAAATGTAACTCACTCCGAGATTGAGATGTTAAGTTTGAACTTAGCTATTTGTGTTATCGAGCAGTTAAACAGTTGTACCTATTAAAGTGAGTGTATGTTAGTTACCTGTCGGCCTGCATGGCCAGTAGCTCTTTGACATCATCTTGATGTGTCTTTGCTCTGACAGACAGTCAGCAATGTCTCCCCTACGGCAGAGACTGTGTCTGGAAACATGACAGAAATCAGTCTCTTCTGGCAGTATGTTAGAGCAGCTCTCATTTCAAACAGACTGCTGTCTGCTGCTGACGTCTTGGTCTCCTTTCGGTTTATCCTATGAGTTCAGTGTCACCACAGCGGATCATTGTCTGCATGTTGATTTGGCACAGTTTTTAAGCTGCATGTCCTTCCTGAGACAACCCTCCCCAATTTATACCGGGCTTGGACCAGCACTGCACAGCTGGGGAGGGGGAATGGGCTGTTAGGGATTCAGTGTTTTGCCCAGAGACACTTCGACATATAGCCAGGACCGGGGATCAAACCACTGACCCTGTGGTCCATGGACGACTGCATGGACGATGGCTGTGGGAGCTACAGCCGCCCATGGTCTCATAGGGTATTTACACATACAAATTGAAAAGCCTCAACAGGTTCAAAAGGAGCGGACAAAAGACGAAAGTTGAGAGAGACTCGATTTTTTGCCAATATCCTCCGATGCAGTAAAAACTAGAGCTAGGTGAAAACACAACGTTCATTTTGCTTCCAATGGAAGCCTTCACAGAAAGGGAGTTTATTACCTAATTTTAAACAACAGAAAGGCAAAGCTGAGTTGTGTTTTTACCAGTAGATCTGTAATAAGTTAACAGGTTTTAGGAAGGAAGGGTTGTCTAATCCTGGTAGCTATGTCAAACAGCTACAGTCAAATAAAAGCAGAGTATCTATAGAGTAAATTATAATTGAATTGTAAATTAGTGCTCAGCACTACTTTGTATCCATATGTAGTGTGGACACTTTGTTGGTAATATTCTAATGAGACACGTCCCTCTACTTGTCTCAGACTTCAGTCTACTGCGCAGTACAAACAATTCACTGATAAACGCTCAGTAATACGACATTACATGAAATAATTCCCAGATAAGTGAAGTTTTAGTTTGCCTTGATTAAAAAAAAATCATATTTAAATCTTGCTGGCTACGTCTATTCCTCTAAGCTGTGCACCATCTGACTGGGTTCACACACTCAATTACTTGTTGTTAAAGAAAACCTACAGACAAAATAACATAAAAAAGTCTGCTGATCTATGCAAAGTATGTGCCCTGCAACCTGGATACTTCCAATTATTTAATTATTAAAACATGCTTCTGATTTTATTCTAGATTTCCATTCTGTTAACATATGTGTGGGACAGAAAGCACTTATAGCTGGCATACATAAGCACACTCCTTCCTCCTCATCAGAAATATGAATACAAAATAGGGTGAAGGAGTCTTCATTAGTTACCATAGCAACAGAGCTTGAACTTGAGCCATGATTTGTACTCTAACCTAACCCTAAGCTGGAATTAGGTATAAAGTTAGCTCGCTGGGCTTTTATTCCTGCACAGTTAGAGCAAGCAGGAAGACGAGACAGTTCACAAGTTACCTGCATGCAGCACATACTGAAGGAACAATAGCTGTCATCCTGCAACAGCTGTGGTTGTTGGAGAGCACATAGTGTGTAATAGTCTATTCATAGGCTGGAATGTGTAGAGTTACAGGTGAGCTGTGTGATCAGTACAGTTGCCACATCAGGATTATCATCTTCTATATTTAGCACAGTAAGAATGTTATTAGTGGGAGAGCTGTAAGCACAGCTCTCACACTATTGAGATCCTTTTCTTTATTATTATTATTATTAGTGGGAGAGCTGTAAGCACAGCTCTCACACTATTGAGATCCTTTCTCTTTATTATTATTATTATTATTTTTATTTCGCCGTGTTTCGGTCACTATCTCCTCCTAGACGGTTTGTCGTAGAAACTCCGTTCCACTTCCTAATCGTAGGTCTCTTTTAGGACATGTGGGCTATTACTTTTCTCATTAATAACTTTTATACTTTTTATTATATTTCACTTTTTATCAACTTTTCTTCCCATTGAAAATGAATGGAAGCCACTTAAAACTTCCCTTCAACTTGCCACTTTTCATCTGCCTCTTGTGTCGTCATACTTTGGAGTAGAAACTTCATTTAAAATTTATACGGGTCTAGTCCCTTTCAACTTTTTCTGTGTTGATCAGCTTCTTTGTATCTTTTATACTTTTTGAATAATCGCAGTTTTAGTTTTAGGCAACTTTTGGAGCTTTTTCAACTTTTCCATTAGTGTGTATTGCGGAATGTTGGAGCAGCTAGAGTGGGTGACATCACACGCACTCTAACTTTTCAGCTTCCACTTTTAGCAACTTTTTTCCTTCTTTTCCTTCTTTCCTTCAGTCAACTTTAATCTTACATAAACAAACTATACATCAGAATGTAGGTATTTTTGTCTTCTTTCAGTAAATGTAACTCTCATAGTGACAGGACTGACGGTTCTTTCACCAAGTGTCCAGAAGCAGAGAGAGTGCCGTCTGAAACTCCCATTGGAGCCCATTATAACAGAGGTTCTTAAATTCTAATCAAATCACAAACGGGGGGCTGTTTTAAAATCGCCACCGCGCCTTCATTTTATGGAGTATCTTCAAATAAAGTACATCAGTGTGTTCATTGAAGCCTTTTGTCACTCACAGTTTTTGGATTGTTTCGATAGGACTAATACCTTTTCATATTTTGAGCATTTTGCGAGGCATAGTCTCAGCAATTTTCCAGCCTGCCTTTGCATTTGGCTCACATGACTCAGCAGGCGGGCAGCAGTCATTGTCATGGTAACGGACACAGCTGCATGACGTCATGTAATCAGCCTCAGAGCTGTGTCCACACACTTTACCTGAGTTTTTCTCCCTCAACATACACAGTGGAGACACACACAGACACACACCCTCACAGACAGGAAACACTTTCAAAATAAAAGCCTTTCATAATATTTTATCCACTTTTTAGCATTTAAATGCTAAAATGACTTTGTGGTGAAGTTTCCCTACACACACACCCTCACAGACAGGAAACACACTTTCAAAATAAAAGCCTTTTATCATTCTTATTTTAATTATTTAGCATTTAAATGCTAAAATGAGTTTGTTTTGAAGTCTCCCTACAGTGGACACACAAACTACCACACAGACAGGAAACACACTTTCAAATTAAAAGCTCTTTTCAACTTTTTTTTTTTCAACAGTTTTTCAGCATTAAAATGGTTCCTTCATTTCTAAGTAGTTACTTCTAGCTTTTTTCTTTACACTTTAATAGCAACTTTTTTACTTTGCTTCTTTTTTTGTTTCTTTTAACTTTGGGAATATTTACCTTTTCCTTTGTTTCTTACTACTTCTTTCCACTTTTGTTAATCAAGTTGTTGCTTTTTCACTTCTTCCTTTACACTTTTAATAGCAACTTTTTTACTTTGCTTCTTTTTTTGTTTCTTTTAACTTTGGGAATATTTACCTTTTCCTTTGTTTCTTACTACTTCTTTCCACTTTTGTTAATCAAGTTGTTGCTTTTTCACTTCTTACTTTTTTCTTTACACTTTCAATAGCAACTTTTCATTTTGCTTCTTTTTCTGTGTCTTTACACTTTAAATATCAACTTTTTACTTATTTACTTCCTCCATTGTTACTTTCTACTTTTTTTCTTTTCTGAATTCAACTTTTCCTGGGATTTTGGATTTTTTCCTTTTCTTGTCATCTTCTTCTTTCTCTTTTTGTTTGTATTTATCTCTCTTCAGCGTTTGCGGCTTTGAACGTACAAACGCCTCTGCTCTCAGCAGCTTCTGAGCGGTCGGCCTCTACCGGGCGACTTAACAGCTCTCCCACGTAATTTCCTTGGAAATTGCCTTTTCTAGTTATTATTATTATTATTATTATTATTATAGCTCGTTTTTCGGTCGCTATCTAGTCCTAGACGGTTTGTCGTAGAAACTTCGTTCCACTTCCTAAACGTAGGTCCCTTTTAGGACAGGGGTGGTATTACTTTTCTCATTAATAACTTTTATACTTTTTATTATATTTCACTTTTTATGAACTTTTTTTCCCATAGAAAATGAATGGAAGGCACTTAAAATTTCCCTTCAACTTGCCACTTTTCATCTGCCTCTTGTGTCGTCATACTTTGGAGTAGAAACTTCATTTAAAGTTTATACGGGTCTAGTCCCTTTCAACTTTTTCTGGGTGGATCAGCTTCTTTCTATCTTTTATACTTTTTGAATAATCGCAGTTTTAGTTTTAGGCAACTTTTGGAGCTTTTTCAACTTTTCCATTAGTGTGTATTGCGGAATGTTGGAGCAGCTAGAGTGGGTGACATCACACGCACTCTAACTTTTCAGCTTCCACTTTTAGCAACATTTTTCCTTCTTTCCTTCAGTCAACTTTAATCTTACATAAACAAACTATACATCAGAATGTAGGTATTTTTGTGTTCTTTCAGTAAATGTAACTCTCATAGTGACAGGACTGACGGTTCTTTCTCCAAGTGTCCAGAAGCAGAGAGAGTGCCGGCTGAAACTCCCATTGGAGCCCATTATAACAGAGGTTCTTAAATTCTAATCAAATCACAAACGGGGGGCTGTTTTAAAATCGCCACCACGCCTTCATTTTATGGAGTATCTTCAAATAAAGTACATCAGTGTGTTCATTGAAGCCTTTTGTCACTCACAGTTTTTGAATTGTTTCGATAGGACTAATACTTTTTCATATTTTGAGCATTTTGCGAGGCATAGTCTCAGCACTTTTCCAGCCTGCCTTTGCATTTGGCTCACATGACTCAGCAGGCAGGCAGCGGGCAGCAGTCATTGTCATGGTAACGGACACAGCTGCATGACGTCATGTAATCAGCCTCAGAGCTGTGTCCACACACTTTACCTGAGTTTTTCTCCCTCAACATACACAGTGGAGACACACACAGACACACACCCTCACAGACAGGAAATACCCTTTCAAAATAAAAGCCTTTCATAATATTTTATCCACTTTTTAGCATTTAAATGCTAAAATGACTTTGTGGTGAAGTTTCCCTACACACACCCTCACAGACAGGAAACACTTTCAAAATAAAAGCCTTTTATCATTCTTATTTTAATTATTTAGCATTTAAATGCTAAAATAAGTTTGTTTTGAAGTCTCCCTACAGTGGACACACAAACTACCACACAGACACAGACAGGAAACACACTTTCAAATTAAAAGCTCTTTTCAACTTTTTAACAGTTTTTCAGCATTAAAATGGTTCCTTCATTTCTAAGTAGTTACTTCTAGCTTTTTTCTTTACACTTTAATAGCAACTTTTTTACTTTGCTTCTTTTTTTGTTTCTTTTAACTTTGGGAATATTTACCTTTTCCTTTGTTTCTTACTACTTCTTTCCACTTTTGTTAAACAAGTTGTTGCTTTTTCACTTCTTACTTTTTTCTTTACACTTTCAATAGGAACTTTTTACTTTGCTTCTTTTTCTGTTTCTTTACACTTTAAATATCAACTTTTTACTTATTTACTT
The DNA here is from genome assembly GCF_033026475.1 of Channa argus. Classification (NCBI taxonomy): domain Eukaryota; kingdom Metazoa; phylum Chordata; class Actinopteri; order Anabantiformes; family Channidae; genus Channa; species Channa argus. The sequence continues at coordinate 21,324,378 of NC_090214.1, read as the reverse complement.
CCTCCATTGTTACTTTCTACTTTTTTTCTTTTCTGAATTCAACTTTTCCTGGGATTTTGGATTTTTTCTTTTTCTTGTCATCTTCTTCTTTCTCTTTTTGTTTGTATTTATCTCTCTTCAGCGTTTGCGGCTTTGAACGTACAAACGCCTCTGCTCTCAGCAGCTTCTGAGCGGTCGGCCTCTACCGGGCGACTTAACAGCTCTCCCACGTAATTTCCTTGGAAATTGCCTTTTCTAGTTCTTTTGGGCTATTGCTGAGTATTTTCCCTGCATTACTTTTTAATTTCTTTTCATGATGGTGGGTGACAGATTGGAAGGAAACTTGGCTTCAAGTCATTTCCTGACTTTTATATATACAGCATCCTACCTTTCCCATAATGTAATCAAATTAAATCATCAGTAATGTTTTCTGAAACTACAGAAAAGCCACAGAAGAACGGTTTGATAGCCCCAGGAGGACCCCATCTCCACAAACTAAGCTGAATTTAGTTTAGAATTTTGCATGTGAATGGCCAGTAAAAGTGCAGACACACTGATGGATCTAATTTAGCACAAAAAGGTAGTTGTGACCTTTATGTGTAATTGAAGCGGTTAGTCTCAGGCCAAACCAGAAACTACAAGTATCACCTGTCACTGTATCCACCAAAAAATACTATCTTTAACGTTGTGTGTATGCTAGTTGTGAGCACATCAGCTTGCCCAGGCCATCTGATATTCTCCAATCAGCAGTGGCTTATCTCCTCCTCTTCTGGGTCTGCAGCTGCCACCACAGTAATTCCCATACATTTACGTCTACAGCTCTGGAAAAAATCCACCGGTCCATCCATGGCACCAAGAACTGGAAACATTAGCCCTGATCTATGATTACACCAGCAGCATTTGCGCTCTTCACTCTTTGCCATGGCGCTTTTTAGATTATTCCAAGTGCTGGGTAATGTACATTCCCCGTTAAGTAACTGAGGGAAGGACTTGCAGGTGGTTAACGGACAAAACTGCCCAAACACTAAATTGCCAGTTTATGTTATACCACCTACTTAATAAAATACAGTAGCCACCCTATTGTTCCCATGGGTGTCGAGGTTTATTTTCATATTGTAGCCATATAGTCACATTAGGATAAAGGCAATAAAGTACACAGTTCTACATTAAAAAATGTAGTAAAATAGTTTTTTCTGGTCTTACTGCTGCACAATTAGTCCTAATTGTAGCAGCATGTCACAGACAATTAGCTCAGAAATCTCAGAGCCATGTACTCTACTGTAAAACACCACATGACACTTATGCTCTGTGACCAAGAGAACTATACATAAGTAATTTACTACAGTGATGGCTTAAAACCAAAGTGCATCACCTGTAGTTTAGAACTGCCAGATTTATTGTCATGACTAATTTTATTGACTTGCACAGCCAAGTAAATTGATTCTTTGAATTATGAATCAGTAATTAATGTTTGACATATTAAACATTAGTAGTACTGATTTAATTAATTGTGAATGAAAACTTTCCTGAAAGGCAAATTCCCATTTGCACTTTCTGTAATAGATGGTATCAAATCTTAAAAAGTCTATTAGTGTGACTGAATTAAAAGTAATCTACAACATGATGTGGGCAAAAAATGAAGGGCTCTAAATACAAAGTGACTGTATACATTCAGTTTATTAGGAACCCCCAGTTACAGCTATACAAGAAAAAGTAATGACGCTTTTTGCAGTTTCCTGGTTTTTTGCTTAATTGGTCATGAAATGAGATTTGATATTCATCAAACTCACAAATATCAATAAACATAATATTTCTAAGCTGATAAAGAACATTGACTTCAACATCCAGTGTGGCATTTAGAAGAAACAGCAGCCTATGTGAGCCATGTTTCACAAAGCTAAAAGACCTATGATCAAGACTTGTTCTGCATGAAGCTGCAAATGGTTACATGGACTTTAGATATTCATCAGTCCACAGTAAGACATACAGTATTTTCTATTTATGGAGACAATGTGGTACTGTACTGGGCATCCAGCCAAGATCACTCCAAAAGCACAAGCGTAATGAGGTAAAAGAAAAAAACACAGAGTAACAGCTAATGACTTGAAGGATTGATTGGAGTTGGTTAACATCTCTGTTTATGAGTCAATTATATGCATTTAACAGGCAGGGTGTCCCTGGCAGCACACTAAAGAGGAAGCCATTGCCCTCCAAAAACTACATTGCAGCATTGCAGCCTAAAGTTTGGCAAACACCACCTGCACACTCCATGACACTACTGGGAAATGTCTTGTGGACAGCTGAAACCACAGGAGAATTGTTTAGGACCAGCATATACTTTGTATAGCATAAAAAGTAAAATGTGTGCCAAAATGAAAACATTCTCCCAACAGTAAAGTACGGTGGAGGGAGCATCATGATGTTGGGCTGCTTTAGCCTGGTATCAATGGCAGGTCACTACAGAGGAAGCCATTACTGTCCAAAAACAAAACTGCAGCATGTTCAAAGTTAGTCAAAGACCACTTTTAAACTCCACAACAGTACTGGGAAATGTGAATAGATGAAATGATGCAAGAATTGTTCAAAGCTCAGAATAAGTTGAATGATGTTGCGGGATAATAACCGTAAACATTAAATCATTTTATCAGCTTAGAAATATTTGTTAATTTGTGACTGGTGAGGATAACATTGCATTTAAGGATTAAGTTATGCAGAACACAAGGAAGTTGCAAACAGTGCCATTATTTTTTTTGCACTCCTTTATGGAACTGATCATGTTTATTCTTTTTTGTGTGTTATAGAGTTGTTGATCAAATAGCTGATCATGTTGGTGTCTGTATTATTGTACTGCTCTTCAAGTGTGCTTCATTATAAAGAGAGCTGCTTCCTCAGCCTAAGCTCCTAAGTGGACAAAATAACAGAAATTCATCGGATCAACATGAGCACGAACTGAAGCCTCCAAAATGGGGTATCCTGTTAAATCGACACTCCTCTAAAATATTTTTAGAAAGTCAGCCCATCCTGGAACAAACAGTGTGACAGTCCCAGTTTAGTTTGTGTGAACAGTTGATGAAGAGAACTTCAGTGTTGTAGACTAACAGTAACATTTCAGCTGAAGATAAACGAGCAGAGGAGAATTCAGTTATGTCTGGTGTGACTGCGGCATCTTCTGCCAGCTCAGTGTCTGATTTCAGGCCACAGATCCACAAAAGGAGAAAACTCCTCTCCTTTCGATGTGAGTGGCCCAGTGAGACATGTTTGGCTTTGAGTGTGCTTCAGCAGGCTGCTCTTTGTTGCCTTTTACAGATATTCCTAGGTGCTGTGCAGGGGGAAAAAACTGCTATAACTTTCTCTCCGAGCACTAATGGAAGTTTTCTTTCCCTTTCCTGGAGATGCTGTTACAAGAAGCACAACTGATGCACCTACAGCTTTTAATGTTTAACTTAGCTTCTCTTCATTTTTTTAAAACTAAGAGAAGGAACTTGTGCTGCTGCTGTACTACAGCCCCCACAATTTAATATCCACTATCTTTATTAAGCAACTCTGCCACTGTGAAATTCTCCAGAAAAGGTTAATGATTGAACTCTAAGCTACAATGCATTTGGTCAGTTTACTCTTTCCAACATTAAGAATAAACTTAATTTTACAAATTCTTTTTCCTTGTGTGTTTCTGCCAGGCTGCTGGAAACGCTGTGAAGAGAGCCTCTGACAACCTGGTGAAAGCAGCACAGAAAGCCGCATTTGATGCTGAGGATGACCAGGCTGTGGTTGTCAAGAGTAAAATGGTGGGCGGTATTGCTCAGGTGAGTCAGAATTCCCAAACAAAGCACTTTCCAAGTTACAATATCGCTAATAATCGAAACACTGACCCTGTGATCTGTGGACAACTTGCTCTACTGTTCCTTTTGAGCCACAGTTGAATGATTCTTTACACGACATTAGTCTTGTGTATATGGTTTAAAGGCAATACAAAATACAAGTTTCCCTTACCAGGGCCTCATGCACAACATTTCTAAGCTATCACTACTAACAATTTTGTATTTCTTATTTTTTTGTCCTTTCGACTTATCCTATGAGTTCAGTGTTGCCACAGCGGATCATTGTCCGCATGTTGATTTGGCCCAGTTTTTACACCGGATGCACTTCCTGACACCACCCTCCCCAATTTCTACCGGGCTTGGACCAGCACTGCACATATTGTTTTGCCTTTGACTGGTTGAAGCTGGTGTTTGCTCAGTGTGCTGACAGTGTGTTGTGTTGCAGATCATCGCTGCTCAGGAGGAGATGCTGAGGAAAGAAAGGGAGCTGGATGAGGCCAGAAAGAAGCTGGCTATGATCAGACAGCAGCAGTACAAGTTCCTTCCCTCAGAGCTGCGAGAGGATGGCCAGCAACAGTGAAATGTGTGTGTGTGTGTATGTGTGTGTGTGTGTGTGTGTGTGTGCAACACACAACACACATTAGCAATAGAACAGTGATCCACAGAATGCTCAGGACCGTCCCCCAACTCCATGTTGAGTGAGGAGGCTGCCGTAGAAAACTAATAATAAGCAGAGTGACTCCAGTTCCACAAGGATGGTTTTTATTTGTTTCTCTATTTAATTTTTTAAGTCAAAAATATAATAATACCAATGAGTAAGAATTTGGATAAAAGCAAAATATATATCACTAAAGTCTGGATTATATGTGTATGTCTTGTGTACGTGCGGTGTGGCTTCATAAAATGACAATCCTGCCAGTAAATTCTGCTTCTATCACTGTTCAAAACTTAGTGTTGGTTCTTAGAGACATCAAGACAAGCACAATTTATGCTTCTGTGCAAATAATCTATGCAGTTTGTGTTTGTGTGAACACGTTTAGAGGCAAAGAGCCTTGATGCGTGTATGACAGTTCATTGTGAAGCACAGGTCTGTGATCACATGATGGGGATGAACTAAAATATTTTTAAGTTGAGATCTGGAAATTTGTACATTGCGGTCAAACAAATCATTTTTTAAAAAAGACTGAGCAATAAAATCCGATAAAAATATATCTCAGTAATTTGCTATTTGAATAAAAGTGTTGGTTGACAGTATTTAGGCCTTGGTTAAATTAGAGGATGTATGTGTGAAGATTAAGAAGCCATATATTTATCTTTGAGACATTTCATATCTTATTGACTATATTTGGGTGATTGGTGTCGTTCTCTAGTAACATGTCATCTGTGCCAATGTTAGTTTTTCCTTCAGAATTCCTGATTTATACATAATGGTTTAGCTTTAATGTTTGATGCTACCAATGTTAGCTCACCTTTTGATCGCAGTATATCAGTGTTCATAAAGTGCCTTCATAATGGATTTGTAAACTGTAATGATCTGATATCAACCATTTACCCTCTAAATGCACATCTTAGCTCATTTAAGTAATATCATTTAAACCACGCTTACACCACGAGTCTCACATTTTTCTACATTATACCTGATATAAAAAATCCTGCAAGTCTTTCCTTCTTCCTTCACATTTTTAACTTGGATGTGGTATAAATGTAATGCTGGTGCACAGCATTACCACCTCATGGGCACTGTAAGAGAGATTTATATGCAATAAAGCCAGTTTTATATGAAAGCATTGGAATCTCTTTTTTAAGTGTTTGACATTCAGTCCAAACTCTCTCTGAAGTTTTCCTCAATAATTGTCTCGTAGATAGAAGTATTTTTTTTGTTTGTTTGTTTTTTCCCAAAAAGTTGGAATAGTTTGCACGAATTACTCAAAACATGTGTAACAGCAAAAAAAAACACCTGGTGAAAAAAAAAAGAGTCTTTGTCTTTTTATAGCATAGGGTGAGGTTCACCACTTGGTGAAAGACTGCATGGGCAAATAATGGGCAAACCCAGGGGACAAGGCTGAAAACAACCACATATTAACAAGATCCAGAAGCACTGATACCTCTGAGTCCAGGCTCAATTAAAATGGCCTAAAGAAAAGTGTAAAAATAATTAAAAAAACTCCTGTGATTTGAGAATTCAAAACTTGTAATTCTTTGTGAAAATCATGAAGCCAGTGTCAGTATCTGTGATGCTGTTTGGCACCATTAATGCACACAGCATTGGTACCTTGCACAAAGAATTTAAAGCAACATATGCTGTCATCCAAATGTTTTTCAGGGAAGGTCTTGCTTATTTTACCAAAAGGTTTATACATTCTGCATGTATTGCAGCAACAAGGCTCCATAGTAAAAGATGTTGGGTAATGTGGCACCCATTAAAAACAATTGGTGTATTATGAAGCAAAAGTTTTTAAGCATCTGAAATCCTATTTTAGTCTAGTTAGAAGAAGAGGTGATGCTACGCTGTGGTAAAAATGGGCATATCCCAACTTTGGTTAAACGTGTTGCAGGCATTAAATTAAAAACTGACCCGAGATTTTTAGGGGAAAAAATGCACATTTTATGTTGTCTATGTTGTATTTACAATGTAGGTTTTAGGTGATGTGCAAGTCATTGGATTATATTTCTTTACATGTTACACACTTTGTTAGTAGAACAAACATCAATAATGAAATATCATTAATTGTGTTTACTGTGTAAATAGTTCATGTTCCCACAATATTCAGTGATGAATATGCACAATGGTGGCACAATAACTCCTGGAACCATAACAGTAAAACTGGATTTCAAGCCTCTTAACTACAGGTCCTCGAAATCATATAATAAGTCAGGACTCACCTTGTCATTGTGTTTAAGTGAAGTTTCAGCAAATGACCAGCAGCCACACAGGAATCTAAAGCCCTCTGTGTCTGGTGTCTGTTGTTAGGACTACAACCTTACAGTTCCATGTGTTTGACAGCCATCACACTAATCTGTAACATATGAATTAATCTGAGGGAGGCTCACAGGAGAAGCCCCCTGCTCCATCATGGTTCATGCTCTTCTAGCTTAAGAGTGACATCAGCGCCACACCTCCTGATTTCCAATGACTGCCTGTCAGATGTAGCAGTGAACATGGGGGAGGGGGAGGGGGAGGGGGGAGCTCCCATGAAAAGCTTTGTTTCCATGTCAGGAAATCACAGAGCTGGTTTCTGTACATTATAAATGGTTTTTAATTTACCCTTTTCTGTCTTGACCAATTTGAACTTTGTTGTCTAAGTGGAGTAGCCAACTAATGCAAGTTACCACTGCTTTAACCTGAGTAAACATTTGTAGTATATTTGTAGTAAATTAGTGAAGCATATTACTTTCACTGGAGTATTGAGTTTGAGCTTACCGGAGTAAAAATAATAACTTTCCTGAAGTAAAATGACAGGAGATTTTTGGACATTTTTCTTTCTCCACAGATGTGTCGTGGGCGGAAAGTTGATACCTGCCGATGTGATGAAGTCAATGAAACTTTGCACACACACACACACACACACACACACACACACACACACACACACACACAAAGACCTCTCGCTGCCTAAATATGGACAACGTCCTCGTGCAGACCCTCAGAGAAAAAACTCTCGAGCTCTTGCAGCTGCTAGTCCATCCTCGAGCTCTCACTGAGTCGCTCACACCGCCACAGCCGCACGCGCGCTCCTGTCCACCTGCCTGTCACAGACCGAAGCCTGTGTCTTTGTCCGGATAACCCAGATCGTCTCTCCCGGTGCCGAAAAACCAGCTGAGGAAACATGGAGGCCATCAAGAAAAAGATGCAGATGCTGAAGCTGGATAAGGAGAACGCCATAGACCGGGCGGAGCAGGCGGAGGTGGACAAAAAAGGAGCGGAGGACAAATGCAAACAGGTAGGCTACGAAAAGATTTACTACGTCCCCAATAAGTGCTTCAAAAGTGCTAAGATTAAGGGGAAAAAACAAGAAAAGAAAATGTTAAAATTGTCGACTCCAGTATAGGTCTAAAAAAAAGCAAAAGATAGAGCCACTTTTCATTTTCCTTCTCACGGGCTGCCGGTGGGGAGCTGCGGTTTATGCTAAATTTGGCTGATGTTAACTAGTCCCACATCCCGCCAAGTCCGGCTTTACCTGCACCGCTGCGTTTCAGCCTGTAGTATCACCTGTGGCCTCCAGTGGGTGCTGTTCGTCAGAAACTAGTTCCATAGACAAGCGTGCAAAGTCCAAACACTTTTTCTTCTTGGCAGATGTAGTACAGTCAGTACTCAAGGTTAATTTGTGAGTACGTAATGGGGGGAAAGTACTACAGCACAAGTAGAAATACTTACTTAAATTAAAGTGCCTTATAAAAAAAGGTTTCTGCAGATAACTAAATTGGGATTAAAGTTTAATTAATGTACAGTTTTTATTTCAAATAACATTCAATTAATGTATTTCTTCTGTTCCAAAATGTAGCCAGCAAATGTACTATCATCAGCATTTTTTGTCCTGTCGGGTTGTCCAGTGAGTTCACAGCAGATCATCGTCAGTATGTTGATTTGGCACAGCATAGAAAGCCATTTTAGAATGTCACATATTTACATACATGTTAAAACGCCAATGGTTGCACATATGAGAAATTAACCTGAGTGAGCTTAGTGTGGGGTTTGTCATTCTTAAAATTATGCTTTTTACGGAGTCTAATCATTGAATTACTGTATTGCTTATTGCACTGTTTAACTGTAGTGGATTCAAAGTAAAAGTGGACTAGTGGTCTCACTGATTGAAGACAGGACAAATAATACAGCTTCAATTTTTTTTATTCAGTTGAAGATTTGGTGATTTGACCTAATTAACTATAGATTGGAAAGAGAATTATTATTTTATATAATGTAGAAACTTGCTGTATACCACATCTCACAGATATGGAAGAATCAATGCTCAAAGGGCCGTTTAAAGCTACACATTCACCCAAATACACTGAACAGTAAGATTAAACTCCAAGGCACTTTTAATTGGTTAATTAGTTAATTAATTTAATTAGTAATTTAATTTTCCCTTCAGGGGAAGCGACGGCAGAATGTGTTCTGCACATTGATTTAGCATGAGGTTTTTTACGCCTGATGCTCTTCCTGCCGCAAGCCAACCATCTTATCCAGACTTAGGACCAGCACCAAGTTAGCCCTTAATGACTGGATGGGGCCACACCTGGTGGGGTGGGATTTAATCCTGCAGCCTTTTGCATCCCAACCTGATGCTCTACCCTTTGAATCACCAGGTCCCCTCAGATAAATAAGATGCATTATTGGAATAGCTTCTATATAGTTGCTATGAATAACTTATAACTGGAAAATGTATATTGCACTTCCAAAGCACTATTAAAGTTAGATTACAAAACTCTGAAAAAAAAAAAAAACTGAAAAACTACTGAAGCAGAAAGTTTACTTATACTGCCCCGTTCCAGAATGTTTTAACCAGTTCAAGTTACAGTTTTCTCATTTATCTGCAAAACCTTTCTTGGGCCTTTCAGTGTCTCACACAAGGACACTTGAGTGAGACACTCCAGCAACATGTGACCAGAGGAGCCGGGGATTGAACCAGCAACTGCGAGATTGGTAGACACCTGCTCAACCTTCCTGCACCCCAGTCGCACTAAGTTCATTTTTAGCTTACTGGTACAGTGTTACCTGCCATTAGTCCTGCTTCCTGCGCCACAGTCGCCCCTGTATTATCATAAATATTTTCTCTGTATTCTCATACAGTGTTTAGCCTATTGTCTCATGGTGCATGAAACTGCTTATATGCAGTCAATAAGCAAACATAGATATAGTTTATAAATAGTTAAACTCATACAAGAAAAAAAGTGAAATCATTCTTCACTCCAGTTGAATTTGGTTACATTTGCTCAGTCACATTCACAATCAAATATAAAATAACTGTTAGTAATATTACTAATAAAAATAATTACAGTCAGAATATAGAATATATGGAATATATATTGAATATATACTGTGATTGACTCCCAGCTGTGAGCCAATCACAGCAAACCATTACAAAAGTAACTCAACAAATTAAGAATTAGATTTAATAGGAAATTACACTCATCCAGATGGTACAGAACAGCATGAAATGAACAGGATCTGCAGCCAGAGGTAGAGGATGTGGGTTAAACAGTTTATTAGTGCAATGTTGTTCAAGTGGTTTTTATCATATCAGGGTGAAGCTTGTCATAATTTTGCTCTCACTCATGTGACAATGCCACAAGAATACTGATCCCTGCAGAACTTCCAAAATCATTTCCATAATCCACCTACAGTAGAAGTAGACAGCTTTTTACAGAAGATGATGAAGACTACTTTAAAACATTTGGGTTCTGACTTTTTGTTTTTAGAATTCTGAGAGAAAAGTCAGAGCTCTTTTTTTGTAGTGGCCTTAATTCCTCCAGAGAGCATTAGGTTCTGACAAGGTCTAACCTGCCCTAAATGCCCTAAAAACCCAATTTATATGATGAATGATGTTTTGGCTGGCAAACAATCAGAAAGATGATTTTATCATGTGTTATTATAAACTATGATTATAGTAATACACATACTAATAATTATACAACATTTCATTTTAGTTAAAATTAAATGTATTAAATTCATATATCTTTATCAATAGATGTTAGAACTTTCCTCCAGTTTGCTGAGGCCCCCTGGATTCAGGTCCAGTATGCAACATTTAGAAGGATCTATTGGCAGAAATGTGTAATGATCTCAAAATATGTATTGTTCCAAAACATCACTATACATTCATAATTTGCAGATTCCTGACAAATCCAGATGCATCTTCCAGTTTTGGACTGAGAAATAAGTCATTATTGTTTTAGCTAAAGGACACAGTGAAGCTCCCTTAAGGAAAAGAGGACTGTAGTCTCTTCTGCAGCTCTACTGTGTAAATGACAAGATCAGGTAGCAATCTATAAATACATAGCCACCATTCATCCATGCAACTGTCCACATAGCATTTGTTCCCAGAGGATCCCAGCTCCTAGTTAATCCAATCCATGCGCAATCATTTTCTATTAGCATTTAATACTGGCGAGTCTATTTCTGTGTTCCCTTTAAAGACCCCCACCTTCTTTAAATTGTTGTTCCTTTCAGACAGACCCTCAGGGTTGCTGGTAAGGGAGTTGCCATAAGTTGATTGTAGGATCAGAACTGTCCCAGGCTATTTGTGACAGAGTGCCTTACATGGCTACAGACTGGGAGAGACATTTGTTCTGAGAACATTGTAGTCAGGCCACATCACTGTCATTTAAAACTGGCTTATATAGTCCTTTAAGCTGTTCTTGCAAATGGCAGCATGTGGAATCTGTCTTTGATGAGTCACGAGATAAGTCTAGATCAGCCTTAAGTCTAAAATGGAAAGTTGTCTTCTAATATAACGAAATGTCATAAAATTGAAATGCTCAGCAATCTCATTATGTTGATATTTTATGTTGTAAATTAAAAACAGTTAGAAGGTAAAAAGCCAGAACCAAAACCAGAAAAGAATTATCCTGTGGATATTTTTATTAGTTAAATTAATTAATTACCAATACAGATGTAGCTTTGTTGGTAAGGCAGCTGTCCACAGACCACAGTCCCCAGTCCTGGCTATGTGTCGAAGTGTCCTTAGGCAAGACACTGAACCCCAAGTTGCTCCTGGTTGGTCAGGTGAGCACCTTGCATGGCAGCCACTGCCGTGTGTGTGTGTGTTTGTGTGAATGGGTTACTGAGAAGCAACATTGTAAAGCGCTTTGGATAAAAGTGCTATATAAGCGGCCCCTAACCCATTCTCCATAAATAGTGTAATTGTTGGACGTTTGATAGTGATGGTGGTCAAAGAGGGCTGATTGTTAAAAAGGACTCAAAGATCAGTTCAGTCACCTACAACATTCAGTTACTGATGGATTTCTATAAAAGGGTTGTGTCGGACCATTAAAGGTTGTGACTGGTCTTGTTTACTGTCAGTATATTCTGCTTAAAGAGGCTTCATTTGTTTTTGATCCTTAATGTAGTTTGTTGAGATGCCGTGCTCAGAACCATAGTTTGGAAAAAGAGTCCCAGTTAGTTTTATCCTAAACAACTTCAATTTCCATTATGGTTATTTCAAAGACAAGCTTTCCAACATTCTGACATGTTCTGTTTCTATCTATGTGCACTGTGTGTTTGTGAATTTGGCTTATAGTTGGAAGAGGAGCTGCTGGGTCTGCAGAAGAAGCTGAAAGGTGTGGAGGATGAGCTGGACAAATACTCAGAGTCACTGAAGGATGCCCAGGAGAAGCTTGAGCAGGCAGAGAAAAAGGCAGCAGATGTAAGTGAAGAAAGCTGATATCAGGGGTCACATCACTGCATATCAAAATCACATTAGTCGATTAAGTGTCGTATTGACATGTACATTCACATGATCTTTTCATCTATCCACAAACTATCTCAACTGTTTTCTTCTAGTGTTAAACTAGAACCAGGTTGTTTGAATTACTGTAAAGTTGTACTTTTGGTTAAGTTCCATCTTTAGTGCTAAAAAAACAGCAGTGAAAAAACTTACAGTAGCTTCTCCTGTTTAAATGCTTGTGCACACCCCAATTTGTTACTGCCAGTCAAACTAAAAATAGTCATACCCATTTTAATGTTGACCTTCAGGTGTACAATTTAAAGTTGGTTGTGCTAGATAAGTGTCACCATTAGAGCAGCAGCTGACAGCAGCAGCACAAACTGCGTATGTCGAGTATCAAATTTTATCAACATATTATTAAGCCTGTCATCACCTTTAGGCAAATCAAACTATTCTAACCCACAGGGTTTAGGGTGTGTAGTATACACTGAGATATGGATACTACTAAGTACTGCTGAACACTAGTACATCACTGAACACTAATGAACATACACTAGTGAGATACAGTACATTTCCTTAAGAAAAACTGAAACTTACTCAATGGCTCAAATCAAAGCAAACTTGAAATAAAAAGAAACTGCGATGCAACATGTTACATTTTTTTCCACAAATAAATGTGATGTAAATATTGTCTTATTCAATGGCCAGCAGCATCAGTGGAAGCACAAACTGTAGCTCCTTATCCCAATGACAAGCAGTAAAAGAGTAAGAGAGAACTTAATTTGTCCTGACAGGATTCCGTCCTGTCCCTCCAAAGATGCAAAAGAAATGTTGCAATGCAGGATTTCGTTTATGCTTCCACTGCTTACAAATATTTGCTTTTGGTTTTCTCTTGAACGTCCTCCTCAGGACAAGTATGACATGTAAATATCTTTATCTAAAGTACCCAAATGGAATACATAGCCTTCTGGTATTTTCCCAAGTTGCTAAACAACCAGTGGACATAAGGACATGACCTCAGTGTCTTTCACTGTCTTATTCTTCACGTCTACAATGTGGATGCAAACATGAAGGGCAGAACTAAGAAGCCTAACTCATGTGAAGAATCAAGGAATTTTAGCTGACATTTGGATTTGAGGGGTTTGTCTTTCGAGAGGACAAATTAAGAAATAAAAAGGTAGGAGACAAAATAAGAGCCGCATCAATTCACAAATCACTTTATTTTGAAAACGTAACCGGAAGAAAACTACGTAAATGAGGACCACTGACAAAGGTTGCCACGGCAACGCAGTGTCGCCTGGAAGAAAGGGAGAATTGGAGTTAAGTCTTTTCAGCATGACGACTTTCACGTCCATTGACGCGGTGAGAAAGAAAATCCAGACATTGCAGCAAGTGGCGTACGAGGCGGAGGACCGAGCCGAACTTATGCAGTCGGAGGCGGACATGGAGAGGGAGGCGAGAGAAAGGGTAACATCCACTCAGTGTCTGAAAGCCGACAGACCCGAAACTATAGCAATTAATCAGTAATTAAAAATCGAAAGCATAGAAATTGAAAAACAATGGGCACACGGAGCCAAAACCTTTTACACAATACATTTTATGCTATGCAGTTTTAACAAGACTTCTCTCTCTCTCTCTCTCTGTGTGTGTGTGTGTGTGTGTGTTTGTGTGTGTGTGTGTGTGTGTGTCTTTACAGGCTGAGGCAGAAGTGGCATCACTAAACAGGCGTATCCAGCTGGTAGAGGAGGAGTTAGACCGAGCTCAAGAAAGGCTGGCTACTGCGCTGCAGAAGCTGGAAGAGGCGGAGAAAGCTGCAGATGAGAGTGAGAGGTGAAGAATATCATGTGTTTTCATGTAGAATCCCAACTGTGTTCAAAAACTACAACTCTCTATTTATTGTCTCCTATCTCTGTCAGTCACTGAATAAAACAAAAATATTGCTGGAATAGTGGTAGGTCCTGATCGGGTTTTCCTCTCACATTGTCCAGGTCCAAGTACAAGTACTGGCCTAGGACAATTTTGCAATAAACAGTCAAAAATCAGCAGAGTTCAAAGTGATGTTACTTTATTATGCAAACAAAAATAGCATACAATAAATAAGTCAGATTCCAAAATAGGACTGAAACAAAATGCACAGTTTTCCATTAATGAACTTTCTAATGTCTCCTCCAATCAGATTATTTCCCAATCGTCTGCCTTCCATCAAGAAATCTTCCATTTACATCACAGCTTCATCTGTCAGTCTGAAAGTTTCCATTTGTCAATCTAATTTGAGCTGTTTCATCTATGCTTTTGCTGTAAATTTAATGGAAAGTCCTTTACTTTTGCCTAAAACAAAAACAACAGTTTGTCTTCCTATTATGATATATATCCATCAAAAGAAGAGGTGCAATTGTGCCTTCTGATGGTTTTGTGACTTGGATGTCACCCTCATGACATCACTACATCACTGACATAATCATGGTTCATTGCTGCTTAAGAAGAAATCATACTCTTTACAATTAAGCTAATGAAGTGACAAAGAGCTCTACAGTTAAAAGAGCTCTTTGTTTTCACACGATCATAAAAACGTGTGAAATATAATCATACATTTACACTGATTTGTGACTGACTGACAAGAGAACTTCTATCATTCTCTTGTGATCCTGTTATTCAGAGGAATGAAGGTCATAGAGAACAGAGCAACAAAAGACGAGGAGAAAATGGAGCTCCAGGAGATGCAGCTAAAGGAGGCTAAACACATCGCTGAGGAGGCTGACCGCAAATATGAAGAGGTGGGGGACTCAACACACCATCATGCTAAACACTCTTTGGTTTTTTTTATGGAAAAGCCAGAAGTAAAAAGTGGGTTGTCACTCCAGACCAGCAAATAGGCAACTGATGAGATCATTACACTGACATGGAAGAACTCTACTGGAGTCACCAAAAACATGTAAAACATTTAGCTGAAACATTATGTGCTACCACAAAGTGGTATTAATTTTACATAAAATTAATTCAAAATAGTAATTTCTTTGTAAATGTATTATAGTATTTGTTCCTCTGTTTAACACTTAAATCTATTTATTTTTTATTCCTTTCTGCTCCTTTTTGCACTTGCATCTCGTGACCTGTGAACACTTTTCTGATAGGACTTTGCTTTGATGTTTTCTCCTTGACTTAGATTTTTGCTGCCTTGTACCTCACTTGTAAGTCGCTTTGGATAAAAGCGTCTGCTAAATGACTCAATGTAAATGTAAATGTAACAATGTGAGACCTATGTGGGGCTTGCAACACAAGGACTTGTCCCTTAGTGCTTTACACAAGTGGTAAAATGCTGTATGTGGGAACAAAATGAATTCTGTGAGTGTAGTAATGAAATGTTGTCTCTAAACAGAGGAAGACGAAAGTTTAGAGGGGTCAGTTAAATAAGCACTGAATGTCTGCAGGTTGCTCGTAAATTGGTGATCTTGGAGGGGGATTTGGAGCGCTCAGAGGAGCGTGCTGAAGTGGCAGAGGCGTAAGTCAACACCTGCACCTTGAAAACTCACACCGAGCCACCGTTCATTATTCATGTTGTCATAGCAGAGGTCGTGTGATCACTACTATGACACCACGAAATCTTAGACAGTCACTTACATTTCCATATTATTATAAAGGAATAGTATTGGGAACTGTAAGTGTTGCATAGACTTATGAGTTGTTATAATTCTCTTAACAGCAACTTTGCGATGCTGAAACCTAAGTTTTCAATTTTTGCTTCAACACTGACCTTCACAGTAAAGTAGTGATAAAGATTGTCAAGCTATTTTCTGTTGATAAACTAATTTACTGATAATTCACAAAATAATTTCAGCACCAATGCAAATTATTTTTGGGACTCTATCATATAGTTATGCGTGAATAACTAAATGCAGGACCCAACGAATGGGCTAATCACACAGAGACCTGGATGTGTGTTTTGTGTTCTTTGTGTGTTTTTATGTAATGCATGCCTGAATACACCACCATCACCGCCCGTATGGGTATTTTTTGATGGCTGCCCTGCCCACTGCCCGCTCCTCACTCCCGACCTCCTGGACTAACACCTGCAGGCGAGTGAGGGAGCTGGAGGAGGAGCTCAGACTAATGGACCAGAATTTGAAGTCCATGATGTGCGGAGAGGAAGAGGTACTAAATGTGCAAACTCCACCGAGGTCAAATGGTGACCTGTTGCCTTTTGCTTCTGTGACCTGCACCCTCTCAACCCTCTTTCTGTTTTCTGTCTAACCTGCACTTATTCTGTGACATCAAGCATGTTCCCTAAAGATAAGTCTGATGATATTCTACAGTACATTGATTTCTTGTCACCACATCCTATAAAAAGACAAAAAAAAAGTTATCCTTCATTGAAATACAGAAAACAAAAGTGAGAAAGACAACAGTCCAACAATGATCCACAGTCAGAATCAAGCTGAGGACATTGTACTAGAGCTGACAGACAGGTATTCAATTGATAGTTTTCATCTGATCTCACACACCTGGGGGACAGGCCTCCTGGATGGCAAATAGGCTATTGTCTGCTGTCCACCACATTATTTTCCTGAAAAATGAATGACATTTCAGATAGAAGTGTTATTGGTGCATGTAGTGACAAACGGTGTCCATCAGTTTCATCAAATTGCTCCTGTAGTATTTGTAGCCTGTATGGAAAAAACAAAGGGCACAAATGCTTAGCAGATTATTGCTAAGATGACACTGTAATAATTGAATGTGACTTACATGCAGTGTATCAAAACTTCATCAACAGTTGTCTTTCTTCTCTGAAATCAAATGGACAATGAAAGGACACTGTTAAAGATCCATCCATCCATTGTATTCACCACTAGTCTTGTTCAGGGCCACAGGAGGCTCGAGCCTCTTGATGAGGTTCTGGGGTACACTCTGGTTGCCCGTCTATCTCAGGGCCAACACAGACAGACAACCATTCACACTCACATTCACATGTACACGTACAGGCAGTTTAGAGTCACCAATTAAGCTAATGTACTTGTCTGTGGGAAGAAACTGGAGAACCCTGAGGAAACACACACAAGAACGGGGAGAACGTGCAAACTCCACACAGAAAGGCTGCAACTGGCTGGTGGATTCGAACTACAGTGCACAGATCCAACAGAGTTTCTCTCCACTGCATATTGTTTAATTCTTTTTAAAAAATAAGTGTCATTTCTTGAAAAAACAAACTCCTAATTTTGTTTTATTCAGTATTTTTGTTTTGAATCGAGCTTTAGTGAGCAGAGTTTCCTACAAGCTAAGATATAGGATAACATATTTAAATAAGATAAGTTAGTTAAAGAATAAAATGATAGACATGTGGTAACAAGGTTTGGGTTATATTGCTTATTGTGATATCGCCGTGTCATTACCAGAGATCAGTGATAGAGTCACCACAGAGGGTGCGTGCTGAGCCTTTTTAAAAATGAAATGTTAATTGTGCATTCTGTTTTCAAATCACTTCAATTCAAAGAATGTTATTGATCCCATAGGGAAACTGTGTTGCTTTGTTACAGCTGTTCTCTGCAGGAAAAGTAGAAAAGAAAGGAAAAGCACCTCAACCACACCAAGGAGAAACCACATAGACAAATACACAAATACAAACTACTGAAGTACAACTAAAAACAAAATAAGATAAATAACATAAATAATAATTTGCTTTCAAATAAAGTAAATAAGCATGTGAATATAATGGATTAAGGAAGTGGTGACAAAAATAACGATAACAACAGACTCATCAGCATCCATCCAAGTTAGATTCATGACAAACCTACCTGTATTTTCTCTTCAAACGCACCCTGACATCTTGATAAAAGCTTTGTTTGCTATCTTACTCAGAGTTGGATGTATGTGATATCCATCATCTTTCTCTGAGTGAGACAGAAAATATTTATGAAAGAGACGTAATGATCCTCAGATACTGTCAGGGCTGGAGCTTTTCTATTATCCTACCTTTCAAATTACTGCTTGTCCTTCTCTTGCTTTTCGTCTTTCTTACGTTACTCAGTAAATCAGGTGATCTTGAAGAAGAGTTGAAAAATGTCACCAACAACTTGAAGTCACTGGAAGCCCAGGCTGAGAAGGTACAGTACAGTGAGAGCTCAGAACTGGCCAGTCAGTCAGTAAACAGACTCAAACACACCATGTAATAGGAGCTAATGTCCATTCAATGTTGCTTTATATGACTTTGCACCATGTTAACAGATGTGTGTCTTTTGGATATTATAATTTCATTCAAAACGTTCCAGTATTGGCTCATTTTACTTTATATATCAGCAAAGAAGTGAGTTTAAAGTGGGAAGTCTGTCTGCTCGTAGCCGTTAATACTGATTGTGCTTTGTTAACATGGGGTATGTTTAAATTACAGTATTCACAAAAGGAGGACAAATATGAAGAAGAAATTAAAGTTCTTACTGACAAGCTGAAAGAGGTAGGATTTTTTTTTCATTTCACATGTCACTGATCTTCTTTTCTGTGTGTTCTCTCTATAGAGAGAGTTGAAAAATGGAGTGTGTACAACACATAATGTGCTGGTGTTTTTCTTCTAGGCTGAGACCCGTGCAGAGTTTGCAGAGAGGTCTGTGGCCAAGCTAGAGAAGACCATTGATGATTTGGAAGGTATAACTCACCTGAAGTCTCTGCATTAGTTGAAATTAAAGCAACAAACAGCTGCACTAATCCTGGTTGTACTGTTGGAAGTGATTTGACAGCTGTGCTGTTTGCTGCATATCTGACTGATAACATTAATGATTGGAAAAACCAAATCAACTAACTCAATTAGTTTTCCTTGGATTTCTTTTATTTTCCTGGTTATCCAGCCTAACTTGGAGTTAGTGTATGCTATGAATAAAACTGAATTAACCCACTGACAGAATCATAGCACTGCAACACTTATAGGGGGATGTGCGTATGACATTCCAAGGCATGCATGGGGATTTCTTAAGTGATGTGACCCCCCCAGGTTTTTGATCTCACTCCACGGTTCTTAAGCCTTTTCTCAGTTGTTAAGTTAAAGAAAGTATAAAAGAGTAAAAAGTAAACAACTAGCCTTTAAAATACAGATATAAAATCTAAAAGCAGCTTTCAGATGTCGGAAACAGGCCCAGCACAACAACCAGCTGGAGCATGTGTGAACTTGAATAGCAACTCACCCTTTTTCAATCTAACATCATAATATGAACTGCAGTCGTATAAAATGCTCCTTTAAAAGATTAAAATTAGCCACTTTGTCCAACTACAACATTATATCATCTACGTCATTGGCTCATTTTGACTTGATGGCAGCAACACATCTCAAAAAAGTTGGAAGAGGGGCAACAAAAGGTTGGGAAAGTAATTGCCACAAATCAAAAATGAATGGAGAATTTACCAACTAATTAGGTTAATTGGCAACAGGTCAGTATTTTTTTTTTTTTTTTGAAAAAGCATAGTTTTAAAACACACATTTTGCTAATAATGCTTCTAAAACTTTTTTAAGTACTTCTGTGTAATGTTATTCTCCCAAATACTAGATCCAGTAGAAGGACTTGGTTGCCAAAACCACAAATTTTGTGAGTTACAGTAAGACTTGGTTAGTGTTGAAATGTCCGGATATCTTGAAACTTGTGAGTCATTAACTTAGAAAAGCCGTGACAGTTTACAGAAAGTGTAGACATTCAACATGGCTTCCTGAGTGTGCAATTTTGAACAATGGGGACATTAACAATTCGAGCAGAGAAAAGGCCGAGTTAGGCTGATGCTCTTGGATCTGTCTTGTGTTCTCTTACTGCATCATGGGTTTAGTTTGTGTGTGTTTGAGTTCGGTCTATAGAGAGCTGAGCTTGCATCCTTTGGCTGAATGAGCTTCAGGTTAAAAGTTGTTGTCTCCAGCTGTTATGATACTGGGTGAACTGGAGAAGATGGCTGACGTGATGCCATTAACACGTGTGAATCTGACGGTTACGGTTTGAAGGTAACCTGTTTCAATACTGTCTTTTTTCTTTTTTCCTGTTTCCACTCTGTGTGTCTGTCTGCTTGGCCCTTGTCTCCATTTGTCTGTCTGTCCATGTGTCCTTCTCCAGATGAAGTGTATGCTCAAAAGCTGAAGGGCAAAGCTCTCAGTGAGGAGCTGGACCTGGCCCTCAACGACATGACCACACTGTAGATGCTTTCTGACTTCTTCTCTGCTGCTCCTTCCTGTCACAGATCTTCCCACTTGCTGCTCTGTTCTAGCCCACTGTGATCTAATGTGGACTGTGTTTCACACAGCAATGTTCTTTTTACAGAAGGCTAAGTTACTGCTCACCCGGTCACTGCTGTGTGTCCTCCAGTTCATTGAGTTCATGTCCTCTCTTTATTAAAATATTCATGTCTACCTGTTTCCCTCTGCCCTGTAATAAATGGATTAAAGCGCTCTTGACTTTTCTGTCTCCCTCCAGTCTGGCCTTCTTTTTCTTCCATTCACTTCCTCTAATGAACATTTAGAAACAGAACATTAGAACAAATACCTGCCTTGTAGTGCACAATAACTAGTTGTTAACAAAAGGTGAAGCAGCAGGTAGAGCTTTGTGAGGAATTGTTGTTAATATTTAAAACTTTTTGGAGTATTCATCTTATGCTTGATTAATCTGCTGGGGTTCAGGGTCTTACAACTCTTTCTCATTGTCAATTAGTGCATTTTCTGGGGGGGGGGGGTCAGTACCATGCACCCAGTTGGCTGTAGTGGGATACATGCAGTGAACAGGTCAGGCTTGTTATGGCTTTTATAGCTCCCTTATGGAAGCCAGTAAACTTTCTGCAGTACAAATATTATGTGTGGTCATCATCTCGTCCTCATACTGGCTGCCATCTTACTGAGAGCTTTTACACATTTTATATTGTTTTTGGGATATTTCAGCACAGCGTGTCATCATAGTTTGGTCTAATCGTTCACCAACCCCACTATATTAAGTACCACCTAATATCATTTTTAAAGCGGGGTTGTGGTATTTTGGGGCATTTATTATTAAATGAGCTTCAAGTCTGTCTTTTTATCAAACTCTTTCATGGTAACAGAAATTTTTTTATGCCAGATTAAACAAATAAAAGACCACAACTAATAAGCAAAATCTTAAGTATTCAAATAACAAATTACGTTTACATCTTCAAATAATACAGAGTTTCACTTTACATAAATCATCAAATTGTAAAAATACCTCTTAAATAATTATGACCGGACATAATATAACAAAAGAATATATCTGATAATAAAATAACTTGTTAATAAATGCACATTAAATGAAGACAAATATAAATTGAGAAACTGAACAATAATTGTCACACATCAAATAATAAATACAGTGGTGGTATAATGAAAAGCGATTTATTAAATAACCTTCACATAATTATCATTTGTCTTTAATGGTCTACGTCTCACTTTGGCCACTAGATGTTGCAATTCCATCATTTCAAGTATGTTTTTGTTTCTTTATTGCTCCCTTAGTTGTTACTAGATGTAGTGATTCATCACTTTAAAAAACCTGCACGATCTGGATTTTCTGCATCTTCAGTTCTAAACTGGACATTTGGAAGCTCACTTGTGACTTTGTTTCGTTTTGTAGAGAAAGTGGCCCAAGCCAAAGAAGAGAACCTGGAGATGCACCAGGTTTTGGACCAAACTCTTTTGGAGCTCAACAATCTATAGAGCCCTCCACCGATCTGGGTAAAGGAAGGTTTAATCTCCCACCTGACGCTCCCAGCTTACGCCCTTACAGATTAAATTTCATTGTAACCTTTTGTTATAAACTATGAAGCAAGTAAAGATGAAGGCCCTGAAACAACACGAGCAAGAGTTCATCAAAACATCTTATCATTAGTAAAAAGTTCCCTGCATGCAGATGTAGCTATTTCTGTGCATTGAAATGCCACTCATGGTTCTACTATGTCACGAGTGATAGCTTCTGGTAGAAAGGCTCGTCTTGTTTGACCAAACATGGTTAAGCTTTTCTCATATTTATGAATTCCACTTACAAGACACTTACTACTGCACACAAGAAACTTCCTCCTTTACACATTTTTTTCCCCAACCAAAGACACGTCTCCTCGAGATGAAGAAACAGCTTAGTTGTAAAGATATGGACCATACAGTTTGAACTAAGCCTTCTGAAATAGTTTGGTTAGTTTTCTGTGTCCTACCAAGTCATTTTTGTATTTACACCTTAAGAAATCTAAGGTAGTTGAGGCAAATGAGAACACAGTCATTTTCTGTCAACAGATTTGAAATGATACACCATGATGAATGGGTTCAGCTTATTTTGGAAGGCAGTAACCGTACTTCATTTTTTCATGTGGGGGGACTTGTTGAAATGCCTTGGTTGGCCTTATTGGGCATATTTATTTTCAAGTAAAATGAACTACTTCTATATTAGCTGGATTATTTGAAGTCAAATAAATTTTGTTTAACAAATGTTGGGATTAGATTATTAGAATAAGTGTTAGACTGATTCTCATTGTTAAAAGAAGAACTGAAAAGCTGGGAGCAGAACCACTGACATCTTTGCATGAAGGCTTTATATATTGATTTAAAAAGTGCATTCCTGAAACAATAAACATCACAATTGCAAGATTCTGCTGATGATGTAACTTTTTTGTGTCAGTTTTATTGCTAGACCTGATTCTGCAACATACACATGAGTTTTTCTGCACACTCCTGCAGGGCCAGACTGTATGTTACACTGTAACAGGTACAAACAATGAGTGGCACAAAGTATTTCTACTGGTTGTTACTCATACAAAATCATTAGTGTCCTTTGAATTTTATAAAGCAAGTGACATTATTGAACTGCCACAGTTTGAGTCAATGTCTTAGGATAAATAACACGATAATGAATTATGGTCAGATACTTGTGAATAAAGGATAAACATTGGTTTTTAGCAGTGCTAGTACAGAGAGCTGCTGTTTCATTTTCCCAATCCATATTTAGTCCATTAATGCAGGGAGCTGACCAGTAACCATAATCTGACCCCCCTCCTCCTCAACAGTCAATTTTCTGGGAAATGTACAAGAATTTTTAAATTTCAACACAAATATTTTACTTTAATTTTGCTAGATGACTTCATCTAACTGACATTTTACTTTTCAACACTAGTTGCAAGATTTTAATAGAAACCATTAAAATCTGTAGTTTTTGCATGGAGCAGCCCTTTGTTGCCTTCTTTGTACTGGAATTTCATATCCTGACCTGGAAGACTAACTGGCCATTGCTGTCTCACCAGGACAGACAGATTGTGGGATTTCTTCTGCTGGTCTCGATGCACTTTACATGGTGCAGAGATTCTTGATGCAGACTTGATGCAGTGTCCATAGGGACTTATAGGATTCATGACTAACAAAAAACTATGGGTTTTTTACTCTTTTGATGATGCCAAATTTACATTTTGACACTCATAACTATACAAGTGTATAACTATCTAATCTTAGCAACTTCATGTCTTGTTGCACTATTCATGCACCACAGATTTATTTATTTCTATCATCCCATTCTATTTTATTCAAGCTACTTCCCTTTTTCTCCAGCTGTCTCTCTGCATGGCCTCATTGATACTTCCTCATTACAGCACGAGTCACATACAGTACAGCAACAGGGTAAAGACTGATTACACGATACATTTTAAGTCCTTTTAACCACTTTCTTTATTCTTTGCAATACAATCATTTTAACTTTCATAGAATCAAATATAATAATGACACACTGAATAGTTATAACACATTGTCATGGATATATATATATATATATATATATATATATATAATTTCACCATCGTTAGTGAATAGTTATGCAATCAATTATTGATAACTTGTAGAGGTCTTTTGTATTTAGAAGTTAAAGTATTTTGTAATTTTTTGAAGATGGGAGGACTGGAGTCAGGTGGCTGAAGTGGTAGAAAGGCTGGGGGAGTTAACAGGGAGGACGGGAGGGGCAGAAAGTTGCATGACATTGAATTAAGGCTGGATGAATAATGAATAATGATGATATAGAAAATTATGTAATATGACAACTGGCAAATTTACTACATTTACTGCTTAGTGCAATTTTTGACACTTTAACTGGAGATATTGGTGATGGTCGTTTCAGATATTCTCAAATATTTGACTTTCTTTCCTTTTTGACAAATAATACACTGAAATGTATAATTATTTATGAGCCCTTGGCTGCAGAACACATAACTGCAACTGAAATATCTGATATGAAAGACAACTCTAGTGAATTAAATCCGTTATTCAGTGAGAGTATGTAGGAAAAATATGTATCCTGTACTGGAGATGTTCAAAATTGTAAAAAAAAAAAAAAAAAAAGTCTTCTGAATTTAACTACAGACAATTATATGATCAGAACTCTTGATCAGAAGTCTTGTTTTTCTATAGAATTTTTAACATATTTTGCAATGGTTGTAGTACTTTTCAGTCTCTTTGTTTTCCTATTCAAACTCCACTTCAGAATAAAAGCAATATCGCAGCTTCCTTTATCAAGAATTTTTTTGGCGATTACCATCAACTGCTGATTCACTGACAATTGTGTAATTCAAATCCTGTTCAATGTTCCCATTTTCTTTGTTTTGGGAAGGTGTCTAGTTTGCAGGAAGCTTTAAGCACTTGTTCATTCTGTGGACGTGAAGGGTGGAGACATACTGGAAAACAACAGGACAGGACTTGTAAAACGATACATTGACCTTACCTCACAAATAAACTGCGGCCGTTGAAGAACGATGATATAAATCTAGAAAGACGTATATAGCGACCATACTTGATGGAAGTTAGCTGAGTAAAACCCACATTTTATTTGACTGCAGAAGCAATATGGCGATTTGAAGGGTGGCAATGTGAGCTAGCATTACCAACGGTAATTTAGAAATTCGCAACGCGGTGACGACTGTGGCACAGGAAGGTAGAGTGGTTGTCCACCAATCTCACAGTTGTTGGTTCAATCCCCGGCTCCTCCGGTCACATGTCGAAGTGTCCTTGAGCAAGACACTGAACCCCAACTTAGTTGCTCCCGGTGAGTGTGTATGAGTGTGTGTGTGATTGTGAGTGTGAATGGGTGAATAAGAAGCAGTGTAAAGCGCTTTGAGTACCAATAGGTAGAAAAGTGCTATATAAGTGCAGAGCATTTACCATTTACTTTTGTACGAAAAAGTTATTATTAGGCACTGCTAGCTAACATAATCAGTTCTCATCTTGTGAAGTAGTCATCGGTAAAATTGATGACTATGATGATGAAGTTATATTACTATTAAGTTAAAGTTTGTGTGTAGTGCTGTAGACAGAACTCACCCTTCCATGTCTGACCTAATATTATTATGTTCCTAGCTTGCCATCGTCATAATGGTGCCTAGGGGTGTGATCCGGCTGGTGGTGTTGTCTTGCCTCGCCTTACCTGCTATAAGTGGTCAGTATACGTTAAATCAAGACCAGCAATCCTGGTGATTGAGCTCTAACATTACTGTCCTGCTTGTTTTCCTACTCATTGCTATCAGTCAGGAGCTGGGCGACACTAATTCACTATGTCTTATCTAAGCTGGTACCGTTTCATTTCTGATTGACTAAACACACCTGATCCAGATGCTGCACATCAGGAAGTGTAGGAATAGTGGAAAAACAAGCAAAGTTAGTAACTCTTAAGGACCAGGGTCTATGCCAGTTTCAAAACAGATGTGTGTATTACTCTCTGGATGTTAAATGTCTTGTTGCTGTCCTGATGTGGACACATAACCATTAACACTTTGGCAGCTCTCCATTTAAATGCTTTAATCTAATTAAATTTCTTCTACGTACTTCTGTAGGGTACACTGTGCAGAAAACAATGTTATGTACCTATTCTGTTCTTCTCAGCAATACACTTTATGTATTGTTAAAGATTTGCTAAACATTTGCTAAAGTAAAAATTTCACATCATAAAATCTCGATTGTATGTGTGTGTTATATATGTAACGTCCTTACAATGTTTTCTCCTGCTAATGTGCCCAGTTCAAACCTATGATTTGTTTTGTAGCTTTTATTTTTTATAACTTCCTGTAAGACGGATGTGTTTTATTTTGAAAGGACAGCTAACATATAAAAAAACGGAGCTTAACAACGGTAGAAGACGGTAAAAGGTAACAGATGGAGAAATAAAACGAGACTACAGACATGAAGGAGACGGTTACGGATAGTGTCTTTTTGTTTTTAGCTCCAGTTGAAAGTGGTAACAAGGTTGGTTTTATGACTTATATACATTTTAAGACAATTGAATTTTGTGTTGATTAAGTTGCTAAATTGTCTTTATGTTAGCTTCACGTAAAACTGGTATACGACGTCTTAGCGGTTTAATATGGTTTGAATTTATGGTTTTGTCTGTGTTTACTTTGCATAACTCTTAAGTTGTTTTGAGAAAAAGGAAGAAAAAGGAAATAGGGAGCAGGTGGAGGAAAATCTAGAGAGGTGGAGGTCTGCTCTGGAAAACAGAGGAATGAAGCTTAGCCGCAGCAAGACAGAATACATGTGTGTGAATGAGAGGGACCCAGGTGGAACGGTGAGGTTACAGGGAGCAGAGGTGAAGAAGATGAAGGACTTTAAGTACTTAGGGTCAATGGTTTAGAGCAACGGTGAGTGTGGAAAAGAGGTGAAGAGGCGAGTGCAGGCAGGTTGGAACGGGTGGAGAAAAGTGTCAGGTGTGTTGTGTGATAAAAGAGTATCAGCAAGAATGAAAGGAAAGATGTTCAAGATGGTGGTGAGACCAGAGATGTTGTTCAGCTTAGAGACAGTGGCACTGAAGAAAAGACAGGAGGCAGAGCTGGAGGTAGCAGAGCTTAAGATGTTGAGGTTCTCTTTGGAAGTGACGAGGATGGACAGGATCAGGAATGAGTACATCAGAGGGACAGCTCATGTTAGATGTGTTGGAGATAAAGTCAGAGAGGACAGATTGAGGTGCTTTGGACATGTTCAGAGGAGAAACTGTGAATATATCGGTAGAAGGATGCTGAGGTTGGAGCTGCCAGGCAGGAGGTCTAGAGGAAGACCAAAGAGGAGATTTATGGATGTAGTGAGGGAGGACGTGAAGTTAGTAGGTTTGAATGAAGAGGATGCAGAGGACAGAGTTAGATGGAGGCACATGATTCGCTGTGGCGACTCCTGAAAGGGAACAGCCGAAAGGAAAAGAAGAAAAGAAGAAGATCAGACCATCAGTAAGTCTGCAAATTTCTGACTGGACGACGGCAGGCAGCAGAAGTTGGTCTGAAACGTTAAAGAATTAAAGATAAAGAAGGCTACAAAGGACATGGAGGTTACAGAGGCCTCATCCGCAATTGCCAAAGACAAAGGGAAATTTATGAGTACAGTTGCTTCAAAATGCAACTGATAATACAAGACAAGATATCGATAAGACATTACGGTGTAAAAAATAAAAAAGCTCACTGATCTACAGCTCCAAATTAAAGACACTACAGAGGTTCTTCGCCGCTCAGAACGTACCAGAGCACCAACTGAAATGATGGCTGCTTACCACAGGGAAGAAACTACCAAAAAGGAAAAGAGGCTAATTGGCTTATATGAACATTGGAAAGTTCAGGTTCGTAAGGCAAGAGAAGAACTAAAGTCTGACATTACTGAAATGCACATTGCAACAATTGCAGACATTTTAGAGAAAGAGAAGGATGACATCATTAAACTCTATGCTGAAATGAGAGATTATATAACACCAAAATTCCTACGTTGCAGAAAAGTGAGCAGATGCAGCAGCAGAGCAGGTAAGAGGCCAAAACAAAAAGTTAGGTCACCCATTAAGAGAGCCCTGGTATTTCACACCATCCTGGTTGAGAACATCAGGCAAAAATACAGAAACGCAACAACTGAGAGAGAAAGACAACTGATTGCCAGGGTGACTTCTGGAAGTAATTTAAAAAAGTACAAATTCCAGAAGTACACACAAATGGCATTTGGCTACTCCAAAAATAGAAATGCAACCCTCAGTGTGGATCTTTGTGCAACCGTGAAGAGAAAAGAAAGTGGTGCAACTCTGGAGATTAAGAGGAAAGTGAGGTCTTTTTATCTCCGGGATAAAAGCAAAAAAACAATCACACGACAAAATACAAAAATGCAAAAATTACTCACAGACACACAGAAAAATCTAGACAGAAAAGTTTTGTCAGAGCAGCTTGGCCAACTGTCATACAGCACGTTTTGCCGGCTTAGGCCATTTTGGGTTGTTACACCTTGCTTACAGTGAGTGTAGGAAGTGCCTGCTCAATGCCTATAAAACCCTTAAACAACCTGGGGAAGCAGACGTTTTGTGTAAACCAATGGACCACAGAAAGGAACCATAAAGAAGACAAATCCTCCATGATTACAGTCAAAAGAGATCTCGTAACAACCGAGTCTGACCTAGTTAGCTTATTTCAAGCAAGGCTCAGCAGATTTAAGCATCTTCAACATCAGATGGCAACATACAGCCTACAGGCAAATCAGGGAGACCCTAAAACTAGATGAGTGCATGCTGCATATTGATTTTAGTGAAAATTACTTGTGCAAATACAGCCAAGAATTTCAACCAGTCCACTTTGGAGGATTGCACCAACAGGCAACTCTCCTTATAGGGGTACTTTACACCGCTGAAGACCAGTCACCTCTCGCCTTCTGCTCCATTTCTCCAAGTCGACGACATGACCCTACAGCAGGCCGTTCTAAAGGTTTGTGATTGAGAATTTAATTTTTGTATTTATTTTCTTAAGTTGAATAAATGTTTCATTGCCATATTTTGTCATTTAAAATAATATTTAAAATAATAATTCAATCATACCTATATAATCCAGTGTGGTCAATAGCTAGGTGTGGGGGCAATGACATGCAAACAAAAAAAGTCCGTCCAAATTAAATTTTTTTCTCTGAATAAGAAAAAAAATATATGTGCAACTTATATGAGTTTCTTTAAAAACACATGTTTCCAGTAAAATCTTTTATGTATTTATAATTTAAAAGCAAACAAATAACCCTGTTTAGGAAAGAGACATCATACCTTTCAGAAAGTATCATTTGAATCTTAATATTGCGATGAAAATGTATTTAACAGTAATATATATATGTCCATGACAGGGTGGACATATCCTATGCTTTATGCTCTGAAAAATGGCCCAAAATTATCTAAACAAATGTGTGGGAGCTCAGATAATATATTTCTTATATACTTGAGTGTCTACTATTTATGACATGACATAAAGTGAATGGTAAATTAAAATCAAAATATTGGAGTAGTGTGAGGGTTGAAAGGCACTCTCTGGTGATATTGACCCATACCTGCAAATCGTAACCACATACCCACTTGTGAAACAGCCAAATGCTGGAGAATTCTATTAGTAATCAGTGATGAAAGTCCCCCAAAGTAGGAAGTGAAGTAGGTCTCCTCATAGGCTACAACTGTTCCCGAGCTTTGGCACCTAAACAAGTGATAATAGGAATAGATGATGAGCCCTATGCTGTACAAACAGACTTAGGTTGGAACATTGTTGGCAGAGCAACACCCTGCCATGACACAGAAGTGAAGAGCAGTCTTTGCCACAGGGTTTCTGTCAAAGAGGTTCCTCCACTAACACCCATGGACGCAATCCGTGCTTTAGAGAGCGACTTCAAGGATGCCTTTGGAAATGAAAAAACTGTGTCTAAAGAAGATCTTGACTTCCTCAGCAAACTGAAGGAAGGCATAAGGAAAAACAAGGAATGACATTATGAAATGTCTATGAAATGGGGCGACTGTGGCGCAGGAATGTAGAGCGGTTGTCCACCAATCTCACAGTTGTTGGTTCAATCCCCGGCTCCTCTGGTCACATGTCGAAGTGTCCTTGAGCAAGACACTGAACCCCAACTTAGTTGCTCCCGGTGAGTGTTGGCCAGCTGCATAGCAGCTCCCCCATCGGTGTGTGAGTGTGTGTGGGTGAATAAGAAGCAGTGTAAAGTGCTTTGAGTGCCAATAGGTAGAAAAGCGCTATATAAGCGCAGAACATTTTACCATTTACTTTGCCCTTTAAAGAAAGGCCATATATGACTGACAACAAAGAGACTGCAGAAGTCCCACTAAACTATCTCGAGAGAAAATTCTTTAGAGATGAACAGTATAAAGAAGATTACATAAGGTATATGGGCGATATTATCCAAAGAGGCGATGCAGTAGAAGCCCTGGATGATGGACTGCCTGGTGAAAAATAGTATATTCCATATCGTGGCATCTATCATCCTAAAAAACCTGAAAAACTCAGAGTCGTGTTTGATTGCTCTGCTAAGCATAAAGGCACCAGCATCAATGAGCATCTTCTGTCAGGGCCAGACATGATAAACAACTTAACAGGAGTACTCATATGATTCCGACAACATCCCATTGCACTGATATGTGATATTGAAAAAATGTTCCATCAGTTTCATGTCCAGGAGAATGATCGAGACTACCTCTGCTTCTTATGGTGGAAATATGGAGACTTAAATGTACAACCACAAGAGTAAAGGATGAAAGTACACCTCTTTGGAGTAGTATCCTCCCCTGGACTAGAACTATGGGCTAAAACACCTAGCCAAAGAAAACAGTCTCTTATGTCCATCAGGAGCCAAGTTCACTGCCAGAGACTTTTATGTAGCTGATGGGGTTACAAGTACCGAGAGTGTTGACAAGGCCATAGAACTAGGAGGCAAAGGAGGCACGTGAAATATGTGCCAAGGGTGGTCTACATCTACACAAGTTTGTGTCAAACAACAGTGCTGTTCTGCAAAGTAAACCCACATCAGAACATGCAACAGACATTACAACAAAGGACATTGCCTTTGATGGCAAGCAAAGAGAGAGCATTGGGGATTCAGTGGAATGTTGAAAGTGACCTTTTTACATTCAGCAGTGCTCTGAATGAACAGCCTCTGACACACTGGGGCATATTGTCTACTGTTGCATCCATATATGATCCCCTTGGATTTGTCGCCCCCTATGTGCTATGTGGGAAAAGAATCCTCCAATAAATGTGTCAACAAGGTACTGGATGGCATGACTCACTAGCAGAACACCTTAGACCATGGTGGGAGAGTTGGAAAAAGGACCTTGTCAGTCTTAGAAAAATATAGGTTGCTCGCTGTTATGTTCCTACTAACTTTGGAAAGGTTGTGAAGAACTGCACTAGATTGGTTTAAATCTTATCTATCTGATAGATTTCAATTTGTTCATGTTAATGATGAATCCTCCATGCACACAAAGGTTAGGCTACATTTTACTTTAAATATGTCTCCTTTAGACAACATTATTAGAAAACACACTGCTAATGATACCCAGCTATATGTATCTATGGAACCAGATGAAAAGAATCAGTTAATCAAGCTTCAAGCCTACAAGACATAAAGGCCTGGATGTCCCATAATCTTTTACTTCTAAACTCAGACAAAACTGAATTCATAGTATTTGGGCCCATAAATCTCAAAGATATGATGTCCAACCATATTGTTACTCTAGATGGCATAAGCCTGGCCTCCAGTACTACTGCAAGGAACTTTGGAGTTATTTTTGACCAGGATTTGTCCTTTACCTCACATAAAACCTCACATAAAACAAATTTCAAGAACAGCCTTCTTCCACCTACGGAACATTGCCAAAATTAGGAGCATCCTGTCTCAAAGTGATGCCGAAAAACTGGTCCACGCAGTTGTTACCTCTAGGTTGGACTACTGTAATTCCCTACTTTCAGGATGCCCCAGTAACTCCCTAAAGAGCCTGCAATTAATCCAAAATGCTGCAGCAAGAGTGCTGACTGGAACTAGCAAGAGAGATCATAGTTCACCTTCACTAGCTTCTCTCCATTGGCTTCCCATTAAATTTAGAATAGAATTTAAAACCCTGCTTCTTACACATAAAGCTCTGAATGCTCAGGCTCCATCATATATAGAAGACCTCATAGCACCATATCATCCCAGTAGACCACTTCGATCTCATAATGCAGGCCTGTTTGTGGTTCCCAGAATTTCCAAAGGTAGATTGGGAGGTAGAGCCTTTAGCTATCAAGCTCCTCTCCTGTGGAACCAGTTCCCAGGTCAGATTTGGGAAGCAGACACCGTCTTTACTTTTAAGTCTAGGCTCAAACCTTCCTCTTTAGTAAAGCATTTAGTTTATTATAGTTATGCTGCTATAGGCTTAGACTGCTGGGGGACCCACCCCCCGATGCACTGAGCTCCTTTGCTCCTCTTGACCATCTCTCCTGTCTTCTCACCCCGCAATTATCACCACTGTATGTCATTAACTCTGTGTGTTTTCTCCCGTAGTTGTCTTTGTCCTTCTCTGTCTCCCTCTCTCTGTCCCTTTCTGCAGGTGTCCCCGGCTTTGAAGCTGTGTGTCTTCCACCGTGCAGGTGGTCCTACCAACCTGCCCGATGTTTTGTTGTTGCTTTTTGTTGCTCTGTTCTTTTCTCTCTTCAATTTCAACTCACCCCAACTGGTCAAGGCAGATGTCCATCCACCCTGAGCCTGGTTCTGAGTTTTTCCTCTCCACTGTTGCCTAACGCTTGCTCCAGTTGGAATTGTTGGGTTCTCTCTATACATCTTTATAATCTTGACTTTATTCTGTAAAGTGCCCTGAGATGACTTTGTTGTGAATTGGCGCTATATAAATAAAGTTGAATTGAATTGAATTAATTTATCTGGAGTGACTACGGCTAATCACAATCAAAATATTCTTGCACATAACATATTCTTTCCATTCCTCCAGTGTTGTTTGAATACAGTATAATAGTCAGAAAATGTACCATGGTTTGTTTATAGTACCAAGATTTGCCCTAGTGTTTTTAATGAGGTTGGTGTGTCTTGTCTTGTCTTGTCTTGCTCACTGGAGCAGTCTCCAGAGCCAGTAATGCTTTGTCCGTCTTTCGTGTGTGTGTTCAGTAGTTGCTGATGTCAATATTTCAAGTGAGTTCTATGTACTTGATCAGTGGTAATGCCCACAGCTTGCTATGTGCTGATATTTATTTACAACTTGGTAAAAATCAGCTTTGTGTCTGTTACCAAAACAGTATAAGTCAAAAGTTAGAAGTTGAGTTAAAAACTGCATCTTAGTTGCATCTTATCAAAAGCAGCAGATATTCCTACTGGTTTCGTGTTGATTGCTTAAACCACAGGAGGAACTGTGGGTAATTTGCTGGCTCAGCAGTCCCAGGGATATGTTTAAAATTGTTGATGCTGATATAAGCAAACTACTCAGAAGTGATTTAGTTGGTTATAATCTGTTCGTTAAGTTACAGCATTTTGTTGTCTTGGTCTTCAGAGAATGTCAACCATTTGATGATAGACCCGCAGTCTCCAGTGATTGAGATTGGAACTACTTTCACGGCTACATGTATGATCCGCAACACATCTGAAGTTACACCTGATGACCTCTACTGGAATCTGTCTAAAACTACTCTGCCCAAAGAGTGGTACACCAAGACGAACAATTCATCTCTTAGCGTCACTATCCCCATCACAAATGAAAAATCTGAATGGCTGTTTTGCTTATGCAAGAAAAAGTCTGGACAGGATTCCCACATGGTAAAAAGTCTGGTATGCCCCCCCCTGTATTTGTGGTCTTAAAATCAACTGTAGCTTAGCATTAGTTATTAGGTGGTAGTTATGACAACAATTAACTTTAGACAGTGGTTACAAGGTAAAAGAAACCACAACGTCAACTACTAATGCAGGCTGTGTTATATATGCATGAGAGAATGCAGAACCTACATCCTGTTTTAAGATTTGATTACAGGACTGATGATTATACAGCATTTCCACTGTTTAGATTCTGTGGTTAAAAAATACTGTTGGCTGAATCTAACCTGAGGAAAACAGTAAAAATACAAGAGGAACACATTCATTCAAACCCATTGCACCCTCATCTGAGTGTTAAAAAGAGGTTTCTGTTTTCTTTGACCCACCGTCAGATCGTCCGAAGAAGCCTGAGAATCTGTCCTGTTTAGCATTTCAGCAAAAATCTTCTATCTCGCCATCCATCAGGTGTGAGTGGAAAGCAGTAGGACGTCAAACATCAGAAGTCCCTACAGAATACATATTGTTGGTTAGAATCATGCAGTGAGTACACACTTAAATGTTTTTGTCTTACTGGTTCAGTGCTTTGTTATTGTCAAAGAGTTGTGTTGCTTGAATGGAGAACTGGTAATTTGAAGTTTGTCATGGCTTGTTATTTGTGCTTTCTTGACAATGAGTGTATTAAAATCGGTCCAGCCTCTTGAACATATGCAGTTCACATATGGAGAGTCAAGTTGGAACAAGCCTGAGGTCCTTTTCTTTTAAGGGCTGTGACCCACCAAGACAAGCGTCGGCCAACATCACTTCGGCAATGACCATCCATTTGCCTACTTTTTGCAATGTGTCCTGCACTGTCTTTGCAAGCTGAACCCCTGTCAGCAGCTTTGAATTATCATCCCATCAATTAGAAGGACCGGTCGATTAAGCTTGGTGATAGTGTTGTCACAATACCAAGATTATGACTTTAACAATACTAAAATAATATGACAACTTAAACCTAAGAAAATAAAGGAATAATAGATGAAATAACACAATATGATAAAAAAAAAGCGAAACCCTGAAAATGCATTCATAAGTGCTTTTACCTTTAGTGAAGAGTTGCCTCAAATCATTTGAATTAAGTCCACTTTAACACACTACTGCAGGATGCAGGCTAATTGTGGGTTTGAGCTTAATCACAATACAGTGTCTACAGCTAGTGCCATTTCATGTTTATTCTCATGCTCAATGAAATTGTACTACAGACACGAGCTACAGAAAGCACGTTTAACCAGCATACGCTGTCATACGCTGTCCCTGGTCTTCCGCTTTCTCCTCCTCACACAAGTTCAAAATGTGTATATGATGCTCATCAGCTGGTGCTTTTACGGTGTGGTTAAGTGACACTTGTTGACCAAGACTAAAGGTAACATTTCACATCAGATGTCACAGCCCTTAGATGCAAAGGAGACTTGTACCCTTTAACCTATGGAGTCTAAACCAAGGACTGTCACAATGGAATATTTGAAAACAACATAAATCATAATGATTGCTGAACTTGAAATTATTGAAATTGGTGTTATGGATGTTTAGGCCTCATGGAATTCTTATCATATCCTTTTCTGTTAAAGGCTGTGACCCACCAAGACAAGCGTCGGCCAACATCACTTCGGCAATGACCATCCATTTGCCTACTTTTTGCAATGTGTCCTGCACTGTCTTTGCAAGCTGAACCCCTGTCAGCAGCTTTGAATTATCATCCCAGCTGGAGCATGTGTGAACTTGAATAGCAACTCACCCTTTTTAAATCTAACATCATAATATGAACTGCAGTCGTATAAAATGCTCCTTTAAAAGTTTAAAATTAGCCACATTTTACTTTATATATCAGCAAAGAAGTGAGTTTAAAGTGGGAAGTCTGTCTGCTCGTAGCTGTTAATACTGATTGTGCTTTGTTAACATGGGGTATGTTTAAATTACAGTATTCACAAAAGGAGGACAAATATGAAGAAGAAATTAAAGTTCTTACTGACAAGCTGAAAGAGGTAGGATTTTTTTTTCATTTCACATGTCACTGATCTTCTTTTCTGTGTGTTCTCTCTATAGAGAGAGTTGAAAAATGGAGTGTGTACAACACATAATGTGCTGGTGTTTTTCTTCTAGGCTGAGACCCGTGCAGAGTTTGCAGAGAGGTCTGTGGCCAAGCTAGAGAAGACCATTGATGATTTGGAAGGTATAACTCACCTGAAGTCTCTGCATTAGTTGAAATTAAAGCAACAAACAGCTGCACTAATCCTGGTTGTACTGTTGGAAGTGATTTGACAGCTGTGCTGTTTGCTGCATATCTGACTGATAACATTAATGATTGGAAAAACCAAATCAACTAACTCAATTAGTTTTCCTTGGATTTCTTTTATTTTCCTGGTTATCCAGCCTAACTTGGAGTTAGTGTATGCTATGAATAAAACTGAATTAACCCAGTGACAGAATCATAGCACTGCAACACTTATAGGGGGATGTGCGTATGACATTCCAAGGCATGCATGGGGATTTCTTAAGTGATGTGACCCCCCCAGGTTTTTGATCTCACTCCACGGTTCTTAAGCCTTTTCTCAGTTGTTAAGTTAAAGAAAGTATAAAAGAGTAAAAAGTAAACAACTAGCCTTTAAAATACAGATATAAAATCTAAAAGCAGCTTTCAGATGTCGGAAACAGGCCCAGCACAACAACCAGCTGGAGCATGTGTGAACTTGAATAGCAACTCACCCTTTTTCAATCTAACATCATAATATGAACTGCAGTCGTATAAAATGCTCCTTTAAAAGATTAAAATTAGCCACTTTGTCCAACTACAACATTATATCATCTACGTCATTGGCTCATTTTGACTTGATGGCAGCAACACATCTCAAAAAAGTTGGAAGAGGGGCAACAAAAGGTTGGGAAAGTAATTGCCACAAATCAAAAATGAATGGAGAATTTACCAACTAATTAGGTTAATTGGCAACAGGTCAGTATTTTTTTTTTTTTGAAAAAGCATAGTTTTAAAACACACATTTTGCTAATAATGCTTCTAAAACTTTTTTAAGTACTTCTGTGTAATGTTATTCTCCCAAATACTAGATCCAGTAGAAGGACTTGGTTGCCAAAACCACAAATTTTGTGAGTTACAGTAAGACTTGGTTAGTGTTGAAATGTCCGGATATCTTGAAACTTGTGAGTCATTAACTTAGAAAAGCCGTGACAGTTTACAGAAAGTGTAGACATTCAACATGGCTTCCTGAGTGTGCAATTTTGAACAATGGGGACATTAACAATTCGAGCAGAGAAAAGGCCGAGTTAGGCTGATGCTCTTGGATCTGTCTTGTGTTCTCTTACTGCATCATGGGTTTAGTTTGTGTGTGTTTGAGTTCGGTCTATAGAGAGCTGAGCTTGCATCCTTTGGCTGAATGAGCTTCAGGTTAAAAGTTGTTGTCTCCAGCTGTTATGATACTGGGTGAACTGGAGAAGATGGCTGACGTGATGCCATTAACACGTGTGAATCTGACGGTTACGGTTTGAAGGTAACCTGTTTCAATACTGTCTTTTTTCTTTTTTCCTGTTTCCACTCTGTGTGTCTGTCTGCTTGGCCCTTGTCTCCATTTGTCTGTCTGTCCATGTGTCCTTCTCCAGATGAAGTGTATGCTCAAAAGCTGAAGGGCAAAGCTCTCAGTGAGGAGCTGGACCTGGCCCTCAACGACATGACCACACTGTAGATGCTTTCTGACTTCTTCTCTGCTGCTCCTTCCTGTCACAGATCTTCCCACTTGCTGCTCTGTTCTAGCCCACTGTGATCTAATGTGGACTGTGTTTCACACAGCAATGTTCTTTTTACAGAAGGCTAAGTTACTGCTCACCCGGTCACTGCTGTGTGTCCTCCAGTTCATTGAGTTCATGTCCTCTCTTTATTAAAATATTCATGTCTACCTGTTTCCCTCTGCCCTGTAATAAATGGATTAAAGCGCTCTTGACTTTTCTGTCTCCCTCCAGTCTGGCCTTCTTTTTCTTCCATTCACTTCCTCTAATGAACATTTAGAAACAGAACATTAGAACAAATACCTGCCTTGTAGTGCACAATAACTAGTTGTTAACAAAAGGTGAAGCAGCAGGTAGAGCTTTGTGAGGAATTGTTGTTAATATTTAAAACTTTTTGGAGTATTCATCTTATGCTTGATTAATCTGCTGGGGTTCAGGGTCTTACAACTCTTTCTCATTGTCAATTAGTGCATTTTCTGGGGGGGGGGGGTCAGTACCATGCACCCAGTTGGCTGTAGTGGGATACATGCAGTGAACAGGTCAGGCTTGTTATGGCTTTTATAGCTCCCTTATGGAAGCCAGTAAACTTTCTGCAGTACAAATATTATGTGTGGTCATCATCTCGTCCTCATACTGGCTGCCATCTTACTGAGAGCTTTTACACATTTTATATTGTTTTTGGGATATTTCAGCACAGCGTGTCATCATAGTTTGGTCTAATCGTTCACCAACCCCACTATATTAAGTACCACCTAATATCATTTTTAAAGCGGGGTTGTGGTATTTTGGGGCATTTATTATTAAATGAGCTTCAAGTCTGTCTTTTTATCAAACTCTTTCATGGTAACAGAAATTTTTTTATGCCAGATTAAACAAATAAAAGACCACAACTAATAAGCAAAATCTTAAGTATTCAAATAACAAATTACGTTTACATCTTCAAATAATACAGAGTTTCACTTTACATAAATCATCAAATTGTAAAAATACCTCTTAAATAATTATGACCGGACATAATATAACAAAAGAATATATCTGATAATAAAATAACTTGTTAATAAATGCACATTAAATGAAGACAAATATAAATTGAGAAACTGAACAATAATTGTCACACATCAAATAATAAATACAGTGGTGGTATAATGAAAAGCGATTTATTAAATAACCTTCACATAATTATCATTTGTCTTTAATGGTCTACGTCTCACTTTGGCCACTAGATGTTGCAATTCCATCATTTCAAGTATGTTTTTGTTTCTTTATTGCTCCCTTAGTTGTTACTAGATGTAGTGATTCATCACTTTAAAAAACCTGCACGATCTGGATTTTCTGCATCTTCAGTTCTAAACTGGACATTTGGAAGCTCACTTGTGACTTTGTTTCGTTTTGTAGAGAAAGTGGCCCAAGCCAAAGAAGAGAACCTGGAGATGCACCAGGTTTTGGACCAAACTCTTTTGGAGCTCAACAATCTATAGAGCCCTCCACCGATCTGGGTAAAGGAAGGTTTAATCTCCCACCTGACGCTCCCAGCTTACGCCCTTACAGATTAAATTTCATTGTAACCTTTTGTTATAAACTATGAAGCAAGTAAAGATGAAGGCCCTGAAACAACACGAGCAAGAGTTCATCAAAACATCTTATCATTAGTAAAAAGTTCCCTGCATGCAGATGTAGCTATTTCTGTGCATTGAAATGCCACTCATGGTTCTACTATGTCACGAGTGATAGCTTCTGGTAGAAAGGCTCGTCTTGTTTGACCAAACATGGTTAAGCTTTTCTCATATTTATGAATTCCACTTACAAGACACTTACTACTGCACACAAGAAACTTCCTCCTTTACACATTTTTTTCCCCAACCAAAGACACGTCTCCTCGAGATGAAGAAACAGCTTAGTTGTAAAGATATGGACCATACAGTTTGAACTAAGCCTTCTGAAATAGTTTGGTTAGTTTTCTGTGTCCTACCAAGTCATTTTTGTATTTACACCTTAAGAAATCTAAAGTAGTTGAGGCAAATGAGAACACAGTCATTTTCTGTCAACAGATTTGAAATGATACACCATGATGAATGGGTTCAGCTTATTTTGGAAGGCAGTAACCGTACTTCATTTTTTCATGTGGGGGGACTTGTTGAAATGCCTTGGTTGGCCTTATTGGGCATATTTATTTTCAAGTAAAATGAACTACTTCTATATTAGCTGGATTATTTGAAGTCAAATAAATTTTGTTTAACAAATGTTGGGATTAGATTATTAGAATAAGTGTTAGACTGATTCTCATTGTTAAAAGAAGAACTGAAAAGCTGGGAGCAGAACCACTGACATCTTTGCATGAAGGCTTTATATATTGATTTAAAAAGTGCATTCCTGAAACAATAAACATCACAATTGCAAGATTCTGCTGATGATGTAACTTTTTTGTGTCAGTTTTATTGCTAGACCTGATTCTGCAACATACACATGAGTTTTTCTGCACACTCCTGCAGGGCCAGACTGTATGTTACACTGTAACAGGTACAAACAATGAGTGGCACAAAGTATTTCTACTGGTTGTTACTCATACAAAATCATTAGTGTCCTTTGAATTTTATAAAGCAAGTGACATTATTGAACTGCCACAGTTTGAGTCAATGTCTTAGGATAAATAACACGATAATGAATTATGGTCAGATACTTGTGAATAAAGGATAAACATTGGTTTTTAGCAGTGCTAGTACAGAGAGCTGCTGTTTCATTTTCCCAATCCATATTTAGTCCATTAATGCAGGGAGCTGACCAGTAACCATAATCTGACCCCCCTCCTCCTCAACAGTCAATTTTCTGGGAAATGTACAAGAATTTTTAAATTTCAACACAAATATTTTACTTTAATTTTGCTAGATGACTTCATCTAACTGACATTTTACTTTTCAACACTAGTTGCAAGATTTTAATAGAAACCATTAAAATCTGTAGTTTTTGCATGGAGCAGCCTTTTGTTGCCTTCTTTGTACTGGAATTTCATATCCTGACCTGGAAGACTAACTGGCCATTGCTGTCTCACCAGGACAGACAGATTGTGGGATTTCTTCTGCTGCACTTTACATGGTGCAGAGATTCTTGATGCAGACTTGATGCAGTGTCCATAGGGACTTATAGGATTCATGACTAACAAAAAACTATGGGTTTTTTACT
Source organism: Channa argus (assembly GCF_033026475.1). NCBI lineage: Eukaryota > Metazoa > Chordata > Actinopteri > Anabantiformes > Channidae > Channa > Channa argus. The sequence continues at coordinate 21,283,717 of NC_090214.1, read as the reverse complement.
CTTTTGATGATGCCAAATTTACATTTTGACACTCATAACTATACAAGTGTATAACCATCTAATCTTAGCAACTTCATGTCTCTTATGAAGTTGCACTATTCATGCACCACAGATTTATTTATTTCTATCATCCCATTCTATTTTATTCAAGCTACTTCCCTTTTTCTCCAGCTGTCTCTCTGCATGGCCTCATTGATACTTCCTCATTACAGCACGAGTCACATACAGTACAGCAACAGGGTAAAGACTGATTACACGATACATTTTAAGTCCTTTTAACCACTTTCTTTATTCTTTGCAATACAATCATTTTAACTTTCATAGAATCAAATATAATAATGACACACTGAATAGTTATAACACATTGTCATGGATATATATATATATATATATATATATATATATATATATATATATATATATATATATATATATAATTTCACCATCGTTAGTGAATAGTTATGCAATCAATTATTGATAACTTGTAGAGGTCTTTTGTATTTAGAAGTTAAAGTATTTTGTAATTTTTTGAAGATGGGAGGACTGGAGTCAGGTGGCTGAAGTGGTAGAAAGGCTGGGGGAGTTAACAGGGAGGACGGGAGGGGCAGAAAGTTGCATGACATTGAATTAAGGCTGGATGAATAATGAATAATGATGATATAGAAAATTATGTAATATGACAACTGGCAAATTTACTACATTTACTGCTTAGTGCAATTTTTGACACTTTAACTGGAGATATTGGTGATGGTCGTTTCAGATATTCTCAAATATTTGACTTTCTTTCCTTTTTGACAAATAATACACTGAAATGTATAATTATTTATGAGCCCTTGGCTGCAGAACACATAACTGCAACTGAAATATCTGATATGAAAGACAACTCTAGTGAATTAAATCCGTTATTCAGTGAGAGTATGTAGGAAAAATATGTATCCTGTACTGGAGATGTTCAAAATTGTAAAAAAAAAAAAAAAAAAAGTCTTCTGAATTTAACTACAGACAATTATATGATCAGAACTCTTGATCAGAAGTCTTGTTTTTCTATAGAATTTTTAACATATTTTGCAATGGTTGTAGTACTTTTCAGTCTCTTTGTTTTCCTATTCAAACTCCACTTCAGAATAAAAGCAATATCGCAGCTTCCTTTATCAAGAATTTTTTTGGCGATTACCATCAACTGCTGATTCACTGACAATTGTGTAATTCAAATCCTGTTCAATGTTCCCATTTTCTTTGTTTTGGGAAGGTGTCTAGTTTGCAGGAAGCTTTAAGCACTTGTTCATTCTGTGGACGTGAAGGGTGGAGACATACTGGAAAACAACAGGACAGGACTTGTAAAACGATACAATGAAATCGCCTAACTCCGATTTGTCGAAAGTAATTGACAAACAGTTTCTTTCACCCATCAGCAAACGGCACTGCTTTCCTGCACATTTACGCTGATCCTCACAACATCGAAGCAGGTAGGAAACGCAATATAAAGTATTCTCGGGTCCATCGCGATGTTGTGGGATCGTACAATCATTGCGCAGCATCAGGAAATGTTGCGACACGCGTTCTGTTGACGGGAAGTGGGCGGTGCTACTCTGGAACCACAGGCACAGACGTGAATAGTACCGATTAATGCTAGAAGTTATTGACCTTACCTCACAAATAAACTCCAGCCGTTGAAGAACGATGATATAAATCTAGAAAGACGTATATAGCGACCATACTTGACGGAAGTTAGGTGAGTAAAACCCACATTTTATTTGACTGCGGAAACAATATGGCGATTTGAAGGGTGGCAATGTGAGCTAGCATTACCAACGGTAATTTAGAAATTCGCAACGCGGTGACTACATTCGTACGAAAAAGTTATTATTAGCCACTGCTAGCTAACATATTCAGTTCTCATCTTGTTTAGTAGTCATCGATAAAATTGTGCTACTAAGCTGCGCAATCATAACATTCAAAACAGGGCTATGATGAAGTTATCTTACTATTAAGTTAAAGTTTGTGTGTAGTGCTGTAGACAGAACTCACCCTTCCATGTCTGACCTAATATTATTATGTTCCTAGCTTGCCATCGTCATAATGGTGCCTAGGGGTGTGATCCGGCTGGTGGTGTTGTCTTGCCTCGCCTTACCTGCTATAAGTGGTCAGTATACGTTAAATCAAGACCAGCAATCCTGGTGATTGAGCTCTAACATTACTGTCCTGCTTGTTTTCCTACTCATTGCTATCAGTCAGGAGCTGGGCGACACTAATTCACTATGTCTTATCTAAACTGGTACCGTTTCATTTCTGATTGACTAAACACACCTGATCCAGATGCTGCACATCAGGAAGTGTAGGAATAGTGGAAAAACAAGCAAAGTTAGTAACTCTTAAGGACCAGGGTCTATGCCAGTTTCAAAACAGATGTGTGTATTACTCTCTGGATGTTAAATGTCTTGTTGCTGTCCTGATGTGGACACATAACCATTAACACTTTGGCAGCTCTCCATTTAAATGCTTTAATCTAATTAAATTTCTTCTACGTACTTCTGTAGGGTACACTGTGCAGAAAACAATGTTATGTACCTATTCTGTTCTTCTCAGCAATACACTTTATGTATTGTTAAAGATTTGCTAAACATTTGCTAAAGTAAAAATTTCACATCATAAAATCTTGATCTTGTGTGTTATATATAATATATACATAATTTTGTTTTTGTACATTGCTGTCACCAACTGTCAGCAGAATTACTTATAAGACCTGAAAATATTGTTCAGGGCCACTTTTGCCTTTTCTGGTTTTCACTGTGGTAGTGTTAGTTCCCTCGTTTAAATATACTCTTCTCTTTCCCGACCTTCTCCAGCTACTCCAGTATTATAATGTGCTAAGTATTTTCAAGGAAATGGCTGTATAAGACAAATCTGCTACTGTTGGCAATTTCAAAACATTTGTTTGAATAAAAACTGGACTTGCTTGAGAGTCTTGAAGTAGTTTCAGCTTTTATCTGAAAGCCTTCTTCAGTTCTGACCAACAGGTTGGGAGTCCTAGGTATTCATGTCGGTGTTAAAGACTCCTGAGATTAAATGCCTGCAAGCAGATATGCAAGCAAGTCCAACTTCCATCCATCTTCCTGAACGACCATCTCCATCCGATCTACTCGTTTGTTTGTTTCCTAATAAAAGTGCTAATAACACTACTACATATAACACAACCAGAGTACCTAATTTATCTGGAGTGACTACGGCTAATCACACTCAAAATATTCTTGCACATAACATATTCTTTCCATTCCTCCAGTGTTGTTTGAATACAGTATAATAGTCAGAAAATGTACCATGGTTTGTTTATAGTACCAAGATTTGCCCTAGTGTTTTTAATGAGGTTGGTGTGTCTTGTCTTGTCTTGTCTTGCTCACTGGAGCAGTCTCCAGAGCCAGTAATGCTTTGTCCGTCTTTCGTGTGTGTGTTCAGTAGTTGCTGATGTCAATATTTCAAGTGAGTTCTATGTACTTGATCAGTGGTAATGCCCACAGCTTGCTATGTGCTGATATTTATTTACAACTTGGTAAAAATCAGCTTTGTGTCTGTTACCAAAACAGTATAAGTCAAAAGTTAGAAGTTGAGTTAAAAACTGCATCTTAGTTGCATCTTATCAAAAACAGCAGATATTCCTACTGGTTTCGTGTTGATTGCTTAAACCACAGGAGGAACTGTGGGTAATTTGCTGGCTCAGCAGTCCCAGGGATATGTTTAAAATTGTTGATGCTGATATAAGCAAACTACTCAGAAGTGATTTAGTTGGTTATAATCTGTTCGTTAAGTTACAGCATTTTGTTGTCTTGGTCTTCAGAGAATGTCAACCATTTGATGATAGACCCGCAGTCTCCAGTGATTGAGATTGGAACTACTTTCACGGCTACATGTATGATCCGCAACACATCTGAAGTTACACCTGAAGACCTCTACTGGAATCTGTCTAAAACTACTCTGCCCAAAGAGTGGTACACCAAGACGAACAATTCATCTCTTAGCGTCACTATCCCCATCACAAATGAAAGATCTGAATGGTTGTTTTGCTTATGCAAGAAAAAGTCTGCCAAAGTTGTCATGAATGAAGGCAGATTTATTCATGGGATCTACCTTACAAAAGGCTGTAAGTTTTTCATTTTTTTATTTTATTTTTTTGATAATTTTCTTCTTTGGACAGGAGTCCCACATGGTAAAAAGGCTAGTATGCCCCCCCCTGTATTTGTGGTCTTAAAATCAACTGTAGCTTAGCATTAGTTATTAGGTGGTAGTTATGACAACAATTAACTTTAGACTGGTTACAAGGTAAAGAAACCACAAAGTCAACTACTCATGCAGGCTTTGTTATATATGCATGAGAGAATGCAGAACCTACATCCTGTTTTAAGATTTGATTACAGGACTGATGATTATACAGCATTTCCACTGTTTAGGTTCTGTTTTGCAGTACAATTACAAGAGGAACATATTCATTCAAACCCATTGCACCCTCATCTGAGTGTTAAAAAGAAGTTTCTGTTTTCCTTGTCCCATTGTCAGATCGTCCAAAGAAGCCTGAGAATCTGTCCTGTTTAGCAGTTCAGCAAAAATCTTCTATCTCACCATCCATCAGGTGTGAGTGGAAAGCAGTAGGACGTCAAACATCAGAAGTCCCTACAGAATACATATTGTTTGTTAGAGTCTTGCAGTGAGTACACACTTAAATGTTTTTGTCTTACTGGTTCAGTGCTTTGTTATTGTCAAAGAGTTGTGTTGCTTGAATGGAGAACTGGTAATTTGAAGTTTGTCACGGCTTGTTATTTGTGCTTTCTTGACAATGAGTGTATTAAAATCGGTCCAGCCTCTTGAACATATGCAGTTCACATATAAAGAGTCAAGTTGGAACAAGCCTGAGGTCCTTTTCTTTTAAGGGCTGTGACCCACCAAGACAAGCGTCGGCCAACATCACTTCGGCAATGACCATCCATTTGCCTACTTTTTGCAATGTGTCCTGCACTGTCTTTGCAAGCTGAACCCCTGTCAGCAGCTTTGAATTATCATCCCATCAATTAGAAGGACCGGTCGATTAAGCTTGGTGATAGTGTTGTCACAATACCAAGATTATGACTTTAACAATACTAAAATAATATGACAACTTAAACCTAAGAAAATAAAGGAATAATAGATGAAATAACACAATATGATAAAAAAAAAAGCGAAACCCTGAAAATGCATTCATAAGTGCTTTTACCTTTAGTGAAGAGTTGCCTCAAATCATTTGAATTAAGTCCACTTTAACACACTACTGCAGGATGCAGGCTAATTCTGGGTTTGAGCTTAATCACAATACAGTGTCTACAGCTAGTGCCATTTCATGTTTATTCTCATGCTCAATGAAATTGTACTACAGACACGAGCTACAGAAAGCACGTTTAACCAGCATACGCTGTCATACGCTGTCCCTGGTCTTCCGCTTTCTCCTCCTCACACAAGTTCAAAATGTGTATATGATGCTCATCAGCTGGTGCTTTTACGGTGTGGTTAAGTGACACTTGTTGACCAAGACTAAAGGTAACATTTCACATCAGATGTCACAGCCCTTAGATGCAAAGGAGACTTGTACCCTTTAACCTATGGAGTCTAAACCAAGGACTGTCACAATGGAATATTTGAAAACAACATAAATCATAATGATTGCTGAACTTGAAATTATTGAAATTGGTGTTATGGATGTTTAGGCCTCATGGAATTCTTATCATTTGGTAATACATTTTTTTTGTCCACAGCTTTGACGAGTTTAATTCATCAACTGCAGAAAACAGTACTGAAGTGAAGATGTCTTTATACCCTATTCACCTGCCAATGGACATCTGGGTAGAAGCACGCAACAAGCTCGGAACAGAAGAGTCTGAGCATCTGGCAAAAGACGCTGGCTGGTTTGGTAAGTAAGTTTGGAATATGTGAGTAAGGTTTGTACAGTGTTGCAGTTTTTGTTCGCTTGTTCTGATCTAGTCTCGTATAAAACATTTTTATTAGGGCTGTCTCTACTCAGTTGATCACTTTTGAGCCCTGTGCCTACGAGGATATGGGTCAAATCAGAACCCGCACTAATGGCATATATAGCGTTAGAAGGACTTCGGATTAAAGTGTTATGTTAAATTTGACAGCCCTACTTTTTTATCTTTGTTTTAATGCGCTCACTGCTGAAATCTGACTCAAGTAATAATAAATGATTGTTTAATCACCATCTCATGTGCTCTTGACTGTTTGTTGAATTGGTTGTTGCAGTGAAAACAAACCCACCATCAAATGTCGAAGTCAGAGCAGAGAAGAAATTTCCCAGCTCCCTTCTAATAATGTGGAAACATCCAATTGATAAAACATATATGGACCTAACCTATCAGATCAGATTCTGCACACATGGATCTCATAGTTGGTCTTATGTAAGTATGTTTGTGTCCTTACTGTTGCTACCTGCAACTTACCCCATTTTTTTTCAATGTATGCATTCAGCAAGAAAGTGCCGCTGCAGTTTAAAATATACGTTGTTTCTTTTGTCTCTTTGTCCTTTTAAAACTATTAGTTGACAGAATCAATAAAAGATGTGCTCGATGTCTTTTAGGTACCTCCTGGGGAAATTAAATACGTAGAGTCCTTCAGACTGCAGAACCTTCAGCCAGGCACAGTTTATATCATTCAAGTACGCTGCAAAAATAGTAAAGAGGACCATGGCTACTGGAGCGAGTGGACTTCCAACACTACAAAGATAACAGAAGAAGACAGTGAGTATGATCAGTGCACATTCAGCCTACTTTCACCGGAACACCAACCAAGTGTTTAACAACTGAATACAACATGGCAGTGTATGCATGTTGGCAGACATAATTCGATATATTAAATACAAATTTAAAAAAAACCTTGACTCCTGCCCACATTGCACACATTAGTGTTGAGTTGTGGGACTGAGAAATGAAGGTGTTATTTTATTTTGTTCTTTTGGTAAAATTGAAAATATTTGGTTTTCTTTTTTAATTCCTAGAACCAAAAAGTAGACCGGATTTATGGAAAATCACATCTGTGGCTGACCGGATTAATGGACGGCGAGTGCAGGTTATTTGTAAGGTACACTGCTACATGATATTCAGTTTAACAAAAAACGGAATTCCACCTTATTAATCCACAAATTACAATTTGAATGGAAAAAAATCATCAAACTGTTGTATATGCTTTTTGGAAGGTGTAGAATCTAGTGTTGATCCTAGAAAAAAGGTTGTGACATTTTGTAAGTTACACCAGTCATAAATAACAACAGTGAAAATTGGGTAACTTTACATTTTATAACTTTAAACCTCTATCTGCGCTTAACAGCTTAAATGCTTTATTGCTAAGTTTTAGCCAAAGAAAATGATATATCACTTTGAAAATATGGCTCGAAAGATTAGAGCAAATCCACTATGTTTTTAACATATTATTTCATTATCTTTTATGCCTTCTTATTTTCTGTAAAGGTTTTTTTAAAGTCAGGAGGTATATTCTCATGGGCATTGTTCAAATATGCTACCTCATGTTCATTGGTCAGATAATTACTACAATGTGTAAACTGACCCCTACAGATACTATGGTAGTTTTTTTCTTGTTCCTGCACACACGAGATGGAGTACAGTACAAGAAGTGGACTCTTCCTGTGTGTCACTCTCAGTACTCTGGACTCAGAAAATGTACAGTATTGTTCCAAATAATAGCAGTACAATGTGACTAACCAGAATAATCCAGGTTTTTAGTATATTTTTTTTATTGCTACATGGCAAACAAGTTACCAGTAGGTGCAGTAGATTCTCAGAAAACAAACAAGACCCAGCATTCATGATATGCAGCTCGTAAGGCTGTGCAATTGGGTAATTAGTTAAAAGGGGTGTGTTCAAAAACTATAGCAGTGTCTGCCGTTGACTGTACAAACTCAAAACTATTTTGTACAAATGTTTTTGTTTTTAGGATTTTGCTTCCTGTGAATCACTAAACTAATAATTAGTTGTATGACCACAGTTTTTTAAACCTGCTTCACATCTGTGTGGCATGGAGTTAACCAACTTGTGGCACCTCTCAGCTGTTATTCCACTCCATGATTCTTTAACAACATTCACCAATTCATTTACATTTCTTGGTTTGGCTTCAGAAACAGCATTATTGATATCACCTCACAAGTTCTCGATTGGATTAAGGTCCAAGGATTGTGCTGGCCCACTCCATAACATTCATTTTGTTGGTTTGGAACCAAGACTTTGCTCGTTTACTAGTGTGTTTGGGGTCATTGTCTTGTTGAAACAACCATTTCAAGGACATGTCCTCTTTAGCATAAGGCAACATGACCTCTTCTAGTATTTTGACATATGCAAACTGATCGTTGATCCCTGGTATGCGATAAATAGGCCCAACACCACAGTAGGTGAAACATGCCCATATCATGATTTTTGCAGCGCCATCCTTCACTGTCTTCACTGTGTACTATGGCTTGAATTCAGAGTTTGGGGGTCGTCTCACAAACTGTCTTGGCCCTTGGACCCAGAAAGAACAATTTTACCTCATCAGGCCACAAAATGTTCCTCCATTTCTCTTTAGGCCAGTTGATGTGTTCTTTGGCAGATTGTAACCTCTTCTGCACATGGCTTTTTTAAACAGAGGGACTTTGTGGGGGATTCTTGAAAATAGATTAGCTTCACACAGACGTCTTCTAACTGTCACAGTACTTACAGGTAACTCCAGACTGTCTCTGATCATCCTGGAGCTGATCATTGGCTGAGCCTTTGACCTTCTGGTTATTCTTTGATCCATTTTGATGGTTGTCTTCCGTTTTCTTCCACGTCTCTTTGGTTTTGCTCCATTTTAAGGCATTGGAGATCAGTTTAGCTGAACAGCCTATCATTTTTTGCCCCTCTTTATAGGTTTTCCCCTCTTTAATCAACTTTTTAATCAAAGTACACTGTTCTTCTGAACAATGTCTTGAACGACCCATTTTCCTCAGGCTTTCAAATGCATGTTCAACAAGTGCTCGCTTCGTTCTTAAATAGGGGGCCACCTGATTCACACCTGTTTTTTCACTAAATTGATGACCTCAGTGATTGAATGCCACACTGCTATTTTTTTGAACACACCCCCTTCAACAAATTGCCCAATTGCACAGCCTTAAGAGCATGAATATCATGAATGCTGGGTCTTGTTTGTTTTCTGAGAATCTACTGCACCTACTGGTAACTTGTTTTCCACGTAGCAATAAAAAATATACTAAAAACCTGGATTATTCTGGTTAGTCACATTGTACTGCTATTATTTTGAACAATACTGTATTGTTTTCCCCAGTTCAGTCAAGGTCTACAGCCCCAAACTGCACCCATTTCTTTATAATTTGCCTAAATGCTAAAATATGAGCAGAGGGGGAAAACATGCACAGATGTTGTGGCTAGTGTTCAGCAGACCTATATTTTCAAGGTTGGCTAATTTTTTACCAGCCAACTTAATACCAGAAGTTGTAAACATGGCCTTTTCCCAACAAATCTCATTCACTAAAACAAACCAAAGCATTAATTCAGCAAAGAAGTTGAAAACCTAACAAAAAAGAAATGGTACAATAATGTCTCTACCTGCAGCCTCCTCATTTCTTATACCTTACTGCCATGATACTCAATGTCAGAGTTCTGTGAACAACAGTATAAAACTTTAACACTGTAGCTACATTCAGCCTGATACTTTTGAAGTATTTTTTTATATTTTATATTTGTCCTTGTTAAGATTGAGTATTAATGGCCTTTACCAACAGTTTAACATTTTTCTGCAGTTCAGTTAGTTGTTTTTCTGTTCAAAACTTGATGTTAGTTGATTTCGGAAACTTAACTAAATAACTGTTATTTTGCCCTGTCAGGATCCTGTGTTTCCCAATGGGAGGATATTAAAATTCAACATAAATATTCAAAGTGATAACCTCAGCAATGAAAGCTGGGAGAGTATTCCAGTCAACAGGTCAGAGGTGGACAGCAGCACTAACCAGAGGAAGATCAATGCCCTGAAAGAGATCACCCTAGATGATAGAAATTATGTAAAAATACGTGTCACTGCCAGCAATTCTTTGGGCACATCTCCTGAGGCTCTTCTTTTCATTCCGGAAAAAAATGGTAAGTATCCATGGTAACTGAGCTATAGCAAACAATCTAAAGAACACGGGCAGCATTTTGGATAAAGATGCATGTGTTATTTTCCATGTAAACTGACAGCAGCAGGGAGACTGTTGTGTAGTAGTGTTTATAGCGTAGCTATAGCATTTTACTTGTGGCAATTGTATTTAGTCTTCAAAAATCGTAAAAGTGTTCATCTGTCTAGATTATACTTGTTTCATAAAGTTCTGTGTTTTTCCTATGTCACTTTATAGAGTATGAAGTTACGTTACGCCTCAACTTTTGGAGGACACAGGCACCGTCTCGTCCTTTGTATAGTCTTAGATTGGATCACTACTATATAATTTGTTTTGCTAAAGTTGTTAAAATCATTAAAATGTAATAGAAATGGTTAGAAATGAAGCAGAAGAAAATAATTGCCAGAAATACCTTCTACCGACCTGTAGAAATAAATTTGCAACAGCAAGCGTTACGTCAACTCCCAGACCCCAGCTTTGGACACTGTGTCCACTGCTTTTGGTACGCCTGTGTAATCCAATGCAATCAAATGGAGCAGCTCGGCCATGAATGCTGCTTTCATAATTTCTCAGTTTGTAAATTGAGATTGGTGAAAAGTTAAGGTACAAGATGATAATTCTACTATGTGTATATCATTAAGGTCATAGTGGGTGTTAAAGAGTTGGTTATAATGTATTAGCCAACCCGTTTCCAATGATAGACGGGGCCAAAACATTAGGTCCATCTTTTAATTGCAAGCACTCTAGTATCACTCCATTACCCTGCATAACTTCAGTAATAAATGTTACAATCATTGCCTTTCTGATAGTTTTAACTTAAAAACTTAGAGAAAACAATCATGTAAAAGTAGCTCTCATGGTGCAGCTGCTTCGTTTGATTGCATTACATTGTATAGGTGTATGATGTGGTTTGACAGTATACCAACATTTTTCGGTTTAGTGCTCTGTGCTTCTCTATTCTAAAGTGTGTGTGTGTGTGTGTGTGTGTGTGTGTGTGTGTGTGTGTGTGTGTGTGTGTTCAGCGCTTGCCCCAGTGGAGAAGCTAAAGGTGTGGCCCCATGAAGGCCAGCTGTGGCTGGAATGGAAGCCACCCAGCAAAACAGCTGTGACAGAGTATGTGGTGGAATGGGTCGCTGGTGATCAAATTGACTGGCAGAGGGAAAACAGAACTACGACACACACTGTTATTAAAGGTAATCACTTCATATTAGCATACAGAATGATCTGAGTGAAGTTTATGATGTAAGTTCAACATGCTTTAAAATATCTATTCTTCCCCAAATCAGGCATCTAATAAAGTAGCTGTAAAATACATACACACTGACAACAGCACAGTTCAGCTGTCCTCTCAGAGTGTATATACTGGCTACTGAGACACACACACTAACCGTCATTAGTGAGCAGCTGTATTGATCTGCTGTCATCCTAACCAGTAAAACCAACAGTTGGCACTAGTTTAAACTGAGAAGCTGCTAGCTAAAGGTTTTCTACTCTCATTTGATACTGAGTCTGTCTCCAGTGTACCTGTTTGACCGCAGTCACACTCTTGTATTAGGAGAATGATGCACTGTAGAGCCTGACTGTGAACACTAACAGCAGGCTGTGGTGAAACATGTTAGAGGTCAGTAAATAACCAGTGAGGAAACCTTTCAAATTTGGCCTAACCTGAGCAAATGCCGCTAGATCAGCTTGGAACATTTCTAGTACTGTGGTAGGTAATTAAAGTGTAACCACACCTCGTCCAACGTACACTCTCTAGTAGTAAATAATGAGTGATAGGTCATGTGTAAAGCTGTGTTATCTGTAAATAAATTTACAATTACAATCGGACAACAAACATTTTCTTTAACTCATTGTGTCAAATCTAGGCAACCTTGAGAAGTTCGTTTGCTACACTGTATCCGTGTACGCAATACAAGCTGGATTTATTGGGAAGCCAGCAAGTGTCGAAGCCTTTCTTGAGCAAGGAGGTAAGATAAAATACTCATTAGTGACTCAATGTACATGAAAGTTACTAAAAGAAAAATGTTGAACTAGCATACATTTTACAAATGGCTACAGTATTTTTTTTTGACAAAATTGTCAGTTCTTTGTCAGTTTGGGATTGAGACTCCATTGCCTAACCAGCATCCCCACGGCTTTGTCCATTAAGGTTGAACAGTATTATGTAAAAGCAGTCCACTTAACACTTACTATCCATTTTGTAAGTCTGAAGTCCTAATTTCCACAGAATGTTAATGTGCAATAATTGTACTCCACACACTGGGTTTGATTGGCTAATTGGCTATTTGACAAATTTGTTAGAACTATTTCAAGTACATATCTAGAGAATTATGAAGTCATTTGGGTTGGATAAGGCACACTTGGATGATTACCATGCATGATGTTGCTGTTGTGGTTGCAGCTCCTTTAGAAGGCCCATCTGTTCGACTGAAGGGTAAACCAGGACATAACAAGGCTGAGCTAGTGTGGACACATATTCCAGCACACCGCAGACGGGGCTTCATCACAAACTACACGATATATTACACAAATGGGACTAAAATAAATGGTATGTAGGTCAACTGTTGTCCTAAACATGCTTGAGTTTTTCATTGACAGCTTTCAGTTTTTTCTTGGAATTACTGATTACACATTTGCTCATTTACAGACGTAACAGTGGCGGCTAACGCCACCTCAGTTACCCTGACGTCATTGTCCCGCGACACGAAGTATGACACTTGGATAAAGGCTTCAACCATCCGAGGCTCAGCTCTTGGCTTTAATCACTCATTCACCACTCTGAAATATGGTAAAGATAACCTTTCCTACGTGGTCACCTGTTCTAATCATTTCACAAATGTTTCAGTGCAAACTTACTATCCTCTGTTTCCCTCAGCACCGGGAGAGATCGAGTGCATCGTGGTAGGCGTGAGCCTTGGATTTCTTTTTGTTGTTGTCATGACCATGGTGCTCTGTATGTGCAAAAAAGACATGTAAGTAAGACTGTTACTCAGAACCGGGTTTGAACCTTGCCATGAATGTGTCATGTGTATTGATAGGGTCCCTCTTTTCACAGCATCTCAGCCCTCTCTGTAAAAACAGGCTTTTAAATTCTCCCACTGATTGTGGTCTTTTCAAACAGCTATTTATGCTTTAGGCTCTGGAAAAACTAAACTACTCACATATATTGTAAATGAATGCAGTCAGAGTTGTTGCTGAAACTTTGCAGCCAATGTGTGTAAGCTGATATTCAAACTTTTTCCTTCAGCATTAAGAAGAACTTTTGGCCCCAGATTCCAAACCCTGGAGAAAGCACCATTGGAAACTGGTCACCTGATTATCCTTTGAAAGTAAGGACTTCTATTGACAAACATGAAAATGACATTTATACATGTACAGTATTCTATTCACATGTTGAAGTGTCGCTGGGAAAGACACAAACCCCCCAACAGCTCATCCCTATCCATGCAGCGCCGGTCCCAATCTCAGTAGAAACTAGGGGGGGTCGTGGCAGGAAGGTGCTGTGGTGATCCTGAACTTGCAAGATAAGCCGAAAGGTCAAAAAATAATAATTTATTTTCTTGTCATTAGTTTTCTACCATGTTTCTTTAAATCATCAGCCTTGGTGGTGTACTGTCTGAAATTTGAGCGGAACAGAGATTGTGAAATAAACATTTGAATTGTTTAGCTGTAGAGTTTAACAAGTCTGGGCATTTTATACCCACTTGGTACTGGATCCAAAAAGGAACCAGCTTTAGCAACTCAATCCCAAGTATTTTTACTATAAATTGTACATCAAAACACCAACATTGTTAGGGTGTAAAAGATGAGCAGATTGTAGCAGATTTTTTTGTTTTTTAATTTTTTTCCCCATGTTGTCAGTCTCCAGTCTATTTCTTCAGTACAGCAGCTGACCAAGTCAGCAGAGAATTAATTTAACCACTTTGTCTCTGTTGCACAAAACCTGCTGTTAATCAACTTATAGGCAAACTACTACAGCTGAATTTGATGTAATTACATTAAAAACATTTTATTAGAATCAGTGCTTACTTTTATCACAGTTAAAACTGAAAGGTGATATAACTTAGTATATTAAAAATGCTCAAAAAGGTTAGTATCAAGCAAAATCCTATGGAGGTGTGCAACGGATTCAACATGTTCCAATGGAGAACCAGCAGGTGTCAGGATTTTTCTGGTAATATGCTGGCGCCAATGACAAAGATCTCCATTTTACTACTGTTAAGCTAGAGAACATGTCATTACATCCACTTCCATATCCACATATGCAGTCCTGCAAGGTAGCTGGCATGGCAGCAGGCCAGACAGTGTTATCAGTATAACAATAACACAAGCAGAAAGTAAAAAGAAAATTAAGATGCCCATCACGTTGGCACAAACCACTTTAATTCTACAGGCCTTAAATCTAATTGGCCTATTTGAAAAATTGATATAAATACATCTATCCATCCATTATCGTAACTACTTATGCTGTTTGGTCTTGTGAAGGGGCTGGCGAACATTCAAACTCCACACAAAAAGGCCACAGCTGTCGGGGGATTCAAATCAGGGGCATTTTTAGCTGTGAGGCAGCACCGCTAACCAACCATTCCACCACTGTGCTGTCCACTAATATATTTCTAACAAAATATACATTTGAATAGTTTTGAAACTCTAAGACTAAGAATGTCTAAAGGCAGGTAGAGTGTTTGTGTGGGAGGCAGAGTGCTGTGTTTGAGAATGTGTTTGAGACTTCACTGGGTACAATTTGTAACTACCTGATCAGCACTTTCTCACTTACATCCTTCAAAATACTGCCGAATTTAAGACCACTTAAAAGTGTTAGTAGTCAAGTTCCTCTGAAAATACTAAGAAGACCCAAGTCCATTATTAAATGGAATATGTGGTTGCAGAATTTTCAGTTCAGTTTCTGTTTTTTAGGACTGATTATAATATCACTCTTCGCATTGTTCTTTACAGGCAGAGACACCAAAAGAGAATGGTCTGTCTGGTATCAGCGTGGTTGATGTAGATATGTGTGAAGGAAAGTGTCTGTTTGAGGAGGACAAGGCCAGTCATCCTCTGAAGAAGGACAAGTATCTGTCTGAGGAGCACAGCAGTGGCATCGGTGGCTCCTCCTGCATGTCCTCACCTCGCCAGAGTGTATCTGATAGTGACGAGGGCGGCGACTTGGCTGACACCACAGCCAGCACTGTTCAGTACTCCTCAGTGGTGGCCTCCAGTGGTTACAAAGGTCAGACTCCGTGCACCCAACCCCAGCAGGCTGTTTTTTTACGATCAGAGTCCACACAACCCCTGCTTGACTCGGAGGAGAATCTTGACACATTGATGCAGGAGGGCAGCAGACCGTCCCAACGTTTTGCTCGACAGCCCTGCTTCTCGCACACTGCAGGGAATAAAGACAGTAGCAACCCTGCAGATTTTAACCAGCTGGAGATGGCTCAGCAGGAGGTGTTGGACTTCTGTCCTCTGGAAGAGGACTCTGAGCAGACAGCACCTACAAATAACCAGTCAGCTGACTTGCTGCCAGGACCACCAAGCTCCAGCTATATGCCTCAGCTGGGTGGCTATAGGCCCCAGTAAGAGCCCACATAGACCTGACTTATGTCATCAACGTGAATGCTTTTGTGCCTTTTTCTAATTGTTTTTGAAGATGTGAAGAAGACTGTGTCTTATGCAAGTGTATACATACTTTTCAGGATGCTTTTGCAAAATTAACATATACTTTGAGCGCTAGCTTGCTTTGCATGCATGGAACAATCAAAAGCCAAGTCTTTATAGAAAGTTAATGTCCATAACAGACTCTTTGACACTTTAAGCTATAGTATAAATGTTACAAGATGCATTTAATGTCTCCTGAAACTGCTTGAGTATGAGTGATGCTTGAGTTTAACCAGTCTTTTGCTATAGTGCCCACTAGTGGCGTTTACCTTTGCAGGAAGGTTAAACTTGTAACCTGACCATTTCATCTACTACATTATTTTTATTTTTTATTTTTGGTCCTTTTAGCTTCTCCCTTGAGTTCAGGGTCCCCACAGCAGATAATTTTGTGCGCATGTTGATTTGGCACAGTTTTTACACCGGATGCCCTCCCTGATGCAACCCTCCCCAATTTCTAGCAGGCTTGGAACTGGCACTGCTGGGGATGGGCCATGGGGGGTGTCTTGCACAGGAACACTTTGACATGCGGTCGGGAAGAGTGGGAACCTCCGACCCTATAGTCCTCAGGCGGACACTCTAACAACTGAGCCACTCACACCTACTACATTATGTTTTCTGTTAAAATGTATATACCTTGCACATGAATGTAACCAAGTAGAGCTGAATATATAGCATGTACTGCTAATGAAACACCAGTGCATGTTCAATAAATACTGACTGTAAATGACTTTGAAAGGAAAACTGAAGAATCGAGAGGGGCAAATATCTGTAGTGTTCAATTTCTAGGTTGGTTAGCATTAGTACCCAGTGTTCCCTGTGTGTATTAGGACCCCAGTCTGTATTGAAGTGTTGCATCTTTTCTGCTTATCTTAGTGTTCTAATACAATCTTGAATATACTGACATAGTTCTGTGCTCTTACAATCGGCTGCCACTGATGGAACTAATGTTACTTTCAACTAGTATCAGCTTTATGCTTTTAGGCTCTTGACAGCAAAACATTTTTATGACGTGATTAAAGCAACTATAACTATTAGTTTTCTAACAATGTATGTAATAATGGTATGAAAGGTGTTTCTGGTATTATTGAACATTAAGCTGCAACCCTCCTTTACAGAGATTTATAAGGAGTTTAAAGGTTTTGTTTGGTGTCCATATCACAACTTTATTGTTGTATTAAACTCTCACTACTCATACTGCAATGGGAAGCAACTGTTTTCAGAGAAAAGGCTGTGATAAAACCCACTGGCCACCACTTGCCCAGCAGCAAATGGCGCACAGACACTTGGGGTGGGGCTGGTAAACACAGTTGAGCATTTAGCAGCTGGAGAGCTAGAGATTTCCCACAGAAAGTTTGAGATTTCAAAAACAACTCAACAGAGGAAGAATATTGCACTTTGATCAACTAGATTCATCAGGTGGACACAAACCACTCAAAATCAGTCATGTTTTGGAACTGCTAGATGTGGAAGCATAGCAACCTAGTTCTGTGTTTACTGCTTGGTTCTGTTGCTCCATAAGGACAGATCAGTCCAGTTACTGCAGGTTTACCTGACCTCAACAGTATTGGGGACTTTTGATTTCTTCTAGGCAGATTTTAAAAGAAAATAAACTTGAACGCTAGCTTGATTGCATTATGGGTATGAAATCTGTTTCAATGTAGAGTAACTTTTTTGTCGAGGACTATTGTCAATGTGAAGAAGCCAAGCATTTTATTGTCTACAGAAAAAAGCTGATGATTTCTCTGAAACATTGTTAAGCCATTGAGTATTCAATAAATATTTTAACTATGTTAATATGGACTGCATTGTTGTGTCTGCATTTTGGGTTATACTTTCTGAAGGGCCAGGAAGTACTGGGGCAGCACTGAACATCACTGGTCAAATAATTTATATTTTACACATGCAATTTTACATAAACTAATGATAAATATTCATGCTTTGGATAAGTGGATGAGTAAGTTTTCTAACATATTTTGAGGGCTTTAGCTGAACTGTGAAAATGCAAATCAAAACTTCTTTTTTTTCAAGACTTTTCGGAAGATTCCTGGACTTAAGTTACTTGGACAGAATAGTACCAGGAACTTGTTGGTGGAAACTGCTGTAGACTAAATTTAAACTTCAAACTTAAATGGGTCTCTGACAGTGGAGTAGTATCTTAGATATCTACGTTGCTGGTATGTTAAGACTTCATAAACATCCCTATTCCTGGTTCAATTATTCTATTTCCCTCTTAAACAATGGATTTGGTATTGAGTATCCGGGGGACCGAATGTATTATTTGAGGCATAATTTCCCTATAAATCAATTTTTCCTGTTTAGAACAGCTGCAGAGGAGCTTGATGCAGCTAAAGCAAGTTTCCTGTTTGGGAAGCACAGCCACACAAGTCACTGTGTAAATCGTGTCTCTTTAACTGAGGTATTCTCAGGACGGGGAGGGGGGGTGGATGGGTTCATCGGGTTCATATAGTATTGGACGCCTCCTCCCATTTCAGGTTGGCTGCTTCGTTGGCTCCCACGGTAAAAGAAATAGCTGTAAGGCAAATAGGTGATGGAGAAAGGCATGCAAGTTTGCATTGGAGATGACTAAATAGTGCAGCTTGACCTTTATTAGATAGACAGAAACTCGATCAGCTGATGACTCCAAAGTAGCTGCCATTTTCAGGTCATTCGAGGCATCTGGCTAAGTTGTTTGTAGCTCCAGCCAGTTGTATGAATAACCCTGCTATCTTCGCCTCTTAGTCGCCCACTGGGATGGGGGAATCGCCTCGTCCTGTACTGCCTAGTGGAGGAATATAAATCATGATGGCTGATGGATGTTGCAGAGGGATGGAAAGAGGCAGGGGTAAGATTGCATCAGATTCTTTGCCGAGACCCACATATCCTCAGCAATATGTCCAGAGCGGAACACAGCAGCAGGGCAATGACATCCAGGAGTTAGCTTCCAAACGCGTCGACATCCAGAAGAAACGCTTCTACCTGGACGTCAAGCAGAGCGTCCGCGGACGCTTCCTCAAAATAGCTGAGGTGTGGATTGGCAGGGGCCGTCACGATAACATCAGGAAGAGCAAGCTGACACTGTCTATGTCCATGGCCCCCGCTCTGCGCTACTGCCTGGGAGACTTTATAGATTATTATGCTCGGATCGGACTGCGGGGGGGCCTGGCACCTCCGCAGCTTGAGGAGCACAGAAACAACGGCCAGGGCCGCGCGCACGACTCCCGCAGGAGAGCGCAGGAGCAGCACGCGACGCTGTCTCCCACCGGCTCTGCGGTGTCCGACGACCACGCACATCGCGTGCTCAAGAGCGAATTTATCGAGAGAGACAACAGAAAGTACTTCCTGGACCTGAAAGAGAACCAGCGAGGTCGGTTTCTCCGCATTCGGCAGACTGTCAGCAAAGGACACGGAACTATCGGTTACTACGGCCAGGGCATCGAGCAGACCATCGTGCTACCCGCGCAGGGGCTCATCGAGTTTAGAGACGCGCTGTCGCAGCTTATCGAAGACTACGGCGACGAAGAGAGCGACGAACGCGGCCGAGCCGGTACCAGGAATCACGACGACAACCCCGAGCTTCCAGAGGCTGCGTCTTTTCGAGTGGACAACAAGAGGTTTTACTTTGACGTCGGTTCTAATCGGTATGGTATCTTTTTAAAAATTAGCGAAGTGCGGCAGCCATACAGAAACACCATCACAGTTCCTCTCAAAGCCTGGGCTCGGTTCGGAGAGAATTTTATCAGGTACGAGGAGGAGATGCGACGAATCTTCTCTTGTCACAAAGAGAAGAGGACAGACGCTCGGCAGGACAGCCAGGTTGAGGAGGACTGACCTTGGCAGTAGGCTCTCTGTGCTTTTGCATGTATTCTGGAAGTTCTTTTAGTGAGGAAAATGTCCCTGCCGTCCATGCTGTACTGTACGTGTCCCTGCAATGCTACACATGCTGTGGTCTCTCTGCCAAGGGCTGGTAAACTACAAATGAAACCTGCCAAGAAATCATTCATTCATTTATTCATTCATTCATTTATAGCCTAATGCCAACATCTACCTTCATTTGTCAGTGCAAGTTCAGACACTTTAGCCAATAAACCGCCCCCCCCTTTTTAAATTTAAAGCTACAGTATGAACACAGTTACAGTTTTTAGCCTACATAGTCTTTAATACTTATCCTAATGTGCACAGGACACAGACTCAAAGTAGTGCACTGGCAGTGATGTAGATTCATTTTATGAGGCTCTCCCTTCTAACCAATCAGAGAAGGCCACATCCTGTGTGCGTCACATTTGGACACGAAAGAGTCCCTTGTGCTTATCTATGAGACAGCACAGGCTTTGACACACCATCAGGATGTAGCACCTTGGCTGCTGATTTCTGTTCTTATGCTACAGTTAGTTTCAATCTCAAAACTTGTTCTTTGTAGCTTTAAGAGCGCAGCGTAAATTACAGCATTGATCGCAAGGGTGACACTAGTGTTGTGGTGGAAGCCACAAAACTGCTTAAATATTTTGCCCTCAAACCATAATGATTAACAGTTTAACAAGCAAACTGTCAGTCACAAGGAATCATAGCTACAGTGAGTTAGCTCCCTGTGTAATTAGTTTTTATGAAAAGTGCAAATTGATCTAAACAATATAAATATTTTCTAGGACTTACTAATTTAAATTATAACTGAAGAAGGGCAGGTAAAAAGCTTGCATGGCAATTTGCTTGTTCGCCGGGGCTTCTGGCCACTAAGCTGCAAACAGGAGCTCACTGTAAGTGCAACACACAGCGGCTGCGTCAGCTGACCCCTGCAGCACACACTGGACTGACTGCAGAGGTAGAAATACAGTCAAGCAGTAGTAACGGATGTGATGAGACTGCTGTTTCGCTGGAAGGACGGGATGGACAGTGGTGTGACGATCACACATTGCTAGTGTGGTATAGAGAATAACAAATAACAAATTTGGATGTTGTGACGTGCAATGCTTCTGTGTGTTGCCCTTCAGTGGATTTAACTAGGCTATTGCCTACACTAGAAGTTTGACATTCATCGCAACAGTTACATTTTCAACTACAAATGCCATATTTGGCACACACACATAGATGTTTCCATGTTAGGCTTTCACATCACCAATAACACTGTGGCAAAAAAGAAGAAAATGGAAGCGTCCTCATTCGAGATTTCCTGCAGTGTTGGACACAGGGAAGTGACCAGAGCGGGTAAAATTCCCTGCAGTGTGTAAAATGTAGCATGTGCTGTATTGCTGCTTACCTCTCACAGAAACAAAGTCGTAGTGCCAGGGCGAAAAAGTGCAATGAACTGGCTTGGTTTTTAATATTTATAAATGTTTTTCATTACCTATTACAACACACCAACACAGCCCCTTGTGTCATTCTGCCACAGTGCTGTTGTCAGTGTGAAAGCACCAATTCACAGTGGTTGTCAAAATGTGCAAAGACAAGAGTAAGTCAAAAATAAGAAGTTCAGTTCAGTCCACCTCCTTCATCATGGAATCCAACACAGGCACTTAGTTCACAAACACAGGAGTGTGTTTGTTTTACATTAAGCTTAGTCACTTTCAGATAATAATTACTAATATTTTAAGTTGATACTTGCTTTGAGGCCTCAAACACTTGAAAAAGAACTGACTCACAATGACTTGTGGCATTTGCTGCCAGAATAGTTTGCTATATAAACCTGTATATGAAAAGATGTCTCTTCACACCGTCCAAAAAAACCAGAAGAGAAAACAGACAGCTGTTGTCTGAAAAGACATGCATAGATATCATTATTCCTAAGGGTAAATGTGTTGCTATAGTTACAGTATTTATTCTCTATGATGATTACAGCCTAACAGTCAGATATATTCACTTAATTTGATGAATGAAAGGTATTTTACACAGCAGCTCAGAGGTGTAAGGCAAGAATAGTGCAATATATAGTCATTTGTGAGACTGATGTGTTTCTCTTCTCTAAGCTAAATTCCGCTTTATTAAAATGTGAAACACATCATAGTCAAGGTGTTAAGCTAGGAGCAGCCCAGAACCGGCTCTGCACTGAAACTTGTATCAACAAAAGAGTTTTTCTGTGCCACTTGAAAAAAAAGACAATTTCTTTCCACATCTCCCATGACTGTGAAAATGCAGTACCTCCAATTTTATCTTGTGACCACCAGGAAAAAAACAAGGTCTACACGTTTTGAGCGGTTTGCCAAAGAGCAATTTTCTCCCTCATATTTGAGATGTAAGAAAGTTTTCTGTCATTAGGAGTTAATTTCTGCTTTATCTTGAAGTTTGAAGTTTGTTAAAGCAAAATCCCCCTCAAAATACCAAGCTATTTTTGATGGAGAGCCCCGGCTTTCTTTTTGCACCTCTTGGGCTCCCAACCACCCAAATTGGGAAGCACTGATGTAGACAATGCAAACCGATGTCTCCTTATTAGTTGAATATTGATGCCTTTAAAACTCTTGTCAATACTTGAATCACAGAAAATATTTTAAGTTATTTTACTAAATGCCCCTTTGACCTTTATACACTGAGAAATAATTACTTCCAATTAAAGAAGTTCTATCTTTTGCTCTAAAATCTTCCACTCATTGTGTGGGGAAATTATTTTGTTTGATTTTAAATAATTTTCATTAAGACGTGGAGCTAAAGAAATGTTTTGCAAGTTTTCCTTTTGTCATACAAAGTTGTTGAAAACCCCCCAGATAGATGAATTTAGAAACCAGATTTGTTACCACGACGAACACCTTGTTGGTACACTGGGCATCAGTGTAAATAGAAAGGGCTCAGCTCAAACAGGCAACTAGATCAGCTTTCAATGACAGGTTGCTGCACATTGAGCTTTGTGTGTGCTGTATTTTGGGCCTCATTTATAACCGTTGTGTTTTCACAAAACACTGCTCGGAAGATGCATAATTTTTATTAATCAAAATTGTGATTAATTAAAAACTAACTTGATGTGCGTATTCTGACCCATGAATGAAGAAATTTGGAATTTGGAGAGTAGTAAACTGAAGTAAGGCTTTAGTTTTATGGATTACAGGTTTATTTTACTTAACATTAAGTTGGGCTATATCGTGTTTGTGTTCTCAAACGCAATATAACACCCCTTCATATGTGTACGATTACACCCTGATTTGACTACGGGACTCAAGATATTCTACAAGGTTTTGTGGAGCTGTGGCAGCACCTCTGTCTCCATATTGTTGGGTCCTCAAGAGATGATAGAGGTAAAAGAACATACTACATCCCAGTGTGGCACCTAGCATTAAGCTTGCAGTCACCCATTATAATGTTCACTGAAGAACATAGAATGCTTGTATAGACACTTATGAATTATATCAAGCCAGTCTGTGGCATCAGCGGTGCGCTTTGATAAGCCAGGTAGTAACAGGTAGTTTGTTTTATCTGTCTGCACAGACACAGCAAGAATTTATTTATTTATTTTTGTCCTTTCGGCTTATCCCGTGAGTTCAGGGTCACCACAACACATCATTGTCCGCATGTTGATTTGGCGCAGTTTTTACACCGGATGCCCTTCCTGACGCTACGCTCCCCGATTTATACCAGGCTTGGACCCGCACTGGACAGCTGGGGAGGGGAATGGGCTGTGAGGGGTTCAGTGTCTTGCCCAGTGACACTTTGACATATAGCCGGGACCAGGGATTGAACCACTGACCCCCTGGTCCGTGGACAACTGCCTTACCAACCAAGTTACAGCCGCCCCTAAGACAGCAAGAATTTATGACTCCGTAATTGTCTAAGTGACCATTGTATCAGATACAAATATGGTGTAATCAGGACCTGGCATAAAGAGATACAGGCTGCTTCAAATGGTAACCATTTGAATTAATGATTTATATTACAACTGTCAGGGCTCAGAAAAGATGATCTAGCAGTATGGTGCTTATACTCACAGCAGTATGTCAAGGATGATACCAGAATGTGTCTGGACAAATTTATCATATTATAAGATAGACATAAGCAGTTTGTCATCTGGAGAAGTAGGACCCTTTTCCACATCTTAGTGACGTTTGTATGCCATCAAAATGTGCTGGACCATTGTCACCACAATTACAATAATAAATGCTAAGTGTACCAGGTTTAGGCTCACATACTACTTAAATATGTTTAGGGGAAGTTTGTGATTTGTGTTCAGACAACAACAAATTGAGCAGCTATCTCCTATCTCAAAGTCTCACCCATCCATCCCAACCTTTCTTTAAGCAGACATGTTGCTCGTTATACGTCAGTTTTATAAATGAGGCCCCTGATCACAAAAGACAAATGGCCTGATTCAGACTTTGACTTAAGCACTGGGAAACAGAGATTACTTGGTGGTTGTGCTCTGCTGATTGCTAACCTTGGAAATGGTCCAGGGTGATACATGGTCATTTGTAAAATAAAACCAAGGTCACCAATATCTTTCTAATGTTAAACTGTAATACAGGCAACATACACATTAAAAGAAGATTATAAGAAAATTATTTTAAAAAGTTGACTTTTTCATATGCGATATAGTTGAATGGACAGTGATAGGTCTTCACATCACAAAATCTAGGGCAACGGATGGTCACCAATGGCCCAACATTGACCGATGGCTGACTGTTGTCTACGTGTGTCTTATGCCCATAAAGGTTGCCTGTCTTTACCCTTACATAGTAATTGGACCATTTGTTAGAAGAGTGCCATTACTCTTAGCCTTTTTAAATTGCACTGTTTGGCACCATAATAGTGGATGCCATCTGGTATAGTAGTATTTTTTACCCTAAACAACCAAAAACTCTAGATTGCAGATGTGCAAACATGCTTTAAATAACACCAAAAGCAGTTTCACATTTGGACTCAAACTCCAGTCTCTTGTGTAAAAGAAATATCCTCTCGTCTCTTTATGAACTCTGGGTTCTAGCTGGTTTTAGGTACAGGTACAAATTACCTACACTACACAGTCAAATTTTAAGGCCACGACAAACCAAATTCACGTCAGAGAACAACTGCTGTGTTGACTCATGGCTTCCTCTGGGCCAATAAGTGGCATTTTAGCAAATGAGCTGGTGAGCATGGAGCACTTGTTTAAATTCTTTGTTTAAATGAGAGGAATAAGAAGCCGAAGACCTGAGACTAAGCAACATTAACTTATTATTTTTCCATCACTCTTGCTTTCCACAGACACAGCTATTTCTCATTGGGGATATGTCTGGTAACAAGTTGCAACAGCAGTACAATTTGTACTAGTGTTGTTAATACTGTGTTCTCTTCTCACGCGCTGATTCTTAAGCTGAATAATCAATTAGATTGGATGAAAAGCTACCGGAGTCTCAAAGGCCTCCTACTGAACTAGCACCAATGATGTAGGATACTAACACTGGCCTAACACTGGCCAACGGCCAATTGCTTAACACTGTCTTCACACCACAGGCGTGATACAGTTTAGAGAGAGACACTCAAAACTGTACTTTGCAAAAGTTTCAACAACTATTAAGTAGAATTGAGATGCATTTAGGAATATTGCAATAATTATTATTTTTTTTTAAATCAATGTACTTTATAAATACAGTCTTTAAGACTGTTGGAGATGTCCTCTGTGCTCTAAACACAAGGTAATAAGCAGGTAGAGATGTTGAGATCAGGGCTTTGTGGGGGCCACACCATATGTTTCAGCACGCTTGTCTCTTAGGGTAGTTCTTTATAACTCTGGCTGTATGTTTAATCTGGTTGTATGTATCACACTTGAGGATGAATTTGAGTTGATCAGATGACAGTGTTTTCACCAGATGCAGTCAAAGGGACTCAGAGGGACTATCATCTGGCCTTTCAAACACAGTGCCTAGTAAAGTACATGTATATGAAAAATCTAATTATGTCATATGAGATTAGATCAGCAGTGTTTTGATACCTTGAGCATGCTGAATACATGTTTGTGAAAGTCTTGGCAGTGTATATTGAGAAATTGAAACAGTCCCAGTCAGTGGTTAGGCCACCATTCTAAATCTGTTTGCAAGGTGTGTTAAATTACAGGTAATCATAGCATTTCTACTGATGTTTCACAAGACAAGTGGCCAAAAGACTTAAACTGTTTAGAGATAACAAAATTGAAGAACAGCTTTTCTCTATGTGTTCTATCACAATTCTCTCTGAGCTATTTTAATATAGAAAATGCATCACTTTTTGTCCTTCATGTTGTACAGTGCCTATAAAAAGTACTTACCCCCTTGAAAGTTTCACCATTAAAT
Organism: Channa argus; assembly: GCF_033026475.1. Classification (NCBI taxonomy): domain Eukaryota; kingdom Metazoa; phylum Chordata; class Actinopteri; order Anabantiformes; family Channidae; genus Channa; species Channa argus. The sequence goes on along the minus strand of NC_090214.1, from coordinate 21,257,671 downwards.
AAGTCAATAATTTGACTTATTTGACAAAAATGTACTAAGATCAAAGATTCTGTGATGAACCACAAGCCACGTATTATGTGCTAAAGACTAAAGACTAAATGTATGTGTGCTGAGTACATACCATGAATGCTCAAAGTCATGAACGCAGCTGTCTTCAGAAATGTGCAAGTTAGAAGAAAGGAAGACTTTCAAGGGCCACTAAGACATGCGGTTTGAGACCAGGCAGAGGTAACTGGTTCATGAGCTGCCTTCATCTAACCACTCTCATGTTGTAGCAGTCCTGTGCAAGTCTCCCTATTTTTTCTTAAGTTTACTTTTAATGTCTGATTGCTCGTTAGCATGTTGTATACTGTACAGTACATGACAACTTCAGCTGCGGCCCAATCATGTCGCAAGTGCTGTTTCTCCTTCAATTTAGGAAGGAGAGTCTTCCAAAAACATCCCCACAAGCTGCTCTCACAATAACATCTTGTAACTTCACACCCCTTTACCCCATCCCCTCAAGGTACCTCGGGTCTTTTAAAGAGATGGGGGAGTGAAATCACCTTCCTCTTACACACCCCCTTGAGGCAGTTAGCAAAGACTATACATACAAAATGGCGAGTCTTTGCATTGGTGAAGTGAACCCACCCTGAACGCGCAGTGTAAAAGGGACTGTTGACAACATAGGTCCTGTGTCTACTGGCAAGTTGAGCGAGGAACTACTGAGCCATATACTGTATATGAGCTGATGAAAACAGATAATGTGCCATTTATGGATTGATAATATCCGAAATGTTTAATAATACTAGTGATGGAGAAATTAAGCTGTGTTGAAACACCTAGGCTTTCCATCCATTTGAACCGAAAATGGTTCATGAATTGAAGCTTGAGATGACCAAAAACCACCTAATGGTCCAAAAAAGATGAGGAAGCAATACATTTATGTGCATGTAGCGTAATAGCTCAAATAGCAGACATAGTGGTTTAATAACATAAAAAATGTGGGTTCAAGTTCCATGTTGTTTGAGATATTATGGCCTATTTCTATAGCAAGAATTATTTAAATAATCACATGTGGGACTAGCTAACTAGTCCAAGGCAGAATTGAAGCAAACCTCCTGATTAAACCATGTTAGTCTTAGATGTATCTGAGTCTCTGAGTTGGGCCCTTTGTCTCTTTGTAACAGTGTACTGTCTGCTGTCAACTCTCAGTTTGGGGAAGCTGAGAGGTCTTACAGGAGGAAAAGATGCTGAAATGGTGCAGAGATCAGTGTCAACAGATCTGGACTTGTGGCAGCCAATTGTTGTGATACCTTAAGTTGCATGAAAAGCACAGGGTTGGATAGATGTGGTGAGTGGTACTGGGTGGTGTACGCCGTACTTAAAAGGTTCCGTGAGTTATTTTATTTTCATATATATTGCAAAGGTGATATAAAGCAGTGTAGGAAGTATATTAAAAGCACAATTTATTCTAAATATGATGTGGAGATACTATATAGGGACAGTTCTTGATTAGTCCCTATTCAGTATGGATGGTCAATAAATTTGACTTAAGAGGCCAACTGAATCTCATTGTAAGATTAACCTACTATATTTAGATGTGGGCATGGTATTTATTCTTCTGAAAGCCGAATGAGTTGTTTATGGTAGTCCCCTCTCTTTTGAATTCCAAATATCTCTCCAAAAGCACTTTAGATGAAAACTGCACTTTTTTTTTTTTGCTGCTTTTTAATCAGTTCACCTAGAGGGACCATTTCTATCCATTCTAGCCTTTGGTGTAAAGTGACAATCATGGATCCCTGCTTACAGAATCCAGTGGGGGCTGAATTTAAACACAACCCTCATGTGGTCTGTGTCATTGAGATGAGTCTAGAGTTCAGAGAAACAGTTCCAGTCTCAGTTCTAAGTTTGTGATATGAGCACAAAATTTAATCGATCCTATGGAAATGTGATGATCGCTCTATGATAAACAGAACTGCTTGGCAACAGCACAAATTAAAGCAACAGCGAACACTTGTTGTCATGCTGAAGATAAACTTTTTTTAACGTGAACATTATATGGTGAACATTTGTGAGCTGTTCTAGCCTCAAGAAATGTGAGGAATCTTCTTGGATTTTACACCATAGATGCACCACAACAGACAACACCAACATAATTTAAGATTACAATTTCACTGGTGACATTAAAATCTTTGAGGTCCTACCCTTTGCTTCAGGTTCGTAAAAATGTTTCACCTCTCATCTGACAGGTTTCTTCAGTTTTAAGTGGCTTCTGGGGCGTCCCAGATATTTAACCTCTGCAGAGTTATTTGTTTGTTTAAGGGTTGTTGAGGTCATGTGGAACACTCTTATCTGACTATGGTGTTTGGGGTGTCGTGTAAAAGTGTACATGGCTGTTATGGGGTATTCACACATATGGCTTCAAAAACTCAGGCCAGTAAAAGCTGACAATTCAATGATAATTGAAAGCCAGCTATGCCACTGTGGACCACCCACTGACCACTACAGACTGAACCGGAGCTCAGCTACAGCTGACTAAGAATCAACTGGGATCATCTTTATTTCTGATTGTTACAGTCTCTGTTCCACTGTTACAAACAATTCATTACCATTGTTGGTGTCTGGCGGTGGCAGATAAAGCCTGTTTGGACCATAGCATGCAAATAAAATGCTCAGTACAAAACAATGACAAAACTATACAACCCTAGGTCTATTGCTAAAGCCCAGCTATAGGCCAATACATTTTTACCCATATGTGTGAACAGACCATTAAACAGCCTGGTAATGGTGAGCCATGCTGTAAGTGGGGTCATATTCCCCCTCATCAGTACAGTTTAACGTAGAAAGATCGCTCTAAAGAGATTATCCCATGCAGCTCTTGGGATAACCATAATGCGTGTGGTGATTCTGAGTCATGCAGGTCATGGTATCATGTGTGGAGATTCTACCATATATTAAAGGTTAAAGCTACTCTACTTTTATGTATCAGATGTTGGAACCTCCTACAGGTAGATGTCAAGGTATTTATGTTCACCATAGTTGCCCCCACATTGGTAGCAATATCTTCATAGTCCCTGTTCATCTAAAATAAAAACATGGAAACAATGCTAAAATATCAAAAAACCTAGGGGAGTATTGTACAGGTTAAAATTAAGCTTCGTGCTCTGTTACATCAACTAAACAAACTCATTTTTTACAAACTAATTCTGGAAAACTGGAGCCTCCCATACCACAGTTAACAGAACCATTCCCTGCTTCAACTTTGACTTTGTGTTGTTACTTTTCTTTTTGTAGCAAGGGATAATTAGTTACATTTGTATTTGTTACAGTATATATCTAAATACAGTAGTTTAGCTTGTCTGGATAATAAAAATGAATTTTCTGCATAATTAGGGCCATAGTACATAGTTATTTCCAGGAAAATTGTAAGGAGAATTATTGAGAAATTATAGTCGTGTGAAATAAAGCATTAACCATTTATTTGCATGATATATGGACATAAACCAATCAACCAATCAAATCAATCTGAAAACAAGTGATCTTTACTGTAATGTAAAGACTTTGCAGTCTTAATATGAGCATCCTACACCCTGAACTGTCTGTTTGACAGAGAACAGCTGCTGTGGTTAGCTTGACCTCTGTAACACTGGATTTCAGTGGTGCAGACATTTCAGAAAATCATAATCAGGACATCTGGTAAATTTTATTTTAATTAACTCCATTTGTTTTGTCTAAACCACTGTAATTGCATGTTACTGTAACATGCAGTGTATTTAGAATATTTAGCTGAATGCCCACTGCCTATCTTTTCTGGAGCTGTCAACCACACATTTTTGAGATGACAAAGACAGAATGCAAGTGTCAATGTTTCTGTCTAGATCTCGGCGATCATAGGAGAATGGAAGCACATTATTCAACAGTGGATTCAGTCATAGTTTGACCACAGCTGCTCTTCCTTGTCAGTCAGCAAAGTACAAACATAGGCTGAATGTTTGATTCCAGGAAGACAGCTCTTTGAATTGTCACTTTGAGGTGATAAATGAATACAATCTGCTGACTCGGTCCTTCAAATCAAAATTTTAGTGCACAGACAATAGAAAGCTAATGAAGAAGGGCTACAAGATGTTGGACTTTGATAATCAACTCTCTGAAGAAAGCTGTTATGTTTCCAACCCTAACGCCTTAAAGTACCTTTACAATTTGACTGTATCTGTTTATTATGTTTCACGTGCTTTGTTTTAGCAGAAATGATAAAAAGAAAAAAGTCCAATAGTCAAATCCAACAGAAAAGTAGTTCTTAAAAGGATTGTTGCTTCATATTTGGATGGTATGTTCCCATCCAGGATGAAAATGATAACTTTACAACAGTGAGCATTTAAAGTAAAGAGATAGAACTCTTGACAAAGTGTACGTGTATATCTGTGCTTGTGCAGGTAGAGTGATGTGAATGTATGCATACTGATGAAGAATTTCCGATTTGTTTTTTATTTTGCTTTCTTTAGGCCATCAGAGTTTTGGAGTGGGAAATGTAGAGATGTAGATGTTTGGTAATCATTAAAAATGAACAGAAGTGAGTAATGAAAATGTTAAAAGGTGTAAATTTAGATAAATGTAATGTAATACTTTGGTGTGTCCTATAGTCCTGTAGAGTAAGAAGTAAAAAACAAGGACGTTTTGTACTCTAGCACTTTCTTTAACGTGTACTGTAGTAGTTCATCTTTGATATGTAAAGTACTGTATGAATATTCATTACTTGCCTTGTAACGTTTGAAACAATGCTACGTTTAGAAATGGTAATCAAGAAAAGTTTTTGGAGTGTATGCATGCCAATGGTTGGGTCCCAGTATAATAGGAAAACTATATGAAAAAAATGGTGCTATGTTACATTATATAAAGGTGCTTCTATGGACCCCAGCTGAATGCATGCGAAGAGGAATTATCACAAGTAGAAAAAAAAGAATGAAAAATAGCTGTTCTCAAATAGTGCTGCTTCCCAAAGATGTCAGAAATTTGGAAACTCTACCTTTCTGTTTGTTAAAATGCAACAGCCCTTCAATTTACTAGTCCAACTGTGTTTTGTCATACAAGAATCTGACAATAATATGTCAGCATCAGCTGCAAACTTGAGCACACAGTGTTACTTTCACCCTGTTGTTATCCTCCAAACACACATTTAGTGATAGTCTGTTGGGAAGTAGCATTTTAACACAGACAAAGGAAGTTTAAGTGTTGTCCATGTTCTTCCCTGCTTTTTCTACTGTACATCAATGGAAAACACGGTGATTGTTATCACAAATCGTCAGCTAGGAATCTCCAACTGAAGACTAGAAATGGAACAAGTATGCGGCAGATATCTTACCTGATCATAAGCGGTGAAGTCTAACTGTAAATGACATTTACACTCACAGCCTCCTCAGCCCTCCGACAAACCGGAACCAGGGTCAGACCCTGAGTAAGAATGCTAAAATACAGAATTTGGCCATTATTAGAGAGGCAATGTTAATTAACGTTTCTTACTTTAGAAGCAGTCGGCCACTAGGTGGATTTTTAAGAAAAGAAAAATGTCATGTCTATTTACAGTTACACTGCCATTGTGACAAAGGACTAAAAGATCTATAGACAATCTAATGACATAATTTTGTACTCTTAATTCTTCAGATGTTTCTGTGTTTGAATAATTTCTCATGTAGCAGAGTTATAGGACGGCAAACATCAATATAGTCTCTAAAAGGTCAAAGTTGTTTGAGTTTGTTGCTGAAAAAGAATCTGAAAATGAAAATGTTTGTTTATTGGTTGTACTGATCATCTTTCTATTTGTTTTTCATTAAATGTTTAACATTATTGTCAAAGCTTCTAATGTTTTACATTTCAAGACTCCAGCCAGTGTCATACTTACTGTATTCATCTTTCTGCACTTTACTGTATTTTTCCTGATGTATACAAAATGATGCAGATGTTAAAAGGTTTATTTTATGTAGTTTTTCATTTTTAAGGCACAATACACAATAATAAATATGAATATTTCCATTATTAATATATATTGTACCAGAGTTAGCTTAAAGCTAATTTTCATTTGTAGTGCCTTGGCAGGTCACAATTAAAAGATAATCACAATGATTAAGCAACACCAGACAAACTGAACAATCATTACTGTTAAACTAATTTCAAAAACAGCGTATAACCACCAAAATACTGGTTGTTGCAAAATTGAGCAGATTTTCCAGTTTGTTGTTTCAGTGAAATGATTTAATCTACAGTGGCAGCACGGTGGTGGACTGGTTTGTGTTGCTGCCTCACAGCTAGAAGATCCTTGCTGAATCCTGCTGGCTGTGGCCTTTCTGTGTGTACTTTGCATGTTCTCCCCGTGCTTGCATGGGTTTCCTCCAACTACTCTGTCCCACAGTACTTAATTGGCATCATTAGTCCTCTGCATTTAACCCATAGAGAGCCATAGCACAGAGTGCTCATGGACACACCTAGTCCTATACCCATTAAACCACCAGACATCTAAATACAACTTCAAAGTTTAAAGTGGGATGGGAATGCTGCGACCTGAACTCAGCACCTTAAACCGCTCGGCCATCTGGATGCATAATAACATTGGTAAATGTTCTGCACTTACTTTACTGCTTTTCTACCTATTGGTACTCAAAGCACTTTACACTGCTTCTCATTCAGCCATTCACACAATCACACACACACTCATACACTGATAGGGAAGCTGCTATGCAGCTGGCCAACACTCACCAGGAGCAACTAAGTTGGGATACTTACTCAAGGACACTTTGACATGTGACTGGAGGAGCTGGATATCGAACCAGTAACCAGGGCATTGGTGGACAACTGCTCTATCTCCTGCACCACAGTCACCCCTGATATTACGTGTAGTAAAATAATATTAATAATAATATTATAATTATAATAATAATATTTTATTACAAATATGCCCCAATACTTACCTTAATATGGAGAGGTGCATGGAAGCCTCCTCTGACAAAGACTGAACAGCACAGGCAGCAGTGACCTACTGACCAATCAGAGAAGTGCAACAATTTCTGCCTTATTAGTACATTTGTTAGCCTCATATTTATTGTAATTGGATAAAAAATTTCAACAACTACCAGAAGAGTGTAGCAGAGTATAGCAAAATGTAAAGAGAAAAGTAAATCTATACAACAGCAGGGTGAAGGATAGAGGACTGATTCTGAGACTCATGTTAATGTTATCTTGTGCAGGAAGATAGAGCAGCTGTCCATCAATCTTGCAGTTGTGGGTTAAATCCCTGGCTCCGATCCAAGCTACTGTAGCTTAAATTTCTAAAAAGTTCAGGTGTCAGAATAGAGAGCTTGTTCTGTGTGGGGCTGTGTAGCAGCAGACTGGTCAGTCATTGGGTCATTCATGTGGATGTACCAATTCCCTAAACATTATTTCTGACCATGTACACCGTTTCATGAAAATGGGATCTGGTACAGACAGCATGCCTCCAGAAAGGTCATGGCTGTTTTAGTATCAAAAGTGGGACTTACTCAAAATTAGGTGAGTGGTCATTATGTTACGGCTGATATCTCACTAGGGGAAATTTTTTTCAGTTTTGATGAGAAAAGGGAAACAAACAGCAGCGGTGGAGGAAATACTCCAATCATTTATTCCTCAGTATCATTACTACAGTGTAGAAATACTCTGTTACAAGTAAAATGTACAAACTAGATTGTGAATTTCACAATGACAATAACATTTTTGTATAATAATAATAATAATAATCCAAAAGATTATCATTGATGTAGCACAAAATAGAAATACTCAAGTACAGTAGAAATCTCTTAAAATTGTAGCCCACTCTCATTAAGTAATCAATATACTAAAAAAAGCTCGGGTGTAAGGTAGAGCCAATATTGGTGAGAAGGGAATACTGCAGGGGTCTGTTTGTATTAGGTTTTTTTGTCAATTCAATTCAACTTTTTTTTTTGTTGTCCTTTCAGCCTATTCCGTGAGTCCAGGGTCGCCACAAACCATCATTGTCCGCATGTTGATTTGGCACAGATTTTACACCAGATGCCCTTCCTGACGCAACCCTCCCCAATTTCTGCCGGGCTTAGACCGGCACTGGACAGGGGTTCAGAGTCTTGCCCAGAGACACTTCGACATATAGCCGGGTCCGTGGATGACTGCCTGAGCTACAGCCGCCCAATTCAATTCAACTTTATTTATATAGCTCCAATTCGCAGAAAAGTCATCTCAAGGCACTTTACATAATAAAGTCAAGACTATAAAGATATATAGCAAAAGGGCTCCCCCTTGAGCAAGCCCTAGGCAACAGTGGAGAGAAAAAACTCCCTTTAACGGGAAAAACCTCCACCTTAACCAGTGGGCTGCCATCTGCCTTGACCGGTTGGGGTGAGTGGAAAGTGAAGAGAGAAAAGAAAAGAGCAACAACAAGCAACAACAAAACACTGGGCAGGTTGGTAGGACCAGTAGCTGTGCACTTGAAAACACACAGCTTCAAAGACGAGGACACCTGCAGAAAGGGACAGAGAGAGGGAGACAGAGAAGGAGAAAGACAACTACGGGAAAAAGACACAAAGTTAATGTCATACAATGGTGACAACTGTGGGGTGAGATTAAAAGAGAGAGGGACAAGAGGAGGATCGGGGGGTGGGTCTTCAAGCAGTCTAAGCCTATAGCAGCATAACTATCAGCATAAGCTTTATCAAAGAGAAAGGTTTAAAAGCCTAAACTTAAAAGTTGAGAGGTTGACTATTTCCTGAAACTGAACTGGAAGCTGGTTCCACAGGAGAGTAGTTTGAAAGCTAAAGGCTCTGCCTCCCATTCTACCTTTGGAAATTCTGGAAAGTGGGGCTGCATTCTGAGATCAAAGTGGTCTTCTGGGATGATGTCAAACTATGAGGTCTTCTATACATGATGGAGCCTGACCATTCAGAGCTTTATATGTAAGAAGCAGGGTTTTAAATTCTATTCTAGATTTAATGGGAAGGTGAAATATGTTCTCTTGCTAATTCCAGTCAGAACTCGTGCTGCAGCATTTTGGATTAATTGCAGGCTTTTTACAGAGTTACTGGGGCATCCTGAAAGTAGAATTACAGTAGTCCAACCTAGAAGTCCTTTCACCTTATCCCATAAATTCAGACTCGCTACAGTGGATCATTAGTCCGCATGTTGGTTTGGCAGTTTTTACGACCAGCTTTTCTACCAGGTTGGGCCCAGCACTGTGCAGCTGGGGATGGGCCATTGGGGCTTCAGTGTCCAGAGACACTTTGACATGTGGTAAGGAAGAGGGGGCCACGAACTTCTGACCCTATGGTTGGTTTGTGGCCACTCTACTCTACAAAGGGTAATATATCAATAAGTAAGTGTTGGGGGAAGCAACGCAGATATATACACGTTACCTCAACAGTAATATTATTATTATTTACTTCATGCATCAGAGAATTTCTATCTTCAGATACTGTAATTGAAAAAAAAAACTTAAAGGGATTTAATGTTCTCTGGTTAAAGCATTTTTTCTCAAATATCTTGTCTGTCATCAGTCAGGTCAGTCAGAATTGGAGCCAGGTAAGTGTCTGTGATAAAAACTGATCATCAGAAACAGATGCTCCACACAGCTGTTCAAAGGAAAAGACAGGCTCATTCTATTTAAACACTATTTTTGTAGTGCCAAAGTAAAGATGCTGATTTTCAGTTAATTTAAGAAACTTGTCGATGCCCAACACATAAACAGTGGGTTGACGAGATGTGGTTTTCCAGTGGAGACAATTGATCAGCAGGGGTCGCCCTTTTAAAAGATAAGTTAAAAACACAGGTTCTACACAGTGAAAATGTCGGGATGATGGATAATCACAGCCACTTTATTGATCAATATTTATGCCAAACCCCACCCTATTTCAACAAAGTGAATTTGAAGTTTGTCTTTTTTGCATGGAGTGGTTTGGGGAGGAGGTTTTATTCCTGATTTTGACACCCACCAAAAAAACAGTAGTACAAATGCTGTACTAAATATTTGGCATTTAGTACAGTTTCTTTAGATGGTAAAGAAAAAAATATATACGGTATAATAAGGATCACTCTCTAGATCCTCTATTGATTTCTGGTTGTTTTGCAGTGATTTTATTAACTAGCCTGCTGATTTTTTTTTGTTACAAAATTCTTTTTTGGGTTAGAAAAGAGAAAACGGTTGAATTGTTAACTCATCCGTAAACTAATTGTTGATGGTGTTTTAACAGATAACGACAAAATAATTTGACAATATGTGACTTGTTTCTATCAGAACTTCGTCACCCTGTTTCGAATCTAATGACGTTACTTTTTTAAAGAATGTTTCAGTAAATATAAAGAGGTGAAGACGTTAAATGACTGTGTGAAGAAGAGATCATCCTACCTGAAATAGATGAATAAAATAAATATAATTAAAAAAAAAAACAAGTCAGTAGGTAATAATTTTAGAAGCACACCTTTTTTCCGTGCCTTGTGTCATGAATTAATTAAAAGATGAAGGGGGGATTCGATAAATTCCCAAATCAAATGATGACAGACTCTATGTAGACAAGAGGAGGCCTATTATCAGTGATTTGTGATAAATGATAAGTGCTCACTAATAACTGAGCAATTGAATGTATTTACAAGTCAGTCTTGCCCGGTCCAATATGGCGGCGACCTTGATTTACGTTCCAGGGGGCACGTATGCTCACGTTCAACCCTCTTCCCGGAAGTCTCCGAAACGACGTAGGCTGTGCAGGTTTCCTGGGTGTTCCCTGCAAGCTACTAGCTTGCCGTAAATGTTTGTCGCTGGAATCGTAAAGTTTTGCTGAGGTCAGGCTTGTTGTCCAACTAGCTGACTGTAAGGTTTTCCAATACGGAGACAACGTGAAATGAGCTGAAGACGCCGGGAAACAGCTTCACGACAGCACGATACATTAAGGTAGAACGTTCAACTTTCACACTGGCACAAATGCCTCGAATTGACCATTAGTCTGTTTGGCATATTAAAGTGTATCAGTCGCCACTGATCAACTTTAAAGTAAAACAGGGAACTAGGCAAAGTATAGATTCTGTTTTTTTGCTTAGGTTTGCTAATTCTCTGCAGACTCAGCACTTCATATTGCTAATTCATGAGTGTTTTTTCACGTAAAGCTGACCAGATTTATTTAAACCGTCACCAACACTTAAATGATTTCTTAACCGCTAAATGACGGTCAACACCTTGGACCATGTCAGTGACGGTAACAAGGTTTGTTACTCTTTTTATTCTTGTTTTATTTGATCTGTGTGTGAGCTTATAACAGACATGCTTCACTGTGCAGCCGGTGACAAAACCGTGTTGATGGGATCAAAATCAATAAAAGTTTGCACCTTAAATTGGAAACACTAAGTTTCTAGCAGCTGGATTATGTTAACTTTATGATCCTAAGCTTTTAACTGTGTGGACTTGTTTTTTTTACACATGCAAGTTTAATATAGCAAGTACATCAGAATAAACATGTACAATATGCTGGCATCGGGAAAATAGTATGGGACCAAAAGTAATTCTAAAATTATATTCTGTGTGGCACAGTATTTATAGCTGAATTCAATTCCTTGATCCTCCTGGTCGTTCTATAATTACTTTCATTCATTCTTACATTTGCAAAGTGCTTCACAACATTTCTTGGCAGGGACATATAGTCACCCCTCAAAGTATTGGAACCACTAAAATTAAAGGGCAACTACACCAATTTTCAACTTGCTATCTAGGGCTTTAGTTCAAAGCCATAGATGACATTTTTCTTCTAGCTGTAGAGAGATACTTGGATATAGGGAGGTTTTAATGGCATTTATGTACATGTAATACCCAAATTAAAAACAAAAGAAGCAAGTTCAAAATCAGTGAAGGCATCCTTTAATATACATATCTGTAGTTTTAGTTAACATTCAACAGGACAAATGAGAAATTTCATCATTGGTCAACAAGCTGACTATTGACCAAAGCAGTGGTGAGGCTCATATGGAGTCAGCATATCACAGATATGAACAGGAGTCTGGCCATTTCGAGACTTTAAAAACAAGCAGTCAAATATCCAAATCAATCCAAGTGAACACAACGAGGACTAGTGTGATGTGTCTGCTTTTCTTTAAATATATTTAACGGCCAGTGTCCTGTATTAACTGGAGCATTTAAAGGTTTCATCTGCTGATACCAGGATGAAGACCATTTATCTCCTTCACTGTGGTTTGGAAGAGATAAATGCAGGAGTGACTGTAACTGTCACTGTGATGACAGTGATGATGGCTCCAAGTCAAAAAGAATAACTAGATTAGTCAGTGTATGTACTGCAAGAATTCTGTTTTTGTAGCCCTGAACAAAGTGTGTGTGTGTGTGTGTGTGTGTTTTTTCTTACGTTCTTACTAATGTAACTTTATCATATCATTATTACTTAAAGTTATATTTTTGAATACATACTTTTTTCTTTTAATAATGATATATATATATATATAATAATAATAATATCACAACTAAAAACTATTTCAGTGTTTAAGACTTCCTTTCATTCTAAGGTGGTGGTGCTGCTTTTGGGCAATAAATTTAGTAAAGCTCCCAGGAGCTCCATAGATCCCAGACCCTAAGGGACCCCCAGAATTGTCAGGTCCACTGCATGGCAATTGGGTTGTGGTAAACCAATTAATTGTGCAGTACCTATACTAAGTCTCCCCCCCCGCGCCCCCCCCCCCCCCCCCCCCCCCTTTGGATTTTTTTTTAAACTACACTCCTGTGATCTTCACTTAACTAATGATTGATGTGGCTCACTTTTAAAGGGGTTGTGTAGTTACACAATCATTTTATTTTTATTTTTATTGATATGGATTACTTATAGAGATCTGGTTTTACTTTGACATGAAAGACTTTTATAATTTTTTTTATTTAAAAAAGACTAATTACATTTTGATAGGCACATTATTGGCAAATATATACTATTTAGGCTTAGTAGAATGATGAGGGCCAAAAGGTCCATACGTATTTTCTGATCTTTATTGGCTGCTTATTGGGTCTTTGTTACTATTTCAGCTGATATTGATTGTACTCTGGTACATAATCCTAAACTGATTCGACCTTGGGCTCAGTTTTAATCTGTTGAGCTATGGGTGTTAATCATGGCTCAGCAGCACATATTTGCCTTTGGCATAACGTGCACGTTAATATGTCCAATTCTGTTTATATTTTGTGAAATCTTTAAAAGATTTGAAACTAGATTGGGTCAAATGGTGCAGTATTCATTTTTATGGATCACCCAGTTTTCAAGTGTTAAGTCAAGCAATCGAATGTGAGTGGCAGCTGTAACACCTTCACAAATCAGAAACGATAAGGGAAGTTTGGAAGATACGTGCTTGTAATGCCAGCTTCATATTATGGCAATAAACAGCTGTTTTACACACACACACACGCACACACACACACAAACACAATGTTTTATGGTTTTGGTTTTATAGCCTCTGATTAGATTTTACAACACATATGTCCTCCCAGTCAGGTGATGAGAGTTGAGAGGCTTTAGCTGAAGAGATCATGGAGGACGACTGCAGGCCTCTGCTGAGCTCTGGGCAGACTGGAGATTCCTACTCACATAGAAGCTCCACAGACTCTCTAGACTTCAAGGCTAAAAGGTGGGATACGCTGAAACACTACACCAATCAATATACAGTACTTACCAGCACTGCCTCTGTGTCCACATGACACAGAATAATCTCTGTAATAATCTCTCCTGTAATATAGTCAAAATAAAGTACAGCACAGGAACAAGCAATTATGACAAAGTATTTAAAGCCCTTCTGATTTTTTTACCCTTTAAAATGTAAAATTGCAATTTTTCAAAATCAATCTATACACAATAACGAATAATGACAAAGTGAAATATTTTTAATATTGTTAATTAAAAATCAAAGACTGAAAGTATTCAGCCCCTTACTTTACTACTCTGTAGAAGCCCTTTTGGTAGTAATTACTTCTCACAATCTTCTTGAATACGCTCTACAAGCTTCTCAAATCGGACTTTGAGCAGGTTTAATAAGGTATTTTTGCTAAAACCGATAAATTAGAGCTGTCTTTACTTGAAGGACATTCTGATTGTTTTATTTCACATCCACTGGTGTGAATTACAGAGCTATAGTAGGAAACACCATGTCTTTTATATGTTTACTTCCTTAATTTAGTTTATTTTGTATTTGGTTTTTAGACATGTGAACGTCCACACATGGACATAAAAACATAACATGCAGTCTACTTTTGTTTCCTTGTCCAGAAGTTCAGAGATGCTTCAGTCACTGTAGTTTTAAAATCAATGTTTAAATGCATTACATTAAGAACCAGTTTTAATATTTAGGCTCACCCTATTCAAAATGATGAGGTAGCCAAAACCTTAGAACCACTTCTTAATATAATGCACTGCAGTACGACTTCACCACCCACTCTGACCTCAGTAATAAATGCATAGTACAATCAACACCTTCTGTTTCAATTTAAATACTGAGAAATTATAACCTGTACCTAATGAAGGCAGTAGTGAACTGTGAGTTTTGCAAAATTTAAATTTGAAAATCTTATCATGCATCATGCTGCTTTAGAGAAACACTCAAAACAGCAACATGTTATTTTAATGCATTCTCAATTCTGCAATGTATGTTTTCTTTTCAGTAACAGTGTTTGCTAGATAATAAACAAGTTAGTCTTCCTGGAACTTGTGTGTGTGTGTGTGTGTGTGTGTGTGTGTGTGTGTGTGTGTGTGTGTGTGTGTGTGTGTGTGTGTGTGTGTGTGTGTGTGTGTGTGTGTGTGTGTGTGTGTGTGTGTGTGTGTGTGTGTGTGTGTGTGTGTGTGTGTGTGTGTGTGTGTGTGTGTGTGTGTGTGTGTGTGTGTGTGTGTGTGTGTCATTGGCACTATCCTAGCATCATTCCTAACTGCATAAGTAGCATGTGTGAATTTTAATCAAGTTAGGTATTTCACAGTGACTGTCTAGCTTTCTAGGACCAAAAGCTTCCAGCAAGGCACATGTTTGTCTCTGTCATTCATTCAAGACATTTTTACAATATTTTAACTAATCATTTGATCACTTGCATGTCTTTAAAATGCCAGAAAATAAACCGCAGAAGCTATATGTTGTCATGTTGGAGAAGCTGAAAATAAAAGTTTTGACACATTTGGGTAACCTAAACTTGGTACATTAACATTTTTGTACGGATACAATATTTTTGTCTGCTTTTTCTAGGCCTTTCCACGTAGAGCCCAGGATCATCGTAGGTGATGACCCACAGGAGAGAATATCTGCTGAGGCTGCCATCCTCAACAGCAGGGTCCATTACTACAGCAAGCTGACAGGCTCTTCTGACAGACTGCTGGTAGGTTCATTTCTACAGAGATATAGCTATGAATGTTGTGGATATGTGGCCCCTGGACACACATTTGCTAAGGACCTTTACCTACACACTGTATAAAACAGCAATTTTATTTGCCACTGAAGATGCATCCGTAAACACTACGCAGCAGAGCAAATGACCCCCCCTTTCTCTCTCTACTCCAGAACAGACACCCCAAAGTCTGTTTTTACCAAATGTATTTGATTATTGATGTTCTCTTCTTTCAGCCCTTGGTAATTGTCAAGCTTTTCATTTTTTCCTTTTTCCAGATTTTGCTATCACTTGCTACATTTATCAGTACAGCATTGGTTTCTGTTTGTACACCAATTTCATGTCTGCTTCGTTAGCCATTACCAATTTGTCACGTCCGTGTCTTTGGCTGGTAGTCTCCAAGGTCTTGGGTACGGACACTGTGTTGTACTTGAGTAAGCCTCTCCTCATCATGCCTTCTGCAGTTCTGATAGCTTGTTAAGCTCCTTCATGGAGGATACTACTCCTTATATCTCATGTTTAACAAGGATTTCAAGGATCATGGTTTCTGTGGTGTATATCGGCTTGTTGGTCTCAGTTATGGCTGTAGTATGGATTGTTCATGTTGCTTCATTAGCATCTTCTAATAGACATTCAGAAAGTACTTTACTTAGTTATGGTAATCTGCTATGAAGGTTCCAGATCTCCATCATAAGAACTCAGTTTGTTTGTAGAAAACAAGAGTATGGCTCCAGCAGATTCCAGGAACAACATCAGGAACAGTGGTTGACGGTGGCACAGGAGGTATAGCAATCATCCACCAATCCCACAGCTGTTGGTTTGATCTCTGGCTCCTCTGATCACATGTGCTTGCTAAAGTGTCCTTGAGCAAGACATTAGGTACCGATAGGTAGAAAAGCACAATATAAGTGCAGACCTCTGAGATCCAGATGAGTGCAGTCTTAGGAACAGCTAAAATACTGTGCAGACCTCTAAGCTCCTCTAAGAGCTTGAAGCAAAAATAAAGTATTTTGACAAATTATTTTAATTTTATTACTTTCATATTTAGTCTTAGTTTTTCACATTAAGTCAATATTTTGAACTTATAAAATGTAAAAAATAAACAAAAAGCTGCATACTCACTCTCCCCTTTTTCTACTTCTTATTCCTTCCTGTCATTTTGTTTAAAGCTTAGTGATTTAGCACACAGTGAATTAGATCAGCGTGATATGGAAAGCCAATTTTTCTCCTTGTCCCTGCTGTTCAATGTTTTATAGCTGTTTTTAAATAGTTGTATTTTATCAACCAGTGATTATGAATGCTGTTGCAAATGGCACTGAATGGCAGCTCAATGTGCCAGTGCTACAGCCAGTGTTTGAGAATCAAGCTCTTTGTGCTGTGCACATGTGCCAACATATCTGATCTTAATGGCATAAACAGATGGACACTGGCAGCAAAATGGAGCAGCATCATTGACAAGTGTCAAACAGTTGGCATCCTACCATATTGCACAGCAGTATGATGGAGGCAGTTGATACAAAGCATCAGGTTGCATCAGGTTCCAAGCTCTGTCTCTTGCCTACGGCGTTTATCAACTCAACAGCTATTTCTTACCTCAACTCCCTCATTCAAGTCTACAAACCGTCCGCTGCGGTCTGCCAAAGAATGACGTCTGGTGGTCCCACTACTGACTGAAGACCCCAAGCAAATCTCTTCAGCACAATGATCCCATGATGGTGGAACGTGCTACCAAAATCTGCACGCTCAGCAGACTCACTCCCAATATTCAAAACTGCTGAAAACAGAACTCTTCCGCATCTTCCTATGCACTTAAATCTCTTAAAACAAAAAACACTTGCATCACATGAAATGTAAACAGTTTTCTGATAGGACTTAGCTTTGATGTTTTCTCATTGACTCATTGATTTTTGTTTGCCTTGTACCTCATTTATAAGTCTCTTTGGATGAAAGCATCTGCTAAATAAAAATAACTAGATGTAAATGTAAATAGAGTAAATAATTTTAAAAAAGTGTTTCATTACAGAGAATGTTGTGTGGTATGAAGTGGGGGATGGGAGCACTAGTTGTGAGCTCTGCACTGAGTCAGCTGTGGTGGTTACAGTGGGTTACTACCTACATACTTTGTAAGGCTGCAATTCTCTACTTATGTACTGTGACAGTCATTTGGTTTATATAGTGAAAGCTATGATGTGACAGTTTAATGACTTTACTGGACTTGTTTGGACCATTTAACAGTGTTTGATGCAAAGTAGGATGTCTTTATTATTTGTATCTGAATAGGCTCTTATGGGTATGGATATTATTACTGTTGTATTGGTGGGCTCCAGTGCCCCATCTCTGTCTATACAGGAGGCATTAGTGTGGCTAATTCACCTGTGTTTAGGAAATGGTCCCAGCTCAGAACACAATCTCTGTGGTTACAGGTGTTAACAGAAGAAATTTGACTTCAAGCATAAAAATACACTTCTGGCTACAGTACATGCTGTGTAATTATGTAACTAATGAAATAAGGAGCATATCAGTTCTGTGAGATGTGTGTGACACAATAGTTGAATGTCTCTTGTTTATCAAGTGTGTTAAATTCTGGGCTTTATAAACGTTTCCAGAGGAATGTGGTCTAATAATGAATGAGGAAATAGATGAATGAATAAGGATATGCTGTGGAATGACCTCAAGAGCTGTTTACCTCAGATGTCCTAAAAAAATGGCTGACCTGAAGCAGTTCTGTAAGAAAGTTGGCCAGAATTAGCAGCAGATCAGCTTAGAAATATTGTTTGTTTATTGTTGGGACTTTGATGAAGACCAGACCATGATTTCATTTTTGCAGAATACCAGGAAACTGCAAACCGTGCTCTTACTTTTTTTGCATGTAACATGTGTTTTACAACTGTAATAACATACATGTTTTTCATAAAGTCTGCTGTTTCAGTACCTGTGAGAATCTGCCTGTTTTCCTTCAGAGCCCTCCAAACCATGTGATCCCCCAGCCAGAGGAGATCTACATCTACAGCCCACTGGGGACAGCTTTTAAGGTGGGAGGCAGTGAACAGGTCTCTAAAAACCCCAGTATCGTCACTATGTAAGTCCAGTCAGCATCAGTCAGTCTTCTTTTCATTCTTATTAGAAGTGAATGGGTTGGAATGGTTTTATTATTACCTTGCTATTCATTTCTCACAGATTTGCTATATGGAACACAATGATGGGCACCTCCATACTCAGCATACCTTGGGGTATAAAGCAGGTGATTTGTGTGTGATTTGTGTTTTTTTCATACACTTCAAGTCCATGTCTCATTTTTGTGTTGCCTTCAGTTTTTGAAAGACACAGATAATTGACGGAGTCTCAAAGACCACTGGAGAGTCTGGAGCAAAGATGTTTCCAACTGGTATTTTAGTGCTTGATCTGAAAATGTGGAGAGGACTGTATGAAGTTCCCCTGTATACAGTGTGTATGAATGCTGTCCATGAGAAAGCCTCATGACAAACACAAGACTTCACAATCTCAAGAATAATTACATCTTAGGGATTTTCATCCGAGGTCCACTCAGTTTAGTTGTGTACTGTAGGTAAGCTTTGCCAGCAAGTTGACCAGGGGCACTCGCCTCTATTCAGCGGCTCAAGTGGCCCCTAACTGTTTTTGGACCCCCTGGTGTTCTGGACTTGCTCCAGTTGTAAACTACAGTTAGTTTCTACCTGCAGTTACTAAACAAACCACATTTTCTCCTGGAATCCAGTGTTCAGGTGTTATTAAGGCAGTGCTGCCTTTTAATATGTCCTTGCAGGGATCACATACCAACCATCATCAAAGCCGGTCCCTGATTTGGACCTGGCACAAGCAAGCCAGCAGTTTAAGATGGTTACCGCTGAATGTGTAAAGTGTTATGTTTGTCCCTTTAGGCTGGTTTCACCTTGGGGATCCTCATACTCATCTTTATAGGTTTGCTGATGCTCTACTGTTGTTACATCGTCCTAAAATCACGAAATGCAATACGTAAGTCCAGCAGCATTTTTGTTTAGAATTTATTATATTGTTAATTATTGAAATTTGTTGTCATTACTTTGAAGATGGTAACAAACTAGAATTACTCCCTAAAGACTGTAACTTGGTTGTATTATTTTCTATACATAATAATTTCTATAATAATTTTATACCATTGTATACTACAATCTTAGTCTTCAGTCTTCTGGAAAGAATTGGAATTAACCCACCCATTAGCAAAATAATGTTTTTGGAGGGCGATCATGTGTCCAGTAGGACCATATGGAATTAGTGAGATTTGACCTTTCACAAAACTGTTATGTGCTTTGCTTGAGCTCTTTTAAGGCAGCTGTTGTCAGCTGCACAGAACATCTGGGAATATTATTAGCCCTCAGTCCTGTCCTCTGCTGAACTCAGTTATTTATAGGTGTCCAAGCACCTATTTGAGATTTTCTTTGTCTTGTATTTTGTAGGAGAAGATCAGAACATCCAGAGAGAACTCAGAATAGGAGCAGCTTAGTGCAAGTTAGTTTAGTTTCAGGATGCCAACTGGGAACCTTCCAATGGAGGATTTCCAGGCAGGCAGGCAGGCAGGCAGGCATACATACATACATACATACATACATACATACATACATACATACATACATACATACATACATACATACATACATACATACATACATACATACATACATACATTCATTTACATACTAGGTAAATTAGTTAAAACTAGTTAAATGCAGAACTTTGAACACTTTGTGGTTATTCATCTGAAACAAATAAATCAATTCCCAGCATCAGATAAACATTTAAAAATTTAGCTAAAACTTAATGCACTTTACTTTTAATATAATTATATCAAACTAGAAAAATCATTTCCAAAAAGAAAATGCACTGTGAATTCTTCTGCGCTGAAAGGATTTTCCAAATAAAGCTGAAAAAAGTTAAATTGTTTTTGCTAAAATAGCTTAAAGTTTTGCTGGCGCCAAAAATGTATGATAGAAGGATCTCAGAATAATGATGATGATAATAATAATAATAATAATAATAATAATATTTACTGTGAAATGGAAAATATATGTCCGCCACCATGACTTTGTGTGGAAAGAACCAGACACTCACTCATTTATGCCTGCTCTGTGTTCTGGCCAGCCTTAGTGGACACATCCGACTGGGAATTCCCTGATGTTTGTAGGTACTACTTTGGCAAGGTTGGCCAGTGGCTCAGCTTATTCTTCTCAATGGTGTCACTTATTGGAGCCATGGTGGTTTACTGGGTCCTCATGTCCAACTTCCTCTACAACACAGGACAGTTCATCTACAGTAAGTTGCCGTGCTCTTACCAATATGAGCAAGGATGTGTTATCAAAAATATCACTCATTTGACCACATTCCCTTAGAGCGAGCTGAGGCTGAATTTGAACGTACAGTCCTGTTAAATGTTGCTAAATTATTCATTTGATTAGATGCAGGTTTTTTAATGTTATTATAACTCTTATTTAAGTTTCATTAGTTTATCCTTGTTTAATGTCAAATCAATTAATTATTAGCTAGCAGATTTATGTGGCAATTTTTACCACAGCATGGGTTATTTATCTGTTTTGCAAATATAATTGAGCTACACATAAGTAATCGTTGACTTAAAACAGACTTTTAAGTTCAAACAGCAGCCTTACTTGTTCAATAAACTAAAAAATCTAAACTACGACAATAGTTTAAACAATAACCAACATTTAATCCAGATACCATTTAACTGTGTTAGATACATGAATAGCATTTTCTGACTTGATGTAAAAATGTAAGGCAGCCTACAGTTTATGGATGAGTGTTTCTGTCTGTTGATAAAATAACAATACTATTCGGATAACGAATCACAAAACTGGGTTACACTATCTTTATAGTATACACAGATGTACTAGTAGTGGGTATAACTCCAAAATGTACAAATATGACTTTTGCTTTGGACTGATGGTTTCCTCCCACTTGCAGGCTATGCCCATCATATTAACATGTCTGATTCCGAGTTTGGAACCAATGGCTCAGATAAAGGTAAGGTACTCGGTGTAGAAGGGCTTGTAATCTGTCCTGCTTGTGGGCAGACAATGACTAAACTTGAATTCCAAGCAAACAAATAAGATTCAGTATTTTATACAATTTTTGCCTTAAAAATTGGTATATTAGGTCTTTTTTATTGTATTTTTTAATATCTTTTATTATTCACTAAGAATAAGAAAGTATGTGATGTTACATGCCCAGCACTGTGAAATGTTATTTAAGTTTTGGATAAGGCCACTGTAAATGGTTGAATACCGACGTTTTGTTTGTTTCCACCAGTCATCTGTCCGTATCCCAACACTGAACCTGGAAGAAATGAGAGCATCAGCCGGAATTATTTCAGTAACGTCGGAAATGAAACTTCTGAGACCTTTGAACACTGGTGGAGCAAAACCAACACCATCCCGCTCTACCTTATTATCCTGCTGCTGCCACTGCTCTGCTTCCGCTCAGCCTCCTTCTTCGCCAGGTTCACCTTCTTGGGTAAGACAGAACAGGACAACAGAACAATGAATGAAGAGTAGGTAACTGTTTTAGGATCAAGTCAGAACACAGATACTGGTGATCTTCAAAAAATAACTTACAATTAATATGCTACCAGTATATAACTGAACAACCTGGACAAACAGAAATGGATGTTAGATAGAGAAGCCACGCTGTTTGGAGTCTGCCAGAGTCTCAAGCTTTTAGCTTGTGCTCAACGTTGTCATTGCCAGTTAAGAAGCAGGTCAAATCAGCTGTCACACGCCAACATATTTGATGAATTAAACTGACTGGCAATAATGAATCAGGATTACTTGAAAATATTTTTCTGAGTAACCTGGTTACTTAAGTGCATTTAAACACAGTCACTCTAAATATCCATATCATTGTGTTGGATTATCAGTCTGGTAAACAATGAGTAACTATTTAAAATAAAAATAAACAGTGTCAACATGTTTTGTAATTGTCTACAGCTCAGGTTGTGATATAAATGTGAATTGTTCTTATACACATACTAATATATCCAGCTCTGCTGGATCAAAATGGAGGTTTTGCCATTAATATAGCAGTTAGCCGTAGTTTTTGATTTTAGGTTTTGTCATGTCAGGATAAGGTTCAGAATGTGCTGCATCATTCCTCCACCCACCACTTCATCGTTGAACTTTCCAGGTACAATTTCTGTGATCTACCTGATTGTGATGGTCACTATTAAAGCTGTGCAACTTGGCTTCCACCTGGAGTTCCACTGGTTTGATACAACAGAGTTATATGTTCCAGGTAAACCCCCTGCACCTTTTTAGGGCATTTTTGTATTTTCTTTTTTACATTTTTATTTGTTTCAGTGTAGTGGAAAATGTATCATTTCTGTCTTGTTCTTTCAGAGTTCAGAGTATACTTCCCTCAGCTGACTGGTGTCCTCACTCTGGCTTTCTTCATTCACAACTGCATCATCACATTAATGCGGAGCAACAAGAACCAAGATAAAAATGTGAGCCTTATTCACGTTTGCTCCCGTACAGCTTCACTAACTGCTAACACACATTAGATACACTGCGTTACACTCTTTTACTCACCTCTCAATTGATGTTAGGAGCTGTGTTCTTGTGGGAGTTGATGGATATAAAATCTTTATTCAAGCTCACGTGTTAAAAATCTTTGAGCCAAAAAGAAGTTTGCTTCACTTTCTGCCTGGACAGTCCCGCTTTTTGTCATAACCCGGCTTAAGGGTCATGAAGTAGGTGTGTGAAAGTGGCATAATGGGATGTTAAATAATGCAAACAAATACCAAATAAAAGCAGTAGGTTGCAGAAAAAAGCCAAAATGCTTCTTTTCTCTTCTGTGAAGCACTGCTCTCATTCTGGCTTTGTAATTAGAATGCTCGGACTTTTTAAAAGTTAGTGAGTGCATACACAAACACACACACATAGAAAGGACCTGTCACAATATTTAGACCCTCAAAAGCAACAAAATACACCTTCCTGTAAATGTAACAGTTAAAACAACAAAGAAAAGTAAATTCAGACTTAAGTTAAGGCAGCCCAAACCAATCAAGTAATTTTTCTGCATGAAATAAATGTGACTTCATCAGCAGTGGCGGTGGGTTAAGGACCAATTCACAAACTGGAAGGAGAGTACAGTCACCCCCCCCCATGCACACATGACAGTTAAGACAATACGTGGAGTGGCACTGTGTTTAGAGTAAATATGTTTTGGTTTTTTCAGGTGCGGGACCTGTCGGTGGCTTATATTCTTGTAGGCCTGACCTATCTGTATGTGGGAGTGTTAATCTTTGCTGCCTTTCCTTCACCCCCTCTTTCCAAAGACTGCATTGAACCAGTAAGTTACATTTTGTGACTAGTGATCTTCATTTACAGAGGTGTGTGTGTGTGTGTGTGTGTGTGTGTGTGTGTGTGTGTGGGAAAATGCATTATGAAAATTCAGATTTAGGAACCCGTACATCATACTAGCAGTTACAGATACAGATTACATTCACGTGATCGGCTCTAACCGTAGATTTACTTCACGTAGTATAACCACCGTTGTTTTCTCTCCTTCAGAACTTCTTAGATAACTTCCCCAGCAGTGATGTGATGGTGTTTGTGGCTCGGACCTTGCTTTTATTCCAGATGATCACAGTCTATCCCCTGCTTGGATACTTGGTGCGGGTCCAGACGATGGGCCAGATCTTTGGTAATCATTACCCAAGGTAATCAAGAAGGATACTATGAATATTTTTAGCTTGTTATTTCCCTGGAAGTACATTAGCAAGGCAGACAGATAATGATAAGTCATCATTTTTACAAATCCAAAAACAACAGAAGTTAGAGTTAACCTAAGCAGTATCGCTGTGGTCGCCCAGTAAACAATGAACTGATTCTCAGTATGATGCTCTGTAAAGCTGAAGATCACTGCGCATTAGGCTTGTAATTCTATTTAGGGTCATCACTACTCCTGATACCTTTCACAGTTCCACATTGTATTTACACCCTATCCTGTTTAGAGTTGCTGTGGTGTTGAAGCCTATCGCACGTGTCATTGGGTGATAGGCACGATAAAGCCTGGACAGGTTCCAACCGGTACATTATTTTAAATGTTTGAATCACAGACACTCAGGAAGTCTTTTCATAACTGTCATTGCATTCACTTTGAAGGGAAAGCACATGTTTGGCTAAATCACATATGAAATTCCGTATTACTCATATTCTCAGAATTACTCTCATTTCTTGTTTTCTTATAATGATCATAAATGAAATTCCTAAGATTAATTAATCAACAGTTTTTGGCTTGTCCCTTCAGGGGTAGGGCTGGGGTGGCTGGGTGGGGGATTTGAAACCGCTCTTCTGCATTCCAACCCAATACTCTACCACTGAGCCACCAGGCCCCCACTTTAATCCCTAAATTTAATTGCCTTACTGTACACAATCATGGACCCAGGGCTACGTCCCCTCTTTTATACTAATGGAATTATAAGAAGCTGGCCTATTTACAACAGCCAAAAATTATATTCTTTACTGTATCATTCTGTGACCTAGCAATTGACCAGTTACTCTTCTCATGCACTCAACACGAGCACCGTTAACGTAGCTTTTTAACAGATCTAACTGTATTAGGACTTATTTGAAGAACGGAGGAAAACCTTTATTGTCCTTGAGCACATATCTATATTCCAATGACTTCTTTCTTTGCATTTAACCCATCTCCCTGGGGGGAGCAGTGGGCAGCCATGGGGCAGTGCCCGTGGAGCTAGTGCTGAGTGTTTCGCTCAGGGATGCACCTGGTGGTGGGCTGGGATTTGATCATGCAACTTCTGCATCCCATCCTGCTGCTCTACCCATTAAGTTACCAGGCTGAGATGTTTCTTACTGTTTTCATGGTTACAAATGGTAAAACAATTAAGCACTACCATCACTTTAAATTACACCACTATTGGAAATTTTATTTCTATTAGACACATCAATAATTCAGTCCCTCCAGGACCTATTTTTACATAAATGTGTATTGTGTATATACGAGGCCTGATTCACAACAGCTTTTACAAAAACATCTGTGATGCATTTTGCATGTTGTTATGATCTTTTATATTGCAAGGTCACACAGAATTCTTTAGGGGTTTGTGTAATTAAAAATGGGACCATGACATTGCAAAACTCCTGGACGGACTAATAATCTTATGAGTAGTGGTTGTGACCCTGGGAGGTTTATTAAGTAATTGCAAAAAATCACCGAGCTTTATAGTACATACAACGTTTCTTCTTGAAAAAAATCCATATTTAAACTATTAGTTATAATATTCTCAAATGTAAATTGTAAAGCATATCAGTCTTAGTCACCTCATATTTGGTGAGCAATGATTTTGATTCCGATTTATGTCTCATGATGTCAGTTTTATGTTGCATTTGTCAGCCTCCAAGGAAGTTGATCTATTTATTTTGATATGATTTAAATTTTAAAAATTATCACTAGCTTTTGAACACAAACAGTCGGATACAGTTAGAGACTAGGTGGCCATGGTAGTGGAGCATTTAGGGTGAGAGATTGCTCAAGAGGTGGTGGAGACCAAAGCCAGCACTAAAGTAGAAGGAATATTACATTTCCTAACATATTTTTTTTCAGTAGTCTTTGTAATAATATTACAGCCATTCAGCATTTTCACTTTGTCTATCCTCAGTTTCTTTCACATTCTGGCCCTGAATGTCATCATTGTTGCTGCTGGCGTCCTGACAGCGAAGTTCTATCCCAATATCGGATCTATTATACGGTATGTTAGAAATTGTTGCCCTGTTCACTCATGTATATTTTATTATGACAATAAGTCTTCTAGTGCTGTTTTATGAGCTTTTTATTTACTGTTCAGCAGAGGCAAACTTTGGCTGCACTCAACACGACATAACATTATGGTCTAATTGATGACACTGAGGGGCAGCAGGTGCTCTGTCTGTGTCTGCACACGACATGTTCACTACAAGCTGTAGATCACCTGCATTTTGCAAGTGTTCAGACCACAATACACAGTTATTTCTGCAAAGTGCTGTACAGGAAAATGTGCCTGTAAAAATAAATACACTTTACTTCCTCTAGTGTAAGTAAAACATGAAACCTTGCATAAAGGTTTAGTTTCATAACATGCCTAAGATGGTCTGGACAACAAGGAATGTGGCTGAAATGCTTTTTGTGTAGACAAGGTAAAAGTTTAAACTGCATTTCAGATTGATGTGACGACGTTTGGCAGTAGTTTCAATACTCTAATAAAGTTATTTAAAAGTTAGAACCAATTCAAAATTTCCATGATCTGGGTTTGTTATGATGGTGTATTATTTACACTATTTTGAAAGCTATTGTTCAAATTTGATAAAGGTGAGAAGAGATGAAGAGAGAGAAAATGGATGATGATATTTGGCAAAACTAATTTTGATTCAAGCACAGCCAAACTTGCAAAAGTGAGGCCGGAATCCTCTACGGACCTACTCTGGCAGCATCACTGACTATCAACACTTTTTAAAATCATGACAAAGTCAAAACATCATTTATGGTTTAATAACAGAAATGCAGGGGAAATCTCACAAGATGATACATGAAAACAAGACTCAGACACAACATGGCATAAATTTCCCCCTGTCTGTTGTCACTAATAAAGACAAAATAGACATTTTTCTATCGTTCCAAGTCAGTGGTCATTGTCAAGGGAGACATTTTTCAGTTTCTTGGAATAGTTATTTCTTGTTTTTGTTTTCTTTTTTACTTGAAATATCATATGTCAGTGTCACTGTTGGCCTTTCATTTATCCAATCAGATCCATTAATTTCATATAACAACACTTTGTGCCCCCTAAACCATTCTCAGATTTAGCAACTCTTTGCTACAAAGGCAAGCACACAACTTGTATTTCTGATTTATTGTCTTTTTTCTTCTGCTTACAAAACTGATTTGTTCATTCTTGATGCAACCATAAAATCTAGATGGTAACAAAAGAATCCAGACCAGTGTTTCAAGTGTTTCGCCATTGTCCTTGTTAAACAACATTATAGTTCTTTATTATACATTTTTCTTTACACATTTCTAGTCTTCTCTTGAGGATATGCCTAAAGTTATCATTTACAAGTTGACTCGTCCTGATGCACTTCTACGTAAATGTTCTATCCTGATGTTAACACTGTTTCCCTTTGCAGGTTCTCTGGGGCAACATGTGGCTTGGCTCTAGTGTTCATCTTTCCTGCTTTAGTACACATGATCTCCCTAAAACAGCAGGGGGCACTGCGCTGGCCATCAGCCCTCATCCACAGTTTCC